>NC_054483.1:12602291-13231041 GCF_017639515.1 Carcharodon carcharias | reverse complement strand
ATTTTTAATGTATAAAGCCAATTTTCCATTAACACTCCCGTCCCTTGAGTTATAATTTTAAATTGAAAAGAACATTCAACAGCCATTCACACTTTTATGCACCTTAAAAAATGTTCATTCACATAACGACTTATGAACGTTAAAAATGTAATGTTTTTTTCTGATAATTCCAAATTGCACACCTAGGCACTGTTCACAGAATTTACATTATTTGCTGCCTGCACTGAAAACCCACAAAGGCAGTTCCATAACTTAATCACTCTAGTGAATTGCTCAATTAAGTTTGAGCCCAAAAACAGAAAACAGCAGCAGGTTCTGCTAAACAAGTTATCAGTTAATAACATCACCTTTAACTTTCAGGATTATATAGCCAGCAGCAAACTTTCAGAGGCTGAGCTCAGAATCTAGCAGCTTCTTTTTAAAATAAATACAGAAAATTGGCTTAGTTGTAGGAGACAGAGGGTGATGACAGAAGGATACTTTAGTGACTGGAAGCCAGTGTCCAATGGCGTACCACAGGGATCTGTGCTGGGTCCCCTATTATTCGCCATTTATATAAACAACATAGATGACCATGTAGGGGGGGTAGGATTAGCAATTTTGTGGATGACACAAAGATTGGCCGGGTGGTTAACAGTGAGGTTGAGTGTCTCGGGCTACAGGAAGATATAGGCAGGATGGACAAATGGGCAGATAAATGGCAGATGTAATTTAACCGTGAAAAGTGTGAGGTGATACACTTTGGAAGGAGTAATTTGACAAGGAAGTATTCAATGAACGGCATAACACAAGGAGGTTCTGAGGAACAAAGGGATCTTGACCTCTGAAGGCGGAGGGGCATGTTAGTGGGGTGGTGAAAAAGGCATGTGGGACACTTGCCTTTATCAATCGAGGCATAGATTACAAAAGTAGGGAGATCATGTTGGATAAAAGCAAAATACTACGGATGCTGGAAATCTGGAACAAAAACAAAAATACCTGGAAAGTGTCAGCAGGTCTGACAGCATCTGCGGAGAGGAACACAGTTGACATTTCGAGTCCATATGACCCTTCATCCGAACTAAGGGAACAGAGAAATGAGGCGAAATATAAGCAGGTAGAGAGTGGTGGGACAGGTAGAGCTGAATAGGGGGCCAGTGATAGGTGAAGGCAAAGAAGAGATTGCCAAAGATGTCATAGACAAAAGGACAAAGGGCTGTTGACGGTGGTGATATTATCTAAGGAATGTGCTAATGGTGACATTTTAGGTAGAAAGCAGGGCAAGCTAGTGTCAGATGGCCCTAGTGGGGGTGGGGTGGGGGTAAGGGATTGAAATGGGCTAAAAGGTGAAGATAAAACAATAGATCAAAATAAATTTTAAAATAGGTGGGAAAAGAAAAATATATTTGTAAAAAATTCTAAATTATTGGAGAAAGGGGGTGGGGATGGAGGAGAGAGTTCATGATCTAAAATTGTTGAATTCAACATTAAGTCCGGCTGTCAAGTGCCTAGTCAGAAGATGAGGTGCTGTTCCTCCAGTTTGCGTTGAGCTTCACTAGAACAATGCAGCAGGCCAAGGACGGACATGTGGCCATGAGAGCAGGGTGGTGTTTTGAAATGGCAAGCGACAGGGAGGTCTGGGTCATGCTTGCAGACAGACCGAAGCTGTTCCACAAAGTGGTCACCAAGTCTGCATTTGGTCTCTCCAATGTAGAGGAGATCGCATTGGGAGCAGCAAATGCAGTAGACTAAATTGAGGGAAGCGCAATTGAAGCGCTGCTTCACTTGAAAGGAATGTTTGGGCTCTTGGACGGTGAGGAGGAGGGAAGTAAAGGGGCAGGTGTTGCACCTTCTGCAGTTCCATGGGAATGTGCGGTGGGAGGGGTTGAGGTGTAGGGGGTGATGGAGGAGTGGATCAGGGTGTCACGGAGGCAACGATACCTGTGGGAAGCTGCCAGGGGGGTGAAGGGAAGATGTGGTGGTGGCATCATGCTGGAGTTGGCGGAAATGGCGGAGGATGATCCTTTGAATGCAGAAGCTGGGGGGGTGATAAGTGAGGACAAGGGGGACCCTATCATGGTTCTGGGAGGGAGAGGAAGGTGTGAGGGCGGATGCCGGACACGGTTGAGGGCCCTGTCAACCACTGTGGGTGGAAAACCTCGGTTAAGGAAGACATGTCAGAGGAACTGTTTTAGAAAGCGGCATCATCAGAACAGATGCAACGGAGGTGAAGGAACTGAGAGAATGGGATGGAGTCCTTACAGGAAGCGGTGAGGAGCTGTAGTCGAGGTAGCTAAGGGAGTCGGTAGGCTTGTAATGAATATTGGTGGACAGTCTATCATCAGAAATTGAGATTGATAGGTCAAGGAAGGGAAGGGAAGTGTCAGTGATGGACCACGTGAAAATGACGGAAGGGTGGAAATTGAAAGCAAAATTAATAAATTTTTCCAGATCCAGACGAGAACATGAAGCGGCACTGAAGCAGTTATCGATGTACCGGAGAAAGAGTTGTGGGAGGGGGCCTGAGCAGGACTGGAACAAGGAATGTTCCACATACCCCATAAAGAGATAGGCATATCTGGGGCCCATGCGAGTACCCATAGCCACACCTCTTATTTGGAGGAAGTGAGACAAGTTTAAGTAGAAATTGTTCAGTGAGAGAACAAGTTCAGCCAGACGGAGGAGAGTAGTGGTGGATGGGGATTATTCAGGTCTCTGTTCAAGGAAGAAGTGGAGAGCCCTCAGACCATCCCAGTGGGGGATGGAGGCCTAGAGTGATTGGACGTCCATGGTGAAGAGGAGGCAGTTGGGGCCAGGGAACTGGGTGCGAGAGGAATCGCGGATGTAGGTGGGAAGAGACTGGACAAGGGGAGAGAGAATGGAGTCACGATAGCAAGAAATAAGTTCCATGGGGCAAGAACAGGCTGACACGATCAGTCTGCCGGGACAGTCCCGTTTGTGGATTTTGGGTAGGAGGTAGAAGCGGGCTGTCCAAGGTTGGGAGACTGAAGTTGGAAGCTGTGGAGGGAAGATCTCCAGAGGAGAGCATGTTGGAGTTGTATAGAACCTTAGTGAGGCCACAGCTGGAGTACTGTGTTCAGTTCTGGTCTTCACATTATAGGAAGGATGTGATTGCACTGGAAGGGATGCAGAGGAGATTCACCAGGATGTTGCCTGGGATGAAACATTTAAGTTATGAAGAGAGGCTGGATAGACTTGGGTTGTTTTCATTGGAACAGAGAAGACTGAGGGGTGACCTGATCGAGGTGTACAAGGCTATGAGGGGCATGGACAGGGTGGATAGGGAGCAGCTGTTCCCCTTCGTTGAAGGGTCAGTCACAAGGGGACAAAAGTTCAAGGTGAGGGGCAGGAGGTTTAGGAATGATCGTGAGGAAAAACCTTTTTACCCAGAGGGTGGTGACGGTCTGGAATGCACTGCCTGGGAGCTACCTACTACCAGCAAACTTATTATGAGAGGGTGGTGGGAGCAGGTTGCCTCACATCCTTTAAAAAGTACCTGGATGAGCACTTGGCACGTCATAACATTCAAGGCTATGGGCCAAGTGCTGGTAAATGGGATTAGGTAGGTAGGTCAGGTGTTTCTCACGTGTCAGTGCAGACCCGATGGGCCGAAGAGCCTTTTCTGCACTGTGTGATTCTGTGAAAATGCTGATAGCAATTTGAACTTTTGCTGTCAGCGTTTAACTACTTTCTCTTTCTCCTAACCCCTTTATCACACGTGAAATGTCCAACCCAGGTATTTTTAAGGAATCCTTTTCTAACACTTGTATGCCGTTAAAGGTCTGATAATAAGTTTGCTGGTAGTAGGTAGCTCTGTTCTCTCATGCACAATCTCATTTTTAAAATCCTCAGAGGCAGTAGCAGCCATCAACTGCATCTGAGCTGCCTAGTCCCAACAGGTTTTTAACCCAGTTCCCAACTATCTCATCATCTTATCTGTTTCTGAATGAAATACATAGCATCTCTGTAAGCATTTCCCTTGTCACTGGTAACAGATGACAAATCAGTCACACAGACCATTTCCAATTTCTTATAAGCAAAGCATTCTTCATCTCAGTTAGGGGGATCATACAGATTCTCCATCTCTCGGTCACGTAGACCCTCTTGATACAATCAAGACAATTGGTAGGTGCCACAAGCCTCCTACACTGCCTTAAAGGTCCTTTTTCCAAACCAACTTAGTGGTCAAATTGATCAATATGGGAACATAACTTGAGAACAACAAATTCACTGTTCATCACCTCCTGACTGGCTCCCCAGTTTGTGGTTCCTTAACGCGTGGAGGAAAGGTCCAATGGTTTGAGACTGGCGCCAATATGATTTATAGTGACCATTTCACAGGTAAAAGGTCAATACAGTTAACTATTTAAGCATTAGTTAACAGAATAGGGTGAATATTGATATTACCCACTGATATGCCAGTCAAACATCAGGCTCTGCTTTCCACTGCTGCCATGACTCAACCTGACTCCTGGTGTTGGGCATGGCCACTTGAACCATAAACTTGACTCGCCTTTTAAACCCAAGGAACAAGGAAACTATAAACTGCATTCTTGTCCTCTGGAGAGTCAATTACACCTATCCTATCTCCTAAATTATCACAACTGTGGTTAGCACCTACGCCCAACAGATAATGGACATTTGATTTGTTTGACTATTGCTCGAATTAAACTTTAGTTTCCTGCCTGGAATTGCAAAGGAACTTTAGGGAAATGAAGACCATCGCAGGTAGTTAATTTGATCGTTTCAGTGCCTCTGTTGTTCTGACCCATCTGATATAAACACCTCACATGGCATGTTGCCATCCCATTCTGCTTCATCCTGTTTGACCATTGTCCCTACTAATTTCCCATGTTAGCATATCCTAATTGGGACATTAGCCCCGATTCTGACCTTCATCGGCAGTCTGTGGGTTTAAACAGTATTATCATTGATGCTTTACAATGCAAGATGGTTAATATGGAAAAGCAAAAGATGTTCATTTCACCCCTATGCCCAGTGCCCTCCATCAGAAGGGAGTGGGATAAAGTGAAGTGAATCCAACAGCCAGGAGTTTGCAGTCAGCAGTGAGGGGCATGGTGTTTGCCATCCACTGTACTGATAGCTATCTCCAAGATTTTTAGGTAGACATCAGAGCACAGCCTTGCTGTAATCTGATGTCTGAAACCGTGTGGAGCCCTCTACAGGATATTTGTGGCATTTGAGTAGGTCAAGAAACAGCGAGTTTCTTCAACCAATCAGACTGAAAAATCCTCACATAGCCATGCAGATTGTAAAACTGAAAGTGTTAATTTAAATTTAAATCATATGCAAAATACACGCAAATAAGATTTAAATCATATGCAGAAAATGGGATAAATATAAGCATAAGAAGAAATGGAAGCCATTTGAGCCTTTACCACCACTCAATACAATCACTGGAAATGGTCGTGGAAAATATGGAAAAGATAGAATGAAAAGAAAGAAATAAAAGAGACAGATTGAAGAAGTAAAAAAATAGCATTAGCATTACTCTTATTGTGAAAACCAGCCCATATAATTTACAGAATTGGAGAGAAACTGCTAACAAAAAAGATGCTCTGAAGAACAGGGACACTGAGTAGGTAATTCTCTAAGTGAGAACAGATATGTTGTTTAAAACGGTTTAAAGTTTTGAGTTGTTATGAATGTTCAATTTCTCTGTAAATTTCTGTGCTTTAAATTTGAACAAGGGGCGGAATTGTCCCAGATTTGCACTAAGTGCGGTAGCGGGTGGGAGAAATGTTTTTCCTGCCGGCCGCAATGGCAGGTTTTTGCGCCATATTGTCCCAATCGCGCCTTGCTAATCATGTATTTCTAGGACACACGCCGTTTTGCTGGTGGGCAGGCTCTCATTCACAAGCCACACGGTCACTTCACCGCTTCATCATGCGGGCGCTATATTTAAAGTGCAGCCGCATGCGCACCTCTCAGTGCTTCCAGCACAGGACTGTTGCATGGAAGACATGGCTCCAAAAGGCAAGAAGACTCCAGCCCCATGATTCAGTGACGCATCCCTCAAGCACCTTTTGAATGCCGTGGATGCCCGCTATGATGTCCTCTACCCCTGCTCAGGCCACAGGAGGGCCAGCAACATCACTAATCTGGCTTGGGAGGCAGTGGCAGCAGTGGTCAGTACCAACACACAGCAAAACAGGACAACTACTCAGTAGTGCAAGAGGATGAATGATCTCCTCCATTCCATCAAAGTAAGTCACTCTTCTCATCACTTCCAACTCTCACAATCACAAACCCATCACACATCAACAGGGCCCTCACTCACTGCCAGCTCAAGGGACATCACCATTCACTCTCTCACACACAACTCCATTGTCCTCATCCTGTCCATGGGATTACTCACCACCGACACATGCCAGTCATACTTAACACGTGACTTGGCAGGCGTCCCACATGCATGCCCCCCATCTGTATTTATGCAGGACAAGCTGGCACACAACTAGAGGGAGAGGTCACAGACTGGTGGACGAATGCCTGAAACCAAGGTACTCACGGACTTTGAAAATAGAGTCATCCAGCTGGCTGGCAAGGTCTGGACTGTTCTTGTGCTGACAGTGATGTCAGTGGTGCTCAACAGAGTGAGGACCCAGCAGTGCAACATCCATCAGGCAACCATGCTGTAAGTCACTTCCCCTGTCCCGCAGTCCACTGCCATGCATTAACTATCCTTACTTTCACAGGCACATCAGGGAGACAGCTGACGGAGTCCACGACTCCAATCAAGCCTCTGAAGAGGAATCTGAAGGCATATTCCTTGAAGTCCCATCACAGTGCTCACCCACACCCTCCACCGGTGCAGAGGCGCACACCTCGGTCCTAGCTTAAGAGTAGCTTTGGGATCACTATCTGGTGAGCACATCGCACTGTCTGATTCCCAGCAGGCAGTGGCAGGGACTTCCCAGGTCTTTGGCACTCAGAGGACTGCTGGAGACCAGAAATCTGCTGAGTCCAAGTTGGATGATGAGCCTCTGACTCTATCATATCTCAGTTGCTGGAGCTGCAAAGGCAAACTAGGGAACATCAGGAAGGGATGTCCGCTGCACTCCTCCGATTGCAAGGCACAATGGAGGAGTCTATCCGCCTCCAGGCTGAGGTGATAGCGCCCGCATGCCAAAGCACTGAGGTTGATACTGGTAGGCTGGCAGCTGCCGTGGAGACCTTGGCCCAGGACATGAGTCCTGCAGTGCTGCGCAGGCTCAACTCCATCACTGACGCCATAGTTGGCCTCCAACAGTGTGTACATGAGAAGAGTGTGGACAGCCTGATTTCAATCCAGCTTCTCCTTCTCCTCAAGGAGTCAGCCAGGGTCTTCGGGCACCCATAGGGAGGAGGGCCAGCAGCTTGACAACCCGGAGCCATCCACCCAAGTGACTCCGGAAGTGTCTGTCCCATCCGAATCCCCTCTTCCGGTGACCCCAGCAGCTCCAGCTCCACAGGTCGAGGAGGGTGCCACTGCCACACAGCAGGACCCTGAAAGCAGGGTTGGGCCTCCAGAGAACGCGAAGGCCATCACATACAAGGTGTAACAATCAGCAGGCTGTCCCCTCTACCTCTGCTGTGGATGTCGGGGGAGCACCAAGACACGGTGGCAGGGTTAGGAAGGTTAAGAAGTTGTAACTCTTTTGGAGTTAAAACAATAAATTAACAAAATTAGGATAAATCAAGCACAGCCCCTAATTCACGTCAGCTGTAAAACTAAGAACAAAGTTTAAAGGAAACTTACAAACTAAACTCAAATGTGATAAAAGGGGTCAATAAAGCACCCCAGTCTCCGCGGTGCCCACCGAGCATGGAAGGCCTCGAGTGTGCCGGCAGACACCGCATGCTCCCTCTCCAAGGACACCTGGCCGCGAACGTAGCCGCGGAAGAGGGGCAAACAATCGGGCGGGACTCCCCTGTCGATCGCCCGCTGCCTGGACCTGTTAATGGCCAACTTGGCCAGGCCCAGGAGCAGGTTCACGAGGAGGTCCTCCTCCTTCCTGACCCCCTTCCACACTGGGTGAGTTAAGAAGTTGTAATTGCACAGCCTGGGCATGGGTGTTAATTTCTTTTACATGATGTCCACTATTGTAAATAAACTCCTAAGAATGTCTCCTTGCCTGTGGCTCTGTGTTCTGATGAGCAGCGTATGTGTCACTCGGATGTGAAACCTCGATCCCTACACAAGGTAAAGGCTGGTGTCTCAGTCCAGGGCCCTTTCCTCGTGCTTTGTGCAACCATCGGACCAAAATGATGGTCCAGCCTCACACTCCCAAGACACATTAGTGATGTTGTAGACAGATGTCTCAGCACCTTTAAGGTGGGGCTGGCCCCCCCCATCTCATCAGTGTTTGTGACTGGTGATGCAGTGCTGCTGAAGGGTTCAGATGCTGAAGGCTCACAAAGGATTGGGTGATTTAAAGTTTCACATCTACGTCTCTGATATGACCCTATTCACAGAGCACAAGTGAACTGCCCTTGGCCAGACAGGAGTCAGACATTTACAGAGGCTTTATGAAGATCTGTGGAGTGTCCTCACTGCGTGTCGTCATCATTTCCCTGGAATCGAGTGACTGTTAGGACCGCCGCTGCATCTCTATGACAGCAACAATACCTATCACAGAGGGTATGTGTGCTGCCATAAGCCAGACTGGAGTCAAACATTCATCGATGCAATGTGAGGATCTGTGGTGTCTTCTCATTGCATGTTGTCATCATCCTGCACAAATCTAGCAGCTATGAGGGCCCCCTGAGCGCACCTGCCTTAGCTGGCCAGTGTAATGGCCTCATCCCCATCACCTTTGCCTTCGAGGACCTCCTCACCATCCTCCCCATCGATGTCCTCCTCATCGAAGGACATGTACAGCTCCTCTATGTCCTTCTCAGCCAGCTCCTCTCTCTGTTGCAGCACCAGATTGTAAAGGGCGCAGCAGGTGATGTCAATGCATGGCACCCTCTGTAGACTACATTGCAAGGCTCCATCAGACCGGTCCATGCACTGGAACCTCATTTTCAACATCCTGATGGTTTGTTCCACCAAGTTGTGAGCTGTGGCATGAGCCTCGTTATCCCTTTGCTCTGCTGCAGTCTGAGGCCGCCAAACAGGTGTCATCAGCCACGTCCTCTGCGAGTAGCTCTTGTGCTCGAGTAGCCAACCTTGTAGCCTCTGTGGACCCTTGAAGATGTCAGGGATCTGAGACCTACTATGGATATCGGAGTTGTGGACACTCCCTGGAAACTGTGTGCACACCTGCAGGTTGTGTTTGTGCTGGTCGCACACCAGCTGAACATTCAGCGAGTGGAAGCTCTTGCGGTTGACGCTTTTGACCACTTGTGGCCATGGAGATCTGAGTACCCCCCATGCCCGCAATCAATAGCAGCCTGCACCTGTGGGAAACCCGAGATCTGGGCAAATCCAATCACCTCTTGCATTCTGGCTGTCTTGGTCCCAGGTGAAATGCACAAAGTTGTATGCCCTCATGAAGATGGCATCCATGACCTTATGGATGCATTTGTGGGTGGGGGCTTGCAATAGCCTACAGAGGTCACCTGTAGAGCCCTGAAAGGAGCTACTGGCATAAAAATTGAGTGCTACGGACACTTTCATGGCCACTGGCAGTGGGTGCCCTCCACATCCCTGTGGCACCATATCCTGCATAGGTGGCAGATGTGTCCGACCAGTTCCCTGGACACGTGCAGTCTGCGGCAACACTGGTTCTCGGTCATCTGCAGGAATGAAAGGTGGCGTCTATAGACCTTGGGTCTAGCTAGGTGCTGACCAGCGACAGCTCACTGTGGCTCTTTGGCATGTGCAGGAGCCCCAGTCCCCCTTCTTCCTAAGGGTGCTGTTCCTCCCACTGCCTAATTAGGTGTCTCCGTCACTCTCTTCTCATTAGCCTCTGCACTCTGTATGCCACGAGGCATACAGCTAGTTCATCAGGCTTCATTCTCCTGATGCGCTGCTCCTGCAGGATGAAAGAGGGAGATGCATGGGTTAGCATGGGTGTGCTAAGAACTTCTCTTGGCTCTTTACTCACCTTCCAGGAGCAGAGACAGCCGGACCTGCAAGGGACATTTCTACTTGGGCAGCGAGCTGAGATTGAAAAAAGAAAAAAAATCCAGAAGTGACATTGCATGAAAACTGAAAGTTCATTGGTTGGTGAGAAGCTGCTGTTAGGGAGTGTGCTTAAATAGCTTAAAACTAGAAAAACCGTGTCGCCTATAAAGAAGTAGCCACTTGGATTTCAGTGAGGAAAACCAGCAATAGGGAAGTAAAGTAAATCAAGTCAAAATGAAATAAAATAAATCTAAGTAAGAAAAAGTTAGCGTAAATGTCGTAAGGTTAAGTTACTAGTCACTCTCTCTAAGTGTAATAAATAGTTTTTACAGTTCCAGAATAGCAGGTCAGCTCAGCCTAGTGGAGAACACATCCCGCAGTATGTGTGAAGTCGTGAACGCACCATGTGTCCCTGACAAACACATCTGTAGGAAGTGTCACCAGTTGCACAAACTTGAGCTCCGGGTTTTGGAACTTAAGCGGCGGTTGGAGTCACTGTTGTGCACCCACGAGGCAGAAGACTATGTGGATAGCACGTTTAGGGAGGTGGTCACACCGCAGGTCAGAAGCGTACAGTCAGAGAGGGAATGGGTGACCACCAGGCAGTCTAAGAGAACCAGGCAGGCCGTGCAGGAGACCCCTGAATCTATCCAGCTTGCTAATCGGTTTTCTATTTTGGATGCTGATGGCTCCTAAGGGGAGTGCAGCCAGAGCCAAGCCTGTGGTACCACGGGTGGCTCAGCTGTACAGGGGGACTAAGAATGGAAGGGCAATAGTGACAGGGGATTCCATATTCAGGGGATCAGACAGGCGTTTCTGCAGCAATAAACGTGATTCCAGGGTGGTGTGTTGCCTCCCTGATGCCGGGAGCAAGGATGTCTTGGAGCGGCTGCAGGACATCCTTCGGAAAGAGGTGGATCAGCCAGAAGTCATGGTCCACATTGGTACCAACGACATAGGTAGGAAGAGGGATGAGGTGCTGAAAGCAAATTTCAGGGAGTTAGGAAGAAAATTAAAAAGCAGGACCTCAAGAGCAGTAATCTCGGGATTACTCCCAATGCCACGTGCTAATGAATATAGGAATTAGAGGGTTGAAAGATTAAATACGTGGCTGGAGAACTGGTAGAGGAGGGAGGACATCAGATTTCTGAGGCATTGGGACCAGTTCTAGGGCAAGTGGAAACTGTATAAACTGGACGGTTTACATCTTTACAGGACTGGGTTTGATACACTCACAGGGAGATTTGCTAGTGCTGTTGGGGTAGTTTTAAGCGAGCTTGTCGGGGGGAGGGAACCTGAGCGGTGGCACAAATTGGAAGAAAGTAAAGTTGGTAACAGAAGTAGTAGTGAAACTAGAAGGCAAGGGAAAGAAAGCAGAGCATTGAGTATGCTTCAGATGTGGAATTATGTCAAAAAGACAAAGTTAAGGGCATTCTACCTGAATGTGCGCAGCATTCGCAATAAGGTAAATTATCTAAAGGCACAAATAGAGGTAAATGGGTATGATATAATTGCCATTACGGAAACATGGCTGCATGGTGGCCAAGACTGGGAACTGAATATTCAAGGATGTTTGAAGTTTAGGAAAGACAGACAAGAAGGAGGTGGAGTTGTGCTGATAATAAGGGATAGGATCAGTGCATTAGTAAGGGAGGATTTCAGATCGGAAGAGCAATCTGTGTAATCTATTTGGCTGAAGCTAAGAAACAGCAAAAGGGGCAGACATTGGTCGGAGTTGTTTATAGGCCACCAAACAGTAGTGGTAATGTGGGGGATGGTATTAATCAGGAGATGAGAGAAGCGTGTAGCATGGGCAATACAGTAATCATGGGTGATTTCAATCTGCATGTAGACCGGGTAAACCGATTGAGCACTAATGCTGTGGAAGATGAGTTTCTGGAGTGCGTTAAGGATGGTTTTCTGGAGTAGTAGGTTGAGGAGCCAATGAGAAGACAGGCTATTTTAGATCTAGTATTATGTAATGAAAAGGGGCTAATTAATAATCTTGTTGTAAAAGAACCTTTAGGGATGTGACCGCAATATGATAGAATTTTACGTTTTGTTTGCAAGTGAGGTAGTTCACTCTGAAGCAAGGGTGCTAAAGTTGAATAAAGGAAATTATGAAGGCATGAGGGACAAATTGGCTGAGGTCAATTGGGAAATTACATTAAAAGGTATGATTGTACATAGGCAATGGATAGTCTTCAAAAAAAAGTATTACATAGCTTACAGCACCTATATGTTCCTTCAAGGTGCAAAAACCCAAAACCAGTCAACCATGACTGACAAAGGAAGTTAAGGATTGTATAAGATTTTTTAAAAATACAGCTGAGGATTAGGAGGCTTTTAGAATACAGCAAAGGAAGACCAAAAAACTGGTAAAGAAAGGCAGAATAGAATATGAATGCAATCTAGCAAAAAACATAAGCTTTTGCAGTCTTTTTGCAGTTTTTATTTGGTATGTGAAAAGGAAGCATTTGGCTAAGACAAATATTGATCCATTACAGGCAGAGACAGGAGAATTCATAATCGGGAATAGAGAAATGGCAGAGAAGCTAAATGATTACTTGGTGTTTGTTTTCACTGAGCAAGATACAGGAAACCTCCCAGGTTTAGAGATCCAAGGCACTAGGGAGAATGAGGAGTTGAAGGAAATGGAGAAATTAATGGGACCAAAAGTTGATAAGTTCTGCATCCCAGAATGTTGAAAGAGGTTTCTATAGAGATAGTGGATGCATTGGTGATCATTTTTCCAAAATTCTATAGATTCTGGAATGTTCCTGAAGATTGGAAGGGAGCAAATATCACCCCACTATTTAAGGAGGGAGGGAGAGAGAAAACAGAGAACTACAGACCTGTTAACCTTACATCAGCAGTAGGGAAAATGCTAGAATCTATTATAAAGAATGTGATAAATGGATACTTGGATAATCATGATCTGATTGCGCATAGTCAGCCTGGATTTGTGAATGGGAGATAATTTTTTGACGAACTTGGAGTTTTTTGAGGATGTTACTAACAAAATTGGTAAAGGAGAGTCGACGGACCTAGTATCCTTGGATTTTCAGGAGGCCTTTGATAAAGTCCCCCACAGGAGGTTGATTAACAAAATAAAAGCACGTGATTGGAGGCAATATACTGACATGGATTAAGGATGGGCTAACAGGCAGAAAACAGAGTAGGAATAAACGGGTCATTCTTGTGTTGGCAGGCTGTGACTAGTGAGGTACCGCAGGGATCAGTACTTGGGCCCCAGCTGTTCACAATATATATCAATGATTTGGATGTGGGAACCAAATGTAATATTTCAAAGTTCGCCAAATGGTACAAAACTAGGCGGGAATGTGTTGTGAGGAAGATGTAAAATGGCTACAGGAGGATTTGGACAGTCTTAGTGAGTGGGCAAGAACATGGCAGATGGAATACAATGTGGAAAAATGTGAGGTTATCCACTTTGATAGAAGGAACAGATGTGCAGAGTATTTCCTAAAGGATAAGAGGTTAGAAAGTGTAGATGTACAAAGGGACCTGGGTGTCCTTGTCCCTAAGTCACTGAAAGCTAACATGCAGGAGCAGCAGGCAATTAGGAAGGCTAATGGAATGTTAGCCCTTATCACAAGAAGATTTGTGTACAGGAGAAGCGAAATCTTGCTTCAATTGTATAGAAGCTTGGTTAAACCGCACCTGGAGTACTGTGTGTAGTTTTGTTCCCCTTACCTCAAACAGGATATTATTGCCATCGAGGGAGTGCAACGAAAGTTCACCAGACTTGTTCTGGGGATGGCAGGACTATCTTATGAAGAGATGTTGGGGAAACTAGGCCTGTATTCTCTAGAGTTTCGAGAAGTTTCGTTGAAACTTATAAAATCCTTAAAGGAATAGACACAGTAGATGCAGTTAAGATGTTTCCCCTGTTTGGGGAGTCTAGAACCAGGGGACACAATTTCAAAGTAACAGGAAAGCCACTTAGGACCGAGACGAGGAAAAATGTCTTTACTCAGAGGGTTGTGAATCTTTGGAATTCTCTACCCCAGAGGGCCATGGAAGCCCAGTTATTGAGTATGTTTAAGGTAGAGGTTGATGGATTTCTATCTAATAATAACGTAAAATGTTATGGGAATATTGTGGGTAAAAGGCATTGAAGTGTTTGATCAGCCATGATAGTATTGAATGGTGGAGCAGGCTTGACATGCTGAATGGCCATCTGTTCCTATGTTCCTAAGCCTGACGGTCCGAAGGTCCCTTAACGCATGCCAGAGAGTGCTGGCTACCACTTGGACGGCCAGAGTTTAGTGCGCTGCATGGCTGCCCGAAACCCCACCCACCTCCGCCCAATTCCACCTGACCGATTGGCAGCAGCTTTGCCCACTGGACTGCATGCTGTGCTCTCAGCTCAAGCGCAAGCATTCTCCTAACCCACACTGCAAGGCTGTACTGTTAGCTTGAACCACGAGGGATACTGGTCCAAACCTAAATGATGACATTGTGAGGGGCTGCGAATGCCTCCACCAGTGACTGTTCCATGGCCCACTTTAGCAAGGAGATTGTACCATATGCCCAGTTGTCCGGTTGTTCTGCAGTCCACTAAAACACTCATTAGCTTGCAGCCTGTGCCCGAGGGGTGAAAAGTTCAGGAGCATTTGATGGCACTTTCATGCTTCCTCATTGCTTGAGTGGGCAGGTAAGCTAGAGGCCCAACTCCAAGCATGCCCATGTGGCTGCATCTGAGCTGTCTCAGCTTCGGAGGAATGATCACTTTATAATGCGTGGCCACTTTTCTCCCCCCACCACCCCTAACGTGCTTGTGCACTACATCAGACACAGTGCAGCCCTTGACCCCCCAAACCACCTCAACCATAGTGCAGCCTTTACCCCCCACAACTCACCTCAACCACAGTGTAGCCCTTGACCCCCACCCCCAAAACCCACCTTGACTGCAGTGCATCATTTGCCCCTGCCCCCCCCACCCCCACCTCCCCCCCTGCAAGTCGCCTCAACATTGGAGTCCGATGAGTGACCCAGGCAAGTGCTGTGCAACCTTACTGTGCACTCACTGAGTTCCCCTCAAAGTGCAGCCCACTAAGTGCATGCCTTATTTATGCTGTTGTGAAACACGTCGGTGTGAATTGGATGATCCAGCACGGGGGTTGATGGTTTTGGTAGGCTGGGCTTATAATAGTATGTAGATGTATTACAATGAGGTTCCTGACGTACGACGGTGGGAAACACGGCTTACCTTTGGCAGGTGGAGCGGACGATTGCAAACTGGTTTCGCGACATTGTCAAACCGATTTTTGGCCTTCTTGCCATATTGTTCCCTCATGCCGCCAAACACACCTGACACCAGCGGGCAGGAAAATTCCACCCACAGACCAACTATTTGGAAGGCTGTGAGAAATAACTTGTGCTTGGAATTCAGTGTGGCACAGGAATTACACACTATTATATTACAGATATTGTTCTGTTGTTATTATATTACCAGTATGAAATGTGATTAGCTTAGATTAAAGTCTAACTGAGCATGTACCTGTAAAATGATGCATAGTGCTGGTGTGAAGAACAAGACATTGGCTTATCCCTCAGGCAATGAAGAAAACAGATGATGTGGCCATTTAGCTGATTGCTATTTGTATGAGATTTTGTTGTGCGCAAATTGGCTGCCATTGTTTTCCACTTTACAATAGTGGATAGACTTCAAAGGAATTTAAAAACAAAAAAACTGCGGATGCTGGAAATCCGAAACAAAAACAAAAATACCTGGAAAAACTCAGCAGGTCTGACAGCATCTGCGGAGAGGAACACAGTTAACGTTTCGAGTCCGTATGACTCTTCACCAGAACGAAGGAAAAATAGAAAAGGGGTGAAATATAAACTGGTTTAAGGGGGGTTGGGACAGGTAGAGCTGGATAGAGGGCCAGTGATAGGTGGAGATCGCCAAAAGATGTCAGACAAAAGGACAAAGAGGTGTTGATGATGGTGATTATCTAAGAAATGTGTCAAAGGAGTTTAATTGGTTCTGCAGCATTTTGGAATGTCCTGAGACCATGGAAGGTATGTTGAAAGACAAGTTCTTTCTTTCTTTTTCTGGTTCTGCAGCATCAGGTCTCAGCTGGCATTACTACTCAGTAAAAACTGGCACAGTCCATCACTCAGCATAAGCTGGCACTTCTAAGAGATTGGAGGGATTGGCTCAAGTTCTCAGATGTTGGTATCCATGAGGAATGTGCTGGACATATGATGGTCTGGCACCTAAATTAATGGCATGCATTTACATTTTAAAAACTGTGCTTCATTCCCATTTGATGAGTGTTTTTCAAAGCGAGGAACTTTTGAATCATTAGTGGCAGCGGATTGGTGAATCAGGAAAATCAAGACAGATGATGCGACATGATTAAAAAGTAAAATATAAACATAAAACGTTTTTGGATTAATAATCTGCAAAACAAAATAATTCAGACGGAAACATTCAAAACCCAATGGGAAAGTTACTGCACTGGAGGGAGTCACTTTGATGAGCTCTAGTCTTCCCTCAACCCTAGTTTTCCTTGTATGATCTATGTGACTGACTGGCACTGGTTCTAGCAGTCGAATTGAGGGCCTGGGTTCAATAGGTGGCACGTTAACTGTTTAAAAAAAAATGTCTTTTTGAAAAGAAGAGTACTATGGTGAAGAAAGAGGATTCATTCCCATTTGCTTCAGGGAAATAAATAAGGTTTCAAAAGAACCCAGTATTTTGCAGAGCCTGCTGATACAAAAAGGTTTGCAGTCTGTGTAAATGAGTAAATGCCTTGTTATTGCCGGAATTGTGTGAGAAAGGGGTGAGGGTATGATGATACCATTGTTATTTTATTAAAAAAAGAGAAACTGCAGCTTTGGGACCTTGCCGAGTTGATTTGGCCTATCAGTAAATTAAAGAGAGATTTCTCCATTACTTCTGCAACTTCTCTCTTATTGCATAAATATCTCTAGCTGTCATGCTCCAGATCCTGGGGATCTGGATTAATGAAACTCCTGCTCCCATATGTGTCTTCCTGTTTTACACTTCTTAATTTCTCTGCCCAAGCAGAGATTTTCTTCTGGTATTCATTTGATTATAAAAGGTTATTGCTTCACTGTAGTTTAATGGGAGTGCTGTATGTGGAAGCTGTCTGAATTCACTCTTTGCATTTGCAGCTGATTTTTCCCAAGTATTTACAGCCCAGGTCATGGCTCACAGCAAAAGAATGTGTTTCTCACATTTCAAGGTTTCAAATCCCATTCCAGAGGTTTGAGCATATAATTTCAGCGAACACTGAGTGCAATACTGAGGGAATGCTGCATTGTCTGAAGAGCCTACTTTATAGATGAGACATTAAACTGAGGCACCGTCTGCCCTGTAAATGCCCTCATGACACTATTTGACAAAGAGTAGGGAAATTCTCATGGTGTCCTGACCATTGATTAACTCTCAACCAATACCAGATAAAACAGATTATTGGGCCATTCATCTCATTACTGTTTGTGTGACTTTGTCATGTGCAAATTGGTGGCTTGAATTCTATGTCCTAATAGCGCTTTGTGTGAAAATAGTTTTTTGTGTTCTCTCTTTATTCCACTCATGCTAATCCTGTCTTTGTGTTTAGCTGAGGATTTACATCCTGGTTCACAGCCACTCTGGAGTAGCTCTGATAGATCAAGAAACATTGGACCTGAACTTCTGCAGAGTGGCAATGATTGGCACTCTGCTCCTACTTTCTTACCTGGAAATCTTTGCAATTCTGTCTCGCCCGACCTTCCGACTCAGGCCGGGTGAGAATTGTGCAGGGCAACATGCTCCTGAAGCCTTCAGTCGAGCATTGCAGAATCGGACGGCAGGAAGCCATGCCCCCCTTTTTTACGGCACTAGCCCCACTGGTGTGGACAGTCGGGGTGGTGGGGTGTCGGACAGTCGGGCTCGGGAGGGGGCAGGTGGATGGACAGTTGGAGGTGGTCAGTCAGTCGGGGGGGCGCGTAGTTGGACAGTCTGGTAGGGTGGTCAGGTAGTCGGGGGTTGGAGAGTCGTGGTAGGTGGGGATAGGGGAAGTCGCGTGTTGGGGTGGGTCCGTCAGTTGTGGGGGATCAGACGAATTGAAGGTTCGGGTAGCCGGGGGTGCTGGAGTGGGTTAGACAGTCGGGGGGGTGGGGGCGCAGTCAGACAGTCAGGGGAGTGGGGAAGGGTCAGGTAGTCGGGTGGGTCGGACAGTCAGGGAAGTGTCAGGCAGTCGGGGTTGGGGGGGTCTGTGGTCGGACAGTCGGGAGAGGAGTGGTGTGGGTCGGAGGGGTGGGGTGGATCGGGAAGTTCGGGGAATTGGACAATCGATGCGATGGTGAGAGTAGGGAAGACGGTGGGTATTGGGCAGTCAGGGTCGTGCTTGGACGATTGTGGCATGTATTGGGCAGTCAGGCATTGGTGGAGAGGGTTAGATAGTCTGGGGGGTGGTCGGGCTGTTGGGGTAGTAGCTGAACAGTCAGAGAAACGTGTCGGGCAGTCGGAAGTGGAGTCGGACAGTCGAGTGGAAGTCGGAGAGCAAAGTTGGACGAGTAATGGGGCGGGGAGGGGTTGGACAGTCCGGGGCTAGATGACAGACAGCCAGGGATTGAGAGTCGAGAATCAGGTGGTGGGAGGCGGTTGGGGGAGTGGGGGGTTGTTGGGGGAGCTGCTGGGCTATCAAGTCAGTCAGGGTGGTGGGGCTTATGGACAGGGGCAGTCCCAATTCCATGGGAGGGGTAGTTAGGGGTGGTGGGCAGTCTTCTGCAGGTTCAGGGTTCGGGGTGGGGGGGAGCTTGATGGGGGAGTGATGATAGGAGTCCCCGGGGGTGAGGGGTTGGTGAGGGAGGGTGTGGGGGTGGGGGGGCATGGAGCGAGTCCCCTGGGGGTTCAGGAGGGTGGTGGTGTCCATGGGGCGTGATGTGTGTCTGTACAATATTTATCCAGAAGCTAGAAGTGCTTTTAATTCTTCAGACTTTTGCTGGGTAACTATTGATGTAACACAGTGGGACCCATCAGCAGTTTGCGATTTAAATCACATTTTTGGATGGTTCCCAGTGCAGGGCAGTTGCCCATCAGAAGTTTGCACTTCCTCGGCGATTGCTGCACAATCCATACCTGGGAATTTCCAGGGTTGGTGGGTTGCCCAGCTCATCTTTCGGGTTACATTGCCCTGGAGCTTGGAAGTTACGGACCATTATTTCCTAGATTCCACAGGGATTCAGACAAGTATTTGGTCCTGCTGTGTCAAATCCCATCACACATCCACAGGGACCTCACTCACTGCCAGCTCAAGGGACATCATCATTCACACTCTCACACACACTTTCACCTGCCCTGCGGAACATGTCCTCATCCCTTCCATGGGAGCACTCACCACCCACACATCCTTATCATTTGGCCTTGCAGGTGCCCTGCTTCCACTATCTCCATCTGTATTCATCTAGGACAAGCCGGCACTCAATAGAAGGGAGAGGTCACAAAGTGGTGGAGGAATGCCCAACGTTAAGGTCCTCACAAACTTTGAAAATAGAACCATCCAGCTGGCCGGTGAGGATCTGGACCATTCCTGTGCTGATGGTGAGGTCAGTGTTGCTCAACCAAGCGAGGATCCAGAAGTACAACATCCATCAGGCAACCATGCTGTGAATCACTTCCCCAGTTCCGCGGTGCCCTGCCATGCACTAATTATCTCTCCCTGCTTTCTCAGGCACAGCTGGGAAACAACTAAGCGGGCCCACGGCCTAGGTAATTGACTCAAGCCCCAAGAAACCTCAGAAGAAGAATCTGATGACACTCTCACTGAAGTCCCATCACAGTGCACATCCGCACCCTCCGCTGGCCTCGGAGTCACAAGCTGCTGATCCATGGCAGGCGGCGGCAGGCACTTCCCAGGGTTCTGGCATTTGAAGGACTGCTGGAGACCAGAAATCTGCTGAGTCCAAGTCAGATGAGGAGCCTCTGGACTCGGTCATAGTTGAATTGCTGGAGCTGCAAAGGCAAGCTTGGAGACATCAAGAAGGGATGTCCACTGCACTCCTCAAATTGTAAGACACGATGGAGGAGTCCATCCATCTTCAGGCTGAAGTGATAGCGCCGGCATGACAATGCACCGAGGTGAACACTGGTAGGATTGCAGCTGCCATGGAGACCTTGGTCCAGGATGTAGTTCCTGCGCTGCTGCGCGAGCTGAACTCCATCACTGATGCCATATTTGGCCTCCAACAGTGTCAATGCAAGGCAGGGTGCAGGTCAGTTCCATCTCACTCCAGCCTCCTCTTCTCCTTAAGGAGTCAGCCAGGGGCCCTTGGGCACCCACAGGGAGGAGGATCAGCAGGTGCAGACCCTGGAGCCATACACTCAGGTGACTCCAGGAGTGCCCGGCCCATCCAAATCCCCTCTTCCTGTGACCCCAGCAGCCCCAGCTCCACAGGCCAAGGAGGGTGCCACTGCCACACGGCAGGACCTTGAAAGCAGACCAGGCTCTCCAGGTCTTGGCCATTCAGGGGACGCCCGTCAAGGTCATCACAGATGGGGCATAGCGATCAGCAGGCTGCCTCCACCTCTGCTGTGGATGTTCGGAGAGCAGCAAGATGTAGTGGCAGTGTTAGGAAGGTTAAGAAGATGTAACTCTTTCGAGTACAAACACGTTTCCATCTGTTTCAGATGAAGTTACATTGTTTCATAGTTTGCCATTGTGAGATTTGAACTCTTGATCATCTTTTAAAATGAAAACCAAATCAACAAAATTGGGATAAATCAGGCACAGCCCCTAATTCAGGTCAGCTGTAAAACCAAGAACAAAGTTTAAAGGAACCTTACAAACTTTAAATCAAAATGTGATTAAAGGGGTCAACAAAACACCCCAGTCCCCGCGGTGCCCACCAAGCATGGAAGGCCTCGAGAGTGCCAGCAGACACCGCGTGCTCCCTCTCCAGGGACATCCGGCCGCGAACGTAGCCGCGAAAGAGGGATAAACAATCGGGCGGGACTCCCCCGTCGATCACCCACTGCCTGGACCTGCTAATGGCCAGCTTGGCCAGGCCCAGGAGCAGGTTCACGAGGAGGTCCTCCTCCTTCCCAACCCCCTCCCACACCGGGTGTCCATAGATCAGGAGCGTGGGGCTGAAGTGCAAACAAAACATCAGTAAAAGGTTTTTCAAGTAACCAAAAAGGAAGTGCAGCCTACAACAGCCTATATATGCATGGTCCATGGACTCCACAAGACCGCAAAAAGGGCATGTGTCCTGAGAGTCCGTGAACCTATGTATTCTCCTATTATAGGGAACTGCTGCATGCAACACCCTCCAACCCAGGTCCCCGATAGAAAGGGGGAGGACACCTCCGTAGAGGGCCTCCCATGGGGGGCCTCTGCCGCCGGACGGCAACAAGGCACGCCAGGGCGTGTCCGAGCGACGGACAAGGGCGAGAAAATGGAAGGTGTGCAGCAGCAGTCCATACAAAAAGCCCCTCTTTGCCGTGCCAAAAGACACGGAGGGCATGTCCCCAAGGCGGCTCATATTGCGGGGCACCAGCACCCGAGGGAGGGTTCGGAGCTTGGGGCCAATGTGGAATTCCGTCCGAACAGGGGAACGTTCAGACGGAAGACCACCGCACACCTGGGCCACCTCAAGACCCAAAATAACGTCGGGTCCGAGCACGACCGTTCTCAGGTCTTGGATGGCATCGGCTGCGACCTGGACACTCACAGACGCGCGACGCGCCAACTCCTGCGGGAGCATCCAGCCCAGTCCTCCGCCTCCCAGCACGTCCCCGATCCTGGTCACCCCTGCGGCCACAGCCCTCCTCTCTGCCAACCATTGAAAAGGACGGAGGGGCGGATTCCTGAGCAGCGGCTCTCTGACGATAGCCACTACTCCTGACGGGGGAGAGCTGCGTCGCGAGGCGACCGCTTTCCAGACTTTGATCAGGTCCTGGTAAAAGACGGGCAAAGCCTGCAAGGAGCCACCGAGGCCCAGCTGTTCTATAAACAGGAGCTGCACGTCATAATTCAGGCCGTGCACCTGACGGAAGAAATACGTCGTCAGGGCACAGAAGATGTAACTCTTTCGAGTACAAACATGTTTCCATCTGTTATCAGATGAAGTTACATTGTTTCATAGTTTGCCATTGTGAGATTTGAACTCTTGATGATCTTTTAAATGAAAACGATTAAACCAAATCAACAAAATTGGGATAAATCAGGCACAGCCCCTAATTCAGGTCAGCTGTAAAACCAAGGACAAAAATTTAAAGGAACCTTACAAACTTTAAATCAAAATGTGATTAAAGGGGTCAACAAAACACCCCAGTCCCCGCGGTGCCCACCGAGCACGGAAGGTCTCGAGCGTGTCAGCAGACACCGCGTGCTCCCTCTCCAGGGACATCTGGTAGCGAACGTAGCCGCGGAAGAGGGACAAACAATCGGATGGGACTCCCCCTCGATCGCCCACTGCCTGGACCTGTTAATGGCCAACTTGGCCAGGCCCAGGAGCAGGTTCACGAGGAGGTCCTCCTCCTTCCCGACCCCCTTCCGCACCGGGTGCCCATAGATCAGGAGCGTGGGGCTGAAGTGCAGACAAAACATCAATAAAAGGTTTTTCAAATAACCAAAAAGGGAGTGCAGCCTACAACACCCTATGTATACATGGTCCACGGTCTCCACAAGACCGCAAAAAGGGCATGTGTCCTGAGAGTCAGTGAACCTATGCATCCTCTTATTATATGGGACTGCTGCATGCAACACCCTCCAACCCAGGTCCCCGATAGAAAGGGGGAGGACACCTCCATAGAGGGCCTCCCATCGGGGGCCTCCGCCGCCGGACGGCAACAAAGCACGCCAGGGCGTGTCCGGTCGACGGACAAGGGCGAGAAAATGGAAGGTGTGCAGCAGCAGTCCATACAAAAAGCCCCTCTTTGCCGTGCCAAAAGACACGGAGGGCATGTCCCCAAGGCGGCTCATATTGCGGGGCACCAGCACCCGAGGGAGGGTTCGGGGCTTGGGGCCAATGTGGAATTCTGTCCAAACAGGGGAACGTTCAGACGGAAGACCACCGCGCACCTGGGCCACCTCAAGACCCAAAATAACGTCGGGTCTGAGCACGACCATTCTCAAGTCTTGGATGGCATCGGCTGCGACCTGGACACTCACAGATGCGCGACGCGCCAACTCCTGCGGGAGCATCCAGCCCAGTCCTCCGCCACCCAGCACGTCCCCGATCCTGGTCACCCCTGCGGCCACAGCCCTCCTCTCCGCCAACCACTGAAAAGGACGGAGGGGCGGATTCCTGAGCAGCGGCTCTCTGACGATAGCCGCTACTCCTGACGGGGGAGAGCTGCGTCGCAAGGCGACCACTTTCCAGACTTTGATCAGGTCCTGGTAAAAGACGGGCAACGCCTGCAAGGAGCCACCGAGGCCCAGCTGTTCTATAAACAGGAGCTGCACGCCATAATTCAGGCCGTGCACCTGACGGAAGAAATACGTCGTCAGGGCACACCATCTAGGAGGAGGCTCGACGTAGAGGTATCGCTGCAGGGTCTGAAGGCGGAAAGTCGCCACCTGTGTACATAGGCACACTAGCGCCTGACCACCCTCCCTAAGCGGGAGACTCAGAACCTCGGCAGCGACCCAGTGCAATCTTTTGTCCCAGAAGAAGTCGACTAACAATCTCTGGATTCTTGTGACAAAGTCCGGTGGAGGGGTCAAAGTGACCAGCTGATACCACAACATGGCGGCGATCAGCTGGTTTATGACCAGAACTCGACCTCGGTAAGATAGCACTCGGAGCAGTCCTGTCCAGCGCCACAGGCGAGCGGTGACTTTCGTCTCCAGTTCCTGCCAGTTTGCTGGCCAGGATTCCTCAGCAGGGCAGAGATGGACCCCCAGGTAGAGGAGGCTGGTCCTGCTCCAGGTGAAAGGCCTGAGCTCCTCGGGTAGGGGATCCATCTGCCACTGACCGACCAGGAGTCCAGAACATTTACCCCAGTTGATCCTGGCAGAAGAAGCGGCAGAGTAGACCTCCTGGCACTCGCGCATCCTCCACAGGTCAGCCGGGTCGCTAAACATAAGGAGCACGTCATCGGCGTAAGCCGAAAGGACCACCCCGATGCCCGGCCCGCGCAGAACCAATCCCGACAACCTGCTCCACAAGAGGCGCAGGAAAGGCTCCACGCAAATAGAATACAACTGGCCAGACAGGGGGCAGCCCTGATGTACCCCTCTCCCAAAGCGAAGGGGCGCCGTCAGGGACCCGTTAACCTTCACTAGACACTCTGCGGCAGTGTACAGAAGTTGGATCCGGGCGACAAAATGCGTCCCGAACCCGAACGCTCGCAGAGTTCCGAGTAAGTATCCGTGATCCACCCTGTCAAACGCCTTCTCCTGATCAAGAGACAGGAAGGCGCTCGGCAGACCAGCCCTCTGGGAATGGTGGATGATGTTATTAGGCCAAGCTTTGAGGGTAGGTAACTCTTTCGAGTACAAACACGTTTCCATCTGTTTCAGATGAAGTTACATTGTTTCATAGTTTGCCATTGTGAGATTTGAACTCTTGATAATCTTTTAAATGAAAACCAAATCAACAAAATTGGGATAAATCAGGCACAGCCCCTAATTCAGGTCAGCTGTAAAACCAAGAACAAAGTTTAAAGGAACCTTACAAACTTTAAATCAAAATGTGATTAAAGGGGTCAGCAAAACACCCCAGTCCCCACGGTGCCCACCGAGCATGGAAGGCCTCGAGAGTGCCAGCAGACACCGCGTGCTCCCTCTCCAGGGACATCCGGACATGAACGTAGCTGCAAAAGAGGGATAAACAATCGGGCGGGACTCCCCCGTTGATCGCCCGCTGCCTGGACCTGTTAATTGCCAGCTTGGCCAGGCCCAGGAGCAGGTTCACGAGGAGGTCCTCCTCCTTCCCGACCCCCTTCTGCACCAGGTGTCCATAGATCAGGAGCGTGGGGCTGAAGTGCAAACAAAACATCAATAAAAGGTTTTTCAAATAACTAAAAAGGGAGTGCAGCCTACCACACCCTATATATGCATGGTCCATGGACTCCACAAGACCGCAAAAAGGGCATGTGTCCTGAGAGTCCGTGAACCTATGTATTCTCCTATTATAGGGAACTGCTGCATGCAACACCCTCCAACCCAGGTCTCCGATAGAAAGGGGGAGAACACCTCCGTAGAGGGCCTCCCATAGGGGGCCTCCGCCGCTGGACGGCAACAAGGCACGCCAGGGCATGTCCAGGTGGCGGACAAGGGCGAGAAAATGGAAGGTGTGCAGCAGCAGCCCGTACAGAAAGCTCCTCTTTGCTGTGCCAAATGGCACAGAGGGCATATCCCCGAGGCGGCACCAGCACCCGACGGAGGGTTCGGGGCTTGAGGCCAATGTGGAATTCTGTCCGAACAGGGGAACGCTCAGACGGAAGACCACCGCGCACCTGGGCCACCTCAAGACCCAAAATAACATCGGGTCCGAGCTTGACCGTCCTTAGGTCTTGGATGGCATCGGCTGCGAAAACCAGAACACTGTTGCATTAGAAATGCTCTTCCGATGTGACAGTTTTAGAATTATAAACTGACAAAGCGCGGGTCACAGTTGCTCAAGAGCAGGTAAACCGGATGGGTCAGTTTGGGGATCGAACCTGTGACCTTGGCATTATTAGCACCACGCTCTAACCATCTGAGCTAACCAACCACACCTAGATGTAACTCTTTCGAGTACAAACACGTTTCCATCTGTTTCAGATGAAGTTACATTGTTTCATAGTTTGCCATTGTGAGATTTGAACTCTTGAACTTGGGGTTGCAAGCCCAGTACCATAACCACTTGGCTATTTAGGCCAAGCTTAAAGACCAAGTGAGGAGAGAGTGTAACTCTTTCAAGTACAAACACGTTTCCATCTGTTCCTATTCAGATGAAGTTACATTGTTTCATAGTTTGCCATTGTGAGATTTGAAATCTTGATCTTGAGTTTACAAGCCCAGTACCATAACCACTTGGCTATTTAGGCCAAGCCCCTGTAACTCTTTCGAGTACCAACCCGTTTCCATCTGTTTCAGATGAAGTTACATTGTTTCATAGTTTGCCATTGTGAGATTTGAACTCATGATCTTGCGGTTACAAACCCAGTACCATAACCACTTAGCTATTTAGGCCAAGCCAATAGGTTTGAGTGGTAACTCTTTCGAGTCAAACACGTTTCCATCTGTTTCAGATGAAGTTAAATTGTTTGCCATTGTGAGATTTGAACTCTTGATCTTAGGGTTACAAACCCAGTACCATAACCACTTGGCTATTTAGGCCAAGCGTCAAATATCAGCACAAGTAACTCTTTCGAGTACAAACACGTTTCTATCTGTTCCTATTCAGATGAAGTTACATTGTTTCATAGTTTGCCATTGTGAGATTTGAACTCTTGATCTTGGGGTTACAAGCCCAGTACCATAAACACTTGGCTAGCCTGGGCATGGATGTTAATCATTTCTACATAACTTTCACTCTTGTAGATAAGCTTCCAAGAATGTCTCCTTGTCCATGGTGCTTTATTCTGATGAGCAGTATTTGTATCACTTGAATGTGAAACATTGGTCCCTGCACAAGATAAAGGCAGGTGTATCAGTCCAGGACCTCTTCCATGTGTTTTGTACCACCTTTCCAGCACACTGATGGTGAGTCTTCACAGTCACTGGACACATCAGTCATGCCTGCACCTCGATGGGGCTTATTGTTTCTGCCAGAATGTCCTGGGTCGGTGGCACAGAATCCCGTCATGCTTTCTGTGTGCTCCCAGCACCTTTGAGATGCGGCTGGCCCCCCATCTCATCGGCATCTGTGTCCGGTGACACTGTGGTCCTGGAAGGTTCAGCTCACAAAGGTTGCCATAGGATCAGGAGAAGTTTAAAGCTTCCCCACAACACCTCCATGATATGACTCTGTTCACAGAGCGCAAGTGATGTGCCAACAGCCAGACAGGAGTCAGACATTCACAGAGGCTATGTGAGGATCTATGGAGTGCCCGCAATGTCGTCATCATCCTCCTGGAAAGTAGGGACGATGGGCATCCACTGCATCTCCATGATCGGAGCCTTATCACAGAGGATATGTGCAATTCCATCAGCCAGTCTGAAGTCAAACATTTACAAATGCAATGTGAGGATCTATGGTGTCTCCTCACTGCATGTTGTCATCATCCTCCACGAATCTAGCAGCTATGAGGGCCTCGAGCACACCTACCTCGTCTGGCCTCGTTGCTGTCATGCTTGCCCTCATCCCTGTTGATGTCTTCCTCATGAGAGGAGACCTCCAGCTCCTCCATCTCCTCCCCAGCCAGCTTCTCTCCCTGTTGCAGTGTTGGGTTGTGAAGGGCACAGGAGGTGACGATGATGCATGACACCTTCAGTAGACTGTATTGCAGGGCTCCAACAGACCAGTCCAGGCACTGGAACCATTCCGATGGTTTGCTCCACCAAGGTGTGAGTTACAGTCTGAGTCCTGGCCACCACTTCTCTCCAGAATGCATTAAGGGGCCTTCAGACTTAACCAAGAGAGATTCTTTGCACACCAATGTTAACCCACGCATCTCGATCTTTCATCCTGCAGAAGGAGTACATCAGGATCCTGATGTACATTCTCTCTGCTGCAGTCTGAGGTGCTGCACATGCATCATCAACGACGTCCTCTGTGAGTAGCCCTTGTTCTCAAGGAGCCAACCCTGCAGCTCTATGGACCCTAGAAGACATAAGGGATCTGAGACCTGCTGAGAATGTAGGAGTTGTGCACACCCCTTTGGAACCATGTGCAGACCTGCAGGATGTATTTATGGTGGTCTCACACCAGCTGAACATTCAGCGAATGGATGCCCTTGCAGTTGACATAGTTGACCTCTTGTTGCCACGGAGATCTGAGTACAGTCAATGGCATCCTGTAGCTGTGGGAAACCTGAGATCTGGGCAAATTCCAGCGCTCTTGCTTCCTGGCTGTCCTGGTCCCAGGCGAAATGCACAAAGTTTTGTGCCTTCGCAAATATGGCATCAGTAACCACCTGGATGCATTTGTGTGTGGAGGCTTGCGATATGCCACAGAGGTCGCCAGCGGAGGCCTGAAAGGAGCCACTGCTGTAAAAATTGAGCGCCACTATCACTTTCACGGCCACTGGCAGTGGATACCATCCATCCCGCCATGGCGCCAAATCCTGCAGCAGGTAGCAGATGTGACTGACCAGTTCCCTGGACATGTGCAGTCTTCAGCAACAGTGGTTCTCGGTAACCTGTAGGAATGACAAGCACCGTCTATAGACCCTGGGTCAAGCTAGGCACCGACTAGCGATAGCACACTTTGGCTCTTCAGCAGATTGTGCGACAGCCCCAGCTGCTCCTTCTTCTGGAGGGTACTGTTCCTCCCTCTCTCTAGCTAGGCACCTCCGTCAATCTCTTCTCATTTATCTCTGCTGCCTGTAAGCCATACAGCTAGTTCACCAGGCTCCATGCTCCTGATGTACTCCTTCTGCAGGATGTAAGAGAGAGACGCGTGGGTTAGTGTGCTCAGAACTTGCCTTGGTTAAGTCTGAAGGCCCCTTTGCATCCTGGAGAGTACTGGCCACCACTTGGATGGCCCGAGTTTAGTGCGCTGCATGGCTGCCTGAAACCCCACCACCGCCCCACTCCACCTGAACAACTGGCGGCAGCTTCGCCCACTGGACTACATGTTGTGCTCTTAGCTCAGGTGCAGGCAGGTGAGGGGAGGCTGTGGCATAGTGGTGTTGTCACTGGACTAGTATTCCAGAGACCCAGTGTAATGCCCTGGGGACCTTGGTTCAAATCCCACCATTCAGTAAAAACCTGGAATTAAAAATCTGATGATGACCACAAAACCTATGCTGATTGTCAGGAAAAAGCCATCTGGTTCATTCATGTCCTTTAGGGAAGGAAACCTGCTGTCCGTACCTGGTCTGGCCTACATGTGACTCCAGATGCACAACAATGTGGTTGACTCTTAACTGCCCTTGTTCAGAGAGCATTTAGGGATGGACAATAAATGCTGGCCTAGCCAGCAACTCCCACGAATGAATATATTTTTAAAAAATTTTCCGAACCCGCAGTGCAAGGCTGCACTGTTTGTTTGAGTCATGGGGGAGAGTGGTCCAATCCGGGATGATGAGATTGCAAGGGGCTGTGAACGCCTCCACTAGTGACTGCTCCATGGCCAGCCTTCTCAAGGAGATTGTACAATGCTCGCCTGAATGTGCGGTGCCTCAATCTTGAATTTCAATGGGCAATCCTCGCGAGTGCTGCGCAACATGAGTGTGCGCTCCATTCCGAGCTCCCCTCGAAGTGCAGTTCACATCTTATAAAAAGCTTTTGTGAAACACGTCGGTATGCAATCACGCTGAGGTGCCCGGATGATCCAGTGTGGGGGAATGATTCTGGCAAGCAGGACTTATGATGATATGCACATGTATTAAAAGGATGTTCCTGACGTCTGATGGCAGGAAACGCAGCCCGTCATTGAAGGTTGGAGCGGATGAATCCTGAGATCGTGAAACTGATTTATGGCCTTCCTGCCATATTGACCGCTGGTGCCCACCATGACACCGACAGGGATGGAAAATTCCAGCCCATATCGACATTTGGCGATTGCTTAGATAGGTGATTAATGGGATGTGGGATCATGGGGTTTAGAGTACTGCTTGTGTGAGACAGATAAATACCAACATGGACTAGACGGGCCCAATGGTCTGTTTCCTTGTTGTAATTGCTATGTGATTCCATATCTAGGGTAAAGAAAGCGGTTTGTCCTGACGATGTGACCCTTCCAGAATATCAAACCTCCGTCTTCCAATGGCAACATTTGACTGTGTCTAAAATGACCTTCCCTGACAAATCAATTCAACTATCATTACCCGCTGGAAAAAGATATCCTCTTGGTATCTTATCACTTGTGCTGCACATCCCTAACCCTGTGTAATTTGTCTTTCTGCCCGAGTGTGTCTGAAAACATTGGTCTGTTAACTACTCTTTTACTTTTCATTCATCTTAACCTCTGAGGCTGACCCTGAATTCCTGCTGTGGCAGCCCTATGTTCAGGCTCAGTAACTCCTCTCAGGCAGCTCTCCTGGTGATGCCAGCTTTCCTTCTTTATAATATCTGCAAAAACAGCAACAGGCAGTAACAGGAATTCAAAGAGTGGGTTTCACCATCAAGGCGACTTGTGGGAAGACAGCATTTAAATCAAAAGATGAGCACTGTTTTTCCAGCTGGCAGCAGAACTAGTTTTGCAGGATATCTCAGCACAGTAAGGGATTTGTTCAAAGCAGCACTGTTGGGTATGTCATCACAAAGCTTTTATCTCCCCAATTTTCACTTGGCCAGCAGCTCTTCCTCCTCAGTCTCATGACCAGAACTAGCTCCATCCTTCACAAACTCAAATGGATCAACATATTGGCTGGTGTGCTCCCAAACTGCGTAGAATATGCTGTGTGCTGAGTTGACAGCTGGGGAGGCCGCACAATTAGTCTTAAAGCCCCTGGGCTTCAGGGTATATTAAAGTAGCCGTGGTTCCCATTCCTGTTCACCTCCTCTTTGAGCAGTATCTCCCAAGATTTGTGTGGCCAGAGCCATACTGACATGTCAGTGTAACTTATTTGCTAGCTCTGAGAAGATGATGGGTTTGAACTCTGCTCTGGGTTGATATTTCAGTGCTGCATTTCAGAGATCCCATCCTGTAAGTGAGACTGTTCAGGGAAGTATAAATGGCCCCTTGGTACTATTCAAAAAACAGAGCAATTTTCTCAGTGTCCTGCCCATTAATCCCTCCACAGCCAACATCGCTAAAATAAATTTCTTGGTCAGGCATCTCATTTACTGTTTGTGTGTAAATTGGTTGCCATGTTTGCTGACATAATAACAGTAACTATATTTACAAAATAATGAATTATCAATGAAGTGCTTTGTTGTGTAATAAGGGCCTATATAAATGCATTTTCACAAATGGCTGCACCTCAAAATGGACTGTCCTCCAAGGAGAAAGTAACAGTTCATGCTTTGATTCATGTCTGGTAGTACATAACTTGAGTATTACTGAAGAAAGACATTTTGTCAAAGCTTTTCATCTTGCACTCATCAGAACAATGCCTTGACCAATGTCAGGGGAAGTGACAACTTTATTTGATTTGATTGGTATTCTTGTGATTGTCCTGATGAGTGCAAGATGCAAAGCTTCGACAAAATTTATTTTTTCAGCAATACACCTGTATTGCATCTAATAAAATGCAAGCCCTATCTCATAACTGTGTGTGAATTGAAGAAATCAGCTTTTCTCATGGTTTTATACCTGGAAGCTGAATCTTTACAGCTGCTTCCAGTCTTGCTATGTACTTAGAACCATGGAATCACGGAAATCTGTAGCATAGGAATAGAGCATTCACTCCATTGTGCCTATGCTGCCTCTTTGAAAGAGCAGTCATGCTTAGTCCGACATCCTTGCTTTTTAAGTTCCTTATCTTCAAGTAGCTGTCCAACTCTTTCAAAATTATTTATGGAATCAGCTTCCAGCACCCTTTCGGGCCAAGCATTCCAGATCCCGAGAACTCCGAGTGAAAATATTTCTCTTCATCTCTCTAGATCTTTTACCATTGATTTGAAATCTAGTTATTGACTCGTTCTCCAAAATGGAATAGTTCTTCTCAATCTACTCTCTCAAAATCGCACACCATCTTGAAAACCTCTATTAATCACCTCTTAACCTTCTCAACTCCAAGCAGAATGGTCCCAACTTTTCCATTCACTCCTGTAACCCAAGTGCCTCATTGTGATAATGTTCAGCATTTTCAGCAAGGTTTCTGATCATTCTTCACTATGACTTCAACACAATCCATCCTCTGAAGGGTTGATAGTCCTCAATATCTCCATGCCCTGCTGAGCATTCATTCTTAGCTTTCTAGATCAACTTGCCTTGCTTTGAAATTCTGCTCATACATTTTCTATCAAAATCCATTTAAGTGAACTGTGCTTTTAATGACTTGGGTGACCTTTGGTATCTTTGAAAAAAAATCAAAGAGTGGTATTTCAGGATATTTTTAAAGTTAATTTCAACATCCCTGCAGCCTCAGCAAGAGTTTTCTAATGGTTCGGTGCAATTTATCCTGATTTATTAATTGAACGGAAATCTTCTTGTGAGCTTACAGTATATTTTTCATTACAATAGTATGGTAATGAGCACAGGACATTGGTTCCCTGAATTGCTGATAATATTCAGAACCACTCTCTGCTAACAGTTCTGTAGTTGATGGTAATAGATAGACGTCTTTGTTTGGTGGGGTGGTGGGTGGAGGTACTTCAAAGCTTTGAACCCACTCTTTATAGGAACTGTGGCTGTATTGAAGCTTATCTGTTTGCAGCCTGGGGGAGTGAGACTAGTACAAGATGAGGAATAGAGTCTGAGTAACATAGCCTCTAAGCTGCAATCATTTAATAACGTAGAAACAAGAGGAGGTCATTCAGTGCCTTGAGCCTTTTTCTCCATTCGTTTATATGATGGCTGAGCTGTACTTCAACTCTGTCTACCTGCCTTGATTCCATATCCCTTAATATCCTGGTCTTATAAGAATCTACAAATCTCAATTTTGAAATTTTCAACTGACCCATCCTCAACAGCTTTTGAGGGTTAGGGAGTACCAGATTGCACTATTTTATACATTTCTTGAATGGGCCTAGCTCTCATTTAAAGCTTATGGACTCCCCCACCAGAGGAAATAGTTTCTCTCTATCTACTCTACCAAATCCTATAAACACCTTGATGCGATTACCTCATCATCTTCTCTACTGGAGGCTATAGGAGCCTAATCTATGCAACCTGTTCTTATAATGTAACCCTTTTAGCCCCAATATCATTCTGTGAATCTGTGCTGCATCCCCTGCAGAAACAGACAGAAGCCACCACAGAGGGACATTAGGGTGTTTCCATATAGATGAACCAAGATGGACTGAGTGGTCTTCTTTGCCAATCATCCTGTGATCCTGATGTAACAGAGGCCCTTGAGATACAATGGCAACAAAGCGTAGGTGGTCTGGGAAGTTATGTGAATGAGTGTTTTTATTTACAACTAAGAAAGTCTCAGAATTCCCCTCTCAACTTGATTAAAATAACTTTTTAAACAAATGCCAGTGAAGTGTGTAACTAGCACAGCACAAGCAGTGATGAGGACAAGGAGTGTTTCTGTTGCTGTTGAAATGATACGACTTAAGGCATTTCATTGACATGTCAGTCATGGTTGAGGTTGGGGTGTCCCAGAGATGAAATGACAACTTCCCTCTTTTTTTCCTCATATCCATACCCAAGTTAGGTACAACATGGCTCAGGTTGAGGATAAATCTACCATTGAATTGTTGCCGAGAATGAACCTTAAATGCAACCTGTGGCGCTTTTCCAACAACAACCATCTGTGCAGTCTACCTCAGTAAAATTGACAGAACTTGCACAAGTTGTTTTTCTGTTTAATGTGTCCCACTCTCACCTGGTTCACTGATGCCCTTTAGGGATGGAAATCTGCCATCTTTACCCAGCCTGGCCTGCAGATGACTCCAGACCCGCAGCAATGCGGTTGATTCTTAACTGCCCTCTGAAATGGCCCAGCAAGCCACTCAGTTCAAGGACAGTTAGGAATGGGCAACAAATGCTGGCCTTGACAGTGATGCCCACATCCCATCAAAGGATTAAAGAAAAACTCTCACCTGGATCCAGGTCAGGATTATCTCAAATTCACCTCCTTATAATCAACAGTTACAACAAGGATAATTGAGCCATGGTAGGAAACAGGGAATGTCACTAAAATGACACCAAATGTTAGAGGTTTATAGTGTGGCTCTCAGTTCAATGGGTAACATTCTTGCCTCTGAGTCAAAAGGTTGTGGATTTTAGCCCAATTCCCAGGTGGAACTGTGCCATCCTTCAGATGAGATGTTAAACTGAGGTGTGGAAATCTAGATCCAGAGGTGAAGAGATGATATGCCCAGGTCCTGCATCATCCATTTCACAAAGGGCTCGAAATTCAAGCAGATGAAAAATCCAGCCTTCAGGACAGATTTTTACAGCAATATAAAATGGTGCACATTGGCAGTAGATTCTGCTTTGATTCAAAATGTGAATTATGGAGCAAGAAAGCAGGTAGTTTGTTTTAATGGCTGCTGTATGCGATGCTAGTTTGCTATGGTGCAATTGATGTTTTTTTCTAGTCCAATCAAACAGACGGTGTTTTGCTTTCCGACAGAGTAATTCCAGTTAGGCCTTCTAACCCCCAGTTCTATTGAATTAGTTTGGAGTGCAACCTGAGTGCTATTGGAAAAGCACAGTGATCCTACTTATAGCTTTCAGCTTCAGGAGACACCCACTCTTTCCATTGATGGGAAATCTCGTGAGCTCTGCTCTGGACAGTCAGTGCACAGCACTATGGTTGTATGGGGGCAAATTCAAGCCCACCTAACAAAGTAAGCAGATCCCATACGAATGGTGCTGCAAATGTTTTCCATTTATGAGTAGCACTGCCTGATTTAGTGTTCTGAAGAGGTTTGAAAAGGAACGTTGTGCGTTCATAGGTTACTGGATCAATGTTTGGGTCCATGATAAAGTTATCACAGATTGGCTCTGGAGGGAGTGGGCTTGATTTGACAAAAGGCTTTTTCCTCACTTTCGATTTTCTTGTGTAAACTAGTATAGTTCAGTTCAACATCGCAAACGGTCCTATGGAATTGCTAGAAGGAACCTTTCTTCTCAAGTCTTCTCTGTCACTGGTAGGTTTCTTATTGGTGGGAATGTGAGGTGCAACAGGAAGACTGCAGGGGAGAAAGTAATATATATCATAGGCAGAAACAAAGACAAATAGGATTTTACTTTTTTTAAAAAAGCCTCCAGCAAGAGTGGGGAGAGGCCAGCTGAGTGGAACAGCGCCCAACCAGAAATTGGTGAGAGAGCAGAAGGTTTCGTTTGCAGAATCGCAAATATGCTGTTGGGAACGCTTTGTGTCCTCAATTAAAAATACTTCTCCCAGCAGACATACAAAAATAATGGATTTTTCACAGCAAACTCTGCTTTAGAGAGAGGCACAGGACAGATAGATGGAGAAAGCCCCTCAAGGAGAAACTGATACTGAGAAACAATCAAATGTATAAACACATCTTGTTAGCACTGTGAAGAAGTAATGAAGATTGAAATTGTATTTCCCCAAGCTATCTGTTCACTGTAATTATTTCCAACATAAAGAGGGGAAGAGGCTGAACTGCTGTCAGGGCACCTCAGCGCATGCTTTGTACTCTGTGTGGTCTTGGAGATGAAAAGGAATCCTTTTCAAAAAGTGATAAACTGAATGCTGGGTACATGATATCAAAGGGCCAAGTGACAGTTGAGATACATCGCAGCCAATTTCACCATAGTTAGAGGGTCCTTGAACCAGATACAGTACACATTCCCAGATATAAATCTTCTGATTTAAACTTCACATCTTTGTGTTCAAATGCTCCTTTAGCATTTATGTATCTCGATCCTTCTCCGGTTCTCCAACTCTCCACAATCTCTGTGCTACTCCAATTTTGGCCTCTTGCCCATGCCTGACTTCTTTCACCCCACAAATGTTTGAATGTGCCTACTCTTGTTACATTTTATTAACTTTGCTGATTGTGGTTAAAACGCTGCTGCAGTAGGGTTTCTGACACACTCTCGGTGGCAGAGTGAGAACGACTCTAAGTAGGTTTCCACCCATAGTCTTTACCTTGGCATATTTTTGAACCAGGAGGTCAAATGCCTGATATATTTTGATCATTGCTGGTGTTTCACACTTCAATATGGAGTAAGCTTCCAAAGTTGAAAAGAGTTTTCAACAACATTTGTCCCAGTTACCACAGTGGGTCAAGGTGCCATCTTATGTGGCAGTAACTGATACAAAACAGCACTTTGGATTACCGGTCTGAACTGAATTAAGTGATCAGAGGCAGGACATGGAAATGTAGTAAACAATGAGGAGGACATAGGCAGATGCATGACAGATGGAATTTAACACAAAAGTGTGAGGTTGTACATTTTGGTAGGGAGAATGAGAAAAGATTATGAACTAAATCATACAATTTTACAGGGGGCCTATAGGAAAGGTCTCTTGTGTACACACACATATCTTTGAAGTTGAGAAGACTGTTCAGTAAAAGGTCTCATTGGCTTTAAGGTAGAAAAGCAAAAAAATTATGCTGAACACTTTGTAAGACACTGGTTAGGCCTCAGTTGATTCTGGACCCCACACTTTAGAAAGCTGTCAAGGCCTGAGAGAGGGTGCAGGAACGATTTATTCGAATTGTGCCAGTGATGAGGGACTTCAGATCTTTGGATAGTCTGGAGAGGCAGAGGATGTCTTCCTTAGAACAGAGAGGTTAAGGGGAAATTTAACTGAAGTATTCAAAATCATGAACAGTTTTGATAAATAATGAGAAGCTGTAGAATCAGTAACTAGAAAACACAGATTTACAGTGATTGACAAAAGAGACAGAGGTGACATGAGGAAACTGTTTTATTTTTATGCAGTGACTTGTTGGGATCTGGAACGCACGCCTGAAAGAGTTGTGTAAGTAGATTCAATAGTGACTTTCAAATATATATATATATATATATATATATATATATACACACATAAAGGGAAACATTAGCAAGAAAGAACAGGGGCATTAGGACTAGTTGGGTAACTCTACCAAAAAGCCAGAACAGGCATGAAGGGTGGAATGTCATCCTTCTGTGCTGTAATGTATCATTCCATGAACCTGGTGAATTAAATGTTTGTCCCTTGGAAGGGGAAAAAACAGTCAATTTTCCTGTTCTTGACCTCCTCCAAAGACCCATTTGGACAATGGACATTGAGGAAGACTAGGATTGTGTTTGCTTACAGTTTGAAAAAAACCTTTCGCTATCTAAGGTCACACAGAAGGGGGTATCGGAGCTGTCAGGGATTAATAGAAGCAAGAATTCACACCTTCAGTAGATGGGAGAAAATGAGAAAAACACAATTATAATGGAGAATATCATAAGAATAATTGGAGACACAGAGAGAGAGGTCACTGTATGGACTCTCAATTACTCAGCTTGAAAATTACTCAGCACAGATAAAAGTCTCTGTGGTTGGCACTTGTTAGTTCTGATTTGTCCCAAACAATACAGCTTTTATGTCTTAGTTTGGAGATTTGGAAGTTTAGAGATGAGTTCAGAACTAATCAGGCTAATTTCTTTTTCACTCCTTGCGCACAAATGATTCTTAATGAGCATGACAGATGCCAAGCAAAATGTGAACAAAAAACATCTGATGCCAAAAAAACCCGAATGGCCCTGTGCAGGGCAAGGTGAAGCCTCACCTAGGATAGTTTGTGCATCATGAAGTGTTTGCAAAAGGTGTTTTTTTTAATGGGGAATGATTGTACTCACTTGGGCTGCATGGAGGTGATGCAGTGAGTAATTAGGCCAACTCATGTAGGAATTTTTATGGGGAATCCTCCCTCAGCAAACTAAATATTTTTCTGTTTGTCACATTTTTGAGACTTTCAAGTGAAGGGGGCAGCTGATGTCTTCTAGCCAGCCCCTGGCACTGGAGTGTTCCAGAGTCACTTAGTTTCTCAGCTGTCCTCTCAGGCTTCCCTTCTGACACCTCTAGAAACATTAGGGGCTTATCTTAGTCTAATCATCCATTTGTGGAAACCAATGGCATCAGGAGCATCACTGCTTGTACACCCTCTATTGAAGTGACATAGGGCAGTGTGGCAATCCAACATTTCACTCAGTCCCATTGCCAGTCACCAGGTGATTTAGTTTGAAAGTGCCTCCTTTGTGTTTGGAAATCGAGGTACAGCCACACGGTGGCTGCCTGCGAAAATATTATAACCTGTTTCTGTGTGTCTCGGTGTAACAGAATTGCAATATTTTGCACCAGCAAACTGCTCTTTTGTTCAGCAGCTTCAATAAATAGTAATATTTGAAGAGTTTAGTCACATATACAGTCTTGCGTTCTGAACTGTGGACACAGTCCAAGGTATAATCAGTAGATAGTAAGAATAAATAGCATGAATGCTAACGACAACATTTTTGTTATTAAATATTATAAATAATACCAAAAGGATATAGAGGAGTTGGAGAAGGTGAAGAACAGATTTCGAGGATGATATCTGAACTGAGAAGTTATACGGGGCATTTTTCTCTAGTAAAAACTTGAGAGATGGCCTGATAGTGGTCTTTAAAGTTATGAAGGGTTTTGATAGGGTAAAAGTAAAGAAGATATTCTCAGTTGTGGGGAAGGCCAAAACTAGGGGCCTTAAATATAAGATATTCACTAATAAACCCAATCGCGAATGCAGGAGGAACATCCTTACCCAGACAGTGGTTCAAATCTGACACGAACTACCACAGGGAGTAGTTAAGGTGAATAGCAGAGATGAATGTAATGGGAATCTAGCCAAATACATGAGGGAGAAAGGAACAGAAGGTTATACTGATTGCATGAGATGAATTAGAGTGAAAGGAGGCTTTTGTGGAGCATAAGCACCAAAATGGACCAGTAGAGCAGAATGGCATGTTTCTGTACTGTAATACTATGAAATTCTGTGTTATGGTCTGTAACTTTTACTGATTAGCAATCACGACTAGCTTTTGGGTTCAATGCTTTTCTTGATTACATTACTGTGCAGTTTTAAAAGAAAAATGTGCATGAAAATCAGAGCATGTAACAGAGTTGGATGCGAGCACCTCCTTATGGCCTTGATATTGTGACCTGTTAATCATTTTTCTTGTTTGGAATAGATGGGGACAAAAGAAACACTTTTCACTTACTTTATTTTTGTGCTCCTCAAGGAAGGCTTTTTACTTCTGCTGAACAAAGACTTTCCATTTGCTCAAGGACTCCCATGTCATATGTAACGTGAAAATAAAGGCCAAGTAGTGGAAATCTGAAATAAAATAACAGAGAGTACTGTAAAACACTCAGCAGTTCTGGCCACGCCTACAGAGAGAGAAATAGAGTTAACTCAGGCAATAACCTTTCATCAGATCTGGAAGAAGTTCAAAATATAGCAGCTCCTAAACATTCCCCAGTTGCTAGATTTTCCATGCTTCCTTTTCTCTCTACTCTTCTGTTGTAACTATTTACAGCTTGCTAAGTCTCATCTTTTGTTTCTTGTACCCGTACATCCCCTTATGCTTTGCACTATTGTTCCTTTTGTCATAGAATCACTCCTGTACTCCACTCTATCAGAGACCTTCCCCTTTGTTCTTAAAACCTGCTAAGTCTCAAACTCTTTTGAGTTCTGACTGAAAGCTGTCCCCGTACATCCCCTTATGCCTTGCACTATTGTTCCTTTTGTCATAGAATCACTCCTGTACTTCACTCTATCAGAGACCTTCCCCTTTGTTCTTAAAACCTGCTAAGTCTCAAACTCTTTTGAGTTCTGACTGAAAGCTGTCAACCTGAAACGTTAACTCTGTATCTCTTTGCACAGATACTGTCTAGTCTGGTGGTATGGTTAAGTAAATACAGAGTCAACTCATTTCCCTTTGCCTATTTTTTCTCAGAGCGATATAGGAACAGGAGGAGGCCATTCAGAGATAAAAACAAAAAACTGCGGATGCTGGAAATCCAAAACAAAAAAACAGAATTACCTGGAAAAACTCAGCAGGTCTGGCAGCATCGGCGGAGAAGAAAAGAGTTGACGTTTCGAGTCCTCATGACCCTTTCTGTTGAAGGGACATGAGAACTCGAAACGTCAACTCTTTTCTTCTCCGCCGATGCTGCCAGACCTGCTGAGTTTTTCCAGGTAATTCTGTTTTTGTTTAGGAGGCCATTCAGGCTGTTCTGCCATTCATTCTCACTTCTGAGTCAGAAGGTTTTGGACTCCAGTTCTACCCCAGGACTTTACCACATATAGCTGAGGTTGCTGAGGGAGCACTGGATATTTGGATGAGATGTTAGAGCAAGGCCCCATGTCACCATCTGAAGCAGGATCGCAAGTCCTCCCAGGCCTCAATTCAATGTGTTTTCAGAATAATTTCAATGTATGATTGGGCAGGCAACTATTTTGGCAACAAAATGGGGCAGAAGATGGTTTTGATACCTAATCTTGATCCCCTCAATTGCCGTGGTTTTTTTTTTATCCTTTCTATGATCTGCCTGCCAAGCCCTCATTTACATGTATTATAATGAGGGCTTAAGACCCTCTAGCTTTGAGCTGCCCGCTGTTCCACTTTGTTCTGCACTTCAGATGTGTGGAAGTGAAGAGTTTGTGAGCTTGACGAGTGTGGAGAGATTCAGCAACTGTGAACGACCTATTGCAGGAGTGCACAGCCAGCATCCAGCGCAATGCAATCCTCATGGTTCATTTCTCAAGGGAACATTTCCTGCAGCATTCATGTGGGTCTGCAGGAAAAATCTTCCCGTGAAGCCAGTCAGAATGGATTTAGATTTTCCCTGGTAACGGTTGCCGTGATTGTAATAATTTTTATTATGTTTTTGCAGCTCTTGGGACTACTCATCTTGTGTATTGGCATTTATGCAGAAGTGGAAAGGCAGCAGAACAAGACGATGGACAGCCTCTTTCTTGCTCCAGCCATCATCCTGTTGCTGCTGGGCTTGAGCATGTTCACAGTCTCCTTTGCTGGCATGGTTGGAGCTCTCCGAGACAACCGACTGCTGCTTAAAGTGGTGAGCTCCATATTCAAAAACTAAATACTTTTTGCCATCATGAATCTACCAGGTAAAGGTAAAAAGGCACCAAACTTTGGTGGGTGTCTCCAGACAGCTGGTTGCCAAAAACCAATTCCTGCCAGCCTTTCTCAAGTAGTTCTTGCAAGAGAGGGGAACAATCAGGAGTGAGTCAAGGCACTGATCAGGAGGGCAGGAAGCAAGGGAGTGACCTGGAGGTGGGGGGTGGGGGTTGAGGCAATGATAAGGAATGGGGTGGGCAGACAGAGTGATCGGGTGGAGGGTGCAAAGAAGTGATCGGGAGGGAGGAGCAGGGCAGGCAGTGATGATAGGGTGTTTCAAGGCATTGGTTAGGAGCGGGGAGAGCAGTGGTGAGAAGCAGTTTATGGCTTTTGGTTTGGATTGCCGCCATGGTTTAGCTTGTTGCCCTTTACTTGTATGGTCTTCTGGCTCGACAAAGTTTCACTTACCCTCGGAATGGCTTGGAGATAGTCAGTATTTAGTTATCTTAAAACTGTTTATTGACACTATTTACATTGAAGATCTCATGGTAAGTATATTGTTCTCTGGACACAGACTGTTCTATGTCTTGCTCCCATGAAGTTTCTTGGTCATCTGACCCGATTTCATGCTTACATCATCATTAACATCATTGTCTAATTAACATAACCATTAACCCTTTACAGTTTTAACCTGAACAGCAGAGAAATCTCTCTCCTGGATGCAGCGCCGTCAAAATCCCAGGCTGAGAAATTCAAGCCCTGAGCACAAAGCAAGATTTAAACTGCTAGACAGGATTAGATTAATATGGGATTGCAGGGAGGATATGGAAGTATAGTGAAAGGTAAACCCCTCAGATCACTTTACAAATGATCAATTTGAAGGAATGCAAACTCAATTCATAAGTGTTACCAGAAAGAACATCTTTACTCAAAAAGTGATCATATTTGGACCAATCTGCCAGACTATGTAGGTAAAAACTTTAGGGGTTTAAAAGTGCAGTTTGATACCAGGCTGAGAGAGTTCATGTGCAAGATGTGAGCTGTATTACCTTGTATGGGTTAATTCTAGCTATTTCTCATTGGCAGCAGCAGGAACAGCATGTCTGATATTGTGTGGGCCTAGTTTTAATTTAAAGTAGCTTGTCATTCACGTTGGCATATTGCTTGCTCTTGAGGATGTTTTCTGTTTGCTGTGTAAATAGCATCTACTTGTGAATTTTTTTATCTTAGTACCTAGCAATTCAAGGGCATGTGTTTGTATTGCACTCAGTAGATGAGTCTGCCAAGGCTGCCAAGGTTAATTATAACCCTTATCTCTTCATTGTGCTCTAGTGGGATGGAACAAAGCCCACAACCCACCTCCTGTGTGCCCTTTACACTTCAACAATAGCTTGGCAGATAATAATTCCGTCTTTCCGTTTACATGTTGGCACCAGGCCAGCTTCAGTACTCTTGAGGGCATTAGGAGATGATGGGTGAATGTGGACGTAGACTAGTCATTTTATTGAAATAAGTGCAGGTGATGACCCTGTAGGTTTTTGAGGATTAAAATCAGAAGTAATTCTGTTTTTGTTTTTAATTATTTTTTGATGAATTGAACAATCTAAATTATTTGAAGTGTTACAAAGGAGTTGATCCTCCTATCAGTGATATTCCAGTCATGGAAATGGAATCTGCCGGAATGTGACCAGTCTTTACTATAGCCTGCATTATCTATGTATCCCATCATACTTCATAAAACTTTTGGTCATCCTTCAAATGTTCCTTCTTTTTCCGACATGGGAGTGCAGTCCGCAGATATTAGGAACCTTTTTGAACGCTTGTTCAAGTGGTCCTTCATAATTGATCCTAAACCTTTGGGACCAGCAGCATATTCAATCATGGGAATATAATGAGCACATCTGGTCCTGCTGCTCTACCTTTTTGGAGGGATCATTGAACAAGTATTAAAAGCAGGAATAAAAACAAAAAACTGCGGATGCTGGAAATCCAAAACAAAAACAGAATTACCTAGAAAACCTCAGCAGGTCTGGCAGCATCGGTGAAGAGGAACAAGATCAAGAAGAAAGTTGACGTCAACTTTCTTCTTGATCTTGTTCCACTCCGCCGATGCTGCCAGACTTGCTGAGTTTTATTAGAAGCAGGAACCCTGTCTGATTTAGCTCAGGATCACTTGTAGTGCCTGCACTGCCAAACTGGCTGAGATCAAGCACCTCAACACAGAGACTCTCAAAGCTGGCACCTTTGAGTCTCTTACACTGTTTCCACCAAGTGAGACCTCAGGAGAAGTTAGCTCCTGCAAATCCAAATAGATTGAAAGGAGTCTGTAGGATTTGCCACAAAAACTAGCCATGCATGCTAGCTTTCTCAATGTTAATGTTCCGGAGGAGAACTACACTCATTTTCTCTCCAAGAAACAGCAACTTGCATTTATGTAGCTCCTTTAATGCAGTAAAACATTTCACAGGAGCCACATAAAGATGGATGACTTGGTCAAAGATACATGTTTTAAGGTACATCTTAAAGAAGGAGGTAGAGAGGTGGACATGTTTAAGAAAGGAATTCCAAAGCTTAGGGCCTTTAGCTGAAGGCATGGCCACCAAAGCTGAAGTGATTAAAATCAGTCCAGAATTAGAGGGATGCAGAGATCCCAAAGAGTTGAAGGGCTGGAGAAGCTTTCAGGAAGGGGTAAAGCTTTGAAAACAAGGATAAGAATTTTAAAACTCTCAAAATTGAGTGTCCTTGTGTGCCCTGAACAGAACGTTGCTGCAGGAACTATTAAAAAAAAATGTTAACCATTCCCATGCATACCGAATAAATCATATTTGATCCTTTCTAACTTGTTCCAGTGACCCCTTGACTAATGAATGGAATATTGCACTGTTGAGTTACCTCATTCCTAAGCGAAAAGCATCAAAACAATTTCTTGTTTTTCATTTCCCTCATCCCAAAACTCACCTGTGAATATATCATGATAAGTGCAAGACCACACGGCATTATTTCAAAGGGGAATATTCTCTGGTGTCCTGGCCAATTTTTATCTCTCAACCAAATTATCATTATCAAATTACCACGTGTGGGATCTTGCGGTGTGCTAATTGGCTGCTGTATTTTCTACATGACAACAGTGACTACAACTCAAAAGTATTTCATCGGCTTTGAAGGTCTTTGCAATATCCTCAGGTCGTGAAAGATGCTATAGAAATACAAGTCTTTCGCCCTCTATTTGAAATATTCATTGTGCAATAGATATTGAGTATAATGGAGCATTTGATTTATCTAGAGAAGTGGAACTGTGTTTTAGGATGCCAAGATGCCGGATGTGTTTATTAGGGTTTGATATTTAGTGAGGTTGGAAGGGCCAGAGTTGTTGTTCCTCAGAGCACTTGTACACCTCCCTGAGTCTCTGTACTGGCTCATTGATCAGCAGAGTCATACCAACCAATGATGATACTTGATCTGTGCCCTCTCTTCCACAAATTTTATTTCCTCCTTTTCCTCTTCGTTAACATTATCATGGACACACGTTGCCCTTCAGAACCTCACCCAATTCTTTCTCCGCGAACCTAGACAACAGGTTATTTCCATGGTCCACAAATATGTTCTTGCAGCATGGATCACAGTAGAGAGAGATTCAAGTCAGGTTTTCCCTTCTAACCAAGGGGCTTTGAGGCCAATTGTAGTGCTTTACAGCCACACCAACCCAGCTTAATCATTGATGTCAACTTTAGCTCAAGCATAGCATCCCTGTTTGTGTCAGAAAGTGTTAGCAAGCCCCAATTTAAGACATGGCATTGTATTTATAGCTGTTGTCATTTCTAGAATTTCACTGGCCATGACACACTTTGGAATGTTCTGCAGATGTGAAAGGTGCAATATAGTTGCAAGCTCTTTCTTTCTAACTCAGCAAAGACTAGGGCTGAACTTGGACTATTCTTGGCTTGTGTGGCTCAACGTGCTCACTGATGAGATGTGAGGAAACTAACAAATTCTTTGAATAAACTTGAAGACGATGAACCGTTAGTGGGCTGCAGACACTGAAACCACTGTTCCCAGCCAGAATAGGGATGGCTGAATAATCTCCCTGTCAATCACACCAGGAAGACTTCACTGCACAATGACTTCACTGAACATCCACTGTCCACCCAGCTAACTTGCACACAACTTTTGAGTGTGTGCAGCAAATAAACACAGAATACACATGAGTAGTTGGGTCTTTAGTACTTGAGCGCCAGTTTGAATGAAGCCATGATAACCAGTGTTATTGTTATTCTGTCGTGGAAGCATAGCAATATCAGAGTTAGGATAATTTATTATCCAGGTATTAAGATAGTGAAAGAATGAAGAACTTGAGATAAACCCTCAGCATTAGCACAGCCTTTGTGATCACAGCTAAAGTAATTTCAATTAAAGCAGTTGCCATGGAAATAAATAGGGTATTTAGTCCAAGTGTCAATTGTTGTGTGGAATTAATCGGCAGGTTCCTTTGTGGAATTTTTTATAAATTTAAATGGGAATGAACTGTTTCTAAATAGTAGTTCCTGCTCAGTCTGAGCATCTTATTTATGTTGTTATAGGCTCATGTGCCCATTGATGTGATTTTCCGAACTTTTTGTGCTAAGTTCATCCAACTCAAGCTGATAGTTGGGAGGCTGTACTGTAAATCTAACCACCAGGGTGAGGTTTTGCTATCCAGGTAAACAGGCAGAACTCAAAATCTTTTGATGGGCAATTTTCTACTGTAATTAGAAACGTACGATGTTCTTGACCCTTACTGGGAGTGATTGAGAGGCTCTGCAACTAAAACAAGTTGCTCCCGGTCTAGAGAGCTATCAAGAGGTGATTCAATGAGCTGAAATCTGGCCTTTCACCTCTGAGACCAGGATTTAAATGCTGACCCACTGGTGACACTTTTACATTGTGCAATAATTAGCCAGCAGCCCATTGTACATCACACTTGATGATTATTTCCATTGAAATTGACCTTCCCTCTCAAGTGAATGCAATAGACCCCATGGCACAATTCTGAAGAAGAATATGGAAGTTCTTCTGATGTTCTGGCCTTTGCCCAACCAACATCAATAGAAAACACAAAAAGACAATCTGGTCATTATCACATTGCTGTTTGTGGGACCCTGCTGTATGCAAATTGGCTGTCACGTTTCTTACTTTACAACAGCGACAATACTTCAAGACTGTTTAATTGGCTGCTTTGAGGTTGTGAAGGGCACTATTTAAATGCGAATTAGTTTTCTCTTTTCACAAAGTCGAAAGTTATGGTGATTCTGACCAAGTGAGTTGAGTTTCAATATCACGCTGAGTATTTTGCCACTGAGAAATGAATTGCAACAAACTGGAGAGAAAGCTGCAACATTGAAAGGGCAAGCTGAGAAGTTAGGGCCTGTCAAGCTTCTGGGGCAGGTTTGTTTCTCAAATGTCTGTTTCTCTGCCACAAGCTGCCTCCAGCACTTGGACGAAGTTGAATCTACGTGACTAATACATCTGTGTTCAGCATGTGACAGCCAAAGTCACCGCATCAGTTCATCAGAATTAACAGTTGATTATTTTTGACCGTCTGGCAAATTGATGAAGTTATCTGACAAAGTGCTCTTGACGAAACTAATAGATCAATTAAGGCTTGGAATTTGGGTAACTCAGTGGTGAATGAAACAAGTCCGTCAACAGGGCCAGCATCCTCCTTTTGTTTTTACGTGAATGGGATCATCCCAGGTTTCAGAACAAATATTCACACTTATTGGTAGAGTTTGTGTCCCAAGCAGAGTCATTTACAGTCATTTAAGCCAAAATAAATGGTGGAAATGCCTGCCATCATTGGTTAGTCAGCATGGGAAGCAATGGTGCAGCAGAGAGAAAGGGATCCCTTATACACTGAAATGGATTGTTCCCACCATGGCACCTGCCACCTGCCTAAATGGAGCAGGGGAGAGAGGTGGAGGCACATGTAATCTTGCCAATGCTTGTCATCCAAATGTGAGTCCTGGGATTGGTAAATTTTGTTAATGCTATTGACTCTCCCTAAGTTTAAAAATTCCCATGTAATTAAAATAATTAACACAGCAAAAGTCACCAGATTTGAAAGTATTTACAATTCAGTGTGCCAACTGTTCGCCCGGAAGCTCTTACATAAGAAAAATCCCCATTGCCGCACAAAGGGAAGAATTCTCCGCTCATCGGTTAGGTGAGCGGCCGACCCAAACGAGCATAAAATGACCCACGATAACGTTGGGTGAGCGTCCCAATGTCATCGCGCACTCGCGCGATATTTCAGTCGGCAGGAGCGCGCAAGAGTCAGCAGCGCATCCACCGAAAATTAACAGGCCGATTAAGACCATTAAAGTACCAATTGAATTAAATTTTTCACTGCCTGTCCAACCTTACAGTTGGCGGGCAGGCAAAAAGGCCAAGCAGCCTTTGGATTTTTTGCTTATGGAAACTGCATGTATCTAGACATTGGCTCTGGTTTGACTGTGATGCATTTCACAGTTGAGCAGATTACTGAGTCAGAAAGTTGTGTATTCAAATCTCACTTCAGTGAACTATAAAGGTTTAACGTAACTTCCTTGCTTTTGAATTCTGTTCCTTTATTTATAAGTTATTATTTGCTTTTCCATTGCCGAATACACCTGCACCGCATGGGAAAGATCTACTCATGCTAAGAAGATGGATCAGCTGCCGACTTCTCACAGGTTGTTTAAAACCAACAAACGCCAACTGCCTATATATCCTGGCTGGTATCATTCCCCCTGATATAAGAAAAACGGTAGCCAGCAAGAAAGAGCGACTACGTCAAACATCAGATGAGAGGCACCCTCTACATGGTCATACACCTACACCCAGGCGCCTAAAGTCAAGGAAGAGCTTCATGAACAGTGTTGTTCCATTACAATCAACCCCATCTAAAGCCCGCATCGCCTTGTGGAAAGACCGGCTCACCAGTTTCGAACAACCCCCATCGATGGAAATTCTACCAGATGAAAGCCTTTCCCCAGGAGCTAATTGCAACTGGACAACCTGGTAGTGCCTTAACAGACTTAGGACTGGTGCAGGTCGTTCAAAGCTGTCACTAAGCAAATGGGGATATCCAACCAGCCCGACAACTTGTGAATGTGGAACTGAGCCACAGACTGTGCAATATCTCCTGCAATGCCTATCACTAGAAGAACCCTGTACTGTTGCAGATCTTGTCGAATTCAACAACAGACGCAAAAATGTGTCCAGTTCTGGCTGGGCTATGTGTAGACTGTCCGTGGACAAGATAAGAAGATTTATAAAGTCAATGATCCCATATGCTTTTTAACTTCTCTGTTTGTCTTACCCCCTTCAAAGATTTGGATGCATTTGCTCCAGATGTCTCTGTTCCTACATCCCGTTTAAAATTGTACCGTTTAGTTCATATTGTCTCTACTCATTCCTCCCAGTAATATGAATCACTTCACATTTCACTGCATGAAATTTCATCTGCCATGCGTCTGCCATATTTCACTAGCCTGTCTGTGCCCTCCTCATTATTTAGTATATTTTTGAGTTTCATTTCATCTGCAAATGTTAAAATGACACCTTCTATTGCAAAATCAAGCTCATTAATATATATTAAAAAGAGCAGTGGTTCTAATATTGACCCCTAAGGGGTATGGCTGCATACATCCTTCTATTCAAAAAACAACTGTTCACTGCTAGTCTCTTTCTGTCCCTTGGCTAATTTTGTATCCGTGCTGCTACTGTCTTTTTAATCTCATGGGCTTTAATTTTTCTAGCAGGATATTCTATAGCATCAAATACTTTTTGAAAGTCCACATTAAGCTAGCCAAACATGATTTTCCTTTAAAAGATCCATGCTGACTTTCACTTTTTAACGCAATTAAGCTTAGATTAATGTCTCTAAAAGAACCCCACCACTGATGTTAAGCTGATAGACATTATTTGGTGGATTTATACCTCAGGCCTTTGAACAGACCTAGCCTTTTTTGAACTGCCTCAGTATTTTGCAGTAAAATGAGGGGTTTGATCTGATTCAGCTGTTCTAAGCATCAAAGTGGCTGATAATGAGAGTTTTTTATTCAAGAAGCACATTTACTTTAGTACCTTTGTAGTAACCTCAACCTCAAGACAGCCAGTGATGTAATGTAGGAATTGCAAAAATTGTTTGTGAGCAAGTTCCCACAAAGAGCAATGTGCGACTAACTAGATAATCTGTTTTAGGTAGCGGTTCAGGGTTAAAGTGGCCACAACACTAGTAGAACTGCCCTGCTTTCCTTTGAGAGCCTTGCTGTTGACACAGCCCTGCCTTCACTTGATGTTGGCACATGCACTTTCATCTGGGATAGTGAGGCAGTGATTTGTACCCTTTCTCCCTCTCCCCCACTACAGGGGTGCTGAGGCTAAAAACACCTCCATTTGCGTAATAGCAGCCAGACTTGGTCTGTATGAGTCAGCTATTTGTGGAGAAGCTTGTCGAGCTATCGGAGGAGCTCCATGCGCAGTTGTTAACTATTGTTGACTTGGGGAAAGTGGATGAACATTAAATAGTTATCAATCAAATGTCAAGCTGCACTCTCTACAGCAGAATGGATAAGTTAGGTACTTTTTTTTGTCATGAGAAATGGATTAATGAATCTCCTGGGCTTAAATTTAAATTTCTACAGCTGCTGCTTTAGTCCATTAGTCAAAAATTGAAGAAAGTGGCTCTGAAGTATTGGTATCACTGCCTGACACCAGTTTGTGTTTAGCACAGTGAATAACAGACTAAATAAACAGAATGCCGAGTTGTCAAAAAAATTAGCTCCTCAGCTTGCTTAACTTCATGTTTATCCCTGTGTGTGAATGCAGTTTGTTTGAGGATCCTTGTGTGTCTGAACTAGTGTGCAGCACCTCAGTGGTCCAGAACAAGCAAGCCTATATTACTGCACCTGAAAGGGGACCATCTCTGCTGAGTCAGTTGGTGAAAAGATCAGCAAAAAACATACTGTGATCCCATTCCCTGCTCTAACCATACGCCAGCCCTTATCTGATTGAGAATTTAGGAAATTACCAACATTTCATTTATATAGCACCTTTAATGTGGTTGAACATCCCAAGCCACTTCACAAGAGTCGGAATTTAGCACCCAGTCACAAAAGGAGATGTTAGGGCAGGTGACAAAATGCTTGGCAAAGAGGTAAGTTTTAAAGATTGTCTTAAATGAGGAATGAGAGGTAGAGGGAGAGGCAAAGAGGTTTCGGGTATTCGTGTGTTCCAGAGCTTGAGGCCCAGATAGTTAAAGGCACAGCAGCCAATGTTGGAGTATGAAAATAAAAGGTCAAATGCCAAAGTTGGAGGAGCACAGGGTTTTTGGAGGGTTGTAAGGCAGAAACTCAATGCTTGAAAAGACGGTGATAGCAGATTCCATAGTAACTTTCAAAAGAGAATTGGATGAGTATTTGAATGGGCAAAAAAATTACAGGGCTACAAAGGATGAGCAGGGGAATGCATGGGCCTAAGTGGATAGCTCCAGCAGAGTCAGCAGGGATACAATGGGCCAAATGGCCTGCTGTGCTGGATCCTGAAATGGTAGCGAGTAGGCAGCGGTAAATGCAGCAATTGGACCGGTCCAGCAGTAAATGCAGCAAATGGACCGGTCCAGGAGTAAATGCAGCAATTGGACCGGACCAGCAGTAAATGCAGCAATTGGACCGGACCAGCAGTAAATGCAGCAATTGGACCGGACCAGCAGTAAATGCAGCAATTGGACCGGTCCAGCAGTAAATGCAGCAATTGGACCGGTCCAGCAGTAAATGTAGGAATTGGACCGGTTCAAGAGTAAATGCAGGAATTGGACCGGTTCAAGAGTAAATGCAGGAATTGGACCGGTCCACGAGTAAATGCAGCAATTGGACCGGTCCAGCAGTAAATGCAGCAATTGGACCGGTCCAGGAGTAAATGCAGGAATTGGACCGGTTCAAGAGTAAATGCAGGAATTGGACCGGTCCACGAGTAAATGCAGCAATTGGACCGGTCCAGCAGTAAATGCAGCAATTGGACCGGTCCAGGAGTAAATGCAGGAATTGGACCGGTTCAAGAGTAAATGCAGGAATTGGACTGGTTCAAGAGTAAATGCAGGAATTGGACCGGTTCAAGAGTAAATGCAGGAATTGGACCGGTCCACGAGTAAATGCAGGAATTGGACCTGTCCAGCAGTAAATGCAGGAATTGGACCTGTCCAGCAGTAAATGTAGGAATTGGACTGGTTCAAGAGTAAATGCAGGAATTGGACCGGTCCAGCAGTAAATGCAGCAATTGGACTGGTTCAAGAGTAAATGCAGGAATTGGACCGGTTCAAGAGTAAATGCAGGAATTGGACCGGTTCAAGAGTAAATGCAGGAATTGGACCGGTTCAAGAGTAAATGCAGGAATTGGACCGGTCCACGAGTAAATGCAGGAATTGGACCTGTCCAGCAGTAAATGTAGGAATTGGACTGGTTCAAGAGTAAATGCAGGAATTGGACCGGTCCAGCAGTAAATGCAGCAATTGGACTGGTTCAAGAGTAAATGCAGGAATTGGACCTGTCCAGCAGTAAATGCAGGAATTGGACCGGTCCAGCAGTAAATGCAGGAATTGGACCTGTCCAAGAGTAAATGCAGGAATTGGACCTGTCCAAGAGTAAATGCAGGAATTGGACCTGTCCAGGAGTAAATGCAGGAATTGGACCGGTCCAGGAGTAAATGCAGGAATTGGACCGGTCCAGGAGTAAATGCAGGAATTGGACCGGTCCAGGAGTAAATGCAGGAATTGGACCTGTCCAGCAGTAAATGCAGGAATTGGACCGGTTCAAGAGTAAATGCAGGAATTGGACCTGTCCAGCAGTAAATGCAGGAATTGGACCGGTCCAGGAGTAAATGCAGGAATTGGACCGGTCCAGGAGTAAATGCAGGAATTGGACCGGTCCAGGAGTAAATGTAGGAATTGGACCGGTCCAGCAGTAAATGCAGGAATTGGACTGGTCCAAGAGTAAATGCAGGAATTTGACTGGTCCAGGAGTAAATGCAGGAATTGGACCGGTCCAGCAGTAAATGCAGGAATTGGACCTGTCCAACAGTAAATGCAGGAATTGGACTGGTCCAAGAGTAAATGCAGGAATTTGACTGGTCCAGCAGTAAATGCAGGAATTGGACCTGTCCAGCAGTAAATACAGGAATTGGACTGGTCCAAGAGTAAATGCAGGAATTTGACTGGTCCAGCAGTAAATGTAGGAATTGGACCTGTCCAGCAGTAAATGCAGGAATTGGACCTGTCCAGCAGTAAATGCAGGAATTGGACCTGTCCAGCGGTAAATGCAGGAATTGGACCTGTCCAGCAGTAAATGCAGGAATTGGACCTGTCCAGCGGTAATGCAGGAATTGGACCTGTCCAGCGGTAAATGCAGGAATTGGACCTGTCCAGCAGTAAATGCAGGAATTGGACCTGTCCAGCAGTAAATGCAGGAATTGGACCTGTCCAGCAGTAAATGCAGGAATTGGACCTGTCCAGCAGTAAATGCAGGAATTGGACCTGTCCAGCAGTAAATGCAGGAATTGGACCTGTCCAGCAGTAAATGCAGGAATTGGACCTGTCCAGCAGTAAATGCAGGAATTGGACCTGTCCAGCAGTAAATGCAGGAATTGGACCGGTCCAGCGGTAAATGCAGGAATTGGACCGGTTCAAGAGTAAATGCAGCAATTGGACCGGTTCAAGAGTAAATGCAGCAATTGGACCTGTCCAGCGGTAAATGCAGGAATTGGACCGGTTCAAGAGTAAATGCAGGAATTGGACCGGTTCAAGAGTAAATGCAGCAATTGGACCTGTCCAGGAGTAAATGCAGCAATTGGACCTGTCCAGCGGTAAATGCAGGAATTGGACCTGTCCAGCAGTAAATGCAGGAATTGGACCTGTCCAGGAGTAAATGCAGGAATTGGACCGGTCCAAGAGTAAATGCAGGAATTGGACCGGTCCAGGAGTAAATGCAGGAATTGGACCGGTCCAGGAGTAAATGCAGGAATTGGACCTGTCCAGCAGTAAATGCAGGAATTGGACCGGTTCAAGAGTAAATGCAGGAATTGGACCGGTTCAAGAGTAAATGCAGCAATTGGACCGGTTCAAGAGTAAATGCAGCAATTGGACCGGTTCAAGAGTAAATGCAGGAATTGGACCGGTTCAAGAGTAAATGCAGCAATTGGACCGGTTCAAGAGTAAATGCAGGAATTGGACCGGTTCAAGAGTAAATGCAGCAATTGGACCGGTTCAAGAGTAAATGCAGCAATTGGACCGGACCAGCAGTAAATGCAGCAATTGGACCTGTCCAGGAGTAAATGCAGGAATTGGACCGGTCCAAGAGTAAATGCAGGAATTGGACCGGTCCAAGAGTAAATGCAGGAATTGGACCGGTCCAGGAGTAAATGCAGGAATTGGACCGGTCCAGGAGTAAATGTAGGAATTGGACCGGTCCAGCAGTAAATGCAGGAATTGGACCGGTTCAAGAGTAAATGCAGGAATTGGACCTGTCCAGCAGTAAATGCAGGAATTGGACTGGTCCAAGAGTAAATGCAGGAATTTGACTGGTCCAGCAGTAAATGTAGGAATTGGACCTGTCCAGCAGTAAATGCAGGAATTGGACCTGTCCAGCAGTAAATGCAGGAATTGGACCGGTCCAAGAGTAAATGCAGGAATTTGACTGGTCCAGGAGTAAATGCAGGAATTGGACCTGTCCAGCAGTAAATGCAGGAATTGGACCGGTCCAAGAGTAAATGCAGGAATTGGACCTGTCCAGCAGTAAATGCAGGAATTGGACCGGTCCAAGAGTAAATGCAGGAATTGGACCGGTCCAGCAGTAAATGCAGGAATTGGACCGGTCCAGCAGTAAATGCAGGAATTGGACTGGTCCAAGAGTAAATGCAGGAATTTGACTGGTCCAGCAGTAAATGTAGGAATTGGACCGGTCCAGCAGTAAATGCAGGAATTGGACCTGTCCAGCAGTAAATGCAGGAATTGGACCTGTCCAGCAGTAAATGCAGGAATTGGACTGGTCCAAGAGTAAATGCAGGAATTTGACTGGTCCAGCAGTAAATGTAGGAATTGGACCTGTCCAGCAGTAAATGCAGGAATTGGACCTGTCCAGCAGTAAATGCAGGAATTGGACCTGTCCAGCAGTAAATGCAGGAATTGGACCTGTCCAGCGGTAAATGCAGGAATTGGACCTGTCCAGCGGTAAATGCAGGAATTGGACCTGTCCAGCAGTAAATGCAGGAATTGGACCGGTTCAAGAGTAAATGCAGGAATTGGACCGGTTCAAGAGTAAATGCAGCAATTGGACCGGTTCAAGAGTAAATGCAGCAATTGGACCGGACCAGCAGTAAATGCAGGAATTGGACCGGTTCAAGAGTAAATGCAGCAATTGGACCGGACCAGCAGTAAATGTAGGAATTGGACCTGTCCAGCAGTAAATGCAGGAATTGGACCGGACCAGCAGTAAATGCAGGAATTGGACCTGTCCAGCAGTAAATGCAGGAATTGGACCGGTCCAGCAGTAAATGCAGGAATTGGACCTGTCCAGGAGTAAATGCAGGAATTGGACCTGTCCAGGAGTAAATGCAGGAATTGGACCTGTCCAGGAGTAAATGCAGGAATTGGACCTGTCCAGGAGTAAATGCAGGAATTGGACCGGTCCAGGAGTAAATGCAGGAATTGGACCGGTCCAGCAGTAAATGCAGGAATTGGACCTGTCCAGCAGTAAATGCAGGAATTGGACCGGTCCAAGAGTAAATGCAGGAATTGGACCTGTCCAGGAGTAAATGCAGGAATTGGACCGGTCCAGCAGTAAATGCAGGAATTGGACCTGTCCAGCAGTAAATGCAGGAATTGGACCTGTCCAGGAGTAAATGCAGGAATTGGACCTGTCCAGCAGTAAATGCAGGAATTGGACCGGTCCAGCAGTAAATGCAGGAATTGGACCGGTCCAGGAGTAAATGCAGGAATTGGACCGGTCCAGGAGTAAATGCAGGAATTGGACCGGTCCAAGAGTAAATGCAGGAATTGGACCTGTCCAGCAGTAAATGCAGGAATTGGACCGGTCCAAGAGTAAATGCAGGAATTTGACTGGTCCAGCAGTAAATGCAGGAATTGGACCTGTCCAGCAGTAAATGCAGGAATTGGACTGGTCCAGCAGTAAATGCAGGAATTGGACCGGTCCAAGAGTAAATGCAGGAATTTGACTGGTCCAGCAGTAAATGCAGGAATTGGACCTGTCCAGCAGTAAATGCAGGAATTGGACCGGTCCAGGAGTAAATGCAGGAATTTGACTGGTCCAGCAGTAAATGCAGGACAAAAACAAAAATAGCTGGAAAAACTCAGCAGGTCTGACAGCATCTGTGGGGAGGAAGACAGAGTTAACATTTTGAGTCTGTATGACTCTTCATCAGAACTGAAGAGAAATAAAAATGAGGTGAAATATAAGCTGTTTGAGGGCAGTGGGACAGGTAGAGCTCGATAGGTGGATGCAAAGGAAAGATTGCCAAAGATGTCATAGACAAAAGGACAAAGGGGCGTTGATGGTGGTGATATTAGCTAAAGGATGTGCTAATGCTGACATCACGGATAGAAAGCAGGATGAGCAAGTGACAGATGGCCCTAGTGAGGGTGGAGTGGGGGGAAGGGATCGAAATAGGCTAGAGGTAGAGATAAAACAATGGTTGGAAATAAATTTTAAAATAATAATAGAAATAAGAAAAATATATTATAAAAAAAAATAATAATTATTAGGAAAAAGGGGATCAGAAATGGGGTGGGGATTGGGGAGAGAGTTTATGATCTGAAGTTGTTGGACTCAGTATTCAGTCCGGAAAGCTGTAAAGTGCCTAACTGGAAGATGCGGTGCTGTTCCTTCCTCCAGTTTGTGTTGAGTTTCACTGGAAGCTCACCCCCACTAGGGCCATCTGTCACTTGCTCATCCTGCTTTCTACCCTTAATGTCAGCATTAGCACATCCTTTAGCTAATATCACCACCATCAATGCCCCTTTGTCCTTTTGTCTATGACATCTTTGGCAATCTCTTCTTTGCCTCCACCTATCACTTGCCCTCTATCCAGCTCCACCTGTCGTTCCCATCCCCCTCCCCCAAAACAGCTTATATATCACCTCATCTCTATTTCTCTTCAGTTCTGATGAAGAGTCATATGGACTTGAAACGTTAACTCTGTCTTCCTCTCCACAGATGCTGTCGTACCTGCTGAATTTTTCCAGCTATTTTTGTTTTTGTTTCAGATTTCCAGCATCCGCAGTATTTTGCTTTTATATTATTATAGTAAATGCAGGAATTGGACCGGTCCATCAGTAAATGCAGGAATTAGATCGGTCCAGGAGTAAATGCAGGGATTGGACCTGTCCAGGAATAAATGCAGGACTTGGGCTGGTCCAAGAGTAAATTTGCCCTTATCCCTATCTCTAGATAAAAAGGTGATATGATTGTGATCTTTATAATAATAAAGAGGTTTGATGGGTAAATAATTTCCATTGTGGGGGAGTTCAATGATTAATAATTCCAATAAGGAGTTCAGGAGGAACTTCTTTCCCTAAAGAGAGTTGAGAACTTGGAGCTCACTGCCACACCTTGAGGTTGTGCTGATGGGCATGGACATATTTAAATTGGAAGCATGATGAAGTACGTAAGGAAGAAAGGAATAGAATGATAGAGGGAGATGAATTAAAACTGATGCGGTGACATAAACATCTGTACAGACCACTTGGGCTGAATGGCCTGTTTCTGGGCTGTCACATTCTTTATATCCTAAACTTTATGTAACTGAAGCACAGCTTCCACCTCTTTGTATTCCAGATCCTATGCGGTGAAGGCTAACATTCTTTTTAAAAACATTTTTGTTGTGTCACAAGGGCGCAGAAACAATGTACTGGCTGTCTGTGAATTATCAGCTCATTCTGACCATGTCACCACTGTAAGATTTTAACAATTCGAGCTCCTCCACAAGCTAGAGCACCTCAGCTAAGAGTAAGGCACTGAGTCAATAGCCTGCCAGCACACGCATGTACCCCAGTGACTTACAACCTTCTGAAGACATTTCCAAATAGTGGGACAAACTGTTCTCCTCTTAATAGGATTTCAACAACATGCTTGCTGTAATTGGATATTGGAACTGTCTAAGCAATTGGGAGTCAAAGGAGTAAGAAAGAAATATGTAAGTAACATTTACAAAGCTCCATCCAGTTAGTGCAGGGAAGAGCAGTAAAAGTGGCTGCAATTTAAATGTTTACCTGAGGTCTGTCAGATTGAGTTGAACAGTCACCTGCTCCCACTTATCCTGTGTCCCTCATGTGTGTGTCTTGTTTTAGTAATGATTGGTCATGTACTGCGGGAATGCTCGGAGGAAGACACTGTTTATTTATTTAAAATCTCTCATTCCCAGTTGGATGATACAGTCATGAAATATAATGCAATTATGCTTCTGTAAATACTGGCTGGGAGTCCTTGGTAAAACTTAGGAAGCCCACAAGCAGTTCAAGTTTCAGAGTTCATAATTTTCAGAGTTGCCAGTTCTAGTGTCCAACACATAGTGGAGGTTTTAACCTCTTTCTCTCCTGCCCATGACACAAGAAAACACTAGCAATCAACAGCTGAAATTCATGTACCACTACTACTACTTTTTGCATGTTATATTCACAAATGCATTGACACAATTGAAGGTTGGAGGAGTAGAAGTAGATTGGAGCTCAGTCATAGAGTGGAGAGGGATGTGCGCTGTACTCAGATTGTGATTTTCTAATCTTTTTTGGTTGTCAAGGGTCTAATTCAGACAGAAATGGAGCTGAGAGACACATCATGACTTGCACTATAAACTCCATTCTCTTGCCACCTATTCCATTCCTCACCTTGGTCATTGTCTGAGCCCGATAAGATGATTCACAACCCCAACATCACAGATTTTTATCGCTCCATCACAACCCCAACATCACAGATTTTTAACGCTCCACTACGCTTTCGGATGTCTAGGCTGGAAGCCCTGAAAATCCCTCCCAAATCTCTCCATTTCTCTCCTGCTTTAAAACCTACCTCTTTAACCAAACTCTTACAGCCTTACTGTCACCCCATGTGGTTCAGTGTTCATTTTTATTTTGTCTGATAATGCTCCTGTGAAGCACCTTGAATCATTTTACTGTGTTAAGAGATGCTATACAAATTCAAGTTGTTCTTTTTGTACACTTTGCAGAAACCAGCATAATCAGTGGCTGGGACAAAATGTCAATTCCTTTCTCCCACTGTTTGTGGCAGCACTATCAGCAGAAGGACTTCAGTAGTTCAGAGAGAAGACTCTATCACCACCAAATCAGGGCAGCTAGGAATGGGCAATAAATACTGCCATGCCAGTGATGCCCACGTGCTGTGCACAAATGGGCTTGGGGACAGGTTAGCGACCTGCCAATTGGCTGAATTAAAACATGGGGGAGAAAGGTCCTCCTTTGATCTCAATCACAAACACTTGCAACTGGATCACACACAAGGAAAGAACTTGCTTATCCAGTAGACCGTCATCCTTAGGCCATCCCCAAGTACTCCAAAGCCACTTGATTGAATTTGGAAGTGCATTCACTATTTTCTTTGGGCAAACACTTCAGCCAATTTGTGCGCAGCAAGTTCCCAGAAATAGTAAATGAATAAATGCTCAGCTAACCTGCTCTTTGTAGTGGGAAGCCACCATTAGCATGGAGAGTGGGGCTCAGAATGACATATCTCCGACACTTCCTCATTTCTACTGAGTCTCACTGTCAGCAGCAGAATCTTGCAACTTCTGCCTGCTGATGTTTTGGAGCTGAAGTGAAAACTTTCCTGAGCAAGGAATGTTTCTCCTGCAGTTACTGAACACTGAAGTGGTGAACAACTTCCTTTTCAAGTCACCAATTGTCATCTTTTATCTAATAGGTTTTCACATTGTCTTCAGCAGGGATGTGACTTGCTACTAATTTTCCATCAGCTTTAAGGTTGAAGGAACCAAGACAGTTAATTATTATTTAGTTTTAATTTCTATTATGTCGGATTTGGGCTGAATATTTTCTGACACCAGATTTGTCATTTTGTCTGTCGTGTGCACCTGTTCTGCTGCACGCACAAATCAACAGACTGGAACAGTGTCAGCAAAACATGCAGAGTGAATTACTGGGTTCAGAGAAATTAATTCAGACCTCTTCCACCAAACACCAATCCATAGAGTAGGCAACCGCACTGCAAGAATCGTGTGCACAATTGAGGTTCTGCAGTGTTGCCAGAGGTGTCATCTCCCTTTACACATGAAATCTTTATTTCCCTCGTTCTCTTTATTCCATTGTTTTTGTGGGATCTTCCTGTGAGCAACTTGGAAACCGGGTTTGCCCTACAGCTGGAAACTAACTCACCATATGTAAGACCCACGTCGGAAGATCCTGCCTCATTAAAGACTAACACACGCTTTCCATGACTCCACCTGCTTCCTGACAGCTCCTCATTGATAAGAAATCTATAGAATTGACAAATAACCAAGGAATGTTGGCGCTAATGGTGCTCATTTAAAAAGAGACCCTGGCTCTCTTGGGACAATTGCAGTGAGGGAGATTTTGAAGTGGGGTCCACCAGTAATTTATTAATTTTTATAATGAACTAGATTCTTGCCATTTGATTTGATGCTGGTGACTTATTGCAGTCTGCGTGTGGGTGCGCTGAAGTCAGCATTCAGTCTCTTCACAATAGTTGAATATTAATTTGAACTTACGTGCAAGTAAATGGTTCTGCTCCCTTGTTATCTTGGATATTGATTTGCAAACCACATTATGCATTAAAGGAGTATTTCTGCCAGGATTCATTACTGTAATGTGTTACTGTATTGCAGACTACTAGCCCTCTAAATGGTGCAGGAATCTCTCATTAGTCACCCTCTGACATTACAGCGCTCCCTCAGAACTATCTGTCCAACAATGCAGCACTCCCTCAGTACTGACCCTCCAACAGTGCAGAGCTTCTTCACAACTGATCCTCCGACAGTGCAGCACTCCCTCAGTACTGACCCTCCAATTGTGCAGAGCTCCCTCAGTAATGACCTCTAACAGTGCAGCACGCCCTCAGTGCTGGCCCACTAACAGTGCAGCATTCCATCAGTACTGCCCCTCTGACAGTGCAGAGTTCCCTCAGTACTGACCCTCCGACAGTGCAGTGCTCCCTCAGTACTGCCTCTGCAATAGTGCAGTACTCCCTCAGTACTGCCCCTCTGATAGTGCAGCGCTCCATCGGTGCCGACCCTCCAACAGTGCAGGGCTCCTTCAGTACTGCTCCTCCAACACTGCAGCACTCCCTCAATACCACCCGTCCGACAGTGCAGCATTCCCTCAGTACTGCCTCTCCACAGCACAACACTCCCTCAGTAATGCCCCTCCACAGTGCCGCACTCCCTCAGTACTGCCCCTCCAACAGTGCAGATCTCCGTCAGTTCTGTCCCTCTGACTGTGCAGAGGTCCCTTATTACTGTCCTTCCGATAGTGCAGCACTCCTTCAGTATTGACTCTGACAGTGCAGTACTCCCTCAATACTGACCCTCTGACAGTGCAGTGCTCCCTGAGTGCTGTCCCCAACAATGCAGTGCTCCCTGAGTGCTACCCGCAACAGTGCAGGGCTCCTCAGTACTGCCCCTCCCACAGTGCCACACTCCCTCAGTGCTGCCCCTCCAACAGTGCAGAGCCCCCTTAGCACTGCCCCTCCGATAGTCAGTACTCCTTCAGTACTGACTCTCTGACAGTGCAGCACTCCCTCAGTACTGACCCTTCGGCAGTGCCGCACCCCCTAAGCACTGACCCTCTGTCAGTGCATACATTCCCCTAAGCACTGACCCTCTGATGATGCAGCACTCCCTCAGTACTACACTGAAGTCTAAACCTGGATTATATGCTCAAATCTATGAAGTGGAACTCAAACCCACAACAGTTGATTCAGAGAGGAGAGTGCCACCACTGAGCCTCAGCTGAACACCGATACACTTCACAGCAATGAAAATCCGATATGCTTCTTCTGCCTGCAGCACCTTGGGGCACAGGCAGCAAGTGTCCATTTCCAACCCTGCTCCCATTGAGATCAGGAACCTGAAGATAGATATAATTCCATCTATTGCCAGAGAATGCTGGAAATACTCAGCAGACCGAGCAACTTCTGTGGAGAGAGTTTTCAGATCAGTGACAGATCATCGAGCTGAACTGTGTTTCCCTCTGCCTGAGCTGCTGAGTATTTCTGCCCAGATATCACTGAACCCGGAATCTTCCTGCACTTTGTGGCTCAGGACCATTCAGTGGTGAAACTATTTGCTGAATCGTTGAGAGAAGACAAGCCACTTTACGGAGTTGTATGTAATGGCTGGTTCTGTCAAGGCAATGAGCCATACAGAAGACTGAACTGATCTCCGTCATGGAGGTTATTATAAATGGCCTGAGTGGCCCTGAGTAAGAAAGGGGGAGAATTGGCCAGAATTCCAGGCACTGCCCTGTGATTCATGCTGTAAAGCGTGTGGAGATGAGGGGAGAGTTTTAGGCTCGGCTGTCGCCTCTGGCCACCACAGTGATTGCACTCGAAAAGTGGCTAGTTACTATAGTGTGAGCACCACTTGTGGAGTTATGGCCAAGAATGAGTCAGAGTCTTTTGGAAGGCTAAGTGAGGAAGGGGAAACAGCTCTAATTGTTAGGTTGCAGAGGTGGCTAAAGGTACTGCACTGAGGGAGATGGGAAAATGAGAGATATTCCCTGTAGTGAGGGGAAGCCATAACATAGAGCTTAACAGAGCTCTGAATGAATTAGCTTTGGATGTACTCAGGAAAATGGACTGTGTTACAATGAGTATTGCTGTAATTAAAGTCACTTGAAACCAGATTGAAAAATTCTTTATCCAAGAGTGAAAAAGTAATGATGCACTTGTTTTGTTCCTACACTCAGAAAGACATTCCCCTTAGATTTTAATTTCAATAGTGCAATGTTCAAGATGCTTCAACGTTTTTGTTGATGGCAAAGTGACTGTGCAGAGTGAGTGCAAACTCCTAACCATAATGATTCGAGGACTGATGAATATTAAGTTGTCCTCGGGGAAAACAAGCTAATTATAATTGTTGCATAATAAATTAAATGGGTCTTCAGGAGAAAGGAAATGCATTTTCAATTAAATTCATCATAACACTGTCAAAAAGCTGAGGATAATCTGCATGTGATTTTCTGCTATGGTGGGATGATGGATGATGCAATCCCCTCATAAAGTTTTCATCTCATAAACACAAGGTATATAAAAGGGATGAGAAATACCCAGTGCATGTTGTTCCCAATTCTTGAGACTGCAGTTTGTCCCATGGTTTTGTTGAAGTGACAGTAAGTTGATGGCTAGGTTTCAATATGTCTCTTCAAATAATGATTGAACTACACTGTATGAATAAAACCAGGGCAAGGCTAGGAATACTCGTAGCAACACAGACAGAATCCATGCAGGGAACAGATAGCATTGTGAGGAATGTTATGGACCCAAAGTGTTGACCACCTGCTTGCTGCTGGCTGACTGACCTGCTGTATGGTTCCCTGCCTTTTTCAGATTTCCAGGACTTGTGGTTTTGGTGTTGGTGATGAATCAGACCAGGCTGATCGGGTGAAAAGTTCATTCCTCTGCTATGTATGTGAACAGACTTTGAGCAGTCTCCATCTCATTCTTCATGCCCTTGACCCTCAACCCCAGTTCAGCATGAAATTGGCTGCCATTCTCCCAAAGGCCATAGGACGTGGAGGGGGAATTGTCACAATGACGCAGTGTGGTTGAGAGCTGAAAGCTTTATATCGAACCTTACTTGATCTGGATGTGCTCCAACTCACGCTTTTTGTCTATCTAACACTTCTTTCTCCCTATCATTAGCGGCCTTGCCTTCAGTTGCTGAGGCCCTAATCTCTGAAATTCCCTCCTTAAACCTCTCTGTCTCTCTCCCTTCTTTTAAGATGCTGTTTAAAACTTATCGGTTTTACCAAGCATCAAGTCACTTATCCTAATGACTTCCCATTTCACTTGTGCAGGTTTTTGTCTGATTATGCTCCTTTGAAACATTTTAAGTTTTATTATTTTAAAGGCGCTATATAAATGCAATATTGATGGCAGTGATAGTGGATATAACAATCCTTGCCAGGGAAAACACAAAATCTATTTAAAAAGAAGTGTATAAATTCTGGAGATAGGTTCATCAGAAATAATCATCATTAAGTCCATAGGATGCCTCCTACCCTCAGGTGTGCTCAGTTAGTAAAATCTAACCTCTCAATTAACCCTTTGATCAGAAAGCTGTTCACCCATATTAATCTTAGTTATTGCCACTGTTTCAGCTCATAATTTTTTTTATCTTCTTGACTTTCCTGCAGTTTAAGTGGACGCTTGTCACTGTGGTGGTGCTGCAGTTGGTTTTCATAATCGTCAGCCTTTTATGCCAGAATAAGGTATGTAGGTTTGTCTTTCCTTTTATAATGTACTTCCCATCCCTCACCCCACTCCATTCAATCTTCTCCCATCCTTCTGAAGGCAAAAGCTCCTTGACCCATGATCTGCAGGTATCAGTCATCACACCTCTTTAATTCCCTTAAACCAATATCGTTCAATGTGTGATGGAGCCAACGCTCGCGCGTGTGCGTGTGCGCGTGCGCGTGTGTGTGTGTGTGTGTGTGTGTGTGGTGGGGGCGGCGAAGGTGCCTGATAACCGAACACAGGGTTGGAATACTATTAGTGCATTCAACACGTCCACTGACTACAGAAAAGGCCAGCATTGGTTAGTTGCTGTTGTCATGTAGCCCCTGTGCCCTTATATTGTGAATTTGTGCTTATGAAGGATGCTCTCTGGTGATGGGGCAACATTTATTTATTCCATCTACTAGAATTCCCCTTCTATTAAGCCATTGAAAGAAATTCTGTAATTTTGGAAACTATTTCAGTGTTGCGCCTGATTTTCACCAGTCCATCATTGGCAGACATGCCTTCAACTGCCTAGGCCTGAAGCTCTGGAATTCCTTCCCCAAACCTCTCCGGCTCTCTACCCCCTTAAAACCTACCTGTTTAACCAAGCTTTTGGTCACCTATCACAATATCTTTTAAGCGGTGTCTTTCTTTGTTCAATAACACTGTGAAGAGTCATTGGACATTTTCGTATGTAAGTTGTTGCTCTCAGTAGGATTGTCAGCAGACTGAATTGGTTGCATTCAGAGATTATACAGCCAAATGACAAACAGTGAATCTGCAAGGTCTGTGTATAGTCAGGTAGATTGTTTCTCATTATCATGCAGGAGCAGGTACAATAATGATATTGGTACTGTGATGGGAAAACAAAAATAATTTGGGCCCCAGATACTGAATGTGCGCGTGAGTAGGACAAGGACGTTGATCCAGGTCTCAGTTCTGAAAGCCAGAAATTGCACCCTGGATGAGGAGATTGTTTGAGGCAGTCTCCGGGCAACTCTGGATATGAGAAACACAATAATCCTGGCTCATTCAATCTCAGCAATCGATCAAACTATTTCAGAAGCAGCAATCTGCTGGGCCTGTGCGACTGTGCTGGTCACACAAGTCCAGATAGATAGAGAGCCTTCAGCCTATATCATAATTCAGAGCCAAACAGCTAGTGAAATGACAAATGTGATGGAAAAGGCTTGTTCATAGATGCTGGCTGAATGGGCATTATCTAATGAGGCTAGCTTCACTCCTGACATCCTATTAACATTCTGTGGGCCAGTCAATTTGGCTAGTTCACAGTCTATGACTGAATACTCAGGTCATCCAGAGAAGCTACCTAAAAAAAAAAAGTTCTTCATTTTTAGTGTCACATCATTAGGGTATTCCACTTTCACTTTTCAAACCAGAGGGAACTTGACAAATGCAACCTGTGAAGTCATCCAAGCTGCATGTTGTTGTCAAGGGGAAATCCAACTTTTAGCCAGGTTGTTTCAACAGCATGTGGGATACAGTGGCAGAGTGGTTATGTCACGGACCGGTAATCCTGAGACCATCAGGGCTAATAATCCAGAGAATGAGAGTTCAAATCCTACCCTGGTAGTTTGAGAAAGTCTTTTAAAAACCTAGAGATCAATCGAGAGTGTATTAGTTAAAAAAAGTGACCATTATAAAAACCTAACTGGTTCAGAGAAAGAAGCCCCCACCCTTTCCTGATCTGATCTATGTGTGACACCTATCGACTCGTCTGTTCACTCTGTATCAGAGGCAGCGGCATAGTGGTATTTTCACTGGACTGGTACTTCAGAGACCCAGCATAACGCTCATGGTAGATGATGGAATTTGAATTCAATAAAAATCTGGAATTAAAAGTCTGATGAAACCATTGACGATTGTTGTAAAAGCCCATTTGGTTCACTGATGTCCTTTAGGGAAGGAAATCTGCCTACTTGTGACTCCAGACCCATAGTAATGTGGTTGACTCTTAAAATTCTCTTTAAACAGGGGCAATTAGAGAGCAACACCCACATCCCATGAACAAATAAATTTTTTAAAAATTCCAATGAAAAAGTAGTGGTTCAAGAAGAAAGCCCAACACACCTCCTCGGGGATAGGCACTCATTACCTCTATTCAGGGACCTATCCTCTCCCTCAACCTTTCTACTCAACAGATTTCCATCACACTTTCCTATTAACTGTCGCTAAGTTGACGACCTTGTCTAACACGAAAGTCAAAAGATGGCAGTTGCTAGAGAGAGAAAAGTTACAGACCTGAAATGTTAACTCTGTTACTGCCTCCACAGATGCTGTCTGGCTTGCTGAGCATTTCCAGGATTTTCTGATTTTGTTCCTTCTCAGGAGTCTGTTCTAATCTTTGAACTTTGAAAAAGATTCATTCTGGACATCTATTGTCCATCCCTAGATGCCCTGGAGAAGGTGGTGATCCAACTGAGTGGCTTTTTGGGCATTTAAGAGGCAACCATGTTGGTGTGGGACTGGAGTCACATTTAAGGTGAACCGAGTGAGGACAGCAGGTCTCCTTCCCTAAAGGGAAACTGGGGAACCAGTTGGGTTGAGTTTTTCCAACAAGCTTGATTACTTGAAAGAAAGTCAGTTTTTTTTCCCCAGCTACTGGCAAATGTTGTGTAGAGAAAGCAGCTATCCTGCAGCTATCTTTGCTTTTTAGCCAACACTAACTCAACAACACATTATTATTATCACTGTAGTTTCTACTATGCCATCACAGCACCCAATACCCACCACTAAGAACTGATTTCCAAACTGTTGCCCCATGTGCCGAGTTTGTTTGAGGTGATCAGTAACTGAACTGTACAGGTTAGTCGGGGCCCAGATTGGAGGTTTCGGGAACCAACTGAGGGCAGTGGTAATGGTCTAACTATTACCAGCTGGGTAAGCCTGCATCCTGGTGAACTGTCCCCCAGTAAGGATTCACAGTCATCAGGGAAGGGGCGCACACTGTTGGGGAAAAAGGAGCATAAAAAACATAAATTGTAAATGAATGAAGATATCCACATTCACAGCATAAGAATAGTGTAGACCCGATTGCTTTGTCACTAATTCTTTCTGGTGTGTAATCCATTTGTATAAATGTATTGATAAGCTGGCCAAGTCTAATGTAATGCACAATAACTTGCAATTATGCGACGCTGAGTACTTAGATATGTCTCACAGCACCTCGCAGAGTGGTGTCGAAAGGGATGTGGAGCAGGGCAGGGAAAAAGAAGAGGATATAAGGGGCTAAAGCACAGTTAAAAAACAAATGTGTTAAGAAGATTCTTGAAGGTAGGGAGCTGGCAAGGCAAGGACATAAGTAAGGAATGCATGGAAGTGTCAATTGTCTTTTTGACATCAGTGAACTGGGTGAGTTCCAAGGCCTTGTCTTGGACTGATAGCTGGAGCATGTGACCGCAGGTCTGAATGTGTGCATACATGCATACATGCAAATATGTAGTTGTATGTATATATGCGTGTGCATGAGGGTGTTTGTGTGTATATGTATACATGTGTGTTTGTCCACAGTTACTTTGATAGACTTTCTATGCCTTCCTGAGATGACTGACCATTTGAAACAGAAAGACTTGCATATATAAAGCACATTTCATAACTTTAGGTTGTCCCAAAGTGTTTTGCAACCAATGAATTTTTTCTGGAGTGGAGTGACTGTTGAGATGTTGGAAACAGGTCAGCTAATTTGTGCACAGCAAAGTCCCCCAAACAGCAAAGAGATCAGATAAGCCTTCTTTTTAATAATGTCAGCTAGGGGATAAGTAATGGCCAAGACACTTGGGGAGCTCCCCTGCTCTTCTGCAAAATAGTGTTGTGGGAGCTTTTACATTCAACTGAGAGGGTAGACAGAGCGTCAGTTTATCATCTAAAAGATGGATTGATCCCATTTTATACTTAATGTTGTATTTCAGTATGCATTAGCAGGTTGGGTTCACTGTGTAACACAGCATGCAGTACACACAAAGGTCTAACTCCCAATAACTAGTTTACTGGAACTCTAGAGCTTAATCTGGCACCAGTCTACAATGAAGTCAGGTCAGTCATGTATTAGGAATCAACTACCTCTCCCTGTCTCTGTCTATATGTATTTGTCTGTCCCTCCACTCTAATAGCCACATCTTTTCCATTGTTTCCCCAAAATGTCCATCAATCTGTCAGAATTAGGATTCTAAAGCAATCGATCTGAACATAAAATAAGTGATGCATTCCATATTCCATACCTTGTGTTTTATTTTTTTTTAAAAACTCGTCAAATGAATTTTGGGTTATACATTGTTGACTTGGACTAGTTTACCCATTGTCTGTGAATGACTTGTTTCTACCATTTGCCTTCAGTTACAGGCAGGAGAAAGTCTCACTTTGATAACCATATCACAATTTTTCTTCTTTATAACAATCAATCTCCTCTTGCTTTGGGCAATTTTATTGCTGAACTATGACAGAGTAAAAGACGTACGCTCAATGATATTGGTGACAGGCTAATAAATTTCAGAGTAATGTTGCACCTTGAGGTACCCAACATCCTATGACTGGGATCACAGCAACACAAGGCTGTGGGGTTAAGTTTCGGAAAATAAAGAAACACGTATTCGCATCATTCTGCCTCTGATCACATGCATCTCTCATGTGGTTGATTTCTGTCTCCACTCCGCACCAATTCTCAATTATTTCTTACACTCTGGTATTTCCAGGACTGTTTTGAAATCATTCGTTAATATGTGACCTTGTTGTTCCCAATACAAAATAACAAGATAATTCTGGATGAGGAAGGCCATTTAGTCGACTTTAGTTGAACCATTCAGGGAGATCCTAACCTCCCCCATTGTGGTATTGAATTTTTTCAGAAATGATTCCAGAGTTTTTTCCTCCACTACTCTACCTGGAAGCTTATTTCACAGTTTGGTCACTCATTGTCTGAAAAAGAATTTCCTGCTAACTGTCCTAAAGTAACTTTTTACCAGTTTGAACCTGTGTGCCTTAGTTTGATTCTCTACAATTTAAACAAATATTCTGAATTAACTTTTAAAATATCCTTAACAATTTTCTAGATACAATCTTCTATAAGACATCTGTTATGTACCTCCTCCCACAAAACACTCCAAGGTTCTCTAGCCTTTCTTCATAATTTACCTCTGACACTGCCCCCAATGCTTGAATATCTCTGTTTCTTGATGACCAGAACTGGATACAGTGTTGAAGGTGGAGTGACTAGAGCACTATATAGTTAAATCATCACTCACTCTGACTTCTGTTCTGCCACTCTGGCTTTGCTAGTTCAAAATTATATTGGCTTTGGAGATATCTGCTATTCATTGTTTGGACATGTTGAGGCTACTAAGACTCTGAAATCATTATCTACTTTGGCCATAGCTATTCAACACCATTCATGTGTTTTTCATTTTTATTTATGTGCATGGAGCCACACTTTATAATATTGACAGTAAGATCAACCAAGGTTTTAAACTTTTCTAACAAATGATTTATTTTTGTTAATGTTGAAACATTACAGATAGAAATGTTTACCACTTTAATGGTCAAATGTTTCCACTTCATATGACTTGGGGGAGATTAATTCTCCAGTTACCTCCTCCTTGGCGTTCTGCTTTGTCTCGTGAACTGCCTCTTCCTTTCACTTTAGAATGGCAATTCTTATTACCATTCTCACGGACACAATCAAGCTGCTGGTACTTTTCTGTTTCTCTTTCCCCTAGTTCAAAACAACAGCTGATATTTACAACAAATTATCTCAGGTTTTCAAGACTTCACAAGGCAGCTGCCTTATCTTTAACCTCATTATTTCTATCTGCCAGAGTGCGTAGTCTCAGTTAGCCTTTAAACAGCCGGAAGCAATAAAATTATACCAATTGAGCTTGGGCATTCTTCCCAGGCTGCAGTCTTGCACAGTCAAGTCAAACAGTTCTATCTTTCATCCTTTATTGAACCATACTCTACTCCTTTAGCAAACAAAAAAAATCCATATTGAAAAGTCCAAAGTCTTTCATCAGTTATGAAATTATTGGCCATTGGAATAAAAGGTGGTGCCACTGGGTGGGGAAACCTCCAGGAATGTGTCCACCTAGAGTTGGTAATGATGCTATTGCTTCATGTGTACAGGTCCTAGCTCAGCATTTTGGCTTGGCCTGGTGCTAAAGGCTGAAATGAGAAACCATCGTGGGATTCATGTGGTCCTGAGTTCTATATTACCTTATATTGTTAACAGTCATCCCTTATGTAGCAGGCTGAAGAATTCAATATTGGAAAGATGGGTAGCAGAGAGAGACCAATATGTCTGCAGCTCATTCACTTTTAAACTCAAGATGATGCAGCAACTCAGATAGACAAAGCAGTTCCACTTCACTCATACTGAAATATGTGGAAATTGAAATGAACCATGAGGAGAAAGGAAGGAAAGGCCCTTCAAAATGCATTTAAGCATTGGATAATTGACTAGCGTTAACCGTCAGAAGTGGAAGCCTGGCCAATAATGTACAGTCTCATGCAGTTCAGCTGGAGGTGAGACCTATTAACCAGATGCCAGGTAAAGCAATGTAATTCAGTTATTACAAACCTAGATGGAGCATTTGCCACATCAGTTACACTAATATGCTTACTTTGGATTGTGTAGGGAAAGTTCAGCTTTGACATTGATTGTATTTGCTCTACTCTCATTATATAAATCTTCCACTGTAAATTATTAAAGATGAGAACCATTCTTTCCCCGTCCTTTGTATTGAGGTGCAGTAAGATATTACATAGATGAACAGTCACTGTGCATAGAATACTAATGAAAGCAGCACACAGTTGTGCTACGTGTACAGTTATTTTTTCCAGCGTCAAGTATTCATTGTGCCGTGAATAAAGAAAGCCACCTACAAGCTATGCAAGACCTCATTTTAAGAAATTGTTTCCATGGCACCTAGGAGGCAGCCTGGAGATACAAGTGGCCATCTTGCTGATTACTGGTGAGACAGAGTGACTTACTCCCTCCAGCTCTCTGTATAGGCCAGCCATTCCTTTTACTTGCCGTCATTGATGGATTTCCCCTCAGTGCATTCGGCAAGCAGGGCACTGGAATTGCAACCATAAAACAACTGTGGCTTTATGCTTCTCTCAGTGCTGTGGAACCTGTAATATAAATACTGCCTGTGGCAGTTTTGTGTCATAAATACAAAGTTCGCCACTTTCTTTATGGGTTCAGTACAGTTTGTTTAAGGAGCTTTGTTTTGGGAGGGTAAAATGTGCCTACATTCCTGATAAAGGTGCATGCATGTAGGTGCAGTGTGAGGAAATAATCTGTCACAGTTATGATACACAGCCACCCTCCCCCCACATCCCACCATGGACTAGGTTCTTTGTAAGATCGGTTGCTGATGCTGAGTATAGGTGGTAGAGCAGTGTGAGGAGTCCTTTCTTCAGCTTTGGAATTTCCTCCCGAAACCTTTTTGCTTGGTGTCTCTAGTCTCCTTTATTAAGGTGTTCCTTAAAACCCAGCTTTAGATCACCTGTATAGTTAGGTGTCCACTTTTATCTGACAGTGCTCCTCTGAGGTGCCTACATTAAAGGTGCTATGTTGTCGCTGTTTGCAAATTCAATAACTCAGTGGATTATTCAGCGAGTAACACTAACACTATGTGCTAAGAAGGGCCCAGGTTTGATCCCTGATCTGTGCTGTATTTGTTAACCTTTGCTGGAACAATATTAGAGATGCTGAAATCATCTCTCACCAATAGAGGGCAAAAGATGGTTTTCACTTTCAAACATTATTCACCAGAGCTTGCAAAACAGAATGAGGCTTTTCAGCCCCTCAAGATTGTTCCACCATTACTGACCACTACTGCAGCTTCTTTTACATACTATAGTTGCATGTACCTTGATACCCAAACCCAGTGAAAATCTATCGGTCTTGGCCTTGAAAGCACCTAATTGTCTCAGTCTTTTGGAGGAGAAAACTCCACACTTCTACAGCTTTCAAAGATCCAAACAGGTAGTGTTTGTGTGTGAACAATGGACAAAGACCAGATTGTACTCAGCTGTGATATTCCCATGGTTAAATAGCTTGCCAGTGCTCACAATCAAGGATGAAACCTGACAAATGGCTGAGTTACTGGAGGGTGGTACATTCTGTGGATCCACGTCTGAAGCGAATTCAAGAACTTTGAGACAAAAAAATTGAGAAAAACCTGTTGAGAACAAATTATTAGCATCATTTGAAACAAAATCTGTCCCACCCCATCCCAAATCTAATGAAGGCATTTTTCAGGTGCTCCTGTAATATTTTCCAACCTTCAGAGCACTGGTGATGGCAGTGTCCAGTTTACAGAACACTTAGGAGGAACAGTGCAGTGGCTCAATGCAATCTTCAAGCTCATGAAGAATGCGGGAAGTTGGTGAGGTATTTTCCTGTTCATAAACTGAAGAGTTCTTCACAATTGCTCCTGTGGAATCATGGACTAATTCTGCACAGAACGAGACCATTTGGCCATTGTGCATGTGTCAGTGCTTTCTTGGAATTATCCATTTACCCTGCCCTTTCCCCAAAGGCCGATAATTTTTTTCCCCCTTCTCGTATTTATCTGATTCCCTTCTGAACGTTAATACTGAATATGCTTTACGGTGCATTCCAGATCACAGCAACTCACTGTGTGTAAAAAAAAAAATGTTTTCTTATGTCTCTGGTTCTTTTACCTGTCACCTTAAATCTGTGTCTTGCCACTGAAAACAGTTTCTCCTTATTTACACTATCAAAACTATTGATGATTTTGAACTCCTCAACCAAATCTCATCTTAACCTTCTCTGGTCCAAAGAGTAACCCAGTTTATCCATTGTCTTCACATAACTGAATTCCCTCATCCCTGCTTCTATTCTAGTAATTTCTTCTGCATTCACTCTAAGGCCTTGACATCCTTGCTAAAGTGCAGTGCCAAATTGAACACAATTCCCAAGCTGAGGCCTAACCAGTGTTTTAATATAGGGTTAGCATAACTTCCTTGCTTTTAACTATAAGCCTTAATTAATAAAGCCAGAGAGCTCATTTGTTTTTTTTAACAGCCTTCTCAAAGATTTGTGTATCTAGATTGCCAGACCTCTCTGTTCCTGTGTCCCTTTTAAAATTGTACCATTTCGTTTTTTTTATTTTATTTTCATTATTCCTAACAAAATGCATTTCTTCACACTTCTCTAAATTAAATTTCATCTGTCATGTGTCCACTCATTTCACCAGTACATATCCTGAAAGTCTGTCAATATCCTCCTTATTGTTTACTACATTTCTGACTTTTAAATCATCTGCAAGCTTTGAAATTATGGCCCTATATATGCATCAGAAAGAGCAATGGTTCTTCTAGTTACCCCTGAGGAATGTCACTGTATACTTTACTGCAGTCTAAAAAAGAAGACTTCACTACTATTCTCTGTTTTCTGCCCCTTAGCCAATTTTGAATCCAAGCTACAATTGTTCCTTTAATCCTGTGGGCTTTACTTTTGCTAACAAGTCTATTATGAGGTACTTTGTCAAATGCCTTTTGAAAGTCCATAGAGACAACATCAACCACACGACCTTCATCAACTCTCTCTGTTACTTCATCAAAGAACTCAATCAGTGTAGTCAAACACAGTTTGCAAGCCCATGCTGACTTTTACTTATTGCTCATGCTTTTCCAAATGTCACATAGTCTGACCCCAGGTATTGGCTTTTGTCAATAGAAAACTTTTAAAATTGCACACACAGTTCTGTCAGAGTAGGGCATGATGAACATAAAATCTAAAAGAGATACATACAAAAGCTTGTTTTGGGGCAAGTTCCTGTTAGGCTTTCACAGCCTTAAAGATAAGTTAATTATGTTTTAAACAGCTTCTGAACATTTTTGAATTTTTTTCCTCCTCAGGTGCTTCTGTTATTTAAAGCCAATGTGCGTGAGGGGATTAAACACTATTATGATGACTTGGATTTCAAAAACATTCTGGATCGCATCCAAGTCAAGGTAAGTCTCTGGTGTGGATTAATTAGTAGCTGTTTGTATGCTTCTGCTAGTTTCTAACACCAACTGATTTCTTTGAAACATATTTCACTAACATTGAACTCTGAACTATGTCTACCTCTAGTTTGAGGTCATTATTTACCTGACCAGTTCTATCCATATTTTTTCCATGGTTGTACTTTCTACAGTCAAATGACAACCAAAGGCCTCTGCTTTTCATACAATAGTATGAAAGCCCAGGTCTGACAAAGAATTCTGTGTTGCTAAGATAGTTAGGTTATTATATTGCAAGGACTGACCAGGAGAGGCAAAGAATGTTTAATTGAACCATGTCTCTCTGCTGTACTTTAATCAGCAATTTTCCCTTGTTAAATTTTCCTTCCTTCTTTATATTGTAATGACACAACAGTTGGTAAAGGCTGTTACTGAAAATCACAGAGGGAAACTTTAAACAACTGTCATAATCTGTATTTTCAAGTGGTATGTTTTGAGTTGCAGCTATATTCAGGAATAAAACTACCAGTTCTTAAGAGGTTTTTATATCAAATAACATGAGACATACATTAATTTACACAAGTTAAACATATACACATGGCTATAAATTACTACTATCATAACTTATTAACAAATTCCCAAACTAATCTCTATTAAGGCAACAACAACCCGTAGACTTTAAGCAGACACCAGGCAAAGCATTTTCACCTTACAAATTCAAAATGAGGCTCCTTTCACTTTGGTTCCTTTGCAGACAGTTTTTTTTGGAAAAGTATACTTTATTCTTAAAATATCTGAAAGAACAGTACAAAACATTTCTAAATGGCCATCACAAAAAGTGCAATCATATTCAACTTTTATACATGGATCACGAGGTGCTTCAGTACAATCAATGAATATTACAGTCATTTCAGCATGGTCATTGCAGACAGTCAGACAGTGCAATGATGTTGGAATTACCGATATACATCATGTTGCACTCTGAGGTTCTTCACTATAATTATGAAAGGTTCAGTATTCACTACATACACTCTTTGTGAGTCGTACACACTGAGGGGTCTATACAATTCCCAGCCCCTCGGAGTTGTAGGCTTACAGGCTTTGATCTTAAACATAAATAAAAATACCTGGAAAAACTCAGCAAGTCTGACAGCATTTGTGGAGAGGAACACGGTTAACATTTCGAATCTGTATGACTCTTCAGCAGAAAAAAGGAAAAATAGAAGAGAGGTGAAATATAAGCTGGTTTAAGTGGGAGGGGGGGTGGGACTAGTATAACTGGATAGAGGGCCAGTGATAGGTAGAGATTGCCAAAAGATATCAACACCTCTTTGTCCTTTTGTCTATGCTCTACTTGTTCCACCTCCTCCTTAAATCAGCTTATATTTCACCTCTCTTCTATTTTTCCTTAGTTCTGTTGAAGAGTCATACGGACTCGAAACGTTAACTGTGTTCCTCTCCGCAGATGCTGTCAGACCTGCTGAGTTTTTCCAGGTATTTTTATTTTTGTTTTTGTTTTGGATTTCCAGCATCCACAGTTTTTTGCTTTTATTTTAGGCTTTGATCTTGCACTGCCTCTGCCCTGCACACACAAAACTGCTTTCTGTTACACCCAGCACCCCCCTATGAATGCAAATTTTCATTGTGTCATCAGGCCCTTTGAACTCCACTCTTCTAACAATAAAACCCCTTTCATAGTGCCAATTTTATTAGTAATATAAACATCGCTTGGTCTTTCCTAGCTAGATGCAAGATTTCACCCCCAGTCTTTGAATGTTCTATTCAACAAAATGCAAATGACCTCTACCTCTGTGTTTACATCTCAAAACTACTATACATCAAAGCACCCAGACTAGATGACTTTAATCCAAATAAGACACACAAAGACACACCCACAGACTAAACCTCTATTAAAAAAAAATTTCCAATCACATTATATACATTAATACCTTCATGACAATATGATTATTATTTGTTTTCCAATAAAGAGGGAGACATGAAAAATTTGCCCACTGCCCCTCCCAAAACCCAGTGAGTGCTGAGTTGGTTCATTAAACTTCCACAAAAAGGAAAGGCTTGCATTTATATAGGGCTGGATTTTACAGCCCCACCGCTGGGCATGTTTTTAGCAAAGTGGGAGGGGGGGTGCTGGTGGGGGTGGCACAGGTAAAATACGAGGAGTGGAAACCCTTCCCTCCTACCCCCGAGCATCAAAATCAGCAGTCCTACTGCCGTTTTTAAATAAATAATCGACGGTCAATTGAGCTTGTTACCAAGGCAATTGGCCCGAATATTACACTGCCCATGACATAATGTGGTTGGCTTGGCTGGCAGGCAGAAGTGGGCAGGCCGTGTTTTAAACGCAAGTTGTAAAAAAAGCATGAAGAAAAGAAGGAGGGGATATTCTTTGAGGGTGGGGGGGGGCATCCTGGACACCCTTTGGGGGAACCTTCTCCCAGCAAAATGTCACCCCCCCTCCTTTGTTTCTCCCTGCCTGACCTCCAAGACCTGTACTCTCGCCTCCCTTCCCAGGCTGCCTGATCGAGCAAAGCTCTTCCTGGGTCTGGTTGCAGTCCCAGCAGCGCTCACTACTGAGTTCTGGCACTCCTGGGACTGCTAGAGCTGCCAGCCTATCAGCCTAGACTTTTGTCTGCAAGTCCCAGAGTGGGATTTGAACCTGGAACCTTCTCACCTTAGAGGCAAGAATGCCACAGCTGCCATTAAATATGCATTTAGTGATGATGGTGAGCTGGTCAGCAAGAAACTGCAAGGGACAAATTTACTTATTGCTATTGTTTTCACCTGGCCTTTGTGAAACAGCTAAGAGTGACTGTCATGGCTGTCATAACTCAAACAGAGATTTAAACTTGAATAGAGAGCTCCAGTGCACAGAGATCAGTTATTGTTAGGTCACCTATAAAACTAATGTGAAATGTTAGTAGTTTATGGTGGGCAGCAGTTTTAGAATTGCCAGGGCAGTCATTCATCCACGAATGCAGCTTGAGTGCCTGACTCAGCCATTCTACTGGAATTTCTCTGAATGCTGTAACTGCTGGTGTCATTGAGAGACTAATAGTTCCAATTGGCACCTTTCTGCTGCTGCATAAAGATAAAATTGCTCTAAATTGAGCTGCGAAGAATGTACCACAGAACAAACCTTGTTGATGAATTTTTACTTCAAAAAGAAATCCTGCTTTGCATTCAAGATGACTAAAAATCATCAGCACAATTGGCTTTGAATTAAATGTGGCTAAATTTGAAACTAGATAACACAAGATACAGCCTTGACATGAGTAGAAAACATCCTGGATTTAATTACTTGGAACAACATAATAGATTTAAATTATTTCTTTTAAGTGTTCACTTCCAATATGTTGTAGTACAACAGAAACTAGTGTCCTGTTTAGTAGAACTGCAATGATTCAGTGACAGGAGCCAAAAAAATTGAGGGGATGTATTAGTTGGCAGTGGTGGAGAATCGAGGCTGCTTTCTGCTAACTGTTCATTCAAGTTAGGGGGAGGCGATGGCATATTGGTATTGTCGCTGGACTAGTAGTCCAGAGAACCAGGGTAATGCTCCAAGGACCCGGGTTCAAATCCCACCATGGCAGATGGTGGAATTGAATTCAAGAAAAAAAATCTGGACTTTTAAGACGAATGATGACCATGGATTGGATTGGAACCATCACACAGTGCAGAAGAGGCCCTTCAACTGATTGAGTCTGCACCAACACGTGAGAAACACCTGACCTATCTAATCCCATTTACCAGCTCTTGGCCTATAGCCTTGAATGTTAGGATGTGAGGCAACCCACCTCCACCACCCTCCCAGGCAGCACATTCCAGACTGTCACCACCCTCTGGATAAAAAAGTTTTTCCTCACATTACCCCCTCACCTTGAACTTGTGTCTCCTCGTGACTGACCCTTCAATTGATGGGAACAGCTGCCCTATCCACCCTGTCCATGCCCCTCATAATCTTGCAACATCCTGATGAATCTCCTCCAGTGCAATCACATCCTTCCTATAATGTGGCGACCAGAACTGCGCATAGTACTCCAGCTGTGGCCTCTATACAACTCCAACATGACCTCCCTACTTTTGTAACCTATGCCTCGGTTGATAAAGGCAAGTGTCCCGTATGCCTTTTTCACCACCCCACGAACATGCCGCTCCGCCTTCAGAGATCAATGGACATACACGCCAAGGTCCCTTTGTTCCTCAGAATTTCCTAGTGTCATGCCATTCATTGAACACTTCCTTGTCAAATTACTCCTTCCAAAATGTATCACCTCACACTTTTCAGAGTTAAATTCCATCTGCCACTTATCTGCCCATTTGACCATCCCATCTATATCTTCCTGTAGCCCAAGACACTCAACCTCACTGTTAACCGCCCAGCCAATCTTTGTGTCATGCGCAAACTTACTAATCCTACCCCCCACATAGTCATCTATGTTGTTTATATAAATGACGAATAGAGGACCCAGCACAGATCCCTGTTGTATGCCACTGGACACGGGCTTCCAGTCACTAAAGCATCCTTCTGTCATCACCCTCTGTCTCCTACAACTAAGCCAATTTTGAATCCACCTTATCAAATTACCCTGTATCCCATGTGCATTTGCCTTCTTTATAAGTCTCCCATGTGGGACCTTGTCAAAGGCTTTGCTGAAATCCATATAAACTATATCAACTGCACTACCCTCATCGACACACCTGGTCACCTCCTCAAAAAATTCAGTCAAATTTGTTAGGCATGACCTCCCTCTGACAAAGGCATGCTGACTATTCCTGATCAAACCTTGCCTCTCCAAGTGGAGATAGATTCTCTCTCTCAGAATTTTCTCCAATAGTTTCCCTACCACTGATGTGAGACTCACTGGTTTGTAGTTCCCTGGCTTATCTCTGCAACCCTTCTTAAATAGTGGAACCACATTAGCTGTTCTGCAGTCCTCTGGCACCTCCCCCGTGGCCTGAGAGGAATTAAAAACTTGGGTCAGAGCCCCGGAGATCTCCTCCCTTGCCTCCCTCAGCAGTCTGGGACACAAATCATCTGGACCTGGAGATTTGTCCACTTTTAAGCCTGCCAACACCTCCAATACCTTGTCACTCCCTATATCAATTTGCTCAAGAACCTCGCAGTCTCTCTCCCCAAGTTCGATACCTTCATCCTCATTCTCTTGGGTGAAGACGGATGTGAAGTATTCGTTCAATACTCTACCGATGGCCTCTGGCTCCACCCATAGATTGCCCCCTTTGTCCCTTATGGGCCCTACTCTTTTCCTAGTTATCCTCTTCCCATTGATATACTTATAGAATATCTTGGGATTTTCCCTACTTTTATCAGACAGAGCTTTCTCAAATCCCCTCCTTGCTCTCCTAATTACTTTCTTAAGCTGCACCCTGCACTTTCTGTACTCCACTAATGCCTCCGCTGATTTGCTCCCCTTGTACCTGCTAAAAGCCTCCCTTTTCCATCTGACTAACTGCCTCACAGGCTAGTCAAGCAACAGCCTGAATCATACCTTAAAGATTGTTGTAAAAACTCATCTGGTTCACTAATGTCATCTTTACCTGGTTTCGCCTACACGTGACTCCAGACCCACAGCAATGTGGTTGACTCTTACATGCCTAGCAAGCCACTCAGCTGTAACAAACCACTAGAAAGTCACAAAAAAGGAATGAAACCGGACGGGTATCGACCTAGGCACCAGAAACAACAATGGCAATCTCAGCCCTGTCAACCCTGCAAAGCCCTTCTTACTAACATCTGGGGGCTAGTGCCGAAATTGGGGAGCCGTCTCATAGACTAGTCAAGCAACAGCCTGACATATTCACAGAATCATAACTTACAGATAATGTTCCAGCCACCACCATCACCATCCCTGGGTATGTCCTGCCCCAGCAGCAGGACAGGCCCAGCAGAGTTGGCGGCACAGTGGTATGCAGTCATGAGGGAGTTGCCCTGGGAGTCCTCAACATCGACTCCAGACTCAATGGCATCAGGTCAAACATGGGCAAGGAAACCTCCTGCTGATTACCATGTACCGCCGTCCCTCAGCTGATGAATCAGTGCTCCTGCATGTTGAACACCATTTGGAAGAAGCACTGGGGGTGGCAAGGACACAGCATGTACTCTGGGTGGGGACTTCAGTGTCCATCACCAAGAGTGGCTTGGGAGTACCACTAATGACTGAGCTGGCTGAGTCCTTAATGACATAGCTGCCAGACTGGGTCTGCGGTAGGTGGTGAGAGAACCCACAAGAGGTTGACCTCATCTTCACCAACCTGCCTGCCACAGGTGCATCTGTCTATGACAGTATTGCTAGGAGTGACCACCGCACAGTCATTGAGGAGATGAAGCCCTGCTTTCACATTGAGGATACCCTCCATCGTGTTGTGTAGCAGTGCTGCCGCGCTAAATGGGATAGATTTCGAACAGATCTAGCAAGCCAAGGCTGGGCATCCATGAGGCGCTGTGGGCCATCAGCAGCAGCAAAATTGTACTCGAACACAATCTTTAACCTCATGGCCTGGCATATCCCCCACATTTACTATCAAGCCAGGGGATCAACCCTGGTTCAATGAAGAGTGCAGGAGGGCATGCCAGGAGCAGCACCAGGCATACCTAAAAATGAGGTGTCAATCTGGTGAAGCTACAACACAGGACTACTTGCCTGCCAAACAGCATAAGCAGCAAGTATAGACAGAGCTAAGCAATCGCACAACCAACGGATCGGATCTAAGCTCTGCAGTCCTGCTACATCTAGTCGTAAATGGTGGTGGACAAAAACAACTCACTGGAGGAGGAGGCGCCACAATTATCCCCATCCTCAATGATGGGGGAGCCCAGCACATCAGTGCAAAATATAAGGCTGAAGCACTTGCTAATATCTTCAGCCAGAAGTACGTAGTGGAAGATCCATCTTGGCCTCTTGCGGAAGTCCCCAGCATCGTAGAGGCCAGTCTTCAGCCAATTCAGTTCACTCCATGTGATATCAAGAAATGGCTGAAGGCACAGGGTACTGCAAAGGCTATGGGCCCCTGACAATATTCCGGCAATAGTACTGAAGACCTGTGCTCCAGAACTTGCTGCGCCCCTAGCCAAGCTGTTCCAGTAAAGCTACAACCCTGATATCTTCCCAGCTATATGGAAGATTGCCCAGGTATGTCCCGTGCACAAAAAGCAGAACAAATCCAACCCAGCTAATTATTACCCCATCAGTCTACTCTCAATCATCAGTAAAGTAATGGAAGAGGTCATCAACAGTGCTATCAAGCAGCACTTGCTTAGCAATAACCTGCTCACTGGCGCCCAGTTTGGGTTCCGCCGGGGCCACTCAGTTCCTCATTTCATTACAGCCTTGGTTCAAACATGGACAAAATTGCTGAGCTCCCGAGGTGAGGTGAGAGTGACTGCCCTTGACATCAAGGCTGCATTTTACTGTGGCATCAATGAGCCCTAGTAAAACTGGGATAAAAACAAAAATACTGCGGATGCTGGAAATCCAAAACAAAAACAGAATTACCTGGAAAAACTCAGCAGGTCTAGTCAAAGGGTCATGAGGACTCGAAACGTCAACTCTATTTTTTCTCCGCCGATGCTGCCAGACCTGCTGAGTTTTTCCAGGTAATTCTGTTTTTGCCTAGCAAAACTGGACTCAATGGGAATCGTTGAGGCGGGGGGGGGGGTGGTGCGCGCGGTGGTGTGTGTGTGGAAACTCTCCACTCGTTGGGGTCATACCTAGCACAGAGGAAGATTGTTGTGGTTGTTGGAGGTCAGTCATCTCAGCTCCAGGACCTCACTGCAGGAGTTCCTGAGGGTAGTGTCCTCGGCCCAACCATCTTCAGCTGCTTCATCAATGACCTTCCCTCCATCACATGGTCAGAAATGGAGATGTTTGCTGATGATTGCACAATGTTCAGCACCATTCGCAGCTCCTCAGACACTGAAGCAGTCCATGCCCAAATGCAGCAAGACCTGGACAATATCCAGGCTTGGGCTGACAAGCGGGCAAGTAACATTTGTGCCATATAAGTGTCGGGCAATGACCATCTCCAACAAGAGAGAATCCAACCATCACCCCTTGATGTTCAATGGCATTATCATCACTGAGTACCCCACTATCAAGTTCCTGGGGTTACCATTGACCAGAAACTGAACTGGACTAGCCATATAAATACCGTGGCTACAAGAGCAGGTCAGAGGCTAGGAATCATGCGACGAGTAACCCAACTCCTGACTCCCAAAAGCCTGTCCACCATCTACAAGGCACAAGTCAGGAGCGTGATGGAATGCTCCCCACTTACCTGCATGAGTGCAACCCTCGCGACACTCAAGAAGCTTGACACCATCCAGGACAAAGCAGTCCACTTGATTGGCACCACATCCACAAACATTCACTCCCTCTACCACCAACGCACAGTAGCAGCAGTATGTACCATCTATAAGATGCACTTCAGGAATCACCAAGGCTCCTTCAACAACACCTTCCAAACCCATGACCACTACCATCTAGAAGGACAAGGATAGCAGATAGATGGGAACACCACTACCTAGAAGCTCCCCTCCAAGTCACTCACCATCCTGACTTGGAAATATATCGCCGATCCTTCAGTGTCGCTGAGTCAAAATCTTGGATCTCCCTTCATAACAGCACTGTGGGTGTACCTACAACACATGGACTGCAGCGATTCAAGAAGGAAGCTCACCACCACCTTCTCAAGGGCAACTGGGAATGGGCAATAAATGTTGGCCCAGCCAGCGAAGCCCGCATCCCGTGAATGAATAAAATAAAAACCTGCCTTGGAGAAGCTCATACATGGTCATGGGCCCACAGGACACAGTTGTCCTTAAATTGGCACTCTTTGGCACTCTGAAGACAATCAGTGGGGCTACCTGACAGTTGCTGTGGGAAATGGGTTGGGGAAATGACACAATGTTTGAAGAAGCTTTCGTCTGCATTCATTTAATCCTGGCCTCTTGAGCTTTCATCACTCCACCACTGGCGGCTGTGTCTTCAGCTGCCTAACCGCTGAACTCTGGAATCCCTGCCATAAACCTCTTTACCTCTCTTTTCTCCTTTAACATGAACCTAAAAGCTAGCTCTTTGACCAAGTATTTTACAAAGCTCAGTGTCAAACTTTAATATGTAATGCTCCTACGGAGCACCTTCAGACATTTGATTGTATAAATAAAAGTTGTTGTTGCACCTTAACTGGACTAATCCTAATGCTATTTTCATGATGGCAGTTTGTCACTAGAGTACTAGGAGTGGGCTGGCAGCCTGCCCCATGTGTGGAGGTTGTAAACAAAGGCAAGATGATTTCACCTGGGGTTTGAAGATTGTACAGGTAATAACACTATCCACTGCTGACATACTGGTTCGAAAACCAAGTTGTCTCCCACCCTTTATATGAGGTTGACTAAAGTTGGGACATAAAAACACATCAAATTACGTGAAACTGATAAAACAGCAAGGCTGGATTTATTGAGGAGTATCCTGCCTTTAACCATGCATTAAATATAGGATAACAAATGACAGACCACAGGTTACAAGATCCCCTTCAGCCATGTTTATGAATATCAGCAGAATCCTCCAGATTGCATTACTGACCCAGAATCGGTTTAATGTGCAAAATACACAAAACACAGTGTCTTTTTGCTCTTTTCCATCACATGCAAGGTATACTGAATGGAGCAGAATCAGGCTTGGTGTAGGGAAAAGCTTTGTGAAGGACAGTAACAATGCTATCAGGAGAGTAGAACTGAAATAACAGGGGTGTTTTACATCTGATTGCAAAACGTTACTTCATATATTGGCAGGAATACAAGTGAAAGGGAGCGATTGAATTGATGAGCTCTAGCTCATACCATCAGAACTCCAGGGTTAAACTCTTATCTGATATTTAAAGATGCTGCACTTTCAGAGCTGTCACTGCTGGGCAAATCTGTGTGTGGGATTGTCACACACATCCAGAGCCTACAACTCATTCTTAATAATATCGAGCTGCATCTATCGCATCGGAGGGAGGGAAAAGTCAAATATCATTCATTTACTTTTCTCTTACTCGGAACCTCTTCTACTTTGTATTATTTCTTTAGAAAGATCTAGCAATCTCTGTGGTACAATTTCCCCTTTCCTGCTATCACTTTCATTCTGGCATCAGCTCAGGGGGATCTCTAGTGTCTTGTAACAGTGATATCATCAAGCAGACTAAAGGTCGAATCACATTGCAGAATTCTCACCGACAGCAAATCAGGAAGTAAAGAACACTCATCATCCTTCATTCTTTAAACATTTTAAAGAGAGTGAAATTAAGATTGGGACATGTACATAGGATTAAAGGAAAAGCTGAAATAAATTTAATAGAGGTTTTTATTGTTTCAAATATCAATGGATTTTTTTAATATCATAATGGAGAAATTTGACATTCCATTATTAATTAATAACCTTTGTCCTGGAAAACTGATTATATTCAAATATATAATCAATTTTCCAGGTCAAAGGTTGTTAATTAATAATTATGATCCGAATATACTGTTAAAAACCTAGTTATACTTCCTTCAATATGTTTGTCGTGCCCAGTAAAGGCATGCCATATTCATAACTGTACAAATGGGCTGTGTGCACAAGGAAGCTTCTAGAACTGCCTTTCATGTATTTAAAATGGACCCATGGCTGCCAAGGGATCAGGTGACCATCTGCAACTTCAACACGGACTTCCACACATTTCCAAATTGAATCATTCTGGATGGGGAGCCTCTCCCTTAAATGGACATACCAAGACAAATGTTATTTGTGGAATTCACACCTGTCATTATTCGAAGTTTACTCAAAACACAGAATCAATGGACTCTTAGACTCCATGTCCCCAAGTTTGCAATTTAACAAAAGAAAGCTAATGAGTTTATCTAAAGTCCCAGAGAGAAGCTGTGCATTTTTGCAGGAAACCACTGGAGGCCGCAGAACAGCATCAATAAAGCTGTGCTATCTTTGCCTTTTAAGAACTGGGAGGCTGTAAATTCTCTTTAAAAAAAAGCCCCCAGCCTGATTCCAAAACCCCAGATCCATCTATGAAAAAATTAGACCTCCTGATACAAAAGCCACATGCCTAGCTTTGTGACCTACTGAACAAAGGAATCCTACACTAATCCTGATATCCAATTCCAGCTCTGAACTCATCTAAACTATAATTCAAGAGTGAAAAATACATCTTTACCCGACACACAAAGATTGTTTTTTCCTACAATGAGTCAAACATGTGAACTGGTTCCTATTCTATTGGTTTTACCCTTGTAAAAATGCAATATTTTCTCTCATTGTGTCTTTCTTGAGTATGTGATGTGATTGATAAAGCGTTTAAATTTTCGTGGCGTGTGTGTAAATAAATAATCTTGTTTATTTAAACACACAAAAGTCTGCTGCCTTTATTTAAAATGACCACACCCTCAGGGGGCTAAGAAACACAAACATCCAGCTTTCCAAAAAACCATTGATTGTGGACAGTGAGGAAAGGGAATTGGTTTCAGTTTATTTTTCCTCCTCTGTCCGTAACAAGTTGTAAATTTCCAAGAGTTTTTACCACAAGAGTAATCATATCAAAGTGGAAGTTTATATCACTTCAAGCAATTCCAGAAGGCTTCTACTTGCAGGAACTTTAACAGGAACAGCGTATCCCGTGGAAGAGCAGGGAATCTAGAGTTCCACATTGTGCATGTGCAGAGACCAGAGGTTGCTGTTAGTTTCCCAGTTGTAAAGACGGTGGATGCTGACAGCTTTGCTGTCATTATAGCCGCAAAATCTATCGTAGTGTTTCCTGTTGCCATGGCTCAATGCATAGCACTCTCTCTCCTCCAAGTCAAAATGTTGTGAGTTCAATCTATTCTGAGGATTGAAGTAGATAGTTCAGACTTGCACTCCAGTGCAGTACTCCAGTGCAGTACTGAACAATTGATAGTACTGAATATTTTTAAATCACTCTCTACCTCCAGTTGTATGAGAATGGAAAAGTAAAAATTGGGAGTATGTGAAGATCTCTCATTGCATTAGTGATGGTCAGGGGAAGGATATGTTTGTAGGAACAGGAGTGATGCACGGAAAGGGGCGATTAGTATGACACTTTGACGAACTGAATGCTCTAATCATGACTGCTAATATAAGATAAAATGTATTTCCCCATGATCATTACCAGAGTTCCAAGTAACATCTGAGACCAAGCGGTGACAATCACATTGACCAATGCAAGAGTGAAGTGTTCAAGTACCTCAAAGAACCTATTCCATTCAAACAATCTCTGCTCCACTGAGAAACTCAAAGGCATTCCACATTTCTTTGGGGAAATCTCTGGGTATGTGACATGATCAAGGAGCTCAGTAATGGCTGATCTCTGTGTTTAACTAGTTTACCCCCAATGTCAATGCTTGGGCTGGAACTGGAAGATGTATGATTTCTATTAGCAAAAGACCAATTGGGGTAGCAACTAAACAGGGATCAGACTATTTCTCATGTCACCCACAGGGTCCCTGACAGCCAACATTCCCTACTTATTGTCCCAAGTTGCCATGGCCACACATTCCCAGTCTCTTCGCAGAAGTGAAATCATTTCTACCTCCAGCTTTGAAAGGAGGAGGCAAAGTGAACAGCTGTTTTTCTCCTGCAAATCGATGCTTTTTTGGGCACGGGTGAACAAATGTTGTCTGTCGCTTGATGCACATAAGACAATTTGTCCAGACTCAGAGAGTGGACACTTCATCAGCTCAGCAATTAACTGGTGCAGAATAAACGTCAAGTGCACTTCTATAACAAATAACTCATTTGTCACAACCCAGCAGGATGGAGGCTTCAGGGATGCAATGCAAGGTTTGCCGCCCAAACTACAGGGAGAAACTCTTCAGTGTTGGACGTAATCACTCAAACCAGCTCCTTTTCTTTGTTAAAGGGACACTGTTGTAGTGTTAATGTCCATATGCATACGAGCAATGACAAACAGGAAAATAATCTCTGGGTCCTCTACCCTGCCCTACATAACCATATTTGTGCATCTCTGCACCCCACCCAAAACCATGTGATCTCCTGCAAGAAACGAGAAGCCAGATATAATAAATCAATAAATCTGGAAATTTCCTCTCCAACCGATTAAGCTAACTAAACTCGTCCAGGAAATCATCCTGGTCCTGATTCATGTTGGGCAGTACCTATCTCTAATAGAGGATGATCTCACCCAAGCTAGAAATAGTTCAGCGGTCATTTGAAGGAAATCAGTGAACTGAAGTCCCACATGAGCTGACAGCTGTTTTTCTGAACTTTTTAACTGAATCTCAATGGAGCACGTACACAGACTGCCTGACACCATGTTGGATATCAGATAAACTATTGCCTGGATTATGGGCTCAATTCTTTGGCTTAGGACTTGAGCCCATAAGTTTCTGACTCAGAAGCAAGAGTGTCACCACGGCTGAACACCTAATACATATTTTGTAATCTGCTCATGTGTTGAACTAACAATGTTGAACTTTAAGTACAGCATTTGTTAAGTCTCTCTACTCTATCAAGGGATGAGTTCCAGGTTGTAGATGAATTGCAAGGCTGGGATATATCGCACCAGAAAGTTCCATTTGAAGTCAGTGTATATAAAGAGAGCAAGAATGATGATGGATGAAGGGGACTATGTATCTTTGAGATCCGTGGTTTGAAGTTGGTCCAGATCAATGGAATGAAAAGCCTCAATCTTTGCAGACCATAAGGGTCTGATATGAAATGAATCTGCACGGCCTCAAACCAATTCTAATTAGCTGTCAACCAGAAGGACAAATAGCAACTCTGGGTAAGTGTGATCATTAGGATGGCTAATGTGGAAAATGCACTCGCTTCATTGGGATTTCTTTTCTAATTGTAAGAGTTGAGGTCCAGAATGAGGAGTACAAATGCAGCTGTTTAAAAAAAATAATAATAATTGGGTTTGGCCTGTAACTCTAGACAGATATTGATGCTTTAAATATCCTTTAATGGCGTTTCTGTTAGCTTTATAACATATTTTCACTGAATAATTAATGCAGATAATATCCAGTAGCTCCCTTTCTAAAGCGTTAATTCACACATCTTTTGCTGAATATTTAAGCCATTCCATAAAAATATTATTTGGAAAGCTAGTCTTGATTAATTGAACATTTGTCTTGGTATGTAATTCTGCTGAAGCGGTAAGTGAAAAAAAAATCCTATTCATAGGTTTTAGAATTAATGCTGTCTTAAATTAACATTTTTATTGTCTTTTGTTAAGTGCAGAAAACCATGCATGTGTCAAAAAAAATGTTAATAAAGTGGCACACAGGATATAAAAACAGACAAAACTTTAAACATAATGCAGGTCTCTCTCTGTCTGATGTCAATTTGGTTTGGAGGGCAGCTATCCTCACTATAGGTTATGGTGTGTGGTGATGTATTCATGGCTGTAGAAGTGCGGCTATACTTGAAGTTGGGGCTGACCTTTATTATTATGGCACAACTTTTTAAAAGTGATCTCAAAAAATTTCATCAAAGGAGCTGGCCTGCAGGAGATAGCAAAGATGGGAACTTGAGGAAGAATTTGAGCTAGTTTATTCCCATTGCAGCAAAGGTAGGCTCAGAAGAGATTTAACGTGGGTTTTTTAAATCGTGATTTGTTCTGAGGGTGATTTGGTAAGAAATAGTTCCTCTATTTGGGGAGCCGGGGTGTTGCAGGTTCATCAGTTTAAAATGAGCACTAAAAGAGGTTTGAAGAAATTTATTTCCCATGAGAATTGTTGGAGCATTGAATGCACCTTTGAAAGGGTACATAGCCACTTGAAGAGCTGCAGGAAGACAGCAGGTGATCAAGAGTTTGGGGTTGCTCCAGCAACAAGTTGGCAGAACATGCACAAATATTTCCTTTCAACAAAATGCCAATGGGAGAGAAATGAGAAATATAAAATGTTCTGACCTGTTATGCGAGGTATGGTAGTTCTTGAGATGTTTTGTTTTGCAGTTGTTTGTGGCTCTGGAGCCGCTTTTGAACAGAAACAGGAAGCAATGGTAGACATCTGCACCATGAATGCGAGTCCATTTAACTCTCGTGTTTGAATCTAAGATCCTGAAGTTTCCTCCTTGGGTTTAACTTGGAAGTTGCACCCAAAGCTGTGCCCATTTTCCTGAAGTCAAATTAGCCCAAGTATCTTCCCAATCTGATTAGAATGTGCCCAAGCTTAAAATAGGCATTAATTAACATAAACATTGGCAAACCCTTATCAGTATATTTCTTATTTGAGTCTTAAAATTTAAAGTTTCAACTTGATTGGTCATCATTCATGCAATTCAGACAAAGGACCTTGTAATTGGGTTAAGGTTTACATTTTTAATGCGATTTTTATCTGCATTAAAGGAAACAGAATATTTAGAACAGCTTTATGTGTGGATAAATCTTGTAAAAATGTTCAAAATAATTCAAAGGCTAATAATATGACTTTGTTTTTCCATTGAGGCTGAGAATTAGGTTGCTACATTGAGAGATCCCTTCATAAGCGCAGTTGGATCTGAGAGCTGGGGGCCGGGCCTGTATTATGAGCAGAAATTTGTTCAAGCAGATGGCCGCCGTAGTTGGTTGAAAATATTTGGGCACATTGTAAATGTACGTTTACAACCAAAATTCCACCAACCTTTTAAATGAACTAATTGATTTGCAGCCAAATTACAATTATCTCTAAGTGCAGGTACACAGGAAGCCCCAAGCCAAGGATTCATCTTAATGATGGTGGTCTGCAAAGAGAAGAGGGCAGAGTGCTGTCATGGGCCACAGCAAACACAAACCCTGTTGTTGTACAATGGGAGCAAACGATCTCAGCAAAAGAACAAACACCAGCCATTCCTCATTCAAAGTCCCTTTTCATTTTTCAAACAATTGTTAGAAGTATTGTTGAAAAAAGACATGATGTCAAAAGTTTTTGTCTTGTACTCAGCAGGACAGGTGCAAGAATACCAATTGTAAAGGGAGCAACAATTTATACTGCATGAGAAGAGAGTGCTGATTGGTTGGCAAGTGGACTTTGTTAGATCCGTTGCCATGGAGAATATACCAGGGAACAGTTAACTGCCAAGCTTTTGTTTGAATTCAAATCAAATAGGTCATCTCTGGTCAAGGCGTTGCCATGGGAAATGAATCAAGAAATGGCTGCCCCCAAGCTTTTTTTTAGTTGAAAATGGCACAATGTGTAAACGTGGTTGTGCTAAGAATTACGCTGACGACCAACTTAAGATTGTCAGTCAGGCTCGCAGTGTCGCTCACTTATGTGTGAACACACAAGGCTTGGTCGTTGCAGACAGAAGGAGCATGTGCTTGTATTGCGCCTTTTTCAAACAAAAGCTTAGGGGACAGCATTCCCTGGTTCATTCCCCATGGCAATGCCTTGACCAATCAGAGTTGACCTGGTTTGAATTTAAACAGAAGCTTGGCAGTTAACTGTTGCCTGACGCATTCTCCATGGCAACACCACTACTAATCAGAGTCCACTTGCCTACCAGTCAGCAATCTCTTCTCATGCAGTATAAATTGTTGTTCCCTTTACAATTGGTATTCTTGCGAATCTGTCCTGCTGAGTGCAAGATGAAAAGCTTCCACACCATGTCTCTTGTCAGCAATACTCAAGTTCTATGCTACCAAATGACTAATTATTAGAAGCCCCTAAAATCAAAAGCTTGAAAAATGATGAATTGAGACATGGGGCGGAATTTTACAGTTCATCCTGCTGGCGGGATCTTCAGCTCCCGCCAAAGTCACTGGAATTTTGAACGGCTTGCCGCATTTTACAGGTCTGCCCCCGCCACAACAAGGCTGTAAAATTACGCCCATGAGATTAAATTCATGTTCCTGGGCAAATTGTGAAAAAGGCTCATCGTGGGTAACATCAACAGGAGGTTGTGTTTAAAAACCCTCCACTGTTTTTGACCTGTTTCACTGTGTTATGTGCTCTTCATAGCAAACCATTTAATTTGCACTTGTCTCCAGGGCAGGTGACAGCAAGTGTTCCAGCCAGTAATTCAGTCCCAATCAAGTAATAAAACAAGACAAGCTGCTCTCAGGAAACTCTTGGGAGCTGTGAAGGATTCACAACTTGGTCAAATTGCACTCTGCGCTGAAATAGCAACTTGTCACTTAAAATTGGACCGGGGCAGTGGAATTGCTCTTCATAAAAAAACAGGAGATCATCTGGTTTTCTCTGTAATTAACCAAGCAAAATCACATGATTCAAAACTCTACATTTCCCCTTTTTCCCTTTCGCTCTGCTTTACATTAAAATAAAATCTTCAGCCGAATGAAGCCTCTGATTCTTATTGCAGAATCTGAATATTACTGCAGACTCTGAATATTACTGCAGAATCTGAGAATTATGGCTTCCTCATTCGTTTTTATATTTCTCCATGAAGTACAATGAAACCTTTTTCTACGCGCGAGACATTGTATAAACCCAGGTAACCTTTATACATTAGTAAGCTTGAGATTTGACAGTCAGCAATGCTGAGAAATCCTGTTGGCGTTTAATCCATTTTTGCTCAGTCCTGAAGAACCAGTAAATCTTCTGCTAATGTTCTGCTCAAGTGAGGATTTCTTGAAACTGGGGATGGAAAATCAATTTTGGCTGTACAGCAGCCCATTTAATTGTTCACCTAGCAGGTCGATCAGAACAAGAGCAGCAAAGGAAATCTAAACACAAGTGGATAGTGTACTCCAAAGTAATTGGACTTATCAAATGTGCTGTATTGAGGTGAAATGTGGTTGGCTATTCAATACGCACATGAAAGGGGCACAGTTCCATGTTTGAATCAGGGAATGATGGAAATGCATTGTGGAATTTTCTCCATTGGATGTGGAAGGCAATGAGAAGTAGCTCACTTCATTTGTATGTTGTCCTTTTCCTTCCTTCCACTGTGCTATGCTGCTGGTGTTCTAGACATGCCTCCCTCAGGAAGTGGCCAGGAGTTCCATGGATACAGCAGGCGATTTGACAATGAGGGAGCGCTGGCTGCCTGCACCAGGCAGTTCCCCAGTGTGGGGGAGTGGCACGGAGTACTGTGAGGCCTGGAAAAGTGGGCTTACTGGGCATGAGAGGCATTGAAACCAAAGCAAAGTGGTGCTGTTTGGATGTTCTTTTTGATGGCTGTTCCAAACTAGTTCCATTTGTTGATTAGGCGTAGGTTCACAATTTAAATGGAACTCATGGGCCTGCAGGATCTAATAATACAGCTTGTCCATGATTGATATACGCTTTTAGCAGGCATGACTTCAACTGCCTTGGCCTGAACCTCTAGAAATGCTTCCCTAAACCTCTCTGCCTCTCTCGCCTCCTTTAAGACACTCCTTAAAACCTCTCTCTTTCACTAAACTTTTGATCACTTCTCTTAATATCTCCTTAAGTGTCAGTTTTGTCTAATAGCATCCCTTGCAAAGCACATTCTACCATGTTAAAACTGCTATATAAATTCAAGCTGTTCATAGATACTTTGGGGCATGTGGAGCAATTTGGCCAAGGGATAGACCTCAGGCCTCCACCTCTGAATTTGTGAAGAGTGGGCTTCTGAGTTCTCTATGGCATTAGCCAACCAACTCTTTCTTAACGATTTGTGCATCCATGAATAATGAACAATAGAGGTCGGCGATGGGTGTAAACACATTGCAATGAATACATTCCAAGAGCTCTGTCATTGTTCTATGATTCATATGCACTATAAACACAGGCATGGACCAGTTGGGCCGAATGGCATGTATATTCTATCTGAATGGCATATATATTCTATTATGTCCTTTCTTTCTTTGAATGCTAAATGGGATGGATGATTCAGAATCATTAATATGATTCTCCAACTCTCCAGGGAGTGCTTTCCATTCAATAACCTGAAGAATACTTCTGCAAGTGCAAACTCTTCAAAGCTTAATTCAAGACAGCTACATCTGTCATTTTCAGCAGAGACTAACCATCTGGTTATTTATGGTTCTTCAGAGAAATTAAGCAAATGTACATGCAGGCAGACCAGCACACTTTTCCATGCCTAATTGTCTCCAATAATGTATTGAGAGTGCTGGGAATGCACCAATAAGTGCAGATTCAAAGGAAAGCAAAGTAAGAAATGTGGAATAAAGGGGATCACATTACAGGACCCAATTTCAATAGTCTATATGGAGGGTCTGGCAGGAGCTATATGAAAGAAAACTCAACAGATGTTAAATGAACTATAAAAATTCTAATGATTAAACTTTGCTAATATTAGACAGTGCTGGACTCCAAATAAAAATTGGTGGCTTAACTGAGTGACCATGGACACATGAGTAGTGACAGCATTGCTCTATTAGCATCACATATAAACGATAGCAGACAATTTTCTTTTCCATCTAAAATTATAGAGAGAATTATGAACTACCTGGACTACAGTCTTAATAATGAAAAATTCGGATCAAAATACTTAGTTTAGAAATTGGTTTTTGGCATGTTTTAGATATGACAACCTTTTGTAACTTTTGTAGATGCAATTTGCATATGTGACGCAAAGCTTTGTTCTTCTATGAAGTTCAGATTTTCAAACAGAACTAGAATCCACTGCTGATTGATGACAATATATAAGGGATGTTGCATATCATCCTAATGAGCAGGTTCTCATACATCATCCAACTCTCAAAGACTGACTATTTAAGAATGTCTGATGTAATTAGCTCCTGGAACGAAATCCCTTCATTCTGACTGATCAATCAATCTGGCCGGATCCTGCAAACAATTTGGGGGTAAAATTTGGATAACCCAATTATGTAAAAATGTCTCAAACTGAGGAAACATGCCCCAAAGTTTCCTGCTGCGTCACTTGGAGATCTTTGTATAAGAAATAGAGAAAGGGAGGTACATCCTCTATCCTTAGAATGATAGGAGGCCCTTGAGACAAATGTTCAGTAGTCCATGTTAAGAATATAGCACCAACAGCAACAACAATTTGCATTTTTTTAATGCCTTTAGTGTAATGCGACATCTTGAGAACATTGTTGCAATGTAGAAAGAATTGGTACGACACAAGTTGTCAAGGAGAGTTCAACCTCCAAATGGCTCATTGCACCAACTGCACCACCAGCCTCAACAACTACTCAATTCACTGCCCACACATCACCCATCTATCAGCAATCTCTAGCTAGCAGTATTGAACACCAATCTATTCTCCAACACAACAGCAGGATTACTGAGGCACCGCCCGTGGACAGTGGAACGGGAAGCTGCGGTCCCTTCTCAGGATGACAGCAATTCTGCTCCCACACCAGCCACTCGGCCAGTGCCCTGCTGTTCCCTGTTAGCTCTTCGATTTAGACTGCTAGGCCGAGGCCGAGATAATACAGCCTGAAGTTGGGCCCTCAAGGCCCAAAACTGATTGAGGTCATCCTCCAAAGGCAGTTTCCTCAATTGCAGAAGTGCAGCTTTCCACCACGAATGCTGCCGCTGCTGAGGAAGCACCCAGAGTAAGAGCACTTGGTTAGGAAAAGCGCCCACAAAACAGGAACCAAAGCAATGCACAGTTGTGATTAGTTGATCCAATGATTTTTTTGTGTTAACTGGTGATATGACTGAACATCTGTTGTTGGTTTTTATGTCTAAAGTGAAGTGTGGTCAGAAAGATAACAATATGACGGTTATTGAAAGAGGAAAGAAATGCAGGACTGTTGTTGAAAAGGGAGATGAAGCTAAGGTGACTGAAATTCTCCTGAATTGCCTGATCATTTGGAGCCCTGGTAGAAAGGAACTGCCTTAGATTGACTGAAAAGCAGCAAAGCCTCAGGTTTGATCTAGATTTAGCTGCTTCAGATCTCTTGGCTTAAATAATAGAAAACCCTAGACCTGATCATTAGATGCCAGCTGTAGCACTCTCTTCTCTACATCAGGAGGATGTAGGTAAGCTCCACTCCAGAAGCAGTGCACAGAAATCTAAAACAAAAAACAGAATTACCTGGAAAAACTCAGCAGGTCTGGCAGCATCGGCGGAGAAGAAAAGAGTTGACGTTTCGAGTCCTCATGACCCTTCGACAGAACCAGTTCTGTCGAAGGGTCATGAGGACTCGAAACGTCAACTCTTTTCTTCTCCGCCGATGCTGCCAGACCTGCTGAGTTTTTCCAGGTAATTCTGTTTTTGTTTTGGATTTCCAGCATTCGCAGTTTTTTTGTTTTTAGCACAGAAATCTAGGCTGACACTCCAGTGCAGTACTGAGGGAGTGCTGCACTGTCAGGCGAGACGTTAAACTGAGGCCCTATCTGCCTGCTCAGGTGGATGTAAAAGATCCCATGGCATTATTTTGAAGTAAAGCAGGGGAGTTATGCCCAGTATCCTGGCTAATGTTTATTCCTCAATCAACATCACCAAAAAACACAGTATCTGGTTATTATCACATTGCTCTTTGTGGGGGCTTTCTTTGTACAAATTGGCTACCACACTTACCACATTACAGTCTTTATTCTTTTAGTCCCTGTTGGATATCAGGTGAGAACAGGATGAGAGATGCCCACCCTTGATCCCAAAGCTGGACGACACATTGGTAGGTGCCTCACAAATAGTAGACAGTTGAAGAGGGAGCTGCCCCCAGCAAGGGGCCCATGCTTTCAGGGACAGGCATCGGGGAGTTAAGTAAAATGTTTTAAAGATTGCCAAGTAAAAATTAATAGGACTATATATTGTAAATGTGGCTAGAACCATAGAAAAGTTACAGCACAGAAGGAAGCCATTCGTCCCATCTTGTCCATGCCAGCCCGAGGACACCCAGGTGCCCTTTCTAATCCCACCTTCCTGCACCCGGCCCATAGCCCTGCGGCTTACAGCACTTAAGGTGCAGATCCAGGTACTTTTTAAAAGAGTTCAAGGTTCCTGCCTCTACCACCAACTTGGGGAGTGAATTCCAGACACCCACAACCCTCTGTATAGAAAAGTTCTTCCTCATGTCCCCCCCAACACCTTCTGCCACTTATCGTGAATCTATGTCCCCCTGTTCTAGAATTCTCCACCAAGGGAAACAATTTTATCCTGTCCACTCTATCTATTCCCCTCATAATTTTGTACACCTCAATCAAGTCACCTCTCAGCCTTCTTTATTCTAAGGAAAATAACCCCAACCTATCAAATCTCTCCTCATAGCTACACTTTTCCATCCCTGGCAACATTCTTGTAAACCTCCTCTGCACTGTCTCCAGAGCTATTACGTCCTTCCTGTAATGTGGTGACCAGAACTGCACACAGTACTCCAGTTGTAGCATCACCAGTGTTTTATACAATTCCAACATTATGTCCTTACTTTTATATTCCATGCCTGTGCCAATGAAGGAGAGCATTCCATATGCCTTCTTTACATCCTCGTCTACTTGAACTGTTGCCTTCAGGGACCTGTGTACTTGTACGCCAAGATCTCTCACTTCATCTACCCCTCTTAGTATATTCCCATTTATTGTGTAATCCCTGTAACTGTTTGACCTCCATAAATGTATGAGCTCATACTTCTCTACGTTAAAATCCATCTGCCACTTTACAGCCCACTCCACCAACCCATCTATATCATTTTGGAGATTATGGCTATCCTCTACACTATCCACTACTCGCATTACCCTTTATTTCCTGTTACAAAGCCAACCTTTTATCCAGTTTGCCACATTACCCTGAATCCCATGGGCTTTTACTTTCCCGACCAATCTGTCATGTGGGACCTTGTCAAGTGCCTTACTAAAATCCATGTACACAACATCCACTGCACTACCTTCATCAATCCTTCTTGTCACTTCCTCAAAGAATTCAATCAAATTTGTGAGGCAGGACCTTCCTTTAACAAATCCATGTTGACCATCCCTGACTAGTCCATTCCTTTTCATATGACAGTTAATCCTATCTCTCAGGATTGATTCTACTAATTTGCTCACCACCGATGTAAGACTAACTGTGAGACTAACTGGCCTATAATTGTTTGGCATTTCCTTTGATCCCTTTTTAAACAATGGAACTACGTTTGCATTTCTCCAGTCCTCCGGTACCTCCCCTGTATCTAGTGAAGTTTGTAAAATCATTCTCAGAGCATCTGCTATCCCCTCCCTGACTTCCTTCAGCAGCCTCAGAAACAATCCATCTGGCCCTGGTGACTTATCCACTTTCAAGGATTTCAACCCTTCGAGTACTTCCTCTCTCTTTATGACCATTCTGTCCAATATCTTGTAGTGTTCCTCCTGGACTATTATATCTACACCCTCCCTTTTCTTTGTAAACATGAAGACATAATATTCATTCAAAACCCTTCCCACAGCCTCTGCATCTACACACAAGTTTCCATCTTCATCTCTGATAGGGCCCACTTTTTCCTTAACTAACCTTTTAGCATAAATTTATTGGTAAAACATCTTTGGGTTATCTTTAACTTTACTTGCTAATCTTTTTTCATGCCCTCTCTTTGATTTCCTTATTTCCTTTTTTACTTCATCCCTGCACTTCCTATATTCATCTAGGTTATCTGCAGTGCTTAGTTCTTTGTGTCTATCATACGCTTTCTTTTTCTGTTTGATCTTCCCCTGTATTCCTCTAGACAACCACGGGGGTCTAGATTTGACAGGACCACTTTTATTTTTGTAGGGGACATGTCTACTTTGTACAATTAGGATCTCGCTTTTTAGTGCTTCCCACTGGTTTTCCACTGTTTTATCCTCCAACAGTGCTGTCCACCTCAGCCAAGTCCCTTCTCATTTCAGCAACATTTGCCTTCCCCCAGTTCAAAGCTTTTACTCCTGCCTTATCTGTCCTTTTCTATGGTAATGCTAAATCTAACTGAATTGTGATCACTGTCCCCGATATGGTCGCCAACTGTCACTTCACCTACTTGCCCTTCTTTGTTCCCCAAGACTAGGTCTAGAATTGCATCTCCTCTCGTTGGGTTTTGTCACTAATTGGTTGAAAAATTTTCCTGGACACACTGCATGAATTTTTCCCCCTCAGTGCCCCTTATATTGTTTGAATCCCAGGTGATATTAGGATAGTTGAAGTCTCCTACTATTATTGCTCTCTTGTTCCTACAAGCAGGGTTGGACGAGATCTTCAGAATGGAAGGCTTTTGCACCTCCCTGAAGCCCTGTTGCCAGTTCGATCCATTTCTAGCTAGTTTCATTAAAGATGTGTTTTTAATAACCTTTCTCAAACTCTATGGAAAATTCAATTTAGAATATTTCATTGCTTGGTGTGTTGATGACTAACTCATTGGTGCTGCAAATCTTAAGGAGAAAATACTTTTTTTGAAAAGAACACAACTCTTTTAAAAAGAAAATCAAAGCTTTCTGCTCCCTTGAGCACGAATAAAGTTTTTGAAGTTTCATTTTTAATTATTATGAAGGGCAGCTGCAGTTTGAGGCCAGTCCCGCAGGCCCATGTGTCTGAAACAAATCATTTCAGGATCTGTCATGGAATTGAATTCTGTTAAATGACACATTCAGAGAGAGCACTCAAAACCTAAATGAGCTGATTGTAAATGATAATTAAATTGTACTTCGAAGCAATGTGTGTAAAATCAAACATAACATTCCAGCCTCAAATATCACACATTTCTAGTGCTACCTAATTGGAAGTCATTTTGAAATCTCAGTTGTGTACTCTTCTGTGACCCAGATGTTTTCCTTCCCCAGTCATCCCTATTTGCCCAGTTGTATTCCATTCTGAAATGACATTGTTCTATTCAAATTGACCTTGGATAGTGTGAGCTGATTATTTGCCTCATCTCAACAAGCCTGAAGCTGTCCTCATTGTGTATGGTCCAGTCTGTAGGTACTTGAGGAGTTAGGAGCAGAAACCCCAGAGCTAAGGTTGCTACATTCTTATTCCAGTAGCTCATCAGTTAAATCATAGTATATGCAGCACAGAAGAAGCCATTCAGCCCATCATGCTTTTGTCAGCTCTCTAAAAGAGGCCTCCAATTAGTCTCACTCCCCTACTTTTCCCCCGTTGTCCTCTCAATTTTTTTCCCCTTCAAGTATTTATCCAATTCCTTTTTGAATGTTACTCATGAATCTGCTGACATAATCTTTTCAGGCAGCACATTCCAGATCAGAACTCTCTGCATAAAAAAAGTCTCCCTATGTTGCCTCTGATCCCTTTGCCAGTCACCTTAATTTTTTTTTTTAGTTTCACAGGATGTGGGTGTCACTGGCTAGGCCAGCATTTATTACCCATCCCTAATTGCCTTTGAGAAGGTGGCAGTGAGCTACCTTCTTTAACTGTTTCAGTCCATGTAGTGTAGGTACACCCATAGTGCTGTTAGGGAGGGAATCTGTGTTACAAGCCCCATGATCATTAGAAACAGTTTCTCCCTATTTACTCTTAACAAAAGCATTCATGACTTTGAACAACTTTACCAAATCTCCTTCTTTGTTCTAAGGAGCATAATGCCAGCTTCTCCAATCTCTCCACATAATTGAAACTCCTCAGACCTGGTATCATTCTGATGAATCTCTTCTGCTGCCCCCACCAATGTCTTAACATCCTTCCTAAAGTTTCATGCCTAGAACCGAACGCCGTACCCCATTTGAGCATTAACCAATGTTTTATAAAAGTTTAGTACAACTTCCTTGCTTATGCACTCTATACCTGTAAAATTACAGCTTCCTTTAACTTCTGCCACCTTCAGAGATTACTGTACATACATCCCCAGATCTCTCTGTTCCTGCACGCTCTTTCAAACTGTACCGTATAGCCCACCTTGCCTCTCCTCGATTTCTCCACCAAAATGTATCACCAGACATTATACCATTAAATTTCACCAGTCTGTCTATATCCTCCTGGGGTCTGTTACTATCCTTCTCATTTTGACGACATTCCCAAATTTTGTATCTTCTGCAAGCTTTGAAATTATGTCCTCTGTACCCATTAAAATCTATCAAAAACACAATGGTCTCAATACTAGCCCTGAGGAACTGCATCTTTCCAATCTAAACCACTCTCTGTCACTGACCCAATTGGCCTTTAATTTTTGAAAACAAGTCTATTATGTGGAATTTCATAAATTGCTTTTTCAAAGTCCATATACATGTCAGTTATACCCTAATCGACTACTCTAATCTACCCTCCCCATTACTTTGTCAGATAACTCAGTCAAGTTAATTAAAAATTATATCCCTTTATTAACCCATACTTTTTCAAATGTCAATTAATTTAGTCCAGGATTATTATCTCTAAAAGCTTTTCTATGCTGGACATTTGGCAAACTGACATATAATTGCTGGGTTTATCTCTGTTCCCTTCATTGAACAGGGTGCAATTTTTGCAATTCTTCAGTCCCCTGGCACTACCTGCATATCCCAGGAGGATTGAAGGTTTGTGTCCAGAGCCTCCACAATTTCCACCTTAATTTTCCTGTGATCTATAGGATGCGTCCCATCTGGACCAGGTGACTTTTCTACTTTGAATATTTTTAAGTTCCCCCTCTTTATCTATTTTTATCCTATCCAATTTTTCCAAAAGCTGCCTTCTCTTTTACTGCTACATTGACAGCATTTCTTTCCCTAGAAGACAGATGTACTCAGGACTGCAGCCAGCCCCTCTACTCCACAAAAATGACTCCTTTTTGATCCCTCATGGGCCCACATTTTGACTAACCTTTTACTTTGTTTATGCATATAAAAGACTTTTTATTTTTATTTATCCTTTTTATTTTAGCTGATATTCTATTCTCATACTCTCATTCCCTTTTTTAGATGCCCTCCGTACTTTATTAGGACTAGATTTGGGGAAGGATCCTTCTGGCCAGTGTATCTTGGAGTCTTTCACCTCACAGCGGGGCAGAGATTGAACTCTGGCCTCCAGAGGTGAAAGGTCAGAGTCTAACCCATTATGCCAGCTACAAGTCCTGAAATGTAAAACTCTAGAGTGTTTGGCTTTTTAACCAGGGAGGGGGGAGGGGGAAGGGGGGAGCAGATGCCATAATGGGGAGGGGTGACAAATTGTAAAGCCTTGAAAACCTTCTTTTAATCCTCCCTTAACGACGTCTCAACAAGAAGAGATAATAATAAAAGATCAGAAAGTCCTGTAAAAGAGAGGAGGAAAAATGCTTGTAATTATTACACTTATATTTTAATGGATCCAGTATGGAAAGAATTGTTAAGTGATGAGCAACATTGTAGTGCAAATTGAAATAGAGCTCTCTTAAGGCACTGCATCAGGGTTTGACTGTCAGACTCTACACAGCGATTGTAGAAAAATGCTTAAAGCAGTACTTTGTGTTCAGCTGATTTGATACTGCTGTTAAATGCAATTATAGTCTCATTGTTGGGTATTCATGAGCTATATGAATCACCCTTTAACATTGATATTAAACCACGACTACTGATGGAACACTAGGATATAAATGATATCTACTCCACATCTCCAAGAGTCTCAAGATCCTGACTTTTCTTGGGATCCAGAAGCTACCACAGGAAGTAATACTGGAAGCTGTGCCAGTTGTCCTATTACAGAATAACTTGCAGGAGTCATTGTTGGTGTCTGCAGCTGAATAATGATCACTTGGCAATGTACTGGAGGGTGGCCGATGAGGAATCAAACTCTTCAGAAAGGTGAAGAGAAACAGGTGACGGTACTGAAGAGTGCCAGAGCAGTAGTACTGAATTGATCCTACAAAGTAAAATGAGTGATGGTATATCCCAATGGCATGTGTATGTGTGAGAAATTACATTCAGCTGTTAATGCCCTCTTGGATAGATGTAAAAGTATGGAACAACTTTGATGAAAAGTTGCATGTTATCCCCTGTGCCCTGGTCAATGTTGACTCCTCAACAGATATCACTAAATCAGATGATATGCTCATCTGTGGGAGCTTACCCTGTGCAAATTGGCTGCAACTACACTTCAAAAAGTACTTAATTGGATATAAATGCTTAGAAATGTCGCGAGGTCATGAAAGGTGCTATATAAATGCTAGTCTATTCATGTTTCTCCAATCACCAGGAGCGCAATGGGAAAATTGGGAGAGTGCTGTTCAAAGCACTCAGTGTGCAGTATAGTGTTGTCTCCGACCTGCAAAACAATTATTGCAACAGTTGCTTTTGTGTGAAGCTGACTCTCACTTGCAGTTTGTCAGTGGTAGCACCATCATTGATTTCAATGGTGAGCAGAATTATGTCTCCCTGTTCCACTGTAGACTCTCACTGCAATTGGGCAAGCAGCTGGTCAAACTTAAAGGAAAGTAGCAGAAGCTAAACTGATTTAGACCCTAAATAGCACCATATTGAATGGTTTATGAAAGTAATTGAGTTGGACGAACTCAAGACTCTTCTTTCTGGCTGGATTGTGGCTGGTATCAAGCATATGGTTCTCCAAGGTATATACCGTGAGTTTCGCGGTGATAGAGGCCCAGTTCTTGCAGGAGGTAACGTGAGCTACCGCAGTGGCCTCTGTCTGTGGAACTATATAATAGCACCGATTGGTTTTAATGCATTTAACAACCTGATGCCAACAGCAATGGGAAGTAGCAGTGTGAAATCTGTGCAATGGAAAAGATCAGATTGAAAGAGAGACACAATAGTAACTCCCATTACATGGCAAGAATATGTGATAAAATCGATTTCTTCCCATTCCTGAAAAAAGTAAACATGAAATAAAAAATATATATGAACAACAATGTATTTAGAAAGCACCATTCAGGATATCCCTAAGCACATCACAACCAATGAATAACTTTTGGCGGAGGGACAAATGGTTGCAATGTAAAAAAGCAGCAGCCAATTTGTACACAACAAGATCCCACAAACAGCATTGAGATAATGGCCTGATCACCTAATTTTTTGTGAGCTTAGCATCTCATCGGGAAGACAGTGCAACATTCCATCAATACAGGGATGAAGTTTCAGCCTGGATTATATGCTCAAATTTCCTGGGTGGGCCCTGAACTCACAACCTTTTGACTCAGAGATAAGACTGCTATCTCTGAGCCATGGCTGACAGAATGGAATAGAGGCACAGTGAGAACTTCTTTCCACATCACAGATGTGCATTCAGATAGCTCTGCACATTGTCAGTCAATTCTTGCTGGAGAGCAGTGTTCCAGGAGAAAATAAGCAACAAATAGAGGATTGCTTTCCAGACCAGGAATGTATTTTAGCATTGAGATTACTGGTAACTTAAGCTGCTTTATTACTCACATTTAAAAGCTGGATGCATCATACAAGCAAATATTCTGCCTTTGATTAAACTTATATTTTTCAAAATTTCATCTTTGTTTGAAATTCAAGGCCACCTCCATAATAGCGATGCACTGAAGCTCCTTTCACAGAGGTAACCAAATAGTGAGTTATTGTCCTCCTTATCCATTTTGTGATTCAGAATCTGTAACACTTCATTCTCAATTTTCAAAAGGCTGATTGTGCTGCGAAGGTTGTGTAGGGTGTCAGCATTACAGAGGGTAGGTTTCACTGACTCAGCTGCTTTCATACTGCTGCTTCTGAGAGCCTTTAATTTGGCAGATTAGGTCAAGGGGACATGGTTTCAAGCAAGCAAACATTAATTTAGGACTGATATCAAGAAGCTCCTCTTCACACTAATGGGGCATTATTAACAAGGGTGATTGTTAATCAGTCAATATTGATTTATCACCCAATATATCCATTAACCTCAAGGAAAACATCGGAAGAGATAAAGGGTAACTGATTCAATATTACAATATCAACCAAAGTTAAAATGATCCCCCACCACCACCCCACCCAGAGAATGAACAGAGTCTGAAGCCGACTCAAGAGGCAGGAACCACCTCACAAATAATTGCCTGTTGCTTAGCATAGGGTGCTTCTGGATGCCTGTGGTCATATGGCCTGAATGGCTTTCCTAATCTGTGGTGATCCTTGCGACACCCAAATCTGTTTGTTCACACTTGTGGACACTGCATGTTTCCTGGTGGCAGAATCACACTTCTGTTTGGGATGCACTCATGGCAATAAAGGGACCAGACTGGAACCTCCACACGGATTCTCCTGCTGGAACAACCCAGAAAAATGATGGGGAGAGGGATTAACATCAGTCTCTAGGGCCTTCACCCATCATTTGCCATAGCTGAAGCAGGCAATTGAGGAAGCATGATGGACACCCTACCTCACTATGTCCTTTGACACATTTCACAATTAGTACTAAATTGACAGTTACACACTTGGGGGCTGGAGTGGAGAATGGGACAATATTTATACAGTTTGGAATATAGTCATTGTTAATTGGTGGGAGTTAAACACAGTTTGGGTAAGTTTCCACAGATCCTCCTGCCAGTTCACCATGCAGCTAGGGAAATGGGCATGGAAATGACAGTTCATAGCTCCTCCCCTTCACTTCATCTACCGTGAGCTGCCCCTGCCCTCGAAGTGCTTGGACAGTGTAGAGAGAGCTTTACTCTGTATCTAACCCCATGCTATACCTGTCCTGAGAGTGTTTGGTGGGACAGTATGGAGGGGAGCTTTACTTGTTATCTAACACCGTGATATACCTGCCCTGGGAGTGTTTGATGGAGACAGTGTAGAGGGAGCTTTACTCTGTATCTAACCCCATGTTGTACCTGGCCTGAGAATGTTTGATGGGAACAATGTAGGGGGAGCTTTACTCTGTATCTAACCCCATGCTGTACCTGCCCTGGGAGTGTTTGATGGGGTCAGTGTAGAGGGGAGCTTTACTCTATCTAACCCTGTGCTGTACCTACCCTGGGAGCGTTTGATGGAGACAGTGTAGAGGAAGCTTTACTCTGTATCTAACCCTGTGCTGTACCCTCCCTGGGAGTGACTGATGCTGACACTCAATGAGACACCAGACTGGAAAAAATGATCCACTCTGCTGCACCTTGATCAATACAAAGTTTATGGAATGCAAATTGCTTGAAAAATGATAGCCTTATCAATGGTGGCAATCCTCACACCTGATTAAACACAATTGTTTTCTGCCTGCCTCCTCCCACCCTCAAAACTGACAAGTCAAAAAGGAATAAATCTCTGAGATTGACATCTCTGTAGGACTGTTCAATAATTTGGATCCCTTTCTTGCTAACAGTTTTCATGCTGTGGGGGAGATGAGTACATGGACTGGGCTGTGAATCAATACCATGCTTGTGATGCACCAGGACCAATGGCCTGTGGCGTACCGTATACCTGCTGTATGAGCAAACAGGTAAGATTGAAACCCACATACCTACATTGTCCTGTCTGTTGCAAGCTAAAACGGGCTTTTGATTTTAAATTAGCTGCCTCAACCTTGAACTGCTGAAGTGCATTTTAATGTCACTTGAATGGTATTACTGACAGGGAATGACAAATTGGTATTTGATAATAAGGCCATTTCATCAGATTACACGAGGTGTGTCCTGTTCAGTTACCTGGTACAGGTGATGTGGGATATAGGTTTAATTTGAATACAGGCACCTGGAAGGTGGGGCTTTTACTTGGTCACTGTTATTTAACCTTGTACATTGTTATCACACAGTCACAGAAATTATAGCCTGAGTTGTAGAGGGCACCAGATTATTGGGGAAGGTTGTCATAGAACAACAGCACATCCTTTTTCCTAATTTGTTACATGGTTAGTCCTGACCCCAGCTGTGTTATTATAACAGAGGTTGCCCAGAGGATGGATGAAAAGACCAATGAGTGGAACCTTTACCCAGCCTGTTCCCGTTCTGTCCCCCTCACTCATGCCCTGCTCCCAGGAGCTCTTTCGCACTCGCAGATTCTTCCCTTCCGCACTAGGTGCTGAATGGGGGGAACCGTCCAATGCTCAGGCAACACGAGCAAAGCTCCATATTTCACTGGCAGTTAGCAGCACATGTTGATGGACTACTTAGCTATAAGGCATGGTCGCAGTGATCTGTTATTACCTAGTATCCACACGTTATCCAACAGGAATATGGAGTTAAGTCACAGATCAGCCATTGCTGAAACAAGTTCAAGGGTCCGGATTTTATGGTCCCATCCGTGGCGGGAATCATTGGAAGATTTGACGGACCAGCCAAAGGTCTATTGGCTTCGGGTGGGCAGGACCAGAAAATCCCATCCAAGGAGATGAATGGACTATTCAGATCCGAGGAGTCACTAGACAGTGATCAGCAACAAGGGAATTCTTCCAAATGGAGAATTCCCCCTCTTGCCTTGGTTAAGATCAAATAACTCAGCACTAATCTACATTGAAACAGTTCTGGTGTGTATAACTCAATTACACCTATTGACTGAGCCATCAACAGAGCTTACTCTTTATGCCCCATTTTGGAAGAGCAAGCTGCAATATTGACAGTGATGATACAAGTTAATAAGACCATTAAGAAGACAAATCGGTAACTGTGGTTCATTTCCAAGGGGATAGAATTGAAAAGCTGAGGAGTTATGCTAAACTTATGCTTTATTATCACACTTGGAATACTGTGCGCCATCCTGCAGTGAAATTTTATGGCCCCCTCATGGCAAGGGTGGGTCCATAAAATGCAGCGAGCCATTCAGAAGCCCATTGACTTTGGCGAGACTGGAAAATCCTGTCGGCATAAAATTTCACCCCTGGGGTGAAATACAGGGGCCAGAAATTTCCCTCCATTGGGAGGGGCGGGGTGGGGTGTGGGCAAGGGCAGGCGGGGGCGAGCGCAAACCCAATTGGCACTGCCATTTTACATGGGCGGGCCAAATAAGGCCCGCCCATCGTGACACACGCCCAGAAGTGCTGAGTGCTCCCTGTGCGGGCAGGGGGGATTCCCTGAGTGGTTCCCTGTGCTCTTTCACGCATGCACGTGAAATAGCGTAGAGATCTCCCTGAGGCATGGAGCTACCACAGGAAGTAGCTGAGGTGAACAGCAGAGATGAATTTGACGGGAACCTAGATAAAGAAATGAGGGAGAAAGGATTAGAAGGTTATGTTGATGAAGTTAGATGAAGATAGATGGGAGGAGGCTCCTGTGGAGCATTAGCAACCAGCATGGAGCTGCTGGGCTGAAGGGTCTGTTTCTTTGTTGTACATTCTGTGTAATTCTGTGCTGTCCTACGGTTACCTCCCTGTTCATCAAACCAAGAAACTGAGCAAGATCACAGAAGGATCGATTCCCTCAATGGACAATCCCAGTCAAGAGCAAGGTTTCCAGGGAGCGCCGGCCAGGGAATATGGGTCTGTAGGCTTCAACTTAAGCCATTTCCTGACCAGGTTTCCTTGCAAGTGACATTCCTCACCTGGAGCATTCCATGCAGGAATTGGACTTTGAAGTTAAAGGGTGAGTGTGATTAGTGTTTCAAAAAGGAATAGATTCCTAAATTTGTTCAAAAACCAGGGGCAGAACATTCCCCGATTTGCACCAAATGTGGTAAGAGGGGGTGAGTAAAACGACGTTTTACCCACTGGCTGAGATGGCAGATTTTCATGTCGTATTGTTCTAAACCCCCTGTTTTACTTATGCATTCCCAGGAAACACGCGGTTTCCATGGCGGGCGGGCTCTCATTCACCCGTCAAACCATCACCTTGCTGCTTCAGCACAGCAGGTGCCATATTTAAAGTCCAGCCGCGCACACACTTTAGTGCGTTCAGTGCACCACTGCTGCAGGGAAAATGTCCACGAAAGACAAAAAGACTGCAGCCCCCAGATTTAGCAATGCGTCACTGGAACGCCTTTTGGATGCTGTGGAGGCCCGCCCTGATGTCCTCTACCCCAGCTCTGGCCGCAGGATGGGCAGTGGCGTGACCAACCAGGCTTGGCAGGTGGTGACAGCTGTGGTCAGCGTCATCACCGTTCAAAAGAGGACAGCCACCCAGTGCCGCTAGAGGATGAATGATCTCAGCTCTGCCAGGGTAAGAAAGTCTTCCCAGGCTCTCAACTCACATACTCACAAACCCATTCACAGGGATCACACTCACTGCCAGTTGAAGGGACATCATCATTCACTCTCTCATATACACCTTCATTACCCTCATCCCCATCTATGGGACCACTCACCACCCACACATGCCAGGTTTACTTATCTTCTGGTCTGGCAAGTGTCCTGCTTACACTCTCTCCAGGACAAGCTGGCACACAGCAATAGGGAGAGGCCACAGACCGGTGGAGGTGAAGGTCCTCACGGACTTTGAAAACAGAGCCATCCAGCCTGCCGGTGATGATCTGGACCGTTCCTGTGCTGACGATGAGGTCAGCAGTGCTTTACCAAGTGAGGGTCCAGCAGTGCACCATCCATCAGACAACCATGCTGTGAGTGATGTGTCCTATTTCACAGGCCACTGCCATGCACTAATTATCTCCCCTTGCTTTCACAGGCACATCTGGGCAACAGCCAATGGAGCCCAAGACCCGGGGCCACCAGTCAAGCCCCGATGAAACCTCTGAAGAGGAATGTGAAGGCACACTCCCTCAAGTCCTATCACAGCACTCACCCACACCCTCCACATGCCTTGGTGGGAGCTAGCTTTAGAGTAGCCTCGGTATCACAATCTGGTGAGCACATCGCACTGTCTGTTCCCCAGTAGGCGGTGGCAGGATCTTGATAGGTCTCTGGCACTCAGATGACTGTTAGAGGCCAGAAATTTGCTGAGACGGAGTTGGATGATGAGCCTTTGGAATTGGTCATGTCTCAGTTGCTGGAGCTGAAAAGGTAAGCTCGCGAACATCAGGAAGCGATGTCTGTGCGCTCCTCAGATTGCAAGGCACAATGGAGGAGTCTGTCCACCTTCAAGTTGAGGTGATAGAGCCGGTATGCCAATGCAGTGAGGTCAACACTGGGTGGATGGCAGCTGCCATGGAGACATTGGTCCAGACATTGCTCCTGCACTGCTGCGTGGGCTGAACTCCATCACTGATGCCATAGCTGGCCTCCAACAGTGTGTACACGACAGGGGTGTGGGGCAGCTCGATCTCATTGCAGCTTCCCCTTCTCCGCAAGGAATCAGCCTGGGGCCCTCGGGCACCAATGGTAGGAGGAGGATCAGCAGGTTTCTCCCCAGAGCCATCCACCCAGGTGACTCTGAGAATGTCCGGCCCATCCAAATCCCCTCTTCCTGTGACCTCAGCAGCTCCAGCTCCACCGGATGAGGAGAGTTCCACAGCCACACAGCAGGATCCCGAAAGAAGACCAGGCCCTCCAAGTCTGATCCCTCCAGGTCTTGGTGTTCCAGAGAACGTCTGCCAATGTCATCACAGACAGGGCGTTGCAGCTGCCTCCACCTCCGCTGTGGATGTCCAGGGGGCACCAAGACGTAGCGGCAGGGTTAGGAAAGTTAAGATGGTGTAGTTGCTCAGTGGGTGTAAATCACTTGTATATACTGTTCACTATTGTCAATAAACTCGAAACAATGTCTCCCTGCCTATGGTTCCTTGTTCTGATGATCAGTGTTCATGTTGCTCAGATGTGAAACTTTCTGCACAAGACAAAGGCAGGTGTCTCAGTCCAGTGTCTCTTTCCTGTGTTTTGTGCAGCCTTCGGACCAAAGTGATGATCTGGCCTTACACTCCCTGGATACATCACTGATGCCTGCACTTCGATGGTGCTTGTCATTGCTGCCAGAATGTTGTAGCCAGAAAGTAAAGTAATTCTCTCTGTGTGCCCTCAGCACCTTTAAGGTGGGGCTGGCCCCCATCTCTTCAGCATCTGTAACCAGTGATGTTATGCTCCTAAAGGGATCAGGTACTGAAGGCGGACAAAGGATCAGATGCTTCTAGTGTTTCATGGTTGCATCTCCATGATATGACCCTGATCACAGAGTGAAAGCAACCTGTCATCAGCTAGACAGGAGTCAGACATTCACAGAGGCTATGTGAAGATCTATGGAGTGTCCTCACTGCATGTTATCATCATCCTCCCGCAATCAAGTGACTATTAGGGCCTCCACTGCGTCTCCATGACAGGAGCATTATCACAGAGGGTGTTCATGCTGCCATAAGCCAGACTGGAATCAATCATCCTTCACAAATCTAACAGCTATGAGGGCTTCCCGAGCGTGCCTGCCTCGTCTGGCCAGTGCAAGGGCCTCATCCCTGTCATCGCCACCTTCAAGGACCTCCTCACCCTCATCACCGTCGACATCTTCCTCATCCGAGGAGACCTCCAGCTCCTCTAAATCCTCCTCTGCCAGCTCCGCTCTGCATTACAGCAGCAGATTATAAAGGGCGAAGCAGGTGACGATGAAGCGTGACACCTTCTGTGGACTGTCTTGCATGGCTTCATCAGGCCATGCACTGGAACCTCATCTTCAGCATCCCAATGGTCTGCTCCAAGAAGTTGCGAGTTGCAGCATGAGCCTCATTATACCTTCACTCTGCTGAAGTCTGAGGCCGCCACACAGATGTTGTCAGCCACATCCTCTGCGGGTGGCCCATGTCCCCCGAGCAGCCATCCCCGCAGCTTCTGTGGACCCTGGAAGACGTCAGGGATCTGTAACCGACTGAGAATGTAGGAGTCGTGCACACTCCCTGGAAACCATGCGCAGACCTGCAGAGAATGTTCCTGGCGGTCACACACCAGCTGCACATTCAGCGAAGGAAGCCCTTGCAGTTGATGTAGATGACCACGTGTTGTGACCGAGTCCTGAGCACCACATGAGTGTAGTTGATGGCACCCTGCACCTGTGGGAAATCTGAGACCTGGGCAAAGCCAATCGTTCTTGAATCCTGGCTGTCCTGGGCCCAGGCGAAATGCACAACGTTCTGTGCCTTTGCAACATTGCATCCGTGACCTCATGAATGCATTTGTGGGTGGAGGCTTGTGATATCCCACAGAGGTCATCTGTGGAGTCCTGAAAGGAGCCACTGGCATAGAAATTGAGCGCCGCTGTCACTTTCACGGCCACTGGAAGTGGGTGCCCTCCATGTCCCCGTGGCAGCAGGTGGCAGATGTGGCCGACCAGTTCCCTAGACATGCGCAGTCTTCAGCAACACTGGTTCTCAGTCATCTGCAGGAATGAAAGGTGATGTCTATAGACCCTGGGTGTCGCTAAGCGCTGACCAGCGACAGCTCACTGTGGCTCTTTGGTGGCATGTGCAGGAGTACCAGCCACCCCTTCTTCTTGAGGGTGCTGCTCCTCACTCTGCGTAGCCAGGCGCCTCCATCGCTCTCTTCTCTGTCATCTTCACTCTGTTTGCCACGAGACACACAGCTAGTTCACCAGGCTCCATGATCCTGATGTTGTACTCCTGCAGGATGAAAGAGAGAGACATGTGGGTTAGCATAGGTTTGCTCAGAACCTATCTTGGTTAAGTCTGAAGGCCCCTTAATGCATCACAGAGAGTGCCGGCTACCACTTGGGTGACTAGAGATTAGCGCGCTGCATGGCTGCTCAAAACTCCAGCTTCCTCAGCCCCACTCCACCTGACCAATTGGCGGCAACTCCGGCCATTAGACTGCATGCTGTGCTCTCAGCTCAGATGCAGACATTCTCCTAAGCGGCACTGCAAAGCTGCACTGTTAGCTTGAACCATGGGGGAGACCGCTCCAAACCAGGATGATGACATTGCAAGGGGCTCCATCAGGGACTGCTCCATGGCCAGCTTTTGCAAGGCGATTGCACAAAGTGCGCAGTCATCCAACTATTCTGCAGTCCACTAAAACACTCATTACTTTGCAGTCTGAGCTCGAGGGTGAAAAGCCCTGGAGCACTTGGTGACACTTTGATGCCTCTGTGTTGCTTGAGTGGGCAGATAAGCTAGAAGCCCGATTCCAATTAAATCAATGGCTGTGCCTGAAAACTGTCTCAGTTGCAGAGAAATGGCCACTTTATCTCAGGTGTCCCTGATGCGTGGCAACTTCCCTGGCCGATCCTAACCCTTACCCTGAATGCTGTGAGCTACTTCAACCGCAGGGCAGCTTTCCCGCTGACATGGGTGGACGATCCAGTGGGAGGGACAATTCCTGGGGACAGGCCTAATAATGATATGCAGATGTATTACAATGAGTTTCCCACTGTTCGATGGCCCGCCATTGGCAGGCTGAGCGGATGATCACAAACCGGTTTCACGCCTTTGTGAAACTGATTGCACCTTATTGTCGGCTCAGGCCACTGGACATGCCCAACACTGGTGGGCATGGAAAATCCCGGCCCCAGGTCAGTTTGGTGCCATATTAATATGAAAGTTGAGATGGCCTGCCAGATTCAAGCATTAAGCCAGTAGGCCAGGAAACAGTCAAATCATTCAACCTCAGTAAATCATACTTGCTGTTATGTGTAAAGTTTCCAATATAAAGCAGCATCCCATATCCCAACAGTCTCATGGACTAGGAACCGGCTGATCAAGGTGTCCAGTAACCCTTGCTTTCAAAGCACCTAATTTACGTTCCGCAGCCCCAGAGTTCAATCGCAATCGGAACAGAAAATTTAACAAAGACATGCTCTACCCAAAAGTACCTTGACTTGCAAAATTTTGCCTGTTCTCGGCTGACATTGGCCAATGGATTGGTTCCATTTAGTGAGCTGAGCATTTATTAGAATGGTGCTCAATAAAACATTCTGTGCTGTGAACAGAAGTCATGTATAGTTGGTAATGAGCCAATGGAATTCTGTATCATTGGAAGGGTTAGCAGGGGCTTGGTCCAATCCCTAATTAAATTGAAGGAAGTGACTGAAGAAGGTTGCAGTAGGTTACAGCAATGTTGGTCTGATAAAAAGTTGTGTTGATCGATGGAGATAGAAAATCCCAATTGGGACTGGTTCAATGTTAAACAACAATTAGAGCAAAGTGTCCTGTTGCAGTCTCTCATATCAGGATTTCCATATAAGTTATTAGAGTCTGTGCTGTCAACTAACAAAGAACAAGCTTTGTTGCAGGTGGTTGCTGAACTCTAGTTTTTTTAACAGTAGAGAATGTTCATTGATTGAAATGGGCAGGTGGAGAGATTCTGAGCATGCTTCACCCCTCTTTAAGTAATAACACAGGATTATTAGAAATTCATCAAATAAATACTGAGGATGAGTGATGATCTTCTGCCTGAATTTACCATCTGCATTCCTCTTAAGACATAAGCGGAACCAGTTTGGCATCCAGTCACACCCTGCACATCATGACTCTGGATCACCCTCCTGTGAACTTTGACCTGGTAAGTTCATCTTGGGCAGCAGTGATTCGATTGCCCACTTTGCAGTTCAACTAATTTTTTTCTCCATGGACCAAGGTACTTATGTTGAAAAATCTTGCCTGAATTAACATGAATAAACTTGTCCTTTGTTTTTTTTTTGGCCTGGTGTAATCTGACAATACATTCTCGATGAATTTTTCTGATTATTCTCTGCAAGTAGATATGACGCTCTGGGCATAAGTGATTACTTCTGAAGAGCGCGCACTGTTCGAGTGTTAATCAAAGCAATTTTCTTTGAAGTACTTCCCCATCTTGCATCCAGCTTTTCACCATTTTGATCTGATGGCATTTGCTGAAGGAGCTTTTTGCTTGATTACAGTTAGTCCTTTGTGGGGAGGTGCCAGTCACAGGCCCGAGGCTTCTTCATAAGAAGACGCAGGTTTTACCACCCTTCACCCAGCAAGGTCTCTGCTGCAGCTGGATTGAGCAGCATCAGCAACGGCTTTCTCCAAGGATAAGCCAGTGACTTGTCTGCCCTTCAACTAATGCAGCAGTATATAAAACATGAGGTGAAAGGCAGGGACCAAGCTGAGGAAAGAATATTTTGAAAGTAAGTGTCAGGAGCCAAAAGTGCATCATTATCCTTATTGGGTGAGGCTTCTTTATAGGTGTCAGAGGGTTGACACCAGAACTAGTTAAAGGAATGAATAATTCCTGTAAATAAAGGTGCTATGTTTGTTGAGTGAGCTGATTCCAGAATGTGTCTGCTATGGTGAATTAGCTGAGATGCCGTGTGTCGGGTGTAAGGTGTGGGAAGGTGAAGGTTGCAAAAATGGTGAGTGCGTGGATATGGGAAAAGCAATTGAATAGAGAAATAAAAAGCTGGCGTGAGTAAAAGTGACTGTGAATCTGCTGGATTGCCTGGCCCCCTAATGTCCTCGCAGGCAGGAAACTACCGGCTTCTCTGGGCAACTACTGACGGCCAAGAATTCTGGCAATGGCAGCAATGCCCACATCCTGAGAATGAATATTTAAAAAATGATGTCTGGCTAGAATATACAAAAGAAAATACATTTTGCCATATGTAATTGAAGAATTGTCATTGAGAAGGCCTTCGGATTAAGCTTGCAAGAAGGTCATTCCTGCTTGGATGTGTTATAAACCACGGAACAATATAAATCTATGGAAGCCCCAGTGTGTTTGATAGTTGAAGGTTATTATTCACGTTGTTGAAGTGCACCGCAGTTTGTAAAAATGATGGTGAGAAATTTGTAACGCAGTTTGGGGGGCTGAGGGATATTCGAACATTAACAATATGAATTAGACCCTATCAGTTGATTTGAAATGTTGCTGAATTACTCATTCCCAGCCCTCAAGTCACTCTACAGAAAGCCTGCTCCTAACAACATCGCTAATGTCATAAATATATGATGCCTGTGCAAACATTGATTTATAATGCTGTCATGTGAATGATATGACTGACTGCTTTTGTGTAATGAAGCTGCAGCAAGATTATGCATCAGTCATAAACCTGAAAGCTGATTTGAAAGTTTTGTTGAATACACAAAGGGTCTGTGGCTTTGTGTCTTTTTTTCAATTCTGCCTACATTCAGCTATAGGGATCCCCAGAAATTGAGACTTTAGGATTTTGGAATGAGCAGGTACATTTTGGTTCATTACAAGCCATCTCATTACCCATCATCAATACTCTCTCTGTAAACAGAAGAGGACCTACAACAGATGACGTTTGAAATTCTTTAGTTCTTCTTGTCTCCCCTCCCTCGAAAACCTGTCATCATCAGCAGCTCTCTATTACCAAGCTGAGATGCTTCGTTAGCCATCAAATCTACATGCCTGTATTTTCCTCAAAAAGCATGTTATTAAATGGCTTCAGGAGATTGGAACACTTTTCTTATCAATTCTCATCTTATGATTTCATTACCTTCTCCAAGAGTTGAGCAAATGTATAAGCAAGCAGCCTCCTGTTGCGTGACCCCCTCTTCTACCAGACCCAAAAAATTCAAATCCTGAATTAGTTGACATGAGTGAGGAAGTAGCATTAAAGGGGCCACTTATACCCCTCAGTGTACGATGCATAACTTAAACACATGCACATCAGTTTTATGGCGGCATTCCGCAGGGATCATTTCCTCCGGGACACCCTGGTCCACTCCTCCATCACCCCCTATACCTCAACCCCCTCCCACCTTCCCATGCAACTGCAGAAGGTGTTACATCTGCCCCTTTACTTCCCCCCTCCTCACCATCCAAGGGTCCAAACACTTCTTTCAAGTGAAGCAGCACTTCACTTGCACTTCCCTCAAGTTAGTCTACTGCATTTGCTGCTCCCAATGCTGTCTCCTCTCCATTGGAGAGACCAAACGCAGACTGGGTGACCGCTTTGCGGAAGACCTTCGATCTGTCCGCAAGCATGACCCAGACCTCCCTGACACTTGCCATTTCATCACACCACCCTGCTCTCAAGCCCACATGTCCGACCTTGACCTGCTGCAATATTCCAGTGAAGCTCAACACAAACTGGAGGTACAGCACCTCATCTTCTGACTAGGCACTCTACAGCCTTCCGGACTTAACATTGAGTTCAACAACTTCAGATCATGAACTCTCTCATCCATCCCACCCCCTTTCCGGTTCCCCTTTTTCCAACAATTTCTAATTTTTAAATATATTTTTCTTTTCCTACCTATTTTTAAATTTATTTCGATCTATCATTTTATCTCCACCTTTTAGCCCATTTCAATCCCTTCCCCCCACCCCACCCCCACTAGGGCCATCTGCCACTTGTTTTTCCTGCTTTCTACCCTTAATGTCACCATTAGCACATTCCTTAGATAATATCACCACCGTCAACACCCCTTTGTCCTTTTGTCTATGACATCTTTGGCAATCTCTTCTTTGCCTCCACCTATCACTGGCCCTGTATCCAGCTCTACCTGTCCCACCCCCCTCTACCAGCTTATATTTCACCACATTTCTATATTCATTTAGTTCTGAGGAAGAGTCATTCGGACTCGAAACATTAACCGTGTTCCTCTCCGCAGACACTGTCAGACCTGCTGAGTTTTTCCAGCTATTTTTGTTTTTGTTTCAGATTGCCAGCATCCGCAGTATTTTTGCTGTTACGTCAGTTACATCATTTGGCTGAAAGCCACTGATGCAAGCTTTCATTCTGATGCACTCTGATTTGAACATAATCCTGTGGAAAGCGATCAGGCTCTTTACAATGTATCTCATAAATATCAAAATCCCATTTCAGTTCTCATTGAGAATATACAATATATCTTTGTGGATTATATGCATGGAGAAAACTTGTTAAAAATGGCACCTTACTGCTTGTCTTTCTAATTTTCTTATTTTTAATTTTTAATTTAGTGTTGCATTTTTCTGTCACTTGTCCCTCTTACTGGTTCTCTTTCTGTCCCTCTTTTTCTGACCCTCTCTCTTCCTGCTTCTCTATTCTTGTGCCTCTCATCACTTTCACTGACATTTTCTCTATCCCATTGTCTTTGAATTTCCTCTCCAAGCTGACCTCCCCTATGTTTTCACTCTCGTCTCACCCTGGCTGCCTTTCTTTGACACATTCCTTTTCTCTCTGAAACTATGGGGCGTCTCTGTCTCTTTCCAAAACTTCTTTATAATCTGAGTTTCAAGTAAAACAAATTATAAGCGTCTGGAAATCAGAAAGCACATTTATGAAAGCACATGGAACTGCCTGATGGATTTAGTAGTTACATACATATATATATATTTGAAAATGATATGCCTCCTTTATGAATGGATGTCATGTTCCACCACAGTGACAGGACAGTATATCTGAAAGGGCTGCCAAAGACCCATTAGGCCCAAATTTCATGCCGGGGAACTGGGAAAAGGCTAAAGGGACAATGGTTCTTATTCCCTATAATTTTAATTCTGTCAATTGTTTGTAGGTAAACCAATACTCTCTTAAGATGACAGAGATGGATTAAAGCACAGGGTCAGCAGCAGTTGCATGTGGCAGGGATGGGAACAATTGGCCCAGAAGAGCAGAGCAGGACCCTATGGAAGACTGCAGCTTAAGAATGGAGGAGGTTAAGGTCCACAAAGCTTGGGAATGATGGAGAGGTGGTACACAGATGGCAACATGGCAGCTAAGTGTGGGCCACATGAAACTCTCATGGCAGTTGAATGGTGTTAAATTTGTATTTCCCTATATCTAATCAGAAACACTGAAGCAAAGCAGCAAAGAAGGCTTATAATCCAAAGAAGACAACAGCATGTGAGAATGTGTGGCTTTATATGGATATGGGAGAAAGGGTCATTCATTTTCCTTCCAATTGGAATATTTTGTGGATTTGTGCTTCCATTCAAGCTGATTGGAGTGTAGAGTTGGGCTTAATTATCGAGGACCTGATAGCTTCTCATGATTATTTGAGGTCTGAAGGAAAGCTTTTACAGAGATAATTTCCTGACCTCACCCCTTGCTCCCTCCATACCACCATTTGTTCAGCCATGATCAGCCTGCCTTCTTCAACTCTTGAAATAGTTCCCTGGGCATTTGAACCCTTATCCATCCTTCAAAAGCTCCTCCAAATGATCCCATTTGACTGTGATTTTGGTTCCCTATTCTAACCTCCCCTTTTCCCTTGCTGAGAATCCACTGTATCCTGTCATGCTGCACAAAAGCTACAGTGGAGAAATCCAAGCTCTTATTGCAAAAAGACTCCAGTTTTAGGAGAGTTTTTAATCAGGGTATACGTTGATGTTTTATGCTGAAGATATAGGTACACAGAACTGATGGGAAGTTAACTAATTGGGTTAATAAACAGCTTGTCAATAATAAAGTTATAAGGGTGTAAACTGTTGAAGAGTTGCATGTTAGGCATTTTGGATTGTTCAGGATTAACAGTTGAATTTGTGTGTTGGAGCAGCAGACTTTCCAATATAAACAGGACTCCTTCTAAATGTTGTGAGAGGAATACATGGCTTGTTTTCTGACATGAAAAGTGCTTGTGAAACGAAATCAGAGGCAGTAGCAATGTCAGCCATGAGTGATTAAAGTTTACCTTTAACGGCTAGACCAGTAAACATAACTGAATGCTTCCACTACTTATTCTACAGTATTGAAAGATAACATTGAATGAAATCTGTTCTTCAAAGAGGTTAAGAATAGTTAGGTCAGAGAAGCTTGTTTAAGGGAAGTAGCTTTGGAATAAACTATTTGCATGAATAGATCAACTTCAAACGATTATAATAGACACATCAGGAGGCTTTATCTATGACATGTACCTTTGATGCAGGCAAAATATGGTGTATAAGGGAGCATGGATTTCAACAGAGAGCTTGTAGGATGCAGAAACTGTAAAGCTGCTCTCTCTGTGTACAGTTAGGCCAGTCACTGTGCTGCATAGTTCCATGTACGACACTCTGAAATGCTCATTTGAAACATGTTATTGTGAATCATTGAAGGAAGGAGATTTGCTGCCAACATCGAGTTTGTGTGTTCTGCTGAGAAGATCTTCATTAGTACCATGGAGAGAGTACTCTGATACCAAGTTATATAACAGTGAAAGGAGATAAATAGATAATATGGTCCAGAATGTATCTCAAGAACATTTGATGATGAGCTGAGATAGATCTTTACAAATATATACTCTCTTCAGTGGATCACCTAGCATTGTAATGTTACTACTGCTAACCTGCAAGCCTTTGTGACAGGCAGTTTCTGCCTGATCTTTTACTTCAAACAGCAAGAAACCAAGGATTTAGCAAGTTCCTGATCACATTTGGAACAGTTGGTGTCATTGCAGCTTCATCTGGGCATTTCCCCGAGTAAAGAAGGCTTGAGAATAGCAAGAAGATAAAGAATGTTGGATGAAGAAATTATCTCAGTGTTAAATACACAAGTGGCATTGTGTATTTTTGTGGATGTACACACACCATTTAGTGATTTAGATTAAACTGCGTGGTTACATTTAGCATCTTTCACGACCTCGAAACATTCAAAAGTAGTTCACATCCAGTAAAGCACTCTTAAAATCCATTCACTGTTGTAATGTATGGAATGCAGCACTTTGTGCACAGCAAGATCCAACGCACAGCAATGAGACAATTCTTTTCTAGTGGTTGGTTGAAGAATAAATGTCAGCAAGGACACTGGGAGAGCTCCATGCTCTTCTTAGGCATAATGCAATGGGAATACCTTACATTCCTTTGAGAGTGCAGGCAAACAGAGCCTTTGGATAACACCTCAACACCTCTTCAGTGCTGCGTGAACATGTTACCCTAAATTATGTGCTCTGGAGTGGGACTTGAACACGTCACCTCCTGATTGAGAGGCAGGGATGTGACCTAGAAGCCATCTTGTAATTGTTGAGTAGAGGGCACATCAAAAAGCTTAGCAGAATCATCAGATGATTGAGGATTTGGAATTATGGGTGTCAGTACTATGGATGGGGAGGCGATGGTGTAGTGGTATTGTCGTTGGACTAGTAACCCAGAGACCCAGGGTAATGCTTTGGTGTCCTGGGTTTGAATCCGACTGTGGCAGATGGTGGAATTTGAATTCAATAAAAATCTGAAATTAAAAGTCTAATGGTGACCATGAAACTATTGTTGATTGTTGTAAAAACCCATCTAGTTCACTAATGTCCTTTAGGGAGAGAAATCTGCCGCCATTACCTGGTCTGACCTACATGTGACTCTAGGCACACAGCAATGTGGTTGACTCTTAAATGCCCTCTGAACAAAAGCAATTAGGGATGGGCAATAAATGATGGCCTAGCCAGTGATGCCCACATCCATAAATAAATAATTTTTAAAAACCCAGGATTTCGGAAGCTGTAATTAATGATGTTAAGACAACCATGTGATTGTGATAAGTGTGGGCCCTTGTCAGCCCCATTGTCTGTTTTGTCTCCAAAATAATGACAATTTCCTGATTTCTCATTGCCTCCTAACCTTACTGGTTAGTAATTATCCAATACCTCTTGAACCTTGCTATAGACTTGGCATCTTAAGCAAACCCTTATGTGAAAAGTTTCACCTGATCTCCCCCTTGAGATCCTAAGATTCTGGTCTCTTCAATTTACCTACCAGTGGAAATAATCTATGATTACCTCATTTGTTCCTTATACTATTCTAATCCAGTATATGAAAAGGGGAGCTGGTTTGTTTCTGGCCAGTGTCAGGTAGGCACTGAAAAGATTTTGACTGTAGCCAACTCTGTGATAGCATTGAACCAACAGAACATTCCTGCATTAATTGAGAAACACTGAGGTGTTTGAAGGTATTCACATCCAAAAGCTGTAACAATTTGGACATTTCATTCATTAAGAGAATATTGAAGCAAAGGAGATTGCAGAGAGATCTGATAGAGGTGAACAAGGTTATGACAGGTTTAGACAAGATCGACAAAGAAAAGCTGTTCCCTTTGACTGTGAAAGACCTAAGGGACACAGATTTAAGGTTTACAGTTGAAGAGGTTTTAAATGCTTGCAGTTTCTGCTATTAAGACTTTAAAGGATCTGGATGATTGACACTTTTTATTGGGTTGTAGCAAAATCAATTTTTATGAATGAATGACTTTTTTTTAAAGCTTTTCAATCTCATCCTTTTGTCACTATTGGGTTCATTGGTTCAATACAGTGTGCAACGTGGGTGAATGGGCATTGAAGTGCCAGTGCTTGACATGGAGGGTGTGATGGGCCATGGGGTTGGGTGGAAAGGACATGAGGTGGCATGGATAGGCATGGGGAGGGTGAGGGAGCATGAGGGGTGCAGGCTAGAGGGCCTTACTGTTTTTATTATAACTGAGACAATGTCCCAAAGCATAGAGGCAGGTATTTTAAACAGCCCGTCTCAGCATCCAACAGCCGTGGCTGCCTTCAAACTCTCCCCAGGGCCTGTTTCCTGTTAGCATTCACCACCCTGAAACAAAAATGCCATCTTTGCAGGCCCTTTCTCCCAAGGAGGGTGTGCTGAGCCGGAAAATATCCCAACTCCTGCTATCCACCTCGGAGATGAAAATGCGGCCCCATGACTGTTTGCGAGATATAGATGAGATGAGGGCCACGCCCAACTTTTCTAGACGTATATTGCTTTATTGCAGAAATATCAATGTAGGCTGTTGGGTGTTTTCCAATCACAGAAAAGCAAGCAGGGTGACATTTTATTTTATAATTATATTTATTCAGCTGACGTAATGTCACAAATGAAGCAGTGTTTGATCTGAGATTGATGTAGAGTTAATGAGAACCTGTTATAGCTCAAAAGCATTTGAGAGACATGAGAGCCATTCATCATGCAGTGACTTTATAAATATTGGGAGCTTTGAGTGGTTTATGTTGCAGCTCTCTTAGATGTCTTGCATTTGATCACAGACAATCATCTCCCCTCATTATCCTATAATGTTTGCCAGTTTATTTTAAACTTTTATCCTTTAAATAAAATAAACTAAAATTTTAAGAGTTTGAATACAAAGCTCTCAAAGGGCTGTAGGGCTGCAGAAGGTTACAGAGATTGGGAGGGGAGAGGCGATGAAGGAAATTGCAGGTAAATAGGTGAAGTGCATTCATATCGTCAACTGTTGATGATCCCCTCAGAAAGCTTCTTAGCTTTTGATTTGGAAGTAGTTCTTTTTAATGGCAGCTTTGTCAAGCTTTTGATTTGTTTCCCCTTGACATCAGGTTAAATGAGAACACAGATGTCTTAGAACTTTCAGCAAGGATTGCAGTTTACCCACCTACTTCTAACTGAATTGTTATCGATTCAAGGAAACTGCATCACATCATCAGAGATTAAGTTCATTCCAGCACAATGGAATTCCCACATTGAATTAATCTAACAGTTACTTGAATGGTAATTTTTCATCCTTGTGTACTCGGACTAGTAATACTTCAAAGTCCAGCATACAGGGTATAATTTCAAAGTTTGCAAATGCCACAAAACTTGGAAATGTAGTGAACAATGAAGAGATAGTAACAGTGACCTGGACGACATTGGAAGGCAGATGAAATGGGATGAAGTTGAATGCAGGGAAGTGTAGAATGTTGCATTTTGGTAACAAGAATTTTTTTGCTGACTTGGAATGTAACCATTCACCTCTCATCTGGACACAAACTTTATTTCTTTTTTCTTCCCATTACCAATCTTTTTGACTTTTGCATCATGAAATCTTTTGTTCATTAAACCCTCCTGCCCTCCATCCTATCACAGAGCTTCCTTTCTGTTCTTCCTGCCCGGTCGCTTTTCTACTGCATTTGAAACTCTTACATTTCTATCTTTCTTCAGTTTTGATGAAAGGCCATTGCCCTGAAACGTTAACTCTGTCTCGCTCTCTCCACAGATGCTGCCAGACTTACTGAGTATTCCCAGCTTTCTTTTGTTTTTATTTTAGATTTCCAGCATCTGCAGTGTTTTGCTTTTGGCCAGTCGTGCATCTCAGTTGCTGTTTGTGGGATCTTGCTGTGTGCACTGTTTGGTTTGCATAGAATTAGAGCACAAAATAGAAACCATCCATTCCGCTCAACTCGTCTATACCAAGTTTATTCCCCACAGGAGCCTCCTTCCACTTTCCTTTGTTTAACCTATTAATATACCCTTCTATTCCTCCCTCCCTCCTGTTCTTATCCAGCTCCCTCTTAAATGCTAATATAACAATGGTGACTGCAAAGTCATTGAAGGTGCAGGATAGGTTGAAATAGTGGCTAATGAAGCTTACTGTATCCTAGGCTTTATTAAAACGGACATAGGGTACAAGAGCAAGGAGGTTATGTTGAACTTTATAAGACATTAGCTCAGCCTCAGCTGAAGTTCTGAATGGCACACGAAAGGAAAGATGTAAAGGCATTGGAGAGGGTGCAGCAAAGATTCACCAGAATGGTTCCAGGGATGAGAAACTTAAGTTGTGACGATAGATTGGAGGTTAAGACTGTTTTCCTTGGAGCAGTGTAGGTTGAGAGGAAATTTGACAGAGGCACTCAAAATCATGAGGGGTCTGGACAGAATAGATAGGGAGAAACTGTTCCCAGCCATGAAAGGATCAAGAATGAGGAGGCACAGATTTAAAGTAATTGGCAAAAGAAACAAAAGCAAGGTGGGAAAAAACCTTTTCATGCAGTGAGTGCTTAAGGTGCGGAATGGACTGCCTGAGAGTGTAGTGAAGGCAGGTTCAATCAAAGTACTCAAGAGGGAATTAGACTGTTATCTGAAAAGGAAGAATGTGCAGGGTTACAGGGAAAAGGCGGGGAAATGGCACGAAGGCAATTGCTCATTCAGAGAGCCATTGAAGGCATGATGGATCAAATGGCTTCCTTCTGCACTATAAAAATTCTGTGATTCACTTCAGATATAACTCATTGCATGTTAAGCACTTTGAGACTCCTGAAAACATGAGGTGCTTCATAATTGTATTTTCTTTACATGTTGCTATTAAATATGAACATATATTTTTAGAAACAATATGATATGTGAAGCAACACATTGTTTTCTGAAAGCCTTATCCAAATCAAGAGATTTGTAAGTATATTTCAGCATTTAGAGAGTGAAATTTCTTTGAAGTTACCACTTTAAGCTTACTGACATCCAAAATATTGTGCAAATGGAAGATTTTCTCAACCTAACAATCTGGGGAAAATATGAAAAGTATGATGGCTTAAATATTGCACTGACTTTGAGGAGCTCTAATGGAAACCTGCCATAAAAATCCTTGCTTTGAAAATAGCAGGCAGCATATCCATGTGTTGGAATAAAATGCTAAGATGTTATCTTTGGGACAGTCAATCTTCCATTGTTGATTTTAGATATTGAAAATTAATAAAGAGAGATTGGTGTTTCATTGTTTGCCCTTACTTTTCCTCTACACTCTCCTCTATCTTCCTGTCCCAAGTCAGTGATTAATGTTGACATATACACAATAACATGTAAATGCAAGGGAGCCTCTTGTTCACCTTACCCTCCAAAGAGATAAAATACCTGCAGGAGACAAAAACACTCGAATTTCATTTGAGCTGTTTACAACCTCGAAATGTCTCAGAGCACTATACAGTCAATTAAAAGCTTTCAAAGTGTGGTCACTGTTGTAACACAGCAAGTTATGCACAGCGACATCCCACAATGAGAATGATCAAACAACTTGTCTTTTGATGGTGTTGGTTGAGTGAAAGCCACTGGCCATGACAGTGTGAGAACCTCCCTGTCTTGGTAAAATGTACATCACCTCAGATAAGGTAACTGAGCAGAATGAGGATAGAAATTTGAGACCTTAGCTTGCTGGTAACAAAAGAAAACATACAGGGCGGATTTTTCATTTTATAGACTGAGGGTAGAATTTTACAAAGGCCGGGCGAGCATCCTGACCTCATCACACGCTCGCATGATATTTTGCTCAGCGGGCGCGTGCAAAACTCAGAAGGGCCGCTGCCAACAATTAAGAGGGTAATTAAGCTCATTGAAGGCGCAATTGCCTCCGATTTTTCAAGGCCCATCCAACCTTACGGCTGGTAGACGGGTGAATCAGCCTGGTCGGCCGTTACATCTTTCATCAAACCTCATCCAAGGGTGGGTTGAAATTTCCTTATGAAAAAAATAAAAATAAATATCTGTGGACAGCATCTTTATCAGCTGTATTTTCAGGTGCTTGATTGTGATGCATGGGCATTTTTTAGCAGCTTTTTAAACCTTGTTTTGATCTTTTTCAGGTCTGCAGCTCCCTGAAAGCTGCTGCTGCCTTCAGGGAGCTTTCTCGCAGCGCTCGCCCCTGCTCATGGAAATGTCATTGCTCGCCCTCTACCCGCCCCCACCCCAGCAGCACTGAGCTTTCCTGCTCGCGTTTCACACCGGCTGGCTGTTAATTGGCCAGCCAGTGTGAAATCGCGGCCGGGGGCCTGTTTCCTGACCTCTCCCGGGCCCACCGATCGTGCATGCCTGCCAAAGGTAAAATACAGGCCTAAGGGTGGAATTTTACACCAGCGGGATTTTGCAGTCCCTCTGAAGTCAATGGACTTATGAATGGTTTGCTGCCATTTACCACCTTGCCGCCAGCCCCCCCACACCCCACCCCCCCACTACAACAGGGATGTAAAATTCCACCCTAAGTGCTGTGGTGGACGGGTTCCATGGCACATTTCCCGCTGGGCAGCATGGCAGGAAATCACACCCAATTTCGTACTGAGAAGCGAATTAATTATGCATAGGTGAGTATCTCTTCGAATCATGTGGCAGGTCAGAACTGATTTGCCCACCCCGCCGTCACCTAATGGGCTCGAAGTTCCAGGCACCCTATTTAAAAACCACGCAAACGCACATTTTCACTCTCTCCAGCCCCGCTTTGTAAAGACGTTTCCAGATAGTGGTGTTGAAGAAGAAACCTGCCCCAAGGTCTAGTACTGACTCCCTGGAGGCCCTCATCAAAGGATCCGCCAACACCTAGTTGGACTGTACCCCAGGGATGGTTCCAGGATGCCCATCAACCTCACCCCGCCAGCCTGGGAGGCAATTGCAAGGGAGGTTAGCGCATTGGGTGACTGCCTGAGAAATGCCATATAGTGAAGGAAGAGGATGAATGATCTCACCTGCTCCTCCAGGGTAAGTCAACCTTCAGCTCACTCCAATCTCACACTCTCATAATGGTATCTGCTCAGGGACCTCACGCAATATTAGTATTAATCGTCTGATGGACACTTTAACATCACCAGCATCTCATCCATCATGCTGCACAACTTCCATCCTCAGCCCTGACTGGGCAGGTCTCAGCACGCACTGCAAGCGTGCATGCTTCCCAAACTCTCCTCCGCCTCTTCTCATCACATTACACCCATTTGTCTTCATGAAGACCAAGCTTACCCACAAGAGGGAGAGATCCCAGATGGGAGGAGGGAGGGGTGACGTCCTAGAGCTGACCAAGTTTGAGGAGGATGCCATTGAGCTGGCGGGCGAGGACAAAGATTGCTCCTGTGGGGAAGGCGCGATTGGCGCTCCCAGCAAACTAGTCTGGATGAGCCCTCCATGATTTGATCACATCCTGACGTTCTCAGTGTTAATTGCCAATCTCAGCAGCAGGAAGCCCAGTAACGCTTTTGGTATTATGAAAATTAAAAGTAAAAGTCTTATTCACAAGAATAAAAGAAAACTTAAGCACGCAAGATTGCAGGTTCACAATTAAGGTTAGTCTTACAACATATCCCCCCAAAAAGACACTCTATTTGGTCAGACCTATAAGTTAACAGCTTCTAGGCAACACTCCCTTATAGATGTTTAAGTATAAAAATCCAGTAATATTACCCAAGGTAAAGTGCTGTAGCTTTAATAAAGACCTACCATGTGACCTGTAACTCTCTTCTGCCCTGCTGTGGAAACCCAAACTTCAGAATAAAACTGCTTTTTGCAGCCCAAGGCTTCTCTGGCTTAACTGGATAGCTGGTTCAAACCTGCATCTTCTCCCAGCCCATAGTTACCAGCTTCAGCTCAACCACAGCTCCCTTAAGCTCTCCACGGTAACTCTAAAATAGCTTTTTTTCCTTTCGTCTCAGGTTCCATTATTATCACACTTCTTTGAAACTCAAATCCTTCTAAATATAAGATCTTTCATATTTCCATATTGTCTTTGCTTTCAGGTCAATAAAATATAATATCTCCACTTCTATTTACCTATGGAACTCCTGTAAGATGCAAACATGTTTCCTTCTACTCCTAACTCCTCTTTGATATGCAAACAAACTCTCAACTTATCTAAAATTGCAAATGTTGGATCTAACCTATGTACTTGTACCTCAAACCTAACACCTCTATCCTTTTCATGTTTTAAAGCCCACAGACAACCTGTCTACTATTAATCTCTGCCCAGCTTAATTAAATCACACACACACAGCCTTCTTCACAGAATAATAGAATATTCCCCAAAAATATTTTAAGAATAACGTCCATTTCTCACATGAGTGAGTGACATTCAATGTTGTATTCAATCTATTCATGAGCTAAATCTGTCTGCTCTCTCTTACAGGCACCAGCAGATCCAGATACACCTCCAGAACCAACATAAGCCCCAGCCCACCTCAGACGAGGAAGCTGAGGAGCCATTAGAAGAAGACATATTACTGCATTCACCTGCATCCTCTACCAGCTCAGAGATAGACACCTCAGTTGGTCCTAGTTATACAATAGGCTCGGGGTCATATTCTGGGGGACACCTCCCAGACACATCTCCACAGCAGTTGAAAGCAGTGACAGCCCAGGTCCCTGGCACTTGGAGGACTGCCGGAGATCAGGCACCCGCTGTCTGGTGATACTCTTCTGGAAAGAGCCATCTCTAACATGCTGAAGATGCAACGACAGGCAGAAAATCAGGTGGGTTGTGAGAGGCAGTCAACAGACTTGAGCAAAGGATGGAGGAGTCCATTCGTGTTTTGACTGATGCTGTGAATCTGACATGCGAGCGCCTCGAGTTCTCCATGGGGAGGATGGCGACCGCCTTAGAGACCTTGATCCAGCAGATCCTGCCGGATTTGCACTTGGATCTGCACTCCATCACTATAGGCATTGGTGGGATCCATCAGTGGCTAGGCAAGAGAAGGCAGGGCACCTTGACCTCCCTCCAAGGGAGTCAGGCAGGGGCCCTCAGGCACCCACAGGGAGGAGGACCAGCAGCTGGAGACCCCAGGCCATTCACCCAGATGACTCCGAGAGTGTCCAGGTGATCCCAATCTACCCTGCCTGTGACCCCATCACCTCCAGCTGTACAGGCTGAGGAGGGTGCACCCACCCCAAAACAGGCTGGGATCCCCCAGGTCTCAGTTCTCTAAAGGACGCCTGCCAAAGATAACGGGGTGTAACAGACAGCAGGCTGCCTCCACCTCTGCTGCAGATGTCACAGATGCACCACCAAGACATAGCAGTAGGGTTAGAGAAATTAAGAAAGTTTGGAATCACTTCTGGGTCATGGGTGTTCAATCACTGTATATATCAGGCACATTTGTAAATACATTTTCTGTTCATAAGAATGGTCTCATCATTTGAAAGCATCATGTATATGCATCCGTGTGCCCTCTTATTGCGAGGATGAGCCATGCTGCCACTCAGGGTTCGCTCCCTTTGTGAGTCTCACAGTCATGTGATGTGTGGCTAAGTCATGATAGTTACTCTACCCTTGTGTTATGTCAGGGAGATGTATAAAACTCTTTACTGGAAGTATTTGCAAAATGCATTAGAAACCTCTGCTCCTTACAAGATAACATTAGGCATCCTCACTAGCCTTGGCGGGGTAGCTGTAATTGTCTCTTCAAATGAGAAGGCTCCCTCCATTGGTAGTGCTAAAGCACAAGACCTGAAGCGATGATGCTCTCTCCAACCATCTGTGCATCTCAGTCTGCTAAAAGTTTCTGCACTGCACTGCACCGCACAGTTGTGGTGACAATCACTTCCCAGAGCACAGCAATGGAGGGTTCGCCTCTGACTTTTCCAAAGATTTGGGCCTAGGAATCATGAGCATTAAAGGTGCAAGTCCAAATGCTGAATTTGCTCTCAATGTTATTGGTTGTAAAGGCCTTTCAGGGTACGAAGGAACAGAAGAAATTTGGCTGTGTCCTGTTGCCCTTACCCTACTTCTCCTGGGATCTTGTGGCTATCAGTGTAGTACAGGCACGTCTTCCATGTTGCGCTTCTTCAGTTACATCTTCACGTGGAAGCAGACCCTCATCTCCCAATTCAAGTTCCTGCCCTTGCTGCTCTTCATCATCTGAGGAGCCCTGAGGAGCTCCATTTCTCCCTCTGGCAATGGATCCCCCCTTCGAAGTGGCAGGTTGTGAAGAGTGCAACAGACAATTTTGTTGCAGGACACCCTCTGTGGAGAGTACTGCAAGGCCCCAACTGAGCAATCCAAACACTGGAAGTGCATCTTCAGGATGCCAATGGTCTACTCGATGATGGATTATGTTGCCTAAAGCTCCTCTTTCTATCCCTCCTCCAGGTGACTCAGAGGACAATGCGCTGATGTCATGAGCCATTGTTTGAGTGGGTACCTCTTATTCCCGGGCAGCCATCCCTGTATTCGCTGAGGCTCTTCGAATATGTGAGGTATCTGGGAGTGACCAGGATGTATGAGTCATGGGAACTCCCAGGGCACCTGACACAAATGTGCACGATGTGCTTCTGATGATCACACACCAGTTGAACATTCAGGGAGTGGAACCCTTTCCTGTTAATGAACATCAGGAGCTGCTGCCATGGAGCTCTCAAGTCCACATGTGTGCAATTGATTACACCCTGTACTCTGGGGAAGCCTGAGACAGCTGCAAACCGCAGGAATCAAGCAGCCTGGCTAGCTTCATCGAGTGTGAACTTCACATAATGACGAGCTTTACTGCAAAGAGCATATGTCACCTTCCTGATACATTTATGTGCTGAGGGCTGTGAGATGCTGCATCTGTCCCATGTGGATCCCTGGAAAATTTGGCAGGGTGTGAATGAGCGCAATGGTGAACTTTGGGGCACTTGGCAGGGGACGGCCTCCCAGTCCATGGGGCATTAGATACTCCTGCAGAATGTGGCAGTTATGATTCACCACCTTTCTTAACAAGCTCAGACGTGCACGGCATTGTCTGTCTCTCATCTCCAGAAAGGAAAGTCTTCTTTGGTAGACCCTTGGTCGTGCGAGTCACCTCTGTGAGATGGATCTAACCTCCTCCTCCTTTGGGTGTTGCTGGGGGTCCCCTGGACCACGGACCTGAGGCCAGGGCTTTTAACAAAGCTGCACTAGGCGGTTCTGTACTCTTCTTCTCCTCTTCAATCGGATCACTGCCCTCAGGAAGGCAGTATTGAGCACAGGTTCCTTTACTCAATCCTCCTATAATGAATACTGAGCAAATATAATAGACCTCCCACTCACATAGAGAAGACCATGCCCAGGAGCTGCATCTGCTACTACTAGCTTTTCACTGATACAGCCTTGCAGCTGAGACGCACATTGACATATGCAGGTGACCAAGATGCCAATCCTGATACTTAACATCTCAATGCCACAAAGATTGGAAGAGGTTTGGACAAGCTCATGAAATGTGCCACCTTACCAAAGGCACTCCTGCAATCTCTGATCTGGTAAGCTGATCAAGCTTAACTTGCATTTCAGCAATGACTGGATGCCCTTTGGCCTGTTATCCATGTCCTGACTCTATTTCAATGTTGTGACTCTAAGCAGTCTGAGGGTGTCCCCTGAAAGGGCCGCTGAGTGCAACCCTGGGCCCCCTCCCACACAGCCTCTAACCCCGCCCTGTAGACTCTTCTAGTTTTGATTTTAAGCTGCGCAATAAATTCAGGCTTGCAAGATGGTGGTGATGCACTTTTATTTTGAGACCAGCTCGACCCTCCCCCATGAGTGTCCAGGTCCCTCCAGTCTTCCTGGAACCTCACGATGTGCAATTAGAGCTCCCTCCAGTTATCCTCCAGCCTCCCTTAGTAACCCTGGATCCCACTGCAATTCCAGCTCTCCCATCTGAACCCATCACTGTTGATGTCCCCATGCCCACCGTGGACCTCACCCTTCTCGATCTCAAAGCTGTGCACACAGTCAGGTACAGAGGGGACCACCCCCAAGAGAGTTTTGAATACCCACCTCTGTATTAGGTATTCCCCTTTACAGGCTGCACATGCTTACCCTTACCCTGACCATTTACAGCCCAGAGCCAAGACAGACAAGACCATGGCCAGTGACAATAAGACCATGACCTCGCCCTTCATACCAAGTGTGCCTTATTCCATTTGAGAACATAGGCCTTTCCCCTTCCTGGAGTGGGTCTACGAAATGTGTGCCATGCAGAGCCCTGTAGTATGGCCCACGAAGCCTCAGGACTACCTTTAACCTCTCACCCTGACTATGAGGCCCACTAAGCCCCAGAACTACCTTGAATCTCTCGCCCTCACTATGTGGCCCACAAGGCCCCAGGACTGCCTTTAACCTCTCACCCTCACTATGTGGCCCACAAGGCCCCAGGACTGCCTTTAATCTCTCACCCTCACTATGTGGCCCACAAGGCCCCAGGACTGCCTTTAACCTCTCACCCTCACTATGTGGCCCACAAGGCCCCAGGACTGCCTTTAACCTCTCACCCTCACTATGTGGCCCACAAGGCCCCAGGACTGCCTTTAACCTCTCACCCTCACTATGTGGCCCACAAGGCCCCAGGACTGCCTTTAACCTCCCACCCTCACTATGTGGCCCACAAGGCCCCAGGACTGCCTTTAACCTCTCACCCTCACTATGTGGCCCACAAGGCCCCAGGACTGCCTTTAACCTCTCACCCTCACTATGTGGCCCACAAGGCCCCAGGACTGCCTTTAACCTCTCACCCTGATTCTGAGGCCACTAAGCCTGAGGAATGCCTTAATCCCTCACCTTCACTATGAGGCCCACTAAGCCCCAGGATTGCCTTGAATCTCTCACCCTGACTCTGAGGCCCACTAAGCCCCAGAACTGCCTTTAGTATCTCATCCTGACCTCTTAGCCCCAGACCAGGGGCTATGACCGTCTTTTAATGAGCTCTCTTGTTCCTTCTTTACTGATGACACAGTCTCCCAACACACCATCCCTCCCTTCCATGACTCTCTGTGCAAACCATCGCTCTTGTGCTACACCCAAAATCCCCACTCCTATTCCAGAGTATGTGTGCATCCCCTCCCACTGATACAGTTCGATTCCCATCCTTCTCCTTCTGTGTCTGTGATCTTGTCTTCCATCAGATTTCCTTCTTCGCTCTCCCCTCTGCCTGCCATCGTCTCTTCCCACCACTGCCCCCCCCCAACCCCACCATTGCCCATTTTCCTCTGTGTTTCCGTCTTCCTTTCCCTCCCATCTCCAACCCACCTCACCCCCCCCCTCCACCACCACTCCTCATGTCTCCGTTTTCCTTCCACATTGCCCAACACCACTAGTCAGTGCTGGCCTCTGCCTCACACACAGCCCCGCCTGAGTCCCGCAGATCTCACCCTCCTGGAAAACGGAAGAACCTCATGAGCAGGCCAGCCCCACATCCCCACCAGTATATTGTAAAACTGGCATTGGGGAGAACCCAGAGAGGCGCAGTTGCAGGTTGGTTTTGAATGTTGCACTCATCTTGAAGTCACGAGTGAAGTGAGGTTGGGCAGCTGCCCTCCGCTTATTTCCAAACATGATTCAGACTGGTCTGATTTCCCTCTGGTGTGGCACCAGATTGAGAGGGGGAGCGTGATTCCAACGAGTAGTTTTTCAATGAGCATTCATGACATGGTAATGCACGCAAATGGCGTTCCTGCCACGGATCAGTGCAAAACCTGACCCACCATCAGCCTGCCATGAAAGTGGTGAGGGAAGAATTCCAAATTGTTTTCCTGCCGACGGGAGTCCAATTTTTGGCATCTCCAAATTGCCTAGTCCTGCCCACCACGAAACCCGCCGCAGGCAGGAGGGGAAAATTCCACCCGTAGCTTCTGACGGTACGTCACATTTACCACTATTGCTTGTCTCTAGGTAATGTGAAGTGTGTCGAATGATGCATTAGCCACTTTAAATAAATATTTCATATCTGACTGTAATTCATACTATACTAAAAGCATAAAATCACACTCCTCTAGAAGTGCATTTCTTCCTGTTAATAAGTAATGAACGTTTATTGAATTTTAAGCAGTGAAAGTAGTCAGTACCTCTTTGACAAAACTTTATTTCAAAGCACGGCGATTGACTGGAGACGGATAGTTACTGAATGTTACAGACGTTACTTAATGGAATTTCTCACCACAAGCCAATGATTTTATTGACCTCAAAAATGCAAAAAATTCAATGTGATATAAATAATGGATGGACCATCCTTTCCACTGCAGCTTGATAAAAAATTCCTTTAATGAAATGCAGGTTGCCATGGATTTTCCCTGGGGATTTAGTTTTACCAGTGAGTGTTGATGACCCTAGAGTGGAGCCAGCTTGCAAACTGATGCGGGACCAGAGTACCCACACTTAGAGACTAGTGGCATGGTTTCATCTTCACAGCATTGTTATGCTTCACCTGTCTGCTCCAAGTCAGCTTCCACTGTTCAGGTTATCAGCACTCAGGAAAATCATTAAGATAAAGGGAAAAAAATCTGGTGCACGTGAAATGTTCAAGAGTTGGACAAAGTTTGGGAACGTGTGACTGAACAGATTAGCGCATCTGAGCTACTCTTTGGCCCAATGTTTAATCATTAAAAGTCAGGAAATGTGGTAACTAATTTTCATACACAGTAAGCTCCCACATGCAGCAAGGAGATAACGACCAGACAATTTGTTTTATGTTGGTCGAGGGATAAATATTGGCCAGGACACCTGGAAAAAACACTTCCAGTACTGCCATGGGATCTTTTACATCCACCTAATAGGGCAGATGAGTCCTTGGTTGAATGTTACATCTGAAGAACAACATCGCTGACAATGTCACACTCCTTCTGCTTTGTCCTTTCAACATGGCAGCGCTCCTTCAATACTAACCATCTGATAGTACAGCGCTCCCTCAGTTCTGTCGGTACAGTGCTTCCTCAGTACTGTCCCTCTCACAGTATAGTGCAGCTCCCCTCAGTGCTGACCCTCTGATGGTGCAGCAGTCCCTCAGTACTGAAACTGTGCAGCTCTCCCTCAGTACTGACCCTTGGTCACGATGGTGCAGCACTCCCTCAGTACTGAACCTCCAGTGGTGCAGCACTCACTCAGTACTGACACTCCGACAGTGCAGCACTCCTTCAGTGCTGACCCTCCTACAGTGCAGCACTCACTCAGTACTGACCATCCGACAGTGCAGCACTCCTTCAGTGCTGACCCTCCTACAGTGCAGCACTCCCTCAGTACTGACTGGCTGACAGTGCAGCACTCAGTACTGACCCATGAATGGTGCAGCTGCTCCTCATTACTGACCCTGTGCAGCTCTCCATCAGTACTGACCCTCTATTGGTATAGCAGCCCCTCCATACTGCTCCTTTGAGACTGAAACACTCCCTCAGTACTGCAATGGATTGTGCCCAAGTCCGTGGAGAATCTGAGGCCTAATCTGCCCTGACAGACAGACTCTGTAGTACTATTTGAATAAATGCAAGGAGCTCTGCTTATGTTCTGCCAAATTCCTGTCTCAGTAAACAACACTAAAAACACAACAGATGTGTTGGTCATTGCTGCTTGAGGGAGCTGACCAGCAATGCTTTGGTCAGTTGGTGATGCATTAAGTTCATCTGGGGCAAGTTTCTGCGTCTCTTTTGGAGATGTATCTTCAGTCTTATCTGTGTCCTTAAACCATTAGATGTATTCATGAGAAAGTAAGATGATGATTCAGTGGTTGGCGGGGGGGGTGGGGGTGTGGGTGGTAGGGGGACTCTGATGCCCAAGGGTCCTTGAAGGGAATATGGTTCTTAGACAATTGTTCATCCAGCAACAATATAGAAATATTATTGGAAAGGGCAACTGGCCACAAGTGAACCATGCTCATGAGCTGCTGTTTCACTGATTATACAGTCTGCAAGACAGTGTTCTGTGCTGTTTTTGAAAGGCTACATCTGTACAAATCATTTTGGCACATTACCTAATGAGTCCACTGCTCCCAATTTGGGTATCCTGGACTTTTTTTCACCTCCTAAGATCCTTGTATTCATTCAAAGAACAACAGCAGACACCTAAAAATACTGCTAAAAGGTTTCCTCTAATCTGGGCAGTTTGAGCATCCAGCCATGATGAATTATGAGGAGTGACAGTGGAATACTGTTCCCTCTTTTCACTGTCAAAAACACAACCTTGAAATAATTCCCTCTCGTACACCTTCAAATAGGCGGACAATTACTGTCTTTCATTGTAAGTGGACCACTTCTGGCTTTGAGATATGATGAGATTGCATTTGAATTACTGCTGGATGATTTGCTCTGTGGACACAAGCTGTTTAAAATCAGATGAAGCATTTGTCCAACATTGGCTGCTCAGTATGCAATTCAAATGCAAATTACTGTGACCGCCCTCAGACCCCGATTTACATTTTTAAGCATCTCCTGGCAGAAACAAGAGTCCATTTCTAGGTCCATCTGACTGAATGGGGGCATCGGTGAGGTAGCCAAGGAACCCCCATCACCAGTGAGAATCAGCTGCTGAAATTGGTCCTTTATTCAGCTTCTTGCACCTTTCACTTCGAAATAGTAACATTTCAAGCTATATCATAGTACATTATGCATTCCCTTGAATTGTATTTTTTTTTAAAGTACAATATAATAGCAGAATTACTTAAGATGGGAGGAGAATGGGCAATGGACAGAGTGGCAGACTGGCAATTGGCTGGAGGACTGGTCTGATTCTACCTTTATCCCTCTTCCAAAGAAAGCTGTCCTGAAACAGTGCACAAATTATAGAACACTTGCTTTGATCTCCCACGCTAATAAAGTCCTACTCAGATTCATCCTGGAACAGATCCAGGAAAAGTCAGAAAGTGAGATTGTTAACAATCAAGCTGGATTTCGATGTGGATCAAGTCACTAATCTTAGAACCATAATGGGCTAAGTCCAAGAACATTGGCAGCCAAATACATGCTTCATTGATTTGAGACGGCATTCGATTCAGTCTTACAGAAGAAACTCTGGTTGACAATGTTAGACATGGGATACCCACCACATTTAGTCGACTTTCCGACCAAGCTTTATCATAAGCAATGAGCTGGGGTCAGAGTTGCTGGCACCCTCTCAGAATGGCTCAGTCAAAAAGGGTGTTAGGCAGGGGTGTGTCCTCTCACCATATTTATTCAACATCCTAGCAGAAATGGTTGAGAGAAAGACACTTGCCAGGTACACAGGTGGGATACTGATTGGCAGCTGGCGAGTTTTGAATCTTGGATATGCTGATGACATTACTCTGCTCGCTATCTCAGTGGAGGAGCTATAGGAGTTGATGAATTGTCTTGATCAAGTTAACTGTAAATACAGTCTCCTGATCAATGTTGACAAGGTAAAGGTGATGGGGATGGAAGAAAAGACCTGCAAGATTCTGATTAACAGAATTCAGCTTGGACAGGTTGATACCTTCCACTATCTTAGGTCACTCATCACGGAAGATGCAGAGTGTATCAAAGAAATGCAGGCTAACAAGGGTCATGGTATTGTGAACTGACTTAAAAGGATAAGGAGTAGCTACAGCATCTCGATTGCAATGCAAATTTGTGTTCTGAAAGCCCTTGTGTCACTGGTGAGAATGTATTACTGGGAAAGCTGACCCATCAAGAAAAGTGATGGGGCTCGAATAAAAGCATTAAAATGAAAGGACTCAGATGGATATTATTTGTGTTAGGGACAGCCAAGTAGACAAACGAGTGGGTGCTTGAGAAAGCTGGTGTTAAGAGGAACTTGTTTGAGACAGTGATATCAAGGAAGCTCCTGGACATGCAATGCGAACGGGAGGGGAGTGTTTGGAAAATGAGGCAACGCCAGGCAAAACAACTGGAAAACGTGCATAAGGAAGACCCAAGGTGGGATGAACGGATAATCTCAGAACGTGGACTGGTCTCTCTATGGGACAGGCCCTGAGGGCAGCAGAGAATAGAAACCACTGCAGAAAGCTTGTTGATAGTGCGGCCAACCCTCGGAACGAGGATGGTTGAAAGGGAAGACAAGACAAACAACACAGTGTAATTTCATTGACTGAACTCACTAAGCTCCCATCCTTTATAGACATGTCTTTTCTTTCCAGATTTTGTCACTTTTACCACAGCTATTCATGGGAGGTAGTGTCTCCGCCTTCACCTCTCTGTATGTGCAAGCTACCTTTTCTGCTCTGTGATCATGGGTGAGGTTGACCTTTCATCACACGCCAGTCCTCCCGTTACTTGGTTCTGGCTGGGCACTGGGCATTAACCTGCGCAATGTGTGCAGTTTTCCTGGTGTTGCTGAATCCGCCATGAGCTATAAGGATAAACGTTGAACTCCAACTGGAGCTGATCCAGTTCCTGTCTTGATTTGCTCTGCATTAAACTTAGCATCAGGGTCAGAAGGCTGGAAAGTCTTGAACTGGATGGTATGGTATCAGGATAAGGGGACAGCCATTTCGGACTGCGATGAGGAGCCATTCCTTCACTCGGGGTTGTGAACCTTTGGAATTCTCCACCCTAGCGGGTTGTCGATGTTCACTCATTGAGTATATTCAAGACTGAGAGATTGATGGATTTTATTTTTAACTCTAAGGGAATCACGGGATATAGGGATTAGGTGTGAAGGTGGAGTTAGACATGATCTTATTGAATGGTGAAGCAGGCTCGAGGGGCTATATGGCCTACTGCTGCTCCTATTTCTTATGTGATATTAATACCTCTCCTATCTAACCTTAAAGACAGCTTTTCAATTTCTACAGGAAATTGGATAGAAGAGCATTGCTTTGCAGCAGTCTTGTTCTAATCAGTTTTATCGACGTGTTTTCACCTCTTGGGACTGCTTCTGGCAAATTGCTGTGTGTACCTATCAGATTACCTGGCATTTGTTTTATTTTTGATTTTATGACTGTATCCCCTCCCCTGCCCCCTTTAATCATTAGATAATGTCCCGCATCAGCAGTGGAAGCGTCTGATAGCATAGGGTACCACTGGTAAAATATCGGGTAGGTTCTGTCAGTTTACTGCCCAAGTAGTGAAGGTGAGAATTACCCCTCCCCTCTTAGCAATTCTTTCAGAAATGTCAAATGATGCTTCCTGTTGAAGTATATTGATGTTTGCATAGGCAAATGGGTTGGGCAGGTTGCACAAAGCAAGATCCCACAATCAGAAACTGCATAATGACCAGTTAATCTGGTTGGTGTTGAGACTTTGAGTATTATTGGCCCAGGATTTTGTGATGAACTCCCTTACTCTTCTTCAAATAATCCCATGGTGTCATTAATATCCACCTCAAACACTGCGACAGGCAGACTGATGCCTCCACTCGAAGCTTCAATGGAAACTTTCCTTCTCTTTTGATGCTAATTGACCTACATTTTCCTGTATTTTCTGTTTTTTTAGTCACGACTTGCAGCACACTTGTTTTACTTGTCGAAGTAAGGTTGTTGCCATTTCACTGGGTCGTGTCCTCCAACTCATTTTTACATCACTTTCATTTTGCTTCATTCTTTGTCACACCCAACCACAAAGGATTGACTTTGTAATAAAATTGTGCTGCAGCACTGTAATAGAACTTGATACTTGAACTGAGTCCCAGCAAGAGTCTCAGCAGGTCTGACAGCATCTGTGGAGAGAGAGACAGAGATAACGTTTCGAGTTCATACGGACTCGAAACATTAAGTCTGTCTCTCTCTCCCCACAGATGCTGTCAGACCTGCTGAGATTTTCCAGCATTTTTTGTTTTCGTTTCAGAATTCCAGTATCCGCAGTATTTTGCCGTTATTATCCCAGTGAGAGTTTGTTTCCCGTGCTTAAAGCCCAGCAAAGGGTGGAAAGAGTAAGAATTGATCACCTAAGCTTTGTAGTTTTTTCAGTTAACGAAGGTGGTGCTGTGCAACCGAACTATACAAATTAGGAGCTCCCAGGGTTTATTTTTCCCAGCCTCTAGATGTGATCTCAGCTAGGGCGGCATTTGTGATGCTGGACTAGGAAAGGACACCCCATGTTCCTGTCCTGACTATTAACCTGCAGCTGCACCTGCACCCTGCACTGCAGTAGAAATTTATGCTTGTGATAATTGCAACATTCTGTGGTAAAATGGGTTGTTGCTGTTCACTACATGGACTCCAGGCTCAGGGTTAAGAATAAGCGGTCATCAGCAAGAGGACAGAAAGAGGGGAGAAAATTGTGAAAGGAAAGTCCAGGCCGTTGTTCTGAGTTCATAGCCTGTGCTGCAGAACGTCACCAACTAGAAGTGAGAAACTGACCTATCAATGCAGCCTTTTGGAAAAATAGACGCAATATGAGGATTTCACTGTGTTTATGTTGCTGACGGAAATCCTCCTACAGAGCCTGCTGGAACAAGCACAAACTTAAGAGACCCATTAGTCTCAAAGCACCTTTCAAATCAAGATTGAGATACGCTAACAGGAGGTGAACTGTATAGGAATAGTGGTCCAGGTCAGTTCATGCTTAAGCACTAAGAGTGAGTCCATTCTGCCCAAATCACACAAAGCGTTCCTTTGACACACAGTAGTTCGTTACTGATGGACACCCAAACAGCTGAGAGGGTAGACAGGGCCTCGGTTTAATATCTCAACCAAAAGATGGCACCTCTGACAATGCAGCACTTCCTGGCAAATTACATTAAAGTGCCAGCATTAATTTTGCACTCAAGCCTCTGCACTGGTGCTTGAAAAGGTGACCTTCTGACACAGTGGCAGGAGTGGTACCAGTGAGCTTGAGGTTTTGTATTGCAAGAAATTACATTTAATAACGGAATGATCATTTCCTGCAGGCCGAATGGAGAAAAGAAACTGGGATTGTTCTCCTGAGAGCGGAGAAAGTCAAGTGGAGATTTGATAGAGGTGTTTAAAATCATCAAGCGCTTAGATAGATTAAATATAAAGAAACTGTTTCCAGTAGCTGAAGGGTTGAGAACCAGAGGGCACAGATTTGGGATGATTGGCAACAGAACCAGAGGTGACATGCCGAAGAACATTTTTACACAGCTAGTGGTTAGGATTTGGAATGCACTGCCAGATCGGGGGGAAATACAGTTTCAATAGTAGCTTCAAAAAGGAATTGAATAAAAACTTGAAGGAGAAAAAAATTCAGGAATGTGGGGAAAGAGTGAGGGAAAGTGGAACTAACAAAGAGCCAATACAGACTGGATGGGCTGAATGGCCTTTTTTGTTTTTTTAGCACTCGATGATTCTATAAAGTGCTCAAGGCACTCCACAGAGGTGTAATTAGACTCAAATTAGCACCAAGCCAAAGGGGAGAGTTATTAAGAATGGGCTTAGTTAAAGCAGCATCAGTAATCGGTTTCAAAAACAGAATTATCTGGAAAAACTCAGCAGGTCTGGCAGCATCGGCGGAGAAGAAAAGAGTTGACGTTTCGAGTCCTCTTGACCCTTCAGCAGAACTGCTTCAGTTCTGCTGAAGGGTCATGAGGACTCGAAACGTCAACTCTTATCTTCTCCGCCGATGCTGCCAGACCTGCTGAGTTTTTCCAGGTAATTCTGTTTCTGTTTTGGATTTCCAGCATCCGCAGTTTTTTGTTTTATCAGTAATTGGTGGTCTTGTGTTGGAAAAGACAGATGAAAGCCTGTTCTCCTGAAGATAAAATGAATGATCTGCTCCATAACAATGAAAATTGAAGCCACTGCAAATTTTCCTAATTCTGCAGTCATCAGGATACTGGTTAACTCAAAAAGGACAGCAGTTACGTATTCATTGAGCTGTGACTCTGAGTCAATATCTATCTAGTCTCAATGAGACATGGTTCCCAGCTAAGCCACATCTTAAAGGAGAAGGTAGAGGTGGAGAGGCAGAGAAGTTTAAGGAGAAAATTTTTGAGCTTTCAGTTGAAGGCACAGTCAACAATAGTGCAATGATTAAAATTGTGAAGAATTTTAATCAGTTTATTACAACTCTACAGACGAGAACCTCAGTGACTGCCTAATCCTGAAGCAGGAAATTGGTCTGGATATTGATGAGTAACAGTGAAAAGGAGATGATTGGACAGGGAACAGTACAAACCTCAAGTTGGATTAGGAGTGAAGGTAAAATAAAATAGTTGGATTGAGCCAAAAAATAAATTATTTTGCAACCTCATGCAAGGAAAACTGGAGCACTGAAGGGTTTCTTCTTTGCTGATGTTTTTTGATGACTGAACAAACTAGAAACACATCCATTGTTCACAAAACAGCATAGCAAGGGGGCTGAAGGAAAGCCAATTTCTCCAGTCTTTCATTAAAGAACTCAAAAGTGAAATCATTGTAACCAATCTGTAATGTTATTCCATTATGTTTTCTTGTCTCCTTGGAAACCTCTGACTGAGTTGATAGACTGAAGAACCTTTTATTGCTGATAATAGGCCATGTAGCTGAAGAGCTCGTGATGGAGGAAGCACAAAGGATGACAGTGGGATGGACTGAACAACAGTGGCAGGGAGCCCTGAGTTCAACTATCAGTGTTGCCTGATGTTAAAATTAAAATTTGTCTGTCCTATCTTTTCGCATCTCCAAATTTAGCCAGGCCTTGCAGAGCACTACACAGCAGGATCACACTTTGTATCATTTCTGGGCCAGGGCGGTTAATCAGCAATCAAGAAGATAAACTGATATGCTGACCACAAATAGAGAGTGATAATGACACCTCTGCCCTTCCCCTGCCTTCTGTTTTTGCTCCCTCCAGTGATCGGAAGTAGGTAGGGGAGGCAGATAAATCCTAAAAAGGAATAGGGGGCATGCAGGAAGAAATGCAATGTAATAATCAAGCAATGTAGTTTGTGAGACTCTGTAAACTTACATCTGAATGCCAGAAAGTGAACAGCACACTAAATTGAATTCAATACTGCTCCTGTTAGAAGGCTGAGGGACAATTTTATTCCAAATTAAGGTTGTTTGGATTTAGTTCACAGCAAGTGTTGGCCAACAGGAATGATAGGAGCTCATGACCTTCCTGATAAGTTCTAAGTTGCTGAAGCTCTCATCCGTGCCTTTTTTATCTCTAGGCTCGGCTCTTCCAATGCACTCGTGGCTGTTCTCCCTAATTCTACTCTCCATCAGCTTGAGGTCATCCAAAACTCTGCTGCCCATGTCCTAACTTGCACCAATTATCCCTGTGCTTGCTGACCTATATTGGTTCTTGGTTCAGCAATGCCTCAGTTTTAAAATTCTCATCCTTGTTTTCAAATCCCTCCATGGCCTCACCCCTCCCTGTAATCTACTCCAACCCCACAATCCTCAGGTCTCTGCGTTGCTCTAATTCTCGCCTCTCCAACATCCCTAATTTTAATCGCTCCACCATTGGTGGTCGTGCCTTCTGTTGCTTAACCGTAAGCTCTGAATTCCCTCCCTAAACCTCTCAGTCTCGCTACCTCTCTTTCCTCCTTTCAGACATTCAATAAAACCTATCTCTGATGAAACTTTTGGTCACCTGTCCTAATATCTCCTTATGTGATTCAGTGTCATATTTTATTTTATAATGTTCCTGTAAAGCTCCTTGGGATGTTTCATTCCATCAAAGGTGCTGCAAAATTCTAAGTTGTTATTCTATCCTGATGGATTAATAATAAGTAAAGTCCTCTCCCATTTATCCATCTCGTTACAAGGAGATAATTGGTTGATGTCTGACAGCAGGTAATAGCTGCTTATTCATAATTTGCTGGTGACTCATTATTTTCTTTCCTTTTAGGGAGATGTCATCAACACTCAGTGTGGATACCAGACACTACATAAAGAGGTGAGCAATGAGTTACACCCAAACCAAAACATCAATTTGCCTTTTCTATATCCAGATGTCAGTAGATCTGTTGTATATCCCAAATGTTTTTGCTTCAAATTCCCAGCTTTTTTAGTGGAATTGTGTTCTGTTGGCTATTGTGTTCAGCAACGTTTCTTACCATCATTTTCTTCTGTCTCACATGGGAGAATTTCTGGGTAGCATTCTTCTCTTTCTTAATGTTGAGTGTCATTGGGCTGTTTAACCACAGCAGCAACACAGCCAAGTGCAATTCTGTCCATACACATTTGCAATGGGAATACTGGATGGCAAATAGTAGGAGGGAGTCCTGTCATCTTCTCCACTTCCCAATCCGGGTGCAGTGAGCCCAATTACAGTCCTCCTGGTTATAAGACTGAACATGAGCTACTCCCGATCTGCACAGCTTAAATACCAGTACTGGGGAAGCAGTTTACTGCTCTTAAAATTCAACTAAGTTCCCATATGGGTCTGAAGCGTTGAGCCACTTGATATTGTGTGAGTCATTACATTACAAGCTCCGAGTCTTGACCTGTACTGTGAAGGTGCTGAAAAAGTGCAGATGACTCACCTGACGGATATTCCCTGTATCCTATCTTCAGTTATAGGAAAAGTAAGAAAGCTGAACCTTTCTAAAACACTGGTTAGGCCTCACTTAGAATACTGTGGCCAATTCTGGGCACCACAGCTTAGGAAGAATGCCTTGGAGGTGGTTCAGAGGAGGGTCCTTAAGTTACATGGAGAAACTGGTGAAGCTGGGGTTGGCCTCCTTAGAGCAGAGGGGACTAAGGGAAATGAAAAGAGGTTTTTAAAATCATGAATGGCTTTGATAGAGTAATCATGGAGAAATTATTTCCAGTGGCAAAAGGGTCAGTAGTCAGAGTTAATGATGGTAACTGGCAAAGAACGAGGGCAGGAGATGAGGAGAATTTTTTTTACACAGTAGGTTTTATGATCTTGAATGCACTGGCTGAAATGGTGGTGGAAGAAGATTCAATAGTAATTTTCAAAAATGAATTGGATAAGTGTTTGAAAGGTAAAAACTGAAAAGCTGTAAGGAAAGAGCAGGGAGAAATGTGACTAATTAGGTAGCTCTTTCAAAGAGTCCGCACAGACACTGTGGGCCGAATGGCCTCATTTTGTGCTGTGTCATTCTCTGAGAGTCAGGTGCTGTGGATCATCTCTTTTGCTTCATACACCTATCATTGGTGTGCAGCAGCTACACCGTTGTTAATTAAATTGGGTTTACAGCACCAATTATTGTTCCTCAGCCCTTCTTAATAACAAGTGCCGCATCTAAAACACAATTCAATTCCACTGAGTGAATTGACAGCATTACCCTAATGCAAGGCCAAATGGAGACCAACATACAAAGTGTCCTCATGGAACAGAAAGAGAATGCAAATAGTGTACACCAGTTTGAGGGTTTATTGTATTCGATGGAAAATTGAAATAATTACATAAAAGGCCTTGTCAAAGTGCATTTGAGAGTTGAAGTCTGTTGCCTGATGTTCATTGATATTCTTGGGGCTGGTAGTGGATATGTCGAAACTGAATGTTATTTTTTGAGTTTGTATGAAGTGAGAGCAACAGTGCTGTGCTGCTTTGATTTAAGTTGTTTCCTGGACCCTGGGAATTTCAGCTGTTGTGAAAAGAAAAAACATATTGTGAAGATCCTCTGAATTTTTCACCCATTGAATTGTTTTGCTGTTGCTTGCATTGCTCAGACTCAATTTCGACACAAAGAATGTTACCGAGCAGGAAGTTTTATAAAATCCTGATCAGATTCATCTTCAAGTTACAAGATTCCTGCTGGGCTCCAGTTCCTCACAGCTATCCACAGCTTTAGTCATACATCACAAATGACATTGGGGCACCCAACTGATTTATGTTAAATGAGAAAACAAGACAGTAATGGAAATACTTGATCTATTAGGGAACTACTGTAAACTGACCTACTTCCTGTTGGTTTACCTTGATCCAGTTTGACAGTTGGATTATTTATTGTGTTCCTGTAGCCTTGCTTGATAGTTACAAGAATTAACAGTGAGCAGGAGCCTGTGAAATCTTCTGGTCTTAGATTAGGTTCAGTGAATAGCACTTTCGTCCCTGACTCAGAAGGTTGTAAATTCAATCCTCACACCAGAACCTTAAGCAGGTAACCCGGCTGGTACACTGGTGGATGTTCCATTCTTCTTCTCCTCAGCATAAACATACCAATCATACACAAGGATCGGTGAAACAATAATGTAGGTTCTTTATTTTAAGATAAGACTATACATATATATACATAGATAGCATTCACTAGGATGCCAAGTATAAGACATCTAATCTCTACCCTGCTGCTTGCAGACTGACTATAAGTCATGAGATGACGACATCACATCCTGTCAATGTATGTATCCGTGGACAAGATCCCCAATTTATTAAATTCCCAGATGAGATCCCCAATGTGTTAAATTTCCAGATGAAATCCCCAATTTGTTAAATTCCCAGACGAGACCCAATTTTGTTATGGTGAGGAGGAATGAGCTGGCTTCCCTCTTTAGTCAACCCCCTTTGTTGGTCACAACAAGGTTAGTTTAAAAATCCTTTCCCAGTGGATATCTTTTCTCAGTCCAAATGTATTTACTTTTATTAAGGAGCCAACTTAACCAGACTTTCTTGAGCCAAAGAAAGAGTAAGTTTATTAGTTACTAAAACATGAGAAAAAATAATAAAAACGCAACACATATACACACAGATCAGAATTGAGAAGTTAAGAGTCCAAATACAAGTTTAAAAAAATACACATCAGTTCTTTGCCTGCCCATGAGTGGTACATTACGGCTGTTAAGTTGAATGATTCCAGTAGAGCTGACCTTGGCAGAGAGCAGTCAGTTGGAGACATTTGGTTCTGCAGAGTAGCTGAAGAGGCTGTCCTATTTTCTTTTGATCTGCTGAGCCTTGCCTCCAGCAACAGAGAGAGAGGGAGAGAGGCTTTGCCTGAAGCTGCAGGGGTCACTGGTTGGTGTTTCTTCTTGTTTCTTTCACTCTAACAGCACACCAGCACAAGCTGCACTGCTCTGCAGCTAGCTTTTTAACCTATTTTTCCCTGTGTATTCCAGGAGAGGAAATAGTCATGTCTCACATTCATCTCAGAACAAATTAAACATTCTGAGATACAAATCAACAGGAGATGGATTTTTGGGTGACTATCGAGACATGCAAATCTGTCTTTTGCCTCCACAACCACAGGAGATTGAAGTTCAGTCTTTTGCATCTTTCCTATCTCCCTTCCAAATGTCTCTGCTTGAAGGCCATGACATCTTTTCAGGTGTGACATTCCATGTTCTCCCAGGACAGGCCTGTCAGTGTAATCCACATAGGAATCTTCCAGAAAATGGTCACTTTACATTATCAGTGTCTTTGCTTGTATTCCTTATAAAAATCACAGGTCTTCCTTAAAAAGTTCAATATGCCCGTAAGCAATTTGTGGTTGCCATCTGTTTTTCATGACAGTATGTAATAATTGCCGCAGCTTAAGACATGCACCCTTAAAGGAGTATGAACATCATATCACAGCAGTGTAGTACAGAGGGGATGCACTGTAGGAGGTGCCTGTCTTGCAGTGGCACAGTAAACACTGTCTGTCCTCTCAGATGGAATTCTAAAAAAATTCCCATGGAAGATCTTGCCAAAAAAGAGCAGCTGGGAGCAGAAGAGAATGCGGTCCCTTTGAGGGAAACAGTTTCAGGCTGCAGGTTCCAGACAGAAAGAAGTTGAATGAGTGAGTTTTGCAGAGCAACAGAGCTGAAGCAAACTTGCACAAGTATAAAATGAGAGGGAAGAAAATGAAATGACAGGATCAAGTAGCACATTCTCTTCATGCCAGTAAATGATGGCACACCAGAGGTGAAATTGTTTCTTGGGAAGAAGTGACAGATCTCAAACAGAAGTTCAATATAACGCAGACATCAGTAACACAATTAAATGTAATAGTAATAACTTTCCAGATAGTGCAGTCTGCTGGTTGCTATAATTGAGGTGAGAGGTGATCTGAATTTCATGTTTGAGCCCAGCGCTGAAACGTGTGAAATAGTGGTGATAAATGGATAGGTTTCAGTTTCAAGTAGGTGAAAACAGTCCTGCTGGTTTTTACATGAAGCAGACAATATAAATATTTCATGGCCAACATTTTCCCCCTGTCGGGGGGGGATGTGCGGGAGCGGGCGCGGGTAGGTGGGTTCCCGATCGGAGGCGCGCCGTCATTTTACATGGGTGGGCCAGTTAAGGCCCGCCCAGCGTGATGTCCGCTCGGAAGCGCTGTGCACTCCCTGTTGGGGGCCGGGGGGTGGGGTGGTGGAATTCCCTGAGCCGGGAGTGCGCCCTTTCATGCATGTGCGCGAAACAGTGCACAGATCTCCCTCTGGCAAAGTGCCACCTCAGGGAGATCGCTGGAAGTTTCAAAAGTTTTTTAGAAGTGAAAAAAAAAATTCCTGACATGTCCCCTCGTGTGACACTGTCACACGGGCTGGGACTTGTCAATTTCTTTTATTTCAACATTTTGTAAACATTTAAAATCCGTTATGAAACCTTATCCCACCCGTGGATGAGGTTTCATGTTTTTTCAGAAGCCCGCCTGGGCTCCTGGCCCACCCACCAACCTTAAGGTTGGACGGGCAGGTCCATTGATTGCCTCAATTACTTTATTAATGGCCTTAAGTGGCATTGACAGGTCGGTGGGCGTGCAACCAACTCGGCTCCACGCACGCCGAACTGAAACCGTAAATGACATGGTGACGTCGGGACACCCGCCCAACTTTACCCTGTGTCATTTTACGTGTCGGCGAGCGGGCCCCGCCCCCTGCTCGCCAACTGGAAGATGCAGCCCCATCAGAAACATGGATGGTCAACTTTGACCAATGCCCTAACTGCTTAGAGCCTTCTGTTCTTGGAAATGCAGACCCATTCTGAAACCCACAAATTCACAGAAAGATTGGTAATCAATTGATGCCTTTATCTTAGTGCCATTTCCAGATGTTTACTTACATTTGAGTGTGTGGGTGTGTGTGTGTAACTACGTATGTATGTCTGTGTGTGTGTGTGTGGCTGTGTGTAAGTGTATGTGTGGTTTGAGTGTAAGCGTCTGGTGTGTGCATCTGTGTGTAAATGTATGTGTGGTTTAAGTGTAAGTGTGTGTATCTGTGTGTAAGGGTGTGTGTGTGTGTGTGTGTGTGTGTGTGTGTGTGTGTGCGCGCCACGTTATTACAGTCATAATTCTTTGCTACAATTTGAATAGAAGCAAAAAAAAAAGGATTGGCCAGATTTGTTCACACTTTGTTCTCATTTTGTGGCAAAGCGATCTTTAGCTTGTCACAGAATTTCCCTCCCTTAAGGAAGAATCATAATTATTTGTACCCTTTAGAAAAGGTGAATCTGCTGAATATGATGGAATACGGCAGGGTTAAGAATAAGTCAAATGGATAATGGATTTTGCTGTCAGCAACAAAGGAACAGCACTCGCTTTGCCTCACTAACAGCAGCGCACAAAGTTTTATCAGGCTTTCATGCTCAAATTTCATGCCCTTTCCAACATGGCACCCTCGACAGGACATCTGTGGCATCAGTGGGTGAGAAACAATGAGGCTTTTCATCCAGTCAGATTACAGAGTCCTCACTGAGACACGCAGGGGTGAATTTTAATCTCGAAAAACAGGTGGGCTGAGGTCAGATTCAGTAATAAATGTTTTATGGAGAAATCGTTGTCCACTCTGCTGATCTGGTTTTATTATGGCTTGATACACAGCGTTTCGAGGTTGACACAATCATCTATGTCCGAGGCTGTGTCGATGCCATCAGCTTGTGGTTTATGGATAACATTGGTATCACAGTGGGAATTCTTGCCGCATTACTTCTGCCACAGGTAATAATCTCTTAGTTCATGTTGCTATGCTATTAATTCTCTTTCTGTACCAAGGCTTGCGAACAAAAGAATGACTAACATATTGGCAATGACATCCCTGGATTTGTAACAGTGAGAGTGATTTTGCATAAAACTCTGAATCATTGAAATCTATGAACAATGGAGTTCTTAATTCTGAACAGATTTCTGCATTCATCAGAATCAGTAGCCAACAGGTATAAAAATAGGAACAGCAGTAGGCCATTTGACGTGTTCTGCCATTCAGTGAGATCATGGCTGATCTACAACCTAACTCTATACACCCAGCCTACGCCATCCAATTACAAAACAACTATTAATTTTAGATTTAAAATTAACAAAACCATCAAGAATCAATTGCTCTTTTACTATTTATGTGTTTATTAGAGACTATGGGTTCATTTTATGATAGCCACTAATCCATTCTTATCTTCTCCCCTCATCCCCTTTTTTCGATCTCCTTTGTTCATTCTATAGTCAGCTTGGTTCTGTACTGAACCTTACGTTTATCATATTCTTCAAAATATTGGCATAGGATCTTCTACACCCCCCCCCCCCCCGTCACCTCTTTTAATGATCCTGCCCAACTTCCCTCTGCAAGGAGATAAGACCGTGTCTAGTACAGTTATTCCAAGCAGTTTGGAGCTTTCTCATTGTGGAGTCCTGCTCAGTTCTGAGTACCTGATACTGGTGGCTTCTGAATGTTCTGTGCAGCTCGAAGTAACATAACCAGGAGTGTACTGGGGTTCATTATCAATTCTGCATTTTGAAGCATAAAATCCTACTGCATGTACACTGTTTTACAAAGGGCGTGATATTCGTTGATATACCTTCTGAAATTTGTGTGCGATTATGGATTTTCAAATGTAAACTTTAATCCTGACTGGCAGAGCTGTGCTTTCAAAATTAGTCATATGAAGCACACGATGGAATTTAGAAATTGTTCTTATGCAGTGGAAGCATCTTGAGCCACTTCACACTCTATTGCTACTCCATGCACTACAAGCAACACTCTTAAGCGAATTAGCTTATCATAGCCTGTGTGGAAACTGTGGGGAAATGTCCCAAAACAGATAATATATGTTAACAGAAATAAAGATCCTTTTGTTGTCGAACACAACTGAGTGGAAACTGAGTGAGTGAAAATGTTTAAAGATTAAACTGGGACAGATTGTCTAACTCACTCGATGAAATTTGATGCAGTGTTTATTGAGGCTGAATGTTCAATTCGTACGATGAATTTTATCTCAGGTGCACCTCTCTTCTTCACCCTGTAGTGAATCACAGCCAAATAATGTGAACTGAATGAATCTTAAAAGAATTGTGAGGACAATGATACAGACTCAAATCTAATCAATAAGTCATTAACAAAACCGCACACACTGGAAGGTATAAAATGTATAGGTTCTCAGTCCTTTTGTGCCATCAGTTATTGAGTAATTCCACATTCTTCTTTTGAGAATCTGTGTGGATTTGAAATAAATATTTCTCAGTTCACTCATTCTGAATGAATTCTGTAATTGTTGGAAGAATTTTGCAAGCCTTACTAGAAAAGCCAAGTGAAAGCAATATTAACCTGGACAAAAAGTTAGCATGTCCTTATTCCCTGTTGAGTAGAAGCTAAAGGAATAGAATGTTCTCACTGAATAAAGCTTGTGTACACTGCATGGGCGTATTGGTATTGAAGGGTTGAACTGACAGATATGATATTTTAAAGACCCATTAACTTGGATCAAGGATGTTGTATTGTAAGGTCTACTATCTATTTTTAATAACATGGTGCTTATGTAATGGATTAGTTCATCTGATCAAACATGGCGAGGCAGCACAGGCAAATTATCCTCCTGAATTTGCAAAGGTTGCTAATCAGAACAAATGTTTCTGGCCGGCAAGAGAGGTCTCAGGTGGTATTTTAACCTCTCCTGCCCACCCAGCATGGGGGCGGGGTGGGTGGGGGAGTGGGTACATGGTGCAGGCAGGAAGTTCAAATGGTGGAGGGGGGAGGGTTATGGCACCTCACTGGGTTTTTAATTAATGCTGATTTGGAATGTGATTTGCCAGCCACTAATGAAATGTTTTAGTTTTGAGCTTCCTATATGATTCTGCTGTGTGATTCTTCTTCCCTCTCCTCACTTGCAACACCTGCTGAATTGGTGTTGCTCTTCTTAATGGATATAAGAGGGATTTTAGACTCTGAACCTGAACTGACTGCTGTTGGCTGGAATAAGGTCTCATGCGACCAACCTAGTTCCTCGGGAGTGTTTTTAAAATTGAGTGTTTTGTAGCTTAACATTGGATGCCTTCCATTCCAGATAGAAACATTAAGAGAGATTGTGGAATTGGAACAGTCAGGAGATTGATTGTGAACCTTGAGACTGATATCACAATGGTTCTGACTTCAGATCTGCATTCATTTCAGTCCGGAGAAGCCTACGAGTCCTGCAATAAACTGGACCTAATAATCACCTAACTCACAAGCCTAAGTCTATATGCTGGGGAAATTCACTTCAAATACATCCGTAATTTGTGCATTTGTGGATACCTCAAACCCAGATAGCCCCAGTTGCTGACAGTGTATACTCAACTTGGGATTGTTGAAGAGCCAAAGAGCCATATGTAAATGTATCTCAGATAGGCCAGACTTAACGTAAATGAGGGTACCTCTGACAAGATGTTTATTTCAAACACAAAGTCTTGACTTTGAAACCTGGGGAGAAATCTCCTTGTAGCCAATGGCATTTAAAAATGAAATGAAAGTCACTGTAGTCCCAAAGGATAATAGGCTGCTCTCTCATTAGAGAGAGGGATGCCTGGTGGTGAGTTTAACCTGAGGGTCATCACATCTTAGGCAAGGGGCAAGGTTTAGAAGGCAGGACCTTCATGGATGACCTCAGCCAATGCAGGAATTGAACCCACACTGTTAGCATCATAAACCAGCTGGCCAGCCAACTGAGCTAATTGGTGGAAACATACAGCTGTACAGCTTCAATAAACCTTCCCTGCTTTTCTATTCCATTCCCCTTGCAATAAATACCAACATGTCATTCACCTTCCTAATCACTCACTGTACCTGCGTACTAACTTTTTGTGATTCATGTGCCAGGACACCCAGATCCCTCTATACCACTGAGTCCTGCAATCTCCCTCCATTTTAATAACATACTGCTTTTCTATTTTTCCTGCCAAAGTGGACACGTTCACATTTTCCCATATTATACAATTAAAATCCAATTTGTTCAAAGACCAAATTGAAGTTTTGCTCAACTGCTTGATGCAAAACATATTTAACTTACTGCAAATGTGTTTTTTTTTAAAAATCAGTCTCCTTCAGAATCTCTAAACTTCATTTCTGTCATTCAGCCCAATTGATGTTGAAGTTTTCACCTTTTTGACATTAGAAAGAAACAGAGGAAATCTTAGAAATGTGGTAGATTTTTTTCATTTTGTGTGGCCAGTATGGGGAACGGAGACTGGGAAATTAAGTGGCGATCATTATGACCGGATTTCCATTATTGTGCCCCACATACCATTAGCTTCCTGGACATACAAACATATAAACTAGGCCATTCAGCCCATTGAGCCGGCTCTGCCATTCAATAAGATCATGGCTGATCTGTTTACGTTTTGAGTTCCACATTCCCATCTGCCTCTGATAACCTTTGATTCACTTGCCTAACAAGAATCTATCTGCCTCTGCCTTAAAAATATTCAATGACCCCCAGCTCCACCGCCTTCTGAGGCAGAGTTCCAAAGTCGCGCAACCCTCTGAGAGAAAAAAATTCTCCTCATCTCTGTCCTAAAAGGGCAACACCTAATTTTAAAACAGTGCCCCCTAGTTCTGGACTCATGCACAAGAGGAAACATTCTTTCCACATCCACCTTGTCAAGATCATTCAGGATCTTATATATTTCAATCAAGTCACCCCTCACTCTTCTAAACTCCAGTGGAAACAAACCCAGTCAGTCTAACATTTCCTCATAAGACAACCTGCTTATTCCAGATATCAATCCAGTAAACATCCTCTGAACCACCTCCAACACATTTACATCCATCCTTAACTAAGGAGACCAAAACTGCACACAGTATTCAAGATGTTCGATTATGTTCAATTCCTCTCGTAATATAAGGTAGCATTCCATTCGCCTTCGTGATAACCTACACACTAACTTTGTGTGACTCATCCACTGGAACGAGATAGGAATTCACCTGGAGAATGCACCAGGAGTTGGGAATTCTAATGGAAATTCCTCTCTGCATTTGGAAGGAGGAAGAGGGGGAAGAAGGATGCAACTCAGGTTCGAATGTACTGGAAGTGGATTACTTACATCTTTACCAAAGCTGTCCATGCCTCTATATCCAGTCATATCTGCCTGTATAGGTCCTGGGAAACTGCCTTTGCAGGACAAGTGTCACCAGGCAGACAATGATAGAATAGTATGGCCTGTAGCTAACCTGCACACTGCCAGTGGCAATACCATAAAAACCGTTACATTCCTAACATAACTCTCAGGCTCACTGTAACTCTTTCAAGTACAAACACGTTTCTATCTGTTCCTATTCAGATGAAGTTACATTGTTTCATAGCTTGCCAATGTGAGATTTGAACTCTTGATAATCTTTTAAATGAAAACCAAATCAACAAAATTGGGATAAATCAGGCACAGCCCCCAATTCAGGTCAGCTGTAAAAACCAAGGACAAAAATTTAAAGGAACCTTGAACTCTTGATAATCTTTTAAATGAAAATCAAATCAACAAAATTGGGATAAATCAGGTACAGCCCCTAATTCAGGTCAGCTGTAAAACCAAGGACAAAGTTTAAAGGAACCTTACAAACTTTAAATCAAAATGTGATTAAAGGGGTCAACAAAACAGCCCAGTCCCCGCGGTGCCCACCGAGCACGGAAGGCCTCGAGAGTACCAGCAGACACCGCATGCTCCCTCTCCAGGGACATCCAGCAGCGAACGTAGCCACGGAAGAGGGACAAACAATCGGGCGGGACTCCCCCGTCGATCACCCGCTGCCTGGACCTGTTAATGGCCAACTTAGCCAGGCCCAGGAGCAGGTTCACGAGGAGGTCCTCCTTCTTCCCGACCCCTTTCCGCACCGGGTGCCCATAGATCAGGAGCGTGGGGCTGAAGTGCAAACAAAACATCAATAAAAGGTTTTTCAAATAACTAAAAAGGGAGTGCAGCCTACAACACCCTATGTATACATGGTCCACGGACTCCACAAGACCGCAAAAAGGGCACGTGTCCTGAGAGTCCGTGAACCTATGCATCCTCTTATTATAGGGGACTGCTGCATGCAACACCCTCCAACCCAGGTCCCCGATAGAAAGGGGGAGGACACCTCCGTAGAGGGCCTCCCATCGGGGGCCTCCGCCGCCGGACGGCAACAAGGCACGCCAGGGCGTGTCCGGTCGACGGACAAGGGCGAGAAAATGGAAGGTGTGCAGCAGCAGTCCGTACAAAAAGCCCCTCTTTGCCGTGCCAAAAGGCACGGAGGGTATGTCCCCGAGGCGGCTCATATTGCGGGGCACCAGCACCCGAGGGAGGGTTCGGGGCTTGGGGCCAATGTGGAATTCCGTCCGAACAGGGTAACGTTCAGACGGAAGACCACCGCGCACCTGGGCCACCTCAAGACCCAAAATAACGTCGGGTCCAAGCACGACCGTTCTCAGGTCTTGGATGGCATCGGCTGCGACCTGGACACTCACAGACGCTCGTCGCGCCAACTCCTGCGGGAGCATCCAGCCCAGTCCTCCGCCACCCAGCATGTCCCCGATCCTGGTCACCCCTGCGGCCACAGCCCTCCTCTCCGCCAACCACTGAAAAGGACGGAGGGGCGGATTCCTGAGCAGCGGCTCTCTGACAATAGCCGCTACTCCTGACGGGGGAGAGCTGCGTCGCGAGGCGACCACTTTCCAGACTTTGATCAGGTCCTCGTAAAAGACGGGCAACACCTGCAAGGAGCCACCGAGGCCCAGCTGTTCTATAAACAGGAGCTGCACGTCATAATTCAGGCCGTGCACCTGACGGAAGAAATACGTCGTCAGGTCACACCATCTAGGAGGAGGCTCGACGTAGAGGTATCGCTGCAGGGTCTGAAGGCGGAAAGTCGCCACCTGTATGCGTAGGCACACTAGCGCCTGACCACCCTCCCTAACTCTTTCGAGTACCAACACGTTTCCATCTGTTTCAGATGAAGTTACATTGTTTCATAGTTTTGCCATTGTGAGATTTGAACTCTTGATAATCTTTTAAATGAAAACCAAATCAACAAAATTGGGATAAATCAGGCACAGCCCCTAATTCAGGTCAGCTGTAAAAACCAAGGACAAAAATTTAAAGGAACCTTGAACTCTTGATAATCTTTTAAATGAAAATCAAATCAACAAAATTGGGATAAATCAGGTACAGCCCCTAATTCAGGTCAGCTGTAAAACCAAGGACAAAGTTTAAAGGAACCTTACAAACTTTAAATCAAAATGTGATTAAAGGGGTCAACAAAACACCCCAGTCCCCGCGGTGCCCACCGAGCATGGAAGGCCTCGAGAGTGTCAGCAGACACCGCGTGCTCCCTCTCCAGGGACATCCGGCAGCGAACGTAGCCATGGAAGAGGGACAAACAATCGGGCGGGACTCCCCCGTCGATCGCCCGCTGCCTGGACCTGTTAATGGCCAACTTGGCCAGGCCCAGGTATAAGATGTAATTCTTTTGAGTAAAGGTAGAAGTAACTCTTTCGAGTACAAACCCGTTTCTATTTGTTTCAGATGAAGTTACGTTGTTTGCCATTGTGAGATTTGAACTCTTGATAATCTTTTAAATGAAAACCAAATCAACAAAATTGGGATAAATCAGGCACAGCCCCTAATTCAGGTCAGCTGTAAAACCAAGAACAAAGTTTAAAGGAAACTTACAAACTTTAAATCAAAATGTGATTAAAGGGGTCAACAAAACACCCCAGTCCCCGTGGTGCCCACCGAGCACGGAAGGCCTCGAGAGTACCAGCAGACACAGCGTGCTCCTTCTCCAGGGACATCCGGCAGCGAACGTAGCCACGGAAGAGGGACAAACAATCGGGCGGGACTCCCCCGTCGATCGCCCGCTGCCTGGACCTGTTAATGGCCAACTTGGCCAGGCCCAGGAGCAGGTTCACGAGGAGGTCCTCCTCCTTCCCGACCCCCTTCCGCACCGGGTGCCCATAGATCAGGAGCGTGGGGCTGAAGTGCAAACAAAACATCAATAAAAGGTTTTTCAAATAACTAAAAAGGGAGTGCAGCCTACAACACCCTATGTATACATGGTCCACGGACTCCACAAGACCGCAAAAAGGGCACGTGTCCTGAGTCCGTGAACCTATGCATCCTCTTATTATAAGGGACTGCTGCGTGCAACACCCTCCAACCCAGGTCCCCGATAGAAAGGGGGAGGACACCTCCGTAGAGGGCCTCCCATCGGGGGCCTCCGCCGCCGGACGGCAACAAGGCACGCCAAGGCGTGTCCGGGCGACGGACAAGGGCGAGAAAATGGAAGGTGTGCAGCAGCAGTCCGTACAAAAAGCCCCTCTTTGCCGTGCCAAAAGGCACAGAGGGCATGTCCCCGAGGCGGCTCATATTGCGGGGCACCAGCACCCGAGGGAGGGTTCGGGGCTTGGGGCCAATGTGGAATTCTGTCCGAACAGGGGAACGCTCAGACAGAAGACCACCGCGTACCTGGGCCGCCTCAAGACCCAAAATAACGTCGGGTCCGAGCACGACCGTTCTCAGGTCTTGGATGGCATCGGCTGCGACCTGGACACTCACAGACGCGCGTCGCACCAACTCCTGCGGGAGCATCCAGCCCAGTCCTCCGCCACCCAGCACGTCCCCGATCCTGGTCACCCCTGCGGCCACAGCCCTCCTCTCCGCCAACCACTGAAAAGGACAGAGGGGCGGATTCTTGAGCAGCGGCTCTCTGATGATAGCCGCTACTCCTGACGGGGGAGAGCTGCGTCGCGAGGTGACCACTTTCCAGACTTTGATCAGGTCCTGGTAAAAGACGGGCAACGCCTGCAAGGAGCCACCGAGGCCCAGCTGTTCTATAAACAGGAGCTGCACGTCATAATTCAGGCCGTGCACCTGACGGAAGAAATACGTCATCAGGGCACACCATCTAGGAGGAGGCTCGACGTAGAGGTATCGCTGCAGGGTCTGAAGGCGGAAAGTCGCCACCTGTGTGCGTAGGCACACTAGTGCCTGACCACCCTCCCTAAGCGGGAGACTCAGAACCTCGGCAGCGACCCAGTGCAATCTTTTGTCCCAGAAGAAGTCGACTAACAATCTCTGGATTCTTGTGACAAAGTCCGGGGGAGGGGTCAAAGTGACCAGCCGATACCACAACATGGCGGCGATCAGCTGGTTTATGACCAGAACTCGACCTCGGTAAGATAGCACTCGGAGCAGTCCTGTCCAGCGCTGCACGAAGCCTACTGCGCCTGGTATTCCCAGGCAGTCTCCCATCCAAGTACTAACCAGGCCTGAGTCTGCTTAGCTTCCGAGATCAGACGAGATCGGGCGTTTTTTTTTCAGACTAGTATGGCCGTAGGCAATAAATTGTGACTCTTTTTGAGTACAAACACGTTTCCATCTGTTCCTATTCAGATGAAATTACATTATTTCATAGTTTGCCATTGTGAGATTTGAATTCTTGATCTTGGGATTACAAACCCAGTACCATAACCACTTGGCTATTTAGGCCAAGCCAAAAAATATGTTTCCATCTATTCCTATTCAAATGAAGTTACTTTGTTTCATAGTTTACCATTGTGAGATTTGAACTCTTGATACTCTTTTTGAGTAAACCTGTTTCCATCTGTTTCAGATGAAGTTATATTGTTTCATAGTTTGCCATTGTGAGATTTGAACTCTTGAGTCTTGGGGTTACAAACCCAGTACCATAACCACTTGGCTATTTAGGCCAAGCTTTAGGCTCATTGTATGCTGACATCAGTCAATCTGCAGTACACAGATGTGTTAAACAGGTCACTGATGGGCTGTTCATCAGGGGTGCACAGCCTGAAACTTGGCTTGTGTTTAAGTAACTGAACAAACAGCATGCAGGTGATTTGTGTTAAAAGCTTGTTTGGAGGTCTGACATTTTTAATTGGTGATGGAACAATGGTTCCAGCATGGAGTGGCAGAAATAAGACTGCATGGCCATGTATATGAAGTTTGGAATAAGCTGTTTAGTGAATGCTTGTGCGATCATAAACATGTTGTTCTAGAATGCCTTTGCAATTTTCTAGATCCAGTATTGTGAGCACAGGAAGGCTTCCTGACTGTTTTAATGCTGGTATTTAGAGACAGTAAGAAATCTTCCCTCTTGCTTATTCTGGCCATTAACAGCATTATGGGATTAGGGTTGAAAGCTGCCAGATGAATACATGCTTTCTAAGAGTAAAACCTAAATTTGCACATACATTGTTAGGTTTAAGCATCCCAGTGATATCTAAGTTAAAAAAGGTCTTGGGCAGACACAAGTCATGGTGTATGTCATGTAATGTACCTATTTTATACAGTTCATGACATACAGCCTTGCAGTTCTGATTGCCCTTTCACGTGGAGCACAGTAAATGCACTGGCATTTTACTGATCAGATGTTGTGCTGTTTCTAGTTGAACAGGTTACCTGAAGCATGTGCACTCTGCTTGTTTTTACAGAAGTAAAACCTTCTGGAAAGCAAAAATATAAAAGCAAAATACTGCAGATGCTGGAAATCTGAAACAAAAACAGAAAATGCTGGAAAAACTCAGCAGGTTTAACAGCATCTGTGGAGAGAAAAATGGAGTTAATGTTTCAAGTCAGTATGACTCTTCTTCAGAGCTAAAGAGAAGTAAAAATGTGATGAAATTTATATTGTTTAAAGGGGGTGAAGCAGGTGAAGCTGGATAGAAGGCCAGCAATAGGTGGGGACAAAGGAGAGATTGCCAAAGATGTCGTGAACAAAAGGACAAAGGGGTGTTCATGGTAGTGGTACTGGCTTCTGGAAAGCAAGTCTCCACTATGCATGGTGAAAACATGAAAGCCAAGTCAGCAGAAGCATCTCGATAATATTCATGATATTTGAAGGAGGAGTGCAGCCTTTTCTTCACCTTTCACATCGTAACAAAGGGGCTATATGTAGTGATTGTAAGTAAAACCTTTCCTACTCTTTTAGGGTCACGTGCTTGTACTGATGATTCAGCCCCGAGTGCGGGTAACCTTAGGGGCGGAGCTTTCTAGTCATGGGCCTGGTTCAAGCATGGAGCTTCTACAAGAGCTCTGTAAATAAAGTTATCTGTTTCAAGTAAGAAACCTGTCCGGTACGCCAAGTTTATTACACTTGGCAACAAGGATAAATAGCTGCGACGCTGCACCTCAGCTCGTAAATGTGAGTACATCAATTCTTAAGGAAATAAAGAAAAGTATCGAGCCTAATCGACCCTTATAACTCCAGCAATAGCTACTGTTGCTGGTAGTCCTTTATGCTCATCAAGACAAGGAATGTCTGTGCTGGGAAATGGAGCCCATTTTATTCAAATGTTGCCATTTATCATTCTTTGGCCAGATAACAGGTGCTCCATCGAGTGTCCCACACAATGTGTTTCAGTCTCGACCTCAGAGCACCATCCCCGCTGCAAACAGCTAGTTAACAGCTTGGTGCCCAGTTAAAAGAGCCATTTCAAATTTGAGGGTCAGCATTCCAGCTTGAAACATTTCAGAGGCTAGAACATGTGTTTCACAGAGGCAGTTTCGACAGCGCTTAGTCAAAAATCTGTCAAGTGTTTCAGAAAGAGCTACAGATTATATGTGCAGAGCCCTTGCTGGCCTCAACCAGAACTGTTTCAAGTTCTGGGTTTGTGTAGGCAAATGCTAGTCTGAGTGATACCAGATGCTAGTACCTTTCACCTTGAATGTTTTCATTTTAGCCTGCTTAATTCCAGTGTAGAACAGACAACCATTAATGGAACTGCAGAAAAGTGCTTTTTCCTGGAGACTAGTTTGTAAAGCTTGCAAATTGTGTGCTATTTTGATGCTTAAATTTTCATCAATGTGGGCTTTCTTTAACCAAACTCAAAATTGTGCATGCAGGAAAGGGTGCTGCACTGTCTCCAGTGCCATCTGTTGGATGACATGTTAAACTGAGACCCTGTCTGCCCTCTCAGGTGGATGTAAAAGATTCCATAACACTATTTCAAAGAAGAGCTGGAGAGTTTTCCTCAATGTCCTGGCTGATGTTTATCCCTCAACTATCATGTAAAATAGATTATCGTATGTCAGAATCGTATTGTTAATGGTAGCTTACTGCGCACATATTGGCTTCCTCATTTTCCACATTGCAACAGTGATTATGCTTCAAACAACATCAATGGCCATCGTTGAATGAATTAGTAGTAAAAAGTCATGCGTTAGTTAAATGAAAGACCTTCTGTTGAGCAAGAGAGGGATCAAACCAGTCATTGTCGATACGACTGATTGAAAATCAGCAAATTGCCTTCCTACAGTAGCAATGGAGCTAGAAGGTCATTGGTTCATTGAGAGATTACTGCTTATTCCAACAAATGTTTTGAGGCTAAATGTTGAGGTTTTGTAGGTTTAGACATACAGTAAAATATTTAAATTGCTGGATTTGGTTGCTTATGGCTTTTAGAGAATATATAAGGAAAGGCCATTTTCAATCTTTTTCAAAATCCAGAGCTGTGATTGATGTAAAAAAATTAATTCAAGATCTTCCTGCTGTTACCATAGAAAAGGTGTATGTGAGTATGAGGTGTCAGTGCTTCAGAGTACTGTTACTGTTACACAGAAGCTGTATATAGATAGAGCATTGCAAAAGTCTCTGATGGGAAACAGTCATTCTTCACATTGAAATACATCCCTCCAGAAGTCAAGCCTGACTGCGTGTTTTTGCCTGAAATTATTCAGCTGTGAAGTTACGTTCTTGGATCCCCTCTGATTTTATAATCATAGGTAAGTAGAGCACAGATTACTGCGTCTATACTAGCTTTTAGAAAGAGCAGACGTCATGCTTAGTCTTAAACCTTTGCTTTTTGTTCACAATCCTCTAAGTTCCTCATCCTCAAATACCTGTCTTAACTCCCTTTTAAAATTATTTATGGAGTCAGTTTCTATCAGGTCGAGCATTCCAGATCATGACAGCTCCCCGAGTGAAAATATTTCTCCTCATCTCCATTCTAGATCTTTTTCCAATGATTTTAAATCTATGACTCATTCACCAGAGGGAATCTTTTTTCTCTGTACTTACTCAATCAAAACGTCTCATCATTTTGAAAAGCTCTGTTCAGTCACCTCTTAACCTTCTCTGTTCCAAGGAGAAGTCCTAACTTTCCCAACCTCTCTTCAGAACAGAAGTCCCTCATCCCTGGGAACATCCTGGTAAACCTCCTCTGTATCCTCTCTGAGGCCTTTACATCCTTCTTGAAGTGTGTGGCCCAGGATTGTCCACAACACTCCAGCTGAGGCCTAACTGATGATTTATAAAGTTCTAGCAGGATCACTTTGCTTTTATATTCGATTTCTCTATTTATATTCCTAGCTAACTCATATTCTTTTTAACTACCTTATCAACCTGCCCTATCACCTTTAAGGATTTGTGTATATGGACACCAAGGTCCCTCAGCTCATCTGTACTGTTTGCTATGGTGCCATTTACAGTAAGTAGCTGCAATATCTCTGAAGAAGGGTCATACAGACTCGATAGATTAACTCTCCACAGATGCTGCCAGACCTGCTGAGTTTTTCCCAGCATTTCCTGTTTTTGTTTCAGATTTCCAGCATCCGCAGTATTTTGCTTTTGTCTTAGTGGTTAATTCGCTGCCACTTCTCTTCCAGGAATGCCTACCTTGAAGAAATACTGCTCTTCTCTCCGGCAGCTCTGAAGAAGGCTCACATGGACTCGAAACGTTAACTCTGTTTCTCTCAGATGCTGCCAGACCTGCTGAGTTTTTCCAGCATTTTCTGTTTTTGTTGCAATATCTCTCTGCATTTCAGAAGATCAATTCTTATAATTAGTTTTCTCATATCGTGTGAGTGCTTATGTAGCTGGTGCATGTCAACATTAGACCTGAGGAAGCTCATTAGCTAAAGTGGATTTTTATCTCATTTCATTTTAATCTGTTTCAAAGTTTGCCTTAATCTACATGATACTGACACAGAGGTAGAGCACATAGGAATAAATCTCTCTATTGGCAGGTCTCGTGCAGTACCCAAGAGAAAACTGAAGTGAAAATATTCATTATCCCCTGCCAATATTACTCTTGGGCTGGTTGCAAGAGGCTGAAGAGAAATGATACAAGCTGGCTGCCTCATTTTCTCATTTGCTGCATGGTTTACAGAGCCCCATCACATTAGCAAAATGCTGGGAGTGAGATTTGTGAGACTCGCACAGGCTTTCAGCCCATTTAAGACTGAAACTGAGTTTCATGTTACAAGTGCCTTCATCAAAATGGATTATAATTTTGAGCCCAAATAAATGGGCTTCCTCCAAATACATAATGGCCTGCCAGTCTGAGATTGCAAGGACCCAACTGACGGTAAGGAACTCATCATGAATGTTGCCTGGAGTTTGGAACAGAAGGATATTGTCAGACTGTCTCTTTTCATCAGCACACAACGATCCTATCAATTAGAATAAGCTGGCTTGAGTCATTTCTCAAATGTTTTCTTCCCTCACTATATTATGCAAATGATGTATAATTACTGCATTACAATTAGTGTGCTTCATTAACCTACAGTTATAGTTCAGTTTGCCACAGAGGCAGCTAATGGTGCTTTGCTTCCTCTGACTTGTGAATTAGCAATTTTTGTTTCACGTCACCTTCCTTAACTCATGCCCACCTGGAACATTCCAGCAATGCTGATATTTAGCATGTGAATTCAGACCCTTGAGGTCAGAAAGGGCTTGAGCAGCTCCTTGGAACAGAGAATTGTAAAATACCATTGTTTCCTAAGGGCATGACTTTTCATAAAATCGTAGAATGATACTGCATAGAAGGCCCATCGTGTCTGTGCTGGCTCTTTCAAAGAGCTATCCAATTAGCTCCATGACCCTTTTTCCCCAAATGCTTCCCCTCCAAGTATTTATCTAATTCCCTTTTGAAAGTTCTTATTGAAATTGTTTCTGCCACACTTTCAGTCTGTCTCACCTTGAGGCACCACTGCAAAGCAATCCCTGGAGCTCATAAATGATGATCATTTTCAATTTTAATTCTTTACAGACAAGGAATGTCTGAAAAAAGTAGATATACTTAGTGTCATGTAAGTCAGAACAATCTATCAGGGTCAAATGCACCCTTTTGCAGGTCTTTTATGAAAACATTAAAAAAAAAGTGCAGCAAAATAGACAGGATCGCATATATTTTTTTAAAATAAGATTGTTTCTGGAGAGTTTACTGCACTTTCACAGACCAGGCTGATTTTGTTAATTACTTTGAAGGAAGAGATGACCAAAAAAACGAAAGGAGCAATGGTTGCTGGAGGAATATTTAAGACTGCATCAGTTATTGAATGGGTAAATCTCCTTAGAACTTAATGCAATACGTCTAAAAAAAAATGATGTGCAATTGTTGGTGGCGTCAGCAGTTTTATTACACATTTTATGTTTAAATAATGTCTTATTTACGATCATGCTTCCTCAGCTCCCAGTAATAGCTGTGTTCCAATCTCCAGTTACAGGAATGTGTTGGAAAGCCTGTTTCTCTTTGGTAGCCCACATTGACATTTTGTGATAGTGGCTTGCCTTGGCCCTAGTGATGTCTGTAATAGAATAAAAGAGGATCTTTTTAAACCTGTTATTTACGTCAATGGTGCCGTCATAGCTTCATACGTGAGAGAAACGGAGGCAGATTTATTCAGTGTAAACCCAGCTGGTTCAGCCATTAGACATAATTAATTCGTCCAGAACTGCAAGAGAGAAAGAAGAAAATACTTGCATTGATATTGCTTCTATCATATTGTCAGTGGAACCGGTTAATGAATTAACAACCAATTAATTATTTTGAAATGTAGTGACCACTCGAGGGGCTAAATGGCCTGCTCCTGTTCCAATCTTCCTAATATCTCATGCAGCTCGTTGTTTGATGAGGCTCCTGTGAAGCGCCTTGGGAAGCTTTACAATGTTAAAGGTACTATATGAATGCAAGTCCTTGTTGTTGTTGTTGATGTTACATTCTTTTCAACTTTATAGGATTACAGTTATCCACACCGCTGCTGCACCCCTCCCCCCATCCCCACCAACCTTAAAGTATGTGGGTCCACTACAGCTTTGTGAATACTTAAAATGCTCAAGTACATCAGAGGGCACATCATTATTGTGCGTGACATCCTCGTAATCGTTGTTTCCAGTCATTAGTAACCATGTTGATGCCACAAGTCAGGTCATGCTTTGAACTACTAAAGAATACCAAGCGATCACATGTAGGCAGCTCGCTTTCTGAATTTCATGAATTAAAATAAAACCTGAAAGCTGTCTTATTCATTTGTTTATGTGTCAAGCTCCACAGACATGCAATTCAAACATAGTTTAATAAAAACCGATTTAAGTTATTGGATGTCCAAGCCGCCACTTCAGAGTTCTGCTAATCATTCAACTCCTTAAATTTCATCGGTTAAGAAGGTTGATTATTGATCCTATCATTCATCCAGTTCCCAGATAACCCTTTGATCTGGAGGGTCATCACCACATCTTTGGATTTTTCTCCCCTCCCAGAAACATATTCAGATTTTTCATAGGACGATACAGCACAGGAGGCCATTCAGCCCTTTGTGTCTGTGCTGTGTCTTTGGTAGAGCTATCCAATTAATCCCACTCCCAGCTCTTTTCTTGTAGCCATGTTTAAAATTGAAAATGAATTTCCTTTGCTATTCTTCTTCCAGTCTGCCTGTTCTGTGGGGGGATCTGTTTGGAGAAAGCCTCTGATCCACTCGCAGCAACTGAGACTGAAGTTCACTTCCTAAACCTCACCTATAAAAGCCTCTGCAAAACAACTCTTTGAAAACTGGTTCCTTCACATAAACAGCCTCTGTAGGTTCTGCATGGCCTCTGATGTGGAAATCCAGAAAATGGAAAAGTGACTATGGTACCTGCATTATACAGAACTGATGTCTGTCAAGGAAGGGAAGCTGCCCACCAGACCTGGACTGGCCTACATGTGACCCCAGTCCCACACTACATGGTGTATACCTTCAGAAGTGGGCAAATGAATGTTGCTTTGCCAACATTAGTCATGTCCCAAGAATAATTTTAAAGGAAAGCTGAGACAGACTGTTTGGTTAATAGGTTCTAGCCCTGCTGTAAAAATCATTAAATCTGAGGTAACTCTGTAGGCTTATTATATATCAGTGTTATCTTGATAATGTACTTTTTGCAGTTTTCATTCATTCACATCAAGAAGTAATGAGTAGGAGCTAACCAAGGTGTCTTCAAACAGCCTGGTGTTTTTCGCAAGGGTCAAATCTAACATCATCATTCCTATTTGTACAGTGTTCAGAGAGTAGAAAATAAGCATGTTTTGTGTTTAAAAACTGCTCTCTTCAAATATCCTGGTTCTCATCGATCACTTTCTCACCCTTAAATGTCAAATTCATCTGGCACTGACATTCAGTATGCTACAGCCTGAATTGTTCAAACTTCCTCCCAAAACTTGGCTTCAGCATGTTTGATTCAATCAAATGGGGAAAATCAGTGTGTCACTGAAAATTAGCATCTTTCATTTAAAAACTACTTTTTCCACTTTATCCTCTCCTTTCCTGGAAATGCTGTGTTCTGTCCCCACGGGCCGAATTACAGTACCTCGCCCAAGTTTGCTAAGTGTGGACAGGGGATCTCAGCAGGCTAATCATCCACATGAGGCATATCACAGCCCAGCCCTGTCCACAGGTGAACTTACCGTCTGAGGGTCACTGCATGACACGGATGGTAACACACACTCCACATCAAAACTTTTTTGTCGCATTTTTCACAAAGCGTTTTCCAGCCAATGAAGTGTAGTCACTCTTGTAATTCAGGGGGTATCCAGGCAAATTGTAGTTGCCCCTATTGCCACCTTAGTCATGATCAGCTCAGAACCTGGCGTCATTCCAGTTGTTGAATGACAGTTCCACACCAGGCAGTGCATTTAACAAAATGGGGTTATTGGAATCTTCCATCCTGTACATACACAGAAAGAATACATTGTATTCTTCTTTATTCAGAGTTTTAGTTCAATCTTGTTTTTCAAAAGATTACATTAAAAGTGAATACCAATGCATTTTGACATGTTGATGTGGTCAGGTTCACGTTTGATTTCTGGAACCCAGCACGGTTGAGTGGGGACTAGGAGACACATGGAGTGACTGAAAAGCACAGTCTGGGAGACAAGCGTTCCTCGGATTGCCGGTTAAGGCTGTGGAGATTCAGTCTGACCATTAGTTGAAAGTCTCACAAACTGGAGGATTTATACCCACATAAAAATTAAATGTTTTACGCAGATCACAAGCATGAAATGACAAGGGAAGGAAATATCAATCGATGGCTTCGAAGTAGTCAGTCAGCCGGAAGCTTCCAGTGAGGTTTCAGTCTGTGCACGCTGATCCAGAGCAGTGCTGGCATAGAAGGGAAAGGGACAACATTTGAAGTTCATGGCAGAAGTGTTTGAGGGGCTGAACGGCTTTTTACAACTTCTTATGCTGAACCATTTCCCTGAGCCTGATTAGAACAAAAATAAACTTGTACAGAAACTCATCTGAAGTAACTGTATTTTAAGGTAAAGACACAATTTCCAAGGTTTACAGATCAGTACGATTCTGGGTTAATCCCTGGTTTTGGAGTTAGCGACCTCACAGAAGGCAGTGGTAGATGCACAGAGAGAATACAGAAAAGAGGCTGGCAAAGAAGCTACTGACCCTATCGGAAGTAAGTGGAGGCCGAGTAAAAATGGGGTCAGGTAAAACTGTGTTATCCCACTCAACCAGTCTGCTGGCACTGCCAAGACTCTCACATGAACTCAGGTGAGGGACAAGACGTACCCTGGGGATTGAGTCAGCAGAAGAAGGAAAGAATGGAAATGTAAGGGTGTTGAGCAGGATAGAAGAATGTGAAATCGTGCCCACGCCACAGTGTCTTTAACCTTGGTCGTGTGAGTTGTTGAGTCTACAGCTCTTGCAGGTACTGAGCTTGGTATAGTCGCGCAATCTGGCACCCGAAATGCACATAGGTCAACGTTTCTGCAGACCTGCCATTCAGTAATATCCAGCTGCTGCATTTGTGTTGAATCCCATAACAAACCGAGTTATAGTATGTGGCAGTCTTACTGCATAATGAGCTCTCTGGTGCAATTAAATAGGACATTTACAGATCACAGATTGTGGCCAATCATATTAATGACTTTGGTTTGGCTTCAGTAAATAGTTAACAATTAGCCAACAGCTCATTTGAATTTTGTTTTGAGAGCATTGTTGTGCACTTCTCCTGTCAGCAGATATTAAATCACCATCTGTTTTCTTGTCATTTATCCATTAAAGCAAATGGAACAAAAGCTAACTTCCATTTCACATCTTGGCACACATTTCACTGACTTGGCTCCATTAACCCAATCTGTCCTATGCAGTGAGAAAAGAGAGAACTTGGATTTCAGCACAACCTCAGAACATCCCAAAGCCCAGCCAGCATTAACCACTGTTGCAACGTGGGAAATACGACAGCCATTTTGTGCACAGCAAGCTCACACAAACAGCAATATTATAATGACTGGACCATCCCGTCCTGCTCTTTTCTTTTATTCGTTCATGGGTTGTGAGCATCACTGGCTAGGGCAGCATTTATTGCCTACCCCTAGTTTCCCTTGAGAAGTTGTTGGTCAGCTGCCTTCTTGAACCGATACAATCCCTGTGGTGTAGGTACACCCACAGTGCTGTTAAGAAGAGAGATCCAGGATTTTGACCCAGCGACAATGAAGGAAGGGCAATATATTTCCAAGTCAGGATGGTGAGTGACTTGGAGGAGAACTTCCAAGTGGTGGTGTTCCCATCTGCCTGCTGCCCTTGTCCTTCTAGATGGCAGCGGTCATGGGTTTGAAAGGTGGTGTCTAAGGAAGCTTGGTGAGTATCTAGAGTACATTTTGCAGATAGTACACATTGCTGCTACTGTGCATCGGTGAAGGAGGGAGTCAATGTTTGTGGATGGGGTGCCAGTCAAGCGGGCTGCTTTGTCCTGGACGGTGTCAAGCTTCTTGAGGGTTGTTAGAGCTGCACTCATCCAGGCAAGTGGAGAGAATGCCATCACAGTCCTGACTTGTGCCTTGTAGATGGTGAACAGGCTTTGGGGAGTCAGGAAATGAGTCACTCTCTGCAGGATTCCTAGCCTCTGACCTGCGCCTGTAGCCACAGTTTTTATATGGCTAGTCCAGTTCAGTTTCTGGTCAATGGTAACCCTTAGAATGTTAATAGTGGGGGGTTTCAGTGATGGTAATGCCATTGAATGTCAAGTGGCAATGGTTAAATTCTCTCTTGTTGGAGATGGTCATTGCCAGGCACATGTGTGGCATGAATGTTACTTACCATTTGTCAGCCCAAGCCTGGATATTGTCCATTTGGACATGGACAACTTCAGTACCTGAGGAATCACGAACGGTGCTGAACATTGTGCAATCATCAGAAAACATCCCCACTTCTGACCTTATGATGGAGGGAAGATCATTGATGAAGCAACTGAAGATGGTTGGGCCTAGGACACTATCCTGAGGAACTCCTGCAGTGATGTCCTGGAATTGAGATGATTGACCTCCAACAACTACAGCCATTTTCCTTTATGCTAGGTATGACTACAACCAGCGGAGTGTTTACCCCCTGATTCCCATTGACTCCAGTTTTGCTAGGGCTCCTTAGTCAAATGCTGCCTGGATGTCAAGGGCAATCACAGTCGCCTCACCTCTGGAGATCAGCTTTTTTGCCCATGTTTGAACCAAGGCTGTCATGAGGTTAGGAGCTGAGTGACCCTGGCAGAATCCAAACTGAGCATCAGTGAGCATGTTATTGCCACTTGATATTACTGCTGATGACCCCTTCCATCACTGGCATCTGTGATACTGGGAACCTCCACAGGAGGCCGAGGTGAGGCTGGAGAGCCACTTGGCACTTCCGGCTGAAGACTGTTGAAAATGCTTCAGCCTTGCCTTTTGCACTGATGTGATGAGCTCCCCCATCATTGAGGATGGAGATATTTGTGAAGCCTCCTCCAGTGAGTTGTTTAATTGAGCACTACCATTCATGACTGGATGTGGCAGGAATGCGAAGTAGTGCCCTGGGATCTTTTATGTCCACCTGAGAGGGCAGATGGGCCGCCGCTGACTGTCATCCCATTGAAAGGCAGCATCTCCAGCAATGTAGCAGTTGCTCTGGAGTATCAGCCCAATTAGATATCGTAGAAAATAAGATAGATTAAATTTTCATTTTCAGGTTCTTGAACCCTTGCTCACAACAAAAGAGTGCATGACTTCAGAAGACAATATTGACACTCCAGTGCTCCACAACAATCGAGTATTAAGGCAATGTACATACTGTAGCAAGCAATAGCTTCTGATCCTTGTTTTCAAATCCCCCAATGTAACATTTCTGTAACAGCCTTCGAGCTCTTTGCATTCATGCAGTTCTGGCATCTTTTGCATTCTCTATTTTAACCACTGCACTATTGAAAGAGGTGCCTTCAGCTATCTAGGCACTAAGCTCTGGAATTCCCTTCATAAGCTTCTCTCTCCTCCTTTAAAATGTTCCTTCAACCCCAAGTCATCAGTTCTAATGTATACTTATGTTGATCAGTGTCAAATTGTGTTGCCTTGGGACATTTTACTATTTCAAAGGCACCATATAAAGGCAATTTGTTGCAGTTGTTCCCAATAGCAGCTGCTGACAGAACAGCATCAGCTGAGATCTGGAAACAGGGGAGCTGATCCACCAGACGGCACCTCCAGCAGTGCAGCATTCCCTCAGGACTTTACTGGAGTGACATCCTGGATTTTGTGCCCAGTTTCTGGAGTGGGTCTTGAACTCAGAAGCTTAGGACTCAGTAGTGAGAGTGTTAACACTGAGCCAAGGCTGACACATCACACAGGCAGTGCATTTCAGGATTTGAATCCTGCACAGAAAACATCTGGTTTTCCAATGCTGGATGAAATGGTCCAAGCAATATGTGTACAACAGTTAGTGCCTATTTAAAAGACATTCGGGCACTAAGCACTTTTATGCGCATGTGATGAATCAAATTCTTGCACTTGTACAGACTATTTGTTTTCAAGATTGTCAACCAGTTTTAGCCTGGGGAAAAAAAAGACTTAATTTTACCCGAAATTAATGTTGTAATTGGCCTGAATTTTTCAGAAGGTGGGGGCTCCCCTCCCGCCATCCACAGAGTCAGCAGCTGCTGACTCCGACTACCCCGCAGCCAATTTCTGCCCCTCACTTGGGAGGAAGTCCCAACTTAGAGAGGTACCAGCCAATCTGATTGGCCGGCAGCTCTCCAGTCCCCGCAGCAACTGCAGAAGAGGAACTACACCTACCTGTCGGAGCCTAAATGCTGGAGGACAAGTGTAATGGTTCCCAGAGCAGGGAGGGTAGAGAAGGCCTGGGGTCTCACCAGGGGGGGTGATCAGGGTCTCGAGTAAGAGGCCGGGTGGCCATTAATTGGCTACTTAAGGGCCTCAAAGGGGCAAGGGCGGGATTCCCGTCCAAGGCCTTGTCCGCTCCAGCGTAAAATCGCTGTGTGTTTGGGGCGGGCGAGAACCCAGAGGGAATCCCACCCCTTCCATTTCAGACTCCCCCACCCACCAGTGAGGAGCGTAACATTCAGGCCATTGAGACATTGTGCTGATTCCATATTAATTATTGGACTGTCAAACAACTGCTATGCGTATAGCTCAGGGCAGTTGGAATTTTTACATTGTATGCTAATGCCATTTTACACTCCTGTCAATTTGTACAACAGATCTCATGCCTCAAAAGCTAGCGACACTGAAGGAACAGCAGTATAGTTTCAAATCAGTTCTCTCTGGCCCAGTCTGGCTGATAAGCTCTTAAGGACTTGGCCAGCTCAGTCAGTAATGGTGATGCTGAACGACTCTTAATGGTAGACATTGAAATCTCCCACCCAGAGTAATTCTGTGCTCATGCTACTTTCAGTATTTCTTCCAAATTGTGCTCATTATGAAGGAGCACTGATTCACTAAACAAAAACAAAAATACCTGATTCACTAGCTGAGGGGGGTGCTATAGGTGATAATTAGCAGGAGGTCTCCTTGCCTATGTTTGACCTGATGCCATGAGACTTCATGAGATCCAGAGTCAGTGTTGAGGACTCCCAGGACTACTCCCTTCTAACTGAGGGCCATTGTGCCGCCACCTCTGGTGGGTCTGTCCTGTCAGTGGGACAGGATCTACCCAGGGATGGTGACAAAGGAGTGTAGCTGCAATGTATGATTCTGTGAGTGTGACAATGCCAGGTTATTGCTTGTCTAGAGGCCTATTTCACTACTCCATGCTTCCACCTTTACTACTCCCCAACCCCACCTACCATTGCTTATCTCATCTTGCTTTCCTCTCCAAAGTCCTTGAGCGCATTGTCATGATCCAATTTGATACCAATCCCTTTCAAAATTCCCTCTTTGAATCCTTTTTAAGCTGGATTCCAAGCTGCCCGCTGCAAGGAGATCTGAGCTGGAGTCACCAAGGGCAAATTGTGACTTCCTGGTCCTCATCAGGCTCTTTAGGAATTCAACAAATCAGAGCTCACTTGTCCTAGGAAAGAGTTACATATATTGTGGAAGATGAAATAGGAGAATGGGCTCTGAGGTAAATGCACTGTCCAGTGTGTTAGTAAACTGCACAGGCCAGTAATGTCCCATGGTTTTAATCCTACCCTGGGATAAACTAGCTAATTTCAGTCAGGCCACAGCTGAGACATTACATATGACCTCACAAACCCTGGCCTCAGTTGGTTCTGCTCTCGATCTCTGTCCCGTGACACCTGTTATAAAGAGTGTGCATGGCTGTCCTGACTGTGATGCCCTCCGCCAGCCAATAACATGCTGATGTTCACTGCCTGAGCTTGCCCATGATGAGTGGGCACTTGAGTGAGGTACTTGCTGGGGGTGGGCGGTGACTGGCAGTGAGCAAATTGATGCTTACATATGGAGAAATTTAAAGTGATGTTTTTATCAGCATCCCCTGAAGTCAGTAATTCTAATGAAGAGCAATGTTAATTAGACTCTCAACTCTGCGCCACAGTTTAAGAACACAGTAAATATTTAGAATTGACAAAATGAATTTGGTCTTTGGCAGAAAAATGAAGCTAATTAAAAACTCATGGCTCAAACATAATGACAATACTAGCTGTACCATATAAATTGAAATGTGTTTATGGGTGAGTAGAATCTGAAGTTAATTAAATCTGCTGTATTGTTGAGTTATTAATAAAGGTTTCTTCAGGAGACTTTTAATCATCTTTATATCCTTTACTTTTGAAGTCAAGTTATTGTTACAGGTTGTCCAGGAAGATAGACCAGCAAACTGCTCCCAGTTCCCAGACACAGCCTCTGACCCTGGGCACTGCTGAGCTGCAGTGTAAGTTGATAGATAACCCCAGCTCTCATTGTATGGGGAAAGTGCCAGGTCTCAGCCTGATACAGCTTCCTCATTCCCCTAACCTTTCACCCTTCCTATCCACATGTTACCTCTCATCCCAACCCAACACGAATGATCACCCAACCCCATTCCCTACATTCAGTCCTCCAACCTACTTGACAACAGTAATAGTGTATCATTGACTCTGAAGTGCTGAGGTAATGAAAAGCACTATATAAATGAAATACTTTGTTCAACTTTGCATATAGCCGACACTTTATAGCATTGGTGAAATAGCTTCAGTGAACAAATCAAGTTCAACTAGTTTGAGACTGCCTTAAGAAGTGCTACAAATTTTAACCTTTAGCCGTCCTCAGTTGGTTTATGAAGCTGAAATTGTTTTCCTAGTCACGTTTCCTGATTTGTAGCACTGAAATAAGACCTTTCTCCAACTGAGACTCAATTTTTTTCTCTCAAGAATTATGGATGTGCAGCTGACCCAGGTTATTCTGTGCACATAATTATTGCTGCTGAGGCATGAAGATGTAATGCCAGCCCTGAATGATTTACTTCTCACTTAAAGTTAAAACACATCTAATTATCAGCCACAGTCTCAGGTTAAAGCAGACTGCTCATAATCTCAGCATCCTACTTAATCCGAAGTTTAGCTTCCAAACTCATATGCTCTTCTTCACAAAGATCACTGAATTCCACCTCCATTATATCATCTATCTCCACCTGTACCTTGGAGCAGTTGTTGCTAAAATTCTCATCTATGCCATTGTTATCTCCAGACTCAACTATTTCATTGCTTTCCTGGCTGGCCTTTGAACTTTTGCACTTGAACCTATCTAATTTTCTGCTATCCATATTCTAACTTGCACCAAGTCCCGTTTACCTATCACCCCTATGCTCGCTGACCTACAATGGCTCCTGGTCCCCCAATGATGAGTCATAATGATGTAAAGTTTACAAGAAAAAAGGAACAGGAAGCTATGGACAGGATGACAATAGATAAAGAAGACATACTAAAAAGATTAACATTACTGAAATTTGATAAGTCCAGATGGAATGCATCCCAGGTTGTTTAAAGAAGCAAAGGTAGAAATACCAGAGCCATTGGTCACAATCTTTTAATCCTCATTCGACACAGGAGTAGTGCCAGAGAAGGGGGGAGTTCTTAACGTTGTACCATTATTCAAGAGAAGAGAGATGGCAGACCAGTCAGCCTAACGTTGATGGTGGGGAAATTATAGGAAATAATTATCAGGGACAAAATAAACTTTTCCTTTGGATAAACATGGGTTACTCAAGGAAAGCCAGCAAGGATTTGTTAAAGGCAATTTGTGTCTGTCTAACTTGATTGAATTCTTTGAGGAAGTAACAGAGAAGATTGATCAAGTTAATGCAGTGGATGTTGTATATATGGATTTTCAGAAGGCATTCACACAGAAGATGAAAGCGCATGGAATTAGGGGGAACGTGGTGTTAGTGATACAAAATTGGCTCAGTGACAGGGAACAAGGGATGGTGCTGGATGGATTACTTTAAGATTATTGGAGCTTTGCACCAAGTATCACTTTGACTCCTTAGTCTTTTTAATTTTTATAATGGTTTAGTCATGGGTCTAGACAACAGCATTACAAAGATTTCAGCTAATACAAAACTTGACAAAGTAATAGATAGTTGCTGGCTTCAAAATGGCATAACCAGGATGGTGAAATGTGCAGAAGCATGACTTAGGAGTTCAGTGCATGAAGTGTGATATGGGGAGGAGCAATATAGAAAGACAGTATATCACAAATGGCACAATTGTGAAAAGCTTAGAAAGCAGAGAACCTTGGAGCCTATATACAAAAATCCTGGAGGTGGCAGGACAAGTTGATGAAGTGGTTAAAAAAACATGAAGGTTTCTTGGTTGCATAAATAGAGGGATAGAATATAAAAGCAAAGATAGCATGCTAGAACTTCATTAATTTTTGGTACAACCTCAGCTGGAGTATTGTGGACAATTCTGGGCCCCACAATTAAGGGAAAAGGGCACAGAGGAGGTTTACCAGGATGTTCCCAGGAATGAGGGACTTCAATTCTGATTAGAAAAGTTACTGTTCTCCCTGGAACAGCTAGAGGTGACCTATTAGAGGATTTCTAGACGATTAGAGGTTTAGCTAGAGTAGAAATGGAGAAAACTTATTCCCTCTGATAAGTGGGTCAGTAACTAGAAGTCATGGAGCTGAATAAAACGTTGGGGCGTTGAGGGCAGGATCTGCACCGGGAAGTCAGCAGCTTTTTGACTTCCAGTCTTGCCTTCGAAACGCACCTGATAATACGTTGGTTGGGGCTAATCAAGCTGAAGGATGGGTTTGAGACCTTCTTCCCGCCCAATGAGTGCTATAGGGCGGGATGTCCGGCCTTTGAGGTCGTAGGCCATGACCCAGGACATGGTCACATACCTTAAAGGTCCCCCAGCAGTGTAAGGGGACCCAGCAGGTGCAGGATTGAGTAAGAGGTCTCTGGAAGAAATGTAATTGGGCAGTCTGCCGGCTTTTAAGGTGAATGCAGTGGTGTGCAGCAGGTTGTGTGATGTCACTGAGGTCTCCACAGGCTGCCTGGAATGAGCCTGTTGCAAAGAAGTTGAGCGCGACAGTAACCTTCAGAGCCACAGGCATCGGGTGCATCCCTATGAAGTTGGAGGAGATCTCCCCTGTGAGCATGTCACGGAGTGATGTGACCGTTGGCTCTCGATAGCTCTTGATAGCCTGAGTCTTCTCCTGAATTAAGTCTCTACAATTGCAGATAGCTCAATCTCTACGTATCGACTCTAGGGGCTGGATTAGACCTCCTAGGCCTCTGCGGAGGGCCTCTGAGTGGCACCAAACCCTCAGGCTCTGGCACTGCTCTGTCCCCTTCACGAACTATCAGTGACTCCCCATCCTCCTCCTCATTGGAGGTTGTATCTCCCACTGAGACCTTAATGCCCATATGTCACAGACAAGGGCAACAGACACATGGGAGCATCACCACCTGGAATTTCCCTTCCAAGCCACACACCATCCTGACTTGGAAAAATCACTGTTCCTCCACTGTCACTAGATCAAAATCTTGGAACTCGCTCCCTAACAGCACTGTGGGTGTACCTACACCACAGGGACTGCAGCGGTTCAAGAAGGTGGCTCATCACCATCTTCACAAGGACAATTAGGAATGGGCAATAATTGCTGGCCTAGCCAGCAATGCCCACCTCCCGTGAATAAATTTTAAAAATTACCATAGCATAGGCAGGGTTCTGACTTTTAAGCCTGTGTGCATACCATATAATTCAAAACTGGCGTGATGACATCAGAAACGCTGCCCGGCATCATCAAGCCTAATGTGGAAACCATGCCCGCTTTGGGAGCATATTACTCAGTCCATAGGTTTAAAGGCATTGGAAATAAGATCTGGAGGAGAGATGAGAAATATTTTCACTCAGTTTCTCACTTTGTCGGGATGGTTAACATTCTGCCTGAAAAGATGGTAGACTGCTTAAATAATTTTAAAAGAGAGTGAGGAAATTACAGGGTTACAAACCAAAAGCGGGTTGTGGGATTAGGCACAGTTGCTCTTTCAAAGAACCAGCACTGGCAGAACAGGTCAAATGTCTTCCTTCTGTGTTGCACATTTCTATGATTATATGAATTAAACTTCTTTGCAATTTATTGTTGGTCTTTATCTCTGCAATTTTGTATTCGTCTTTGTCAAGTGAAGAAGCTTCATTGTCAAAGTATAAGGATGTAACCTCCTGTAATAATATGCCAGCTCCAGGCCGCTCCAGTCATTGTTGACCAGTGTTTCAACTGAAAGTGTCAATAATGAACATGATGAGATGACTGCACTTCAATAATAAAAGCTCTGAGTAACTCTTTCTTTTCCTTCCTTTGAGCTTTTCCTCCTTATTTGACAAGAATTGCACTGACTTAATTAAAAAGGAGCCTGATTCATAGCTTGATAACTGGATACCTTGGCAAGCTAAGCCGCTGTATGAGTTTAATGAAATCAATATGGCTGCTCTCTCATTGTTATTCAATTAGACAATATCACAGTAAGCTGGTTGTATGCGCATCACATCATTGATAATAAAGGATATCTCAATGGAATTGAAGAGTTTTGATGCTGTTTCACAGGAGGGAAAAGGAATTCAGATGTTGTAATTACAGTAAAATAAATAGAATACCTCACAGGAAAAAATTGATTTCAGAAGGGATGAAGACTTAATAAGGCAAAGACATGAATATGTTTGTAAGATTGGCCTTATGATTGGAATACGTTGTGCTTTCCACCTTTCCCTCTTGAATGTTCTATCTATAAAAGTGATTGAACATAGTTCCAAATTATTATTAATTTGTTCTCTACATGTCATTTGGATTATTGGCAGACGGACAATAGATCGACACTTTTTCTTAAGCTATGCTCTTTCCAGATGCACACGACTGCCATCTTAAAAATGTGTTCACTTCCTGGGATCTGATGGTGAGCAGAGTATGTTTGAACTATTACCTCAAGAAAAGTTGGACTTTCCCCTCCTACAGATTTGCCTCCCTCAATTGTTGTGCTAATGGTGGATGAAGGGTGGGCGGATGTGTTGTGTATGTCCAGCTGGCTGTGGGAGAGCAGCGCAGCCTGCGAGCTGAGAACAGATGATTTAATTTATTGCTTGGCTTAAGCAAAAGAAAGAGAGATTTATACCAGACCAGTTTTTTTTAACATGTTGCAAAGGTACGCCACTTGAATTGAGCGAGTAGAATATAAGAAGCAACAAATCACCTGCTAGGTAAAGGTCTTGTGCCAGTGCTTCTGTATATAAAAAAAAACAAATTGCTCCTCCCACCAAAGTTACCAGAGTTTATGTCTGTTGTTTTCCTTGTACCATGAAAATCCGTGAGGAAAAATATTAATAGAGGGAGCAAAAGCTAGCAAAGATACAAAATATGGATCAGCTGACATTTCTAAAATTAATCATCCATGTTGGCCAGATATTTTTCCTGTCAGAAGCTGTATAACAATATAAGTAAACTGGCACATTGTTTGTTTCAGGTTATTGGAATAGTGCTGAGCTGCCTGTACCTGAAGACACTATCCCAACATAAGGATGAATTTGACGGATTCAGAATTCCTTATGAGCTGCTGGATCTTTCAGGGGCAGGATGGTGCCTGTGTCTGCCCAGAGAGGAAGGTTACCAACCAGTGGAGAGAGCTGAGAGCAATGCTGACACTCCAGATGCAGTGAGTTCTGTTCAAGAAATGCAACCGATGAACACAGAACAAGAAGTGAACTGAGCTAAGATTCCAAGAGCCAACGAATGTTAAAGTTTGTCACCTGTCAGCTCGACAACACTGAACAGAGATGTGCTGGGTTTGACATTCTCCATATGTAATGTGACTGGCTTTTGTTAAATTTGTCGAGGTGTGGGAGACAATTTCATGCACTTGTTAGTAATAGCACCCTGTCACCATGTTGGCAAAAGCCAGAGGCAAGTGGAAGTGAGCTCAGACTTAGTATATTTGGAGAAGATGGTATAGATCCTGTCCAAATCACTCAGCCCTCACTGCTCCCGATTGACAGTTCTGTGTCTCAGACAGCCTAAGTGCATTGAAAATTAAATCACTGTTTTAAAAAGGAAGGGACCCTCTGTAAATCACTCAGCTAAACCTGATGGAGAAATAATGCAAGTTGAAAGTATGTACCAGCTTGCGCGCAACTTCCTAAACTGCAATCTCAGCTGTTAAGCCACTGGAGGAGTTGCTGAGTAGGGAACAGGGGTATCAGCTTTGGAATGAGGGAAGACTGCCAATATGTTGACTTGGCCAATTTTATATTTCTCTTGACATCTATTTATGGGGCATTTAAATCCTGGAAACCCAAATTTCCCAGTGCCATAATATTTTGTGTGCTTTTCCAATAAGGATTAGCCAGTATACACTTTATTTTAAAAGTGCTGGTATCTTCTCATTATGCTACTTACTGTATGGAGACCAATTAAATTTACACAAGTGTTGCCAGGTCACCTTCATCTTGGCACCATTGGCAGTATAATAAGAGCAATGCAAAGTTTGTAAAGGTTCTGTGTATCCATAGCACCGCCAGTAATTTTCCATCATTTTAATGTCAATAGACAGTTAACTGGCCTTTATAGTGACATTGATTCAATTGGAATTGCAATGGCAGTGCGATCTCCGTTTTTCCTGGTTGGGTAATAATGCAGAGTCAGCAATATAATGGGACTGCAGACTTTGTGTCAACCTAATAACTATGGGTGTGGCAGATGCTGTGCATAACATTGCTCAGAGTCCATTGTACTATGACTTCTCAGTTTCTCAACTGTCAGTCTCATGCCACAGCATTGCATTGATTTATTCTGTGTTAGTTCATGGCACTGCCTTACACTTGTTTATCCCAGGACGACAATTTCGCATTACAGTGCCTAGTTTTATAAGACCAAAAGACCATAAGACGTGGGAGCAGAAGTGGGCCATTCAGCCCATCAAGTCTGCTCTGCCATTCAATGAGATCATGGTTGATCTGATAATCCTCAATTCCACTTTCCTGCCTTTTCCCCATAACCCTTGATTCCCTTACTGATTAAAACCTGTCTACCTCAGCCTTGAATATACTAAACGACCCAGCCTCTACAGCTCTCTGCAGTAAAGAATTCCACAGATTCACTACCCTCTGAGAGAAGAAATTCCCCCTCATCTCTGTCTTAAATGGGTGACCCCTTACTCTGAGATCATGCCCTCTGGTCCTAGACACTCCCACAAGGGGAAACAACCTCTCAGCATCTACCTTGTCAAGCCCCCTAAGAATCCTATATGTTTCAATAAGGTCGCCTATCATTCTTCTAAACTCCAATGAGTACAGACGCAACCTATTCAACCTCTCCTCATAAGAAAATCCCTCCAAACCCGGGATCAGCGTAGTGAACCTTCTTTGGACTGCCTCCAATGTCAGTATATCTTTCCTTAGATAAGGGAACCTAAACTGTTCACAATATTCTAGGTGTGATCTAACTAGTGCCTTGTATAGTTTGAGCAAGACTCCCCTATTTTTCCACTCCAATTCCTTTGAAATAAAGGCCAGCATTCCATTTGCCTTCCCTATTACCTGTTGAACTTGTATACTAGTTTTTTGTGATTCATGCACGAGGACCCCCAAATCCCTCTGCGCTGCAGGTTTCTGCAGTCTTTCTCCATTTAAATAATATTCAGCTTCTCAATTCTTCCTGCCAAAGTGCATAACCTCACATTTTCCCATATTATATTCCATCTGCCAAGTTTTTGCCCACTCACTTAACCTGTCTATATCCCTCTGTAGATTCTTTGTGTCATCCTCATCATGTGTCTTCCCAGCTGTTGTCATTCGGAGACTTGGTGATGTACATTCACTTACCTCATCCAACTCATTAATATATATTGTAAATAATTGTTGCCCCAGCACTGATCCCTGTGGCACTCCACTAGTTACAGGTTGCCACCCTGAAAATGCCCCCCTTTTCCCAACTCTCTGGGCTGGATTTTACCTTCGGCGAGCAGGGGGCAGGGCCCGCTCGCTGACGGCAAAATGACACGGGATGACGTCAGGCGTAACCCCCAACGTCATCTCACCCCATTTAAATTTTCAGGAAGCCAGGCTTGCAGCAAAATCAGCTGTCCACCCGCCGACCTGTCAATGGCCAGTTTGGTCTGAGGCAGCACTTAGCCTCAGGGAGATGTGCGCTCTTTCATGCGCATGCGCGAAAGAGCCCACTCTCGCATTTGGGGAATCCCCCCCCCCCCCCCACACAGGAAGTGCACAGCGCTTCCCAGCGGATGTCACGCTGGGCGGGCCTTAATTGGCTCGCCCACGTAAAATGGTGGCGTGGCCCGCTTCTCCGGCAGGGATCGACTCCCTGCCCACTGGAAATTGAGTCGGGCCCGCCCGCCCGAGAGGCAGAAAATTCTGCCCTCTGTTTTCTATTAGTTAGCCAATCCACTATCCATGCTAATATACTACCCCCAACACCATGGGCTCTTATCTTATTAAGTAGCCTTATGTGCAGTACCTGATTGAACGTTTTTTGGAAATCCAAATATATTACATTCTCCTTTTTCTATCCTGCATGTTACCTCCTTAAAGAATTCTAATAAATTTGTCAGGCATGATTTCTCCTTCATGAAGCCATACTGACTCTGCTTGATTATATTATGCATTTCTAAATGATCTGCTATTATATCCTTTGTAATAGACTCCAACATTTTCCCAATGACAGTTGTTAAGCTAACTGGCCTATAGTTAACCTGTTTTTTGTCTCCCTCCCTTTTTAAATAAGGGTGTTACACTGGCAGTTTTCCAATCATCTGGGACTTTTCCAGAATCTAAGGATTCTTGGAAGATTACTACTAGTGCGTCCACTATCTCTGTAGTTACTTCCTTTAGTATCCTGGGATGCAACTCATCTGGTCCAGGGGACTTATTGACCTTCAACTCCTTTACTTTCCCTATTACTTTTTCTCTAGTGATAGTTATTGTATTTATTTCCTCTCCCCCGCCTTTTGCCCCTTGATTATTTAGTATTTTTGGAATGTTATTAGTGTGTTCTGTTGTGAAGACTGATGCAAAGTATTTAATCAACTCCTCTGCCATTTCCTGGTTCCCTATTATTATTTCCCCACCCTCATTCTCTAAGGGGCCTATGTTCACTTTGGCCTCTCTCTTCCTTTTTATATATTTAAATAAGCTCTTAGTGTCTGTTTTAATATTATATTGCTAGTCTACCCTCAAAGTTTATTTTCTCCCTCTTCATTATTTTTTGGGTCAACTTTTGTTGGTTTTTAAATCTTTCCCAATCTTCTGGCTTACCACTAATCTTTGCCACATTGTATGTTTTTTCTATTAATTTGATACTATCATTAACTTCCTTGGTTAACGATGGTTGATTTATCCCCTTCCTAGAATCCTTCTTCCTCACTGGGATATATCTTTGTTGTGAGTTATGGACTATTTAAACGTCTGCCATTGTTCATGAACTGTCTTTTCTGCTTAACTCCTTTCCCAGTCCACTCCAGCCAACTCTGCCCTCATTCCTTTGTAATTGCCCTTATTTAAGTTTAGCACCGTTGTTTCTGACCCAAGTTTCTCACTCTAAAACTGAATGCTAAATTCTACCATGTTATGGTCACTGTTTCCTAGGGACTCTTTTACTCTGAGATCATTTATTAAACTTGCCTCATTGCACATTATCAGATCCAAAACAGCCTGATCCCTGGTTGAATCAATAACATATTGTTCTAGGAAACTGTCCCGAATACAGTGAAAATTCTATGAATTTTTGCTTGCAGCTACCTCTGCCAGTTTGATTTTCCCAATCTACATGAGGTTTAAAGTCATCCATGATTAATGTACTGCCTTTTTTACATACCCTTGTTATTTCCTGATTTATTCTCTGTCGTACAGTATAGCTACTGTTAGGGGGCCTGTAGATTACTCCCACCAGTGTCTTCTTCCCCTTGCTATTTCTTACCTCCACCCATATGGATTCTACATCATCCGATTCAAGATAATTTTTTGCTATCGTACTTATTCCATCTCATACGAACAAAGCTACCCCACCACCCTTTCCTTCCTGCCTGTCCTTTCGAAAAGTCACATAACCCTGAATATTTAGTTCCCAGCTTTGATCTCCTTGTAACTATGTCTCCGTAATGGCTATAAGATTATACCCATCGACCTCTATTTGTGTCGTTAATTCATTTATTTTGTTCCAAATACTCCATGCATTTAAGTAAAGAACCATTAATTTTGCCTTTTTACCATTTGTTCCCCCTTTGATCTTATTTGTTGCTCATTTTTTTATGTTTGTACAGTCTGCCCCTTCCTGTCAACTCTGGGTATCTTTACCTAAATAGCTGCCTTGCAATGCTGCCATATCCGTTTGCTTTGTCAGCCAAGTATCCCCTCCCCAGAACCCTCCCCCCTCTATTTAGCTTAAAGACCTCTCTACAGCCCTAGTTATTCGGTTCACCAGGACACTGGTCCCAGCATGGTTCAAGTGAAGCCCGTTCCACCGGAACAGCTCCCATCTACCTCAGTACTGGTTCCGGTCCCCCATGAACTGAAACCCATTCTTTCCACACCAACCTTTGAGCCACGCATTTAACTCCTTGACTTTATTTACCCTATGCCAGTTTGCCCGTGGCTCAGGAAGTAATCCTGGGATTATTAAAGGCTCTGCTTTTTAATTTAGCTCCTAACTGTTCAAATTCTTTCAGCAGAACCTCCTTTCTAACCCTATCAATGTCGTTGGTACCAACATAGAAGACGACAACTGGATCCCTCCCCTCCCACTCCAAGTTCCTCTCCAGCCCTGAGGAGATGCCCTTAACCTTGGCACTGGGCAGGCACACAGCCTTTGAGACTCACGCCCACGGTTGCAGAGAACAGTATATATCCTCCAAATTATACTGTCCCCTACCACTACTAGGTTCCTATTTCCTCCCCCCCCCACCACTTGAATGGCTCCCTGTACCACAGTGGTCAGTTTGCTTATCCTCCTTGCAGTTCCTGCTCTCGTCCACACATCTTGCAAGAGCTTCGTAACTGTTGGAAAACTGCAGGGACCGAGGCTGCTCAAACGCTATCCCCTGGGTCCCCATACCTGCCTCATCTAGAGTCACACCCTCCTGTTCCTGATCACAGACCAAATTTGACTTTCCTAATCCGAGGGGTGCGACCGCCTCCTGGATCAAAGTGTGCAGGTAACATTCCCCCTCCCTGATGTGGTGCAATGTCTGCAGTTCAGACTCCAGCTGCTCAACTTGGATCCGAAGTTCCTCAAGCTGCAAAGACTTACCACAGATGTGTTCACTCTGGATCACCTTGGGGTCCAGCAGCTCCCACATGCTGCAGCAGCAACACATCACCCGTCCTGCCATCAGTATCGTATTTTATTTATTTAATTAATTAATTACTCTGGTATCCCTGCTCTTTACACTTGAAGAATCCCCCCGCTCTTTACAAATTTATTGCAATTAATTTTTTTACACCAATATCGATCTTATACTCAACAAGCTAATTTTGAGAAAAAAGACTAGAGACCTAAACGCAAACTAAAGGCCTTACTTTTACTTTAAAGACTAGAAACACTCACCAATCCTACTCACCAATCAGCTGTTTTCCCTGCACTTGCATCATGTTGTGGTTCGTGACGTCACTCCGCCTCTGGTCTCACTGCGGGTAGGCCTCTCGATCCACGCCTTTTATCCTCTTCCACTCACCTCTCACTCAAAATATACTATTTTGAGCCTTAGGAATAGAATAAACCTTAATCACTTACCAGATACTCACCGATTAACCAGCTTCTTCTCCTGTAGCAGAGCAAGAATCAATTCCTGAAGGCTGAAAAGGTTTAGGCAAAAGCAACTAAGCACCTCTTCCCCTTCCTCCGCTTAAATCCCTGAAGCACTCAACTCCAGCACACTTATCTTGTGCTATCACTTCAGGCATTCATTGACGTGGAGCTGATGAGAAATTGCCGAATTTCTCATGAGGCACAAGAAGCAATTTTCAATTGAATCAGAAAATACTCAGCTAGTCAGGCAGTCTGGGTGGAAAAGAAACAAATAAAAATCATTGATTTGAAATGTTTACTGTCATTCTCTCTCCACAGATATTGCCTAACCTGCTGAGTATTTCCAGCATTTTCTGTTTTTATTTCTGGTTTCCAGCATCAACAATATTCTGCTTTTCTTTTATTCTGCACCTGGCGTCTGAGTGTTTGACACTGACACCGCTTACCCAAATTCACCCACAAAAAAAACAATGAATGACACTCAGGAAAGTCTGTGATAGGTTGCAAGACAAAAGGGGGTGATCATGGGACAAGTGAAGAAACAAGAGATGTGTCGAAAGAAGGTGTGAATAGAAATAGCAGAATTGTTACCAACAGCTGCTGTCTAAAACAGTACCAAAAACACAAAACAAAATGGGGGGGGTTAGTTGGGGCAGGGGTGCAGGTCTGATGGCACAAAGAGTGTGATTTGTTTCCAGTATGTTGGATCCACAAGCATGGGGTTTTTACGAGTTTAGCAAACGAGGGGTGAAGAATACTACGCTGAAGACCTGCAGCCTTCGACTGATGTGACACTGGGGACTCTGATAACTCTCCTCTTCAAATGTTTATGGCAAATCCCAGAAAATGAAATAAGTTAAGGAGTTCTCACTGATGTAAATTTTTGGTTGGATTCCCTTGCATGTGACTTGACCATTTTTTAAAAAAGAGGGCAATTGGAAAGCACTTGACAGATTGTTTTAACAGAAAATTTTATTGGAGTGCTGGGGAAGAATTCCACAGGATCAATGAAGAAGTAAAGACTTCCTATACACACTGATGAATTCCTTCAGTCACCTCATTTTAGACAATCAATCCAATCAATCATAAAGTAACTTAAAGTTGGTTAGTATCATCTGGATCAGCAATTGACAGGGTAAGTAAGGTAGTAGTGTGATATTTTTCAAACTTTAGTGCCCAGGTGAGCTGTAACACTGTGGGCCTTCTTGGTCCTATATATTCTGATATTCCTCTGATAGACATGTGGAAATGATGAAATCTTCTAACGTTTATGGCTGATCAAACTCCATCAGTCTGAAATTGTCAGTGGTATGGGGTTGAGGAAACAGATAGGTTAGTTGTATTTAATAGAAACTTAATCCATGATGTGGCACTTACTGTAACTATCCATCCCCATTTCTACCAAATTCATCCGTCCTAATTCCCAGTGACCAAGGCTTGCATGGGAAAAGCTACATGATTGGGAAATATTGTAAAATTATTATTTGCATTAGAGAATGTTGAAACAATATTTTTTTTCTAAATCTGGAATGGTGGTTCCTTGTTATTTTAAGATGCCTTTTTTTTTCAAATGAAAAACTGAAGTTGTTCTTTGCATTAAAAAATAAAAAAAATACACTGGCTGATGAAGATTTTGTGGCAGCTTCTAGCACATCTGTCATGCTTTCAGATTTATGGGTCCAATGTTTGATTCTAAAAGTCAGTGTTGGGATTTGAGATGTTAAGTGAAGATGGATTTGTTTTATAAATTGAATTGTATTGATCCTTTTGGGGAAAAAAATCACTTGCCTATATAATTTATTGGGGTGTCAGTGTGGCCTTAATGGCTGTTAAGCAAATTGAAGAGGAGAACACTGATGAGCTGGCCTTAAATGACTCCTGCATACTTTGTAAGTGAAATCAATTAGCAACATATAGATTACACCAGGGTATCCAATTTGGACAATCTTTGGCTTTTTTGTGAGGTAACCAATTTGAATATTGAGCGTCAGTTGTTCTCTTGGCGGAACAGCATTTTTGATGCTGGTTAGATTTTCATGACATCATCTCCTAACTATCCGCAACATAACTGAGTATCACAGAAAATTATTAACTCGTTGTACCTGAGTTGGCTGATGCAATCAAAACCAACCTCACTGCACTGACCCATCACCCCGCATCACTTTTGTATCAAATCTTTATCTTGTTGGAATCATTCTTCATATGTCAACTTGACAGTGAGATTTGGAAGGTCATTTGGCCGCAGAGACATTACAGCAAAATCCAATTCTGTCCACACCATGCACAACAAACTTCCAGCAAGGGATGTATTGATAGCAATCAGGAATGCTGGTCTATTTTCCCATTCTTAAACAAGCAGTTGTTTGACCAACAATAGTGTCATCTTGGCTGAGATCATCCCATTCAACCCAGGCCAGGATAGCACAGAACTCTTTGTACTTTGTACTGAGCCTATCAGTGGCTCATCTCTTAATTATGTAGCCTGAATGTACATGATGGAAATTGTTGTGTCAGGAACTTTGACATGTATAAGATTTGATTGCCTCAGCTGGGTTGACTTCCATTTGGCAAATCACTATTCATTGGAGTATGAAACCAAACATATGGCTGTACTAATGCCTTTAAAACATTTCAGAGTATGTGGCTATTCTGTGCAACATGATTCACCTTAAATAATATTTAGCAATCAAAATGAGATTGCAACATTTGCATGATTCTAGGAATCTAATTTGAGTCCATTTAGAGTTGAGGCAATAGCATGACATTACTTTGAGTGCTGGAAAGGAACACAGGGCCAAATGTGATGGTGGAATTGTTATTGATGTCCCAAGTGTTGACCTTTTATTTCAATTCAAGGAATAAAAGTATTTCCATGTGGTTGATGGCTAGCTCATAACAAACAAGAGGACACAGATATCTGTTCACTGAAATCCATCTCATTTCAGGTTTCAAAATTACCAGCCACGCGGGCTGTTTCACAAGAGTCAATCATTGAAGTCTTCATCTAAAATTACAGTTCAATTCTGACAATGCTTAAAACAGCAAAGCAATGTTTCGGTTTTCCTTCTTTAACCTTCCATTTACATCATGGCTTTTCCAGCACTTTCCTCAATTCCCCACTTCACCCTGTGCAGACTCTAACCTGCCCAAAACTGAGTCCTGTTCATCTTCCCCCCAACTCCCCTTCCCTCTCTTTACTGATCTGAGTGCAATTGGTTAGAGGATTGCTTGACGTACTATCCCCAACATTATATCTCGTTGGGAAACAAAGCGCTCCCACCTCCCTTTGCAGCTGGTATGTAACCTCTTTCAGCAGATACACAATTTCAATGGCATCGGCAACCTTCAGTTCTCCCAGTGACAAGCTCATTTGTGCCATGGTAATGCTGTCAAATAATTTCATTTCACTTTACCCCAGGTAATTAGGCATAGAATCTACTCAGAACAGAAACAGGCCATTCAGCCCAAATGGACAAAGTCACTATTATGCTCCACATGACCCTCCTCCTACCCCTTTTTATTTAACCCCTTTAACCTATCCTTCATTCCTGTAGCTGTCGCTAATGTAGCCAATGAGGGTGTATTTGCTTCACCCACTCCGTGTTGTAGCACGTTCCATAATCTCATCACTCACTGGGTAAAACAGGATAGGTAGTTAGCTGGACATCAATCTCTCCTGTGCTAATGGCATTGCTATCAGAGGGCCAATTCTCAACCTGGCATCATCACTTTATTACTTAATCACCTTCTTCTGCAGCAGCTCTTTCTCTAGTCTGTCAGCTTTGCTGTGTTCACAGCAGGTTTCTGTTTCTGCTAGTTCAATGCTGCTCGAGTTCAGGGCTCTCTTGTCTTTCTAAGCTGTCGTTCATCAACCAACACACAGGTGTCATGCAGTGACTGAACATTGATGTTCTTTCTCTCCAGTTTGTTCCAGGCAAGTTTCAAGGGCTGTTAGTGGTGTGAAAGACTGTCAGCAGACCACCCTCCTGAGAGCAACAATCTGCTCCACTTTCAACAACACTTTCTTCCAGACTCCTTCACAACAGGGAAGCTCATCTTGAACCTTTATCTCCAACCATCGAGCGCACTTCAGCCTAAAAATAAGCGTAGTTAAGGGAATGATTTGAAAAGCAATCTTCAGTAGCCTTCATGTTATTAAGATGCTATCCCCTGGAGATCTTCAGATATTATAAAGGAAGGCATTCAGAAATCTGAATCATGAATTAGGAGACTGTCTTTCTTCTGAGGCCCTTAGGATCTGTCCCTGTGTGGTGAAATGGCAATAACCTTACTTGATATGGCAAGGGATGATGCTTGATGCTGAATGATGTCAAGAATCATTTGCTTTAAGTGAGAAAGTTACAGACTTTTTTGATTTAGAACTCCATAAAGAGAAGGGTATAATCATCCATGTCTTTAATTTTTGTCAACTATTGTCAAGGTGAGGGATACCGATGTCTGGGACAGAATGCTTTTCCACATGAAGCAGTCTGCATTGACATCAACTCTCAGGTTAGGTATAAACTTAGTCACCTAAAGAAGCAAGTTTCCACAACTCAAAAAGTATATCATGTCCCATCATTGAAAAGGCTTATTGGCTGCTTCATATGCTATAGATTCACATCTATGCTTCAGTTACATGGAGAAAGGCAAGAGAAACTGGGATTGTTCTCCTTACAGCAGGGAAGGTTAAACGGAAATATATGTTACGACCCACTCCAGGTGAGGTTCCCCAAAGTTCTTGATCCAGGTGAGACCCCTCAATTTGTCACCGCCTGGCTGGGACACCCCCAAGTTGTTATGGCCCCGGTGAGGAGGGATGAACTGGCTCCGTCTTTATTCAATGCCTTCTGTTAGTCGCAAAAAGCTTTAATCTAAAAAGGATCCCTTTCACATATACCTTTTTCCCAGACCCAATCGTTCTGGTTTTGAAGGAGGCAATTTGATCAGACTTTCTTGAGTTAAAGGTAAGAATAAGTTTCTTAACTACTAAAGGCAAGAAAGGATAAAACTCATGCATATAGGTTAAAAGTAAGAATTTAACTTGAAGTAATTGAATATATATATTAAAAAAAGGTATTTGGAACTGTCCTTGATTTGTGGGGAGTAGGTGATTGAGTGTTGTGGCCATTGCGATTTGAGATTCCAGTAGAATTGACTCTGGTAGACAAATAGTTGGTTTCAAGGTTCCAGTAGTGTTGAATTCAGTTGCGAGGATACCTGCAAAATGACTGTGTGTGGCTGCTACTTCTGAGTCAAACTTCCAGCACTTGCCCTCTCTCAGAATGGCCACCAACAGACAGACACCAGGGCAGTTTTTCAGCTCACTTTTAACCCCTCCTTTGTATATTCCAAGTGGGAAGTGAATTCACAAATCTGTCTGGACATTGCTCATAGGATTTCTTGATGAGATGGTACTTATCTCCCATTGTGTCCTATTGTCTCCACCGGAAGGAGCAATTAGTTTCTGGATGTCTTTAGAAGTACCTTGTCTGGCAGCAGGGTGGGGTTCCATTACCTGTTAAGGAGTTACCCTGCAGCATTCCAGCCAGTGGCTTGTATGCATTTTAAAAACTCAGGTCTTGTTTTAAAAGTTCAATATTTCCAGATACAAAGAACAAAGAAAAGTACAGCATAGGAACAGGCCCTTTGGCCCTCCAAGCCTGCGCCAATCATATTGCCCGTCAACTAAAACATTTTGTACTTCCGGGGTCCGTATCCCTCTATTCCCATCCTCTTCATGTATTTGTCAAGCTGCCTCTTAAACACCACTATCGTACCTGCTTCCATCACCTCCTCTGGCAGCAAATTCCAGACAATCACTACCCTCTGCGTAAAAAACTTGCCCCGCACATCTCCTCTAAAGTTTTCTCCTCTCACCTTAAATCTATGTCCCCTAATTGACTCTTCCACCCTGGGAAAAAGCTTCTATCTACTCTGTCTATGCCACTCATAATTTTGTAAACTTCTATCAAGCTGCCCCTCAATCTCTGTCGCTCTAGTGAGAACAATCCGAGTTTCTCCAACCTCTCCTCATAGCTAATAATCTCCAGACCAGGCAGCATCCTGGTAAACCTCCTCTGCGCCCTCTCCAAAGCCTCCATATCCTTCTGGTACTGTGGCGACCAGAATTGCACGCAATATTCCAAGTGTGGCCTAACCAAGGTTCTATACAGCTGTAGCATGACTTCCCAGCTTTTATACTCAATACCCCTGCCAATGAAGTCAAGCATGCCAAATGCCTTCCTGACTACCTTTTCCACCTGTGTTGCCACTTTCAGTGACCTGTGGAACTGTACACTCAGATCCCTCTGCCCATCCATGCACTTAAGGGGTTCTGCCATTTACTGTATAATTCCTGCCTGTATTAGACCTTCCAAAAAGCATTACCTCGCATTTGTCCGGATTAAACTCCATCTGCCATTTCTCCACCCAAGTCTCCAAGTGATCTATATGCCGTTGTATCCTTTGCCAATCCTCTTCACTATCTGCAACTCCTCCAACCTTAGTGTCATCTGCAAACTTACTAATTAGCCCAGTTACATTTTCCTCCAAATCATTTATGTATACTACAAACAGCAAAGGTCCCAGCACTGATCCCTGCAGAACTCCACTTGTCACAGCTCCATTCAGAAAAGCACCCTTCCACTGCTACCCTCTGTCTTCTATGACCAAGCCAATTCTGTATCCATCTTGCCAGCTCACCTCTGATCCCGTGCGACTTTACCTTCTGTACCAGTCTGCCACGAGGGACCTTGTCAAAGGCCTTACTGAAATCCATGTATATAACATCCACTGCCCTTCCATCGTCGATCATCTTTGTCACTTACTCGAAAAACTCAATCAAGTTAGTGAGACACGACTCCCCTTCACAAAACCATGCTGCCTCTCATTAATACACCCATTTGCTTCCAAATGGTAGTAAATCCTGTCACGAAGAATCTTCTCCAATAATTTCCCTACCACTGATGTAAAGCTCACTGGCCTGTAATTTCCTGGATTATCCCTGCTACCCTTCTTAAACAATGGAACAACACTGGCCATTCTCCAGTCCTCTGGGACCTCACCCGTAGCCAGTGAGGATACAAAGATTTCTGTCAAGGCCCCAGCAATCTCCTCCCTTGCCTCCCTCAGTACTCTGGGGTAGAAACCATTTGGCCCTGGGGAATTATCCACCTTAATATTCTTCAAGGCGCCTAACATTTCCTCATTTTTGATCTCAACATGATCCAGGTTACCTACACACTCTTCCCTTGACAAATCGACCGCTAAGTCCTTCTCTTTGGTGAATACTGATGAGAAGTATTCATTTAGTATCTCTCCCATTTCTTCTGGCTCCACACACAGATTCCCACCTCTGTCCCTGTGTGGGCCTACCCTTTCCTTGGCTACCCTCTTGCTTTTTACATATGTATAAAAAGCCTTGGGATTTTCCTTAATCCTGGTTGCCAGTGACTTTTCATGACCCCTTTTAGCCCTCCTGACTCCTTGCTTAAGTTTCTTCCTACTTTGTTTATATTCTCCACGGCTTCATCTGTTCCCAGCCTACTAGTCCTTACGAATGTTTCCCTTTTCTTTTTGACTAATCTCACAATATCCTTCGTTATCCAAGGTTCCTGAAACTTGCCATGCTTATCCTTCATCCTAGCAGGAACATGCCCGTCCGGAATTCTTATCAACTGACGCTTGAAAGCCCCCCACATGTCGGTTGTACATTTTGATGTTTTTTCCTTCACTATCATGGCAGGTAATAGAGCTGTTCAAAGTCACAAAGGGTTTCAATAGAGTAAAGAGAAATTATTTCCAGTGTCAGAAGGGCCAAAAATCAGATGGTATAAATTTAATATAATTGACTGAAGAACTAGTGGTAAGATCAGGAAAAGTTTTAACACTGTGATTGTTCTGATTTTGAATGCAATTCCTGAAAGGGTGGTGGAAGCAGATTCAATAAGAACTTTCAAGAGAGAATTGGAAACGTACTTGAAGGGGAAACAGATTACTGGGCTATGGGGAAAGAACAAGTGTCAGGGATTAATTGAATAACTCTTTCAAAGAGATGGCACAGATAAAATGGGCTGATTGGCCTCCTAAGCTGTATCATTCTATGATACCATGATAAACAGCTTTGAAAATACTTCAAATACATTTCATTTATGACCTGGATCACCGACATACCATGACTGAATCACCTAGGAATTTTGATTAGTATCATTTTAATGAAGGCAACAGTGGATTGTTCATGGCATTGAGACAATTCCACTTGGAAAATCTAGGCAAATAAATCACCTTATTAATGTGAGTAGATTTCTATGCTGAGGTGGCAGACAGACCAGGAGTTGTTTTTTTTATATTATCCTTTCACAGGAAGTGGGCGTCACTGGCAAGACCAGCATTTTTATTGCCCATCCCTAACTGCCTTTGAGAAAATGGTGGTGAGCTACCTTCTTGAACCACTATAGTCCATGTGGCGTAGGTGCACCCACAATACTGCTAGGGAGGGAGTTCCATTCGAGAATTTTGACCCAGCAACAGTGAAGGGACGGCAATATATTTCAAGTCAGAGTGGTGTGTGGCTTGGAGGGGAATTTCCAGATGGTGGTGTTCCCATGCACCTGCTGCCCTTGACCTTCTAGGTGATAAAGGTTGCAGGTTTGGAAGGTGCTGCCTAAGGAGCCTTAGTGAGTTGCTGCAGTGTATCTTGTAGATGGTGCACACTGCTGCCACTGTGCATCGATGGTGGAGAAAGTGAATGTTTAAGGTGGTGGATAGGGTGCAAATCAAGCGTGCTTTGTCCTGGATGGGGTCAAGCTTCTTGAGTGTTGTAGGAGTTATATTCATTCAGGCAAATGGAGAGTATTCCATCATACTCCTGACTTGTGCCTTATAAATGGTGCACAGCCTTTTGGGAGTCAGGAGATGAGTTACTTTCTGCAAAATCTCTAGCCTCTGACCTGCTCTTGTAGCCACAATATTTATATGGCTGATCCAGTTCAGTTGCTGGTCAATGGTAACTTCCAGGATGTTGATAGTGGGGGATTCAGTGATGGTAATGCCATTGAAAGTCAAGGTGCAATGGTTAGATTCTCTCTTGTTGGAGATGGTCATTGTCTGATACTTGTGTGGCATGAATGTTACTTGCTATTTATTAGCTGAAGCCTGAATGTTGTCTCAGTCTGTTTGCATATAGACATGGACTGCTTCAGTATCTGAGAAATCACTAATGGTGCTGAACATTGTGCAATCATTCTCAAACATCTCCACTTCTGACCTTATGATGGAAGGAAGGTCATTGATGAAGCAGCTGAAGATGGTTGGGCCGAGGACACTACCCTGAGGAACTCATACAGTGATGTCCTGGACTGAGATGATTGGCCTCCAACAACCACAACCATATTCCTTTGTGCTAGGTATGACTTCAACCAGTGGAGAGTTATCCCCTGATTCCCATTGACTCCAGTTTTGTTAGGGCTCTTTGATGCCACACTCGGTCAAATCTGCCTTGATGTCAAAGGCAGTCACTCTCACCTCAACTCTTGAGTTCAGCTCTTTAGTTCAGTTTGGACTAAGGCTGTAATAAGGTCAGGAGCTGAGTGGCCCTGGCAGAATCCAAACTGAGCATCAATGAGCAGGTTATTGCTAAGCCAGTGCCACTTGATGGCACTGTTGATGACCCCTCCCATCAATTTACTGATGATAGAAAGTAGAATGATGGAACAGTAATTGGCTGGGTTTGATCTGTCCTGCTTTTTGTGGACAGGATATACCTGGGATATTTTGCACATTGCCAGATAGCTGCCAGCATTGTAGCTGTACTGAAATAGCTGGGTTAAGGGCACAGCAAGTTCTGGAACACAAGACTTCAGTACTATTGCCAGAATATTGTCAGAGCCCATAACCTTTGTACTATCCAGTGACTTCATCCATTTCTTGATATCACGTAGAGTGAATCAAATTGGCTGAAAACTGGCATCTGCAATGCTGAGGACCTCAGGAGGAGTCACTTCTTGCTGAAGATTGTTGCAAATGCTTCAGCCTTATCTTTTGCACTGATGTGGTGGGCTACCCCACTATTGAAGATGGGGATATTTGTGGAGCCTCCTCATCCTCCAGTGTGTTGTTTAATTTTCCACCACCAGTCATGACTGGATGTGGCAGGACTGCAGAGCTTAGATCAGACCCGTTGATTGTGGGATTGCATAGCTTTGCCTATCACTTGCTGCTTCTACTGTTTGGCATGCAAGCAGTCCTGTATTGTAGCTTCACCAGGTTGACACCTTAGGTTTGCCTGGTGCTACTCCTGGTGTACCCTCTTACACTCTTCATTGAACCAGGGTTGATTCCTAGTTTGGTGGTAATGGTACACTGAGGGATATGCAGGACCATGAAGTTACAGACTGTGGTTGAATACAATTCTGCTGCTGTTAATGGCCCACACACCTCATGGATGGACAGTTTTGAGTTATGTTTGAAATCTATTCCATTTAGCATGGTGTAGTGCCATACAACACGATGGAGGGTATCCTCAATGTGAAGACAGGACTTTGTCTCCATAAGGACTGTGCGGTGATCACTCCTACCAATACTGTCATGGACAGATGCATCTGCAACAGGTAGATTGATGAGGATGAGGTCTAGTAGGTTTTTCCCTCTTGTTGGTTCCCTCACCACCTGCTGCAGACCCAGTGTAGCAGCTATGTTCTTTAGGATTTGCAAGTTCGGTCAGTAGTGGGGCTACTGAGCCACCCTTGGTGATGGACATTAAAGTCCCCCATCCAGAGTACAGTTGTTCCCTTTCCACTCTCAGTGCTCCCTCCAAGTGGTGTTCAAAATGGAATAGTACTGATTCTTCAGCTGAGGGGAAGTTGGGGCTGGATGCGGTGGTTTGTGGTGCAATACTTGGTAATCAGCAGGAGGTTTTCTTGTCCATGAGACTTCATGGGGTCGAGAGTCGATGTTGAGGATTCCCAGGGCAACTCCCTCCCAGCTGTATACCGCTGCTGTCACCTCTCCTGGGTCTGTCCTGTCGGTGGAACAGGACATACCCAGGGATGGTGATGGTGTCTGGGACATTTTCTGTAAGATATGATTCCATGAGCATGACTCTGTCAGGCTGTTGTTTGACTAGTGCGTGGAACAGCTATCCCAATTTTGGCACAAAATTGTTAGTAAGGAAGGCTTTGCAGGGTCGACAGGGCTGGATGTATATTCTATACTAACGATTGTGTTCTATGCTAAGATGCTATCACTTATTTTTGTGATTTACGGACAGTTTTCCTATTTATCTTTTCTTTTCCTATTGAAGTTTTTTTTGTAATTGGTTGATCCACAGTGACACTAAATAGAGAGGATTGGCATACAGTGATGTGGAATGTCAAAGACTTAAGGAGGACATAAAACAGGTTAGTGAATTGAGCAGACAGATGGCAGATGCAATTCAATGCAGAGAAGTGTGAGGCAATGCATTTTTGGAGGAAAGAGGGTTCGCACTCGGTGGAAACTCACGAAAGAGCTGAAAAGAAATAACTTCTTAAAATGTGACAAAAGCCACAAGCAAAAACATTATTCATAATTTAAGCTTAATAAACAGGCCATGGATTACAAGGTAGGGAGTTTATTATAAGTTAATACAAGCTAATGATTAGGCCACAACTATGAGGTCTGTCAGGAAGCCCATTAAAACTATAGAATGCATAGCTTCACCAGGATGAGAAACTGGACAGTACACCAGACTTGTGAAGCAGAGGAGACTGAGTAAAAATCTAATAGAATGCTTTTCAATTATCAAGGATTTTAATGAGAATGAATAGGGAAAAATATTTCTTCTGTTTGGGGAGTCACTAAGATTAATTACAACAGTTAGGAGTGAGGGGGTTGTGAGCACAGGGGAAGTTTTGTCACACAGTGGAGTCGAGGTTTCTAAGATAAAACTGGGGAAATGGTTAAAGCAATGGCCTTTACCATTTTGATGCACTGCTTGCACATGGAAAATACGATGGCATTGTACTTGTCCTAGAAGGCAGCTGGAGCAGATTCAAATGACTGGAATACAAGTGTTTGGCTCCAGTGCCACCTTTTGACCTTAATTGCATTGTTTATGCTGTATGCATTTTAATAAGCAATTGCCTGATGAGTTTAAGGATGATTCAGAATTACAGGCTGGGTCTACTCAATTTGAACTGTTGCCTTCCAGCTCACTCCCAGATTTATTTTTACTCACTGTGATTGATGTTTTGCAAACATTGGCTCAGCTATATTTAAGATCTAATTAAGGAAACTGATGAAGTGCCCTTTTTGCAGAATGAATGGTGCAGCAGTAAATTAAAGCTCTGCTTTGTGCTATCTTGTCAGTTCCATAAAATTGCAAAATTGCCAAAAGTGTCATATTGCAGAAAGTGACCTCACAACAATGTGTAAATCATTGGTAATAATTATGCAGGAATCAAATAAAGGCTGAAGATGAAAACAAAAACAAAAATACCTGGAAAAACTCAGCAGGTCTGGTAGCATCTGCAGAAAGGAACACAGTTAACGTTTTGAGTCCGAATGACCCTTCAACAGAACTGAGTAAAAATAGAAAAGAGGTGAAATATAAGCTAGTTTAGCCGGGGGATGGGACAAGTAGAACTGGATAGAGGGCCAGTGATAGGTGGAGATAACCAAAAGATGTCAGACAAAAGGACAAAGAGGTGTTGAAGGTGATGATATTATCTAAGGAATGTGCTAATTAAGGGTAAAAAGCAGGACAAGCAAGGTACAGATAGCCCTAGCTTGGCCTAAGTAGCCAAGTGGTTATGATACTGGGTTTGTTAACCCCAAGATCAAGAGTTCAAATCTCACAATGGCAAACTATGACACAATGTAACTTCATCTGAAACAGATGGAAACGGGTTTGTACTCAAAAGAGGTACAGATAGCCCTAGTGGGGGTGGGATGAAGTGAAGGAATCAAAAAATGCTAAAAGGTAGAGATAAAACAATGGATGGAAATACACTTAAAAATAATGAAAGTAGGTGGGAAAAGAAAAATCTATATAAATTATTGGGGATTAAAGTTTTAAAAAGGATCTCCTTATTTTCTCTGTCCTCATCTCAAACTGCCTCATATTGTGTATTTTGTGCTCATTTGTTGTTGAGCCTCTCTTTTGTTCTTGCTTCCCGCTAGTCAAACTAACTCTAAACTAAACCCCACTTCCTGTAAGGACTCCATCCCATTCTCTCAGTTCCTTCGCCTCCGTCGCATCTGTTCCGATGATGCTACCTTCAAAAACAGTTCCTCTGACATGTCCTCCTTCTTCCTTAACCGAGGTTTTCCACCCACGGTCGTTGACAGGGCCCTCAACCGTGTCCGGCTCATCTCCCGCGCATCCGCCCTCACGCCTTCTCCTCCCTCCCAGAAACATGATAGGGTCCCCCTTGTCCTCACTTATCACCCCACCAGCCTCCGCATTCAAAGGATCATCCTCCGCCATTTCTGCCAACTCCAGCATGTTGTCACCACCAAACACATCTTCCCTTCACCCCCACTATCGGCATTCCGTAGGGATCGCTCCCTCCGGGACACCCTGGTCCACTCCTCCATCACCCCCTACTCCTCAACCCCCTCCTATGGCACCACCCCATGCCCGCGCAAAAGATGCAACACCTGCCCCTTCACTTCCTCTCTCCTCACCGTCCAAGGGCCCAAACACTCCTTTCAAGTGAAGCAGCATTTCACTTGCATTTCCCCCAAATTAGTCTACTGCATTCGTTGCTCCCAATGTGGTCTCCTCTACATTGGAGAGACCAAACGTAAACTGGGCGACCGCTTTGCAGAACACCTGCGGTCTGTCCGCAAGAATGACCCAAACCTCCCTGTCACTTGCCATTTTAACACTCCACCCTGCTCACTTGCCCACATGTCTGTCCTTGGCTTGCTGCATTGTTCCAGTGAATCCCAACGCAAACTGGAGGAACAACACCTCATCTTCCAACTAGGCACTTTACAGCCTTCTGGACTGAATATTGAATTCAACAACTTTAGGTCTTGAGCTCCGTCTTCCATCCCCACCCCCCTTCTGTTTCCCCCTTCCATTTGTTTTTTTCCAATAAATTATATAGATTTTTCTTTTCCCACCTATTTCCATTATTTTTAAATATTTTTAAATCTTTTATGCTTTCCCCACCCCCACTAGAGCTATACCTTGAGTGCCCTACCATCCATTCTTAATTAGTACATTCGTTTAGATAATATCACCAACTTTAACACCTATGTGTTTTTTTGTTCTATTGTTGGTGACATCTTTTGATGATCTGCTTCTATCACTGCTTGTTTGTCCCTACAACCACACCACCCCTCCACCTCTCTCTCTCTCTCTCTCTCTCTCTCCGCCGCCCCGCCCCCCCCCTCCCCCCCGCCACCCCACTCCACACACCTTAAACCAGCTTATATTTCAACTCTTTCTTGGACTCGAACTCAAGTTCTGTCAAAGGGTCATGAGGACTGGAAATGTCAACTCTTTTCTTCTCCACCGATGCTGCCAGACCTGCTGAGTTTTTCCAGGTAATTCTGTTTTTGTTTTTAACTCTAAACTACGTTCTCTGGAAAAGTCTTCTCTTGTATGTCATTCAGCTCATGTCAGGCACGCTACTGGGATAAAATTTAAATGCATAACATTAAGAAGGCTATCAAAGTCTACAAGTGAGCCAGAGCGCTGGTGAATGTCACTGGTAACCCAAGGCACAGCTGCCAACTCGTATAAACAATGGGCACAGGAATAATCAAATTGACTTGGCAACCATCCATCCATCCCTAACTTGAGCTCTCAAGAACAATGTTTAACCTTTTGAGAAAGCCCTATTCCTGGGCCAAGGAGATCTGTTTCCAGAGCTCCAAGGAGCGTTGATATGTTTTCTTTTGCTTGGTTAGCGAGTTGATGTTGTGGGTCTCTGTGTGGTCTCAGGTACAGAAAATAAGGCTAATGGAATGCTGCCCTTTATATCTAGAGGACTAGGTTACAAGGGGGTAAAAGTCATGCTTCAGCTATCCTGGTTAGACCACAACTGGAATATTGTGAACAGTCCTGTGTACCACACTTTAGGAAGGATAAATTAAGCACTCTCCTGCAAGAATCCTCCCAGGGCATATTGAATGGTGTACAATGATTTCACAAAGGGATATATGGTTTGTTGGAGATTAGTGTTGGTTCTCTGCCATGTTACTGAAATTACTTGGAGAAATTGGCACTAGAACCAGTCACAATGAGCCAAGGCATCTTCTGCAGGACCAGTAATCATTATGACAGGCAGTATACCGTTCTATCTAAAATACATGAACAAAGAACATTCAGACTCTGTTTGACAAATTGATGGAATGCGTCTTGTGCAAACCTGAAATGCAACCTAAGTACTTAACGAAACTCTTGTACCTCAAGGATTTAAAGAATGAATTTATATACATACAGAATGAATTTGTCTCAATTCTCAAGGGAAGCTCAAGGGAATGCAGCTTTTCAGCTGAGACACAATGGGACAGGCGAAGGCCATTCAGCCCCTTGAACCTGTTCTGCCATTCTATTAGATTAAGGCTGATCCAAATTTCAACAATTTTCCTTCCTTTGCTCCATATCCTTTGATCCTCTTACCTACTAAAATATGCTGATCTCAGTCTTGGCAATTTCAGTTGACCCCCCCCCAACCACACACACAGCACCCCCCCCCACCCCCCCACCCCCCGCCCCCCCGCAACATCCAAAGCCTTTTGAGGGAAAGAGCTCCAGATTTTCATTACTTTTTGAATCCAGTCCAGCCTGAAGAGTGGAAATCTCTCGCTGGCAATATAGGTGAAGAAAGCCCAGAGTCAATAGCTGCCTGTAATTGGACATGAACTGTCACCCTCAGGCACAGATCCCATTTGGGTAAGAAACTCACCAATCACTGTCTCTACAACTGCCTACCAGCCACTAGTCATGCAGATATTCAGAGAATGATACAGTACAGAAGGAGGCCATTCAGGCCATTGTACTTGTGCTGATTCTATTGAGGTGAAGTTCTTGTAATTGTAGATTTTGAATGATATGAATATATGGAGTCAGATTAACTGCAATTATGGTAGGGTCTACCTGGTCTGCTGTCAATACAAACTACCTTACTGTCACATTAGAAAGTGACAGGACACTGTAGACAACCAAAGGTGAACAGCATTGGGGAACAGTTGCTCTCTTTCCCAGAAGCAGGTGCTATTTCATTCAGCCACCCCTGAGTGGTCAGCTTGCTAACACATTAAAACTTCAATAGTCAGTCTTGTTGCTGCACCATGCTGGTCTGACCAGTGTTTGTGAAGTCTGAATCATTGCTGCAATCACATTTACTGATTATCTTATTATTATTGTTTTAACAATTAATTTGCATTTGATCACATTTCAGCCAACACACTTCCAGGTCATGTCTGTGCTGAGTGCCGTATTGTCGTGTCCCTGTGTTCCCCCAAGAGGTCCTTGTATTCCTGACATTGATTCTTTACACCTGTGGGAATAAAACTTACACATAGAATTCCTGCGTAGTTGTTCGAATTCTGTAGATGCAAGAACATAGGAACAGGAGGAGGCCATTCAGCCCCTCAAGCCTGGGCTATCATTCAATTTGATTATGGCTGATCTATATCTTAACTCTATCTAGCTTGGTTCTAAATCCCTTAATATCCTTGCCTAACAAAAATTATCAATCTCAGTTTTGAAGCTTTCAATTGACTTTCAGTCTTAGCAGCTTTTTGATGGGGAGAGTTCTAGATTTCCTCTGTTTGAAGTCTTTCCTAACATTTCCTCTGAACAGCCTTGTTCTAATTTGATACCCTCTTGTTCTGGGCTCCACCCGCCAGAGCAAATAGTTTCTCTCTGTCCATCCCCTCAAATCCTTTGATCATCTTAAACATTGCAATTTATATCATGCTTTATATTCAAAGAATACAGGGGCATTTATCAGGACTTCATGTGTTTTGGAGAAGCATTTGCAAGGTGTGGTTGAGTTAGTCACCTTTAGATCAGAATATACTGGGTTCCCGGCCAACACCCAGAGTTGAACACCAAGTAAATTCTGGGTGTAAACGTTTCTAAATTTTAACACTTTCGTCAAAGATGTTAATGTGTGACTAAAGCAAAATGCTGTGAATGCTGTAACAAAGAACAGGAAATTCTGGAATACTCAGCAGGTCTGGCAGTATCTATGAAGAGAGAAATAGAGGGCAGAATTTTGCCTTTGTTGGGCGTTCTGGGGCGGGGGCAGGCTGGGGTGGTCAGGCAGCTGACTGCCGCCAACAATCGGGGCCGGACCGCGATTTCACGCTAGCGGACCAATTAAGGCCCACCCAGCGTGAAATGTGAGCGGCAGCACTCGGCACTGCCTGTGTGGGCTGGGGAGGAGGGTGAGGGGGGCAATCGGGGAACTTTGCGCATGCGCACAAGTGAGCGCTTGAAAATCTCCCTGAGGCACAGACCTGCCTCAGGGAGATGAAGAGTTTTAAAAATTAGAAATAAATATTTTAAAAATGTTATAAAGCATGGCGACGTGTTATAAATGAAATTTAAAAATTTTTATGTTATTTTTATTTGATGTTGGAAACCTCATCCCACCTGTGGATGAGGTAAGGTGACGGTCATTGAAAAATTTTGGTTAATTGATTCTTTAATGGCCTTAATAGGCCTTTTAATTGTTGGTGGGCGCGCTGCCCATTCCTGCGTGTGCCTGCTGATCGAACTATCACGTGACTGCACGTTGACATTGGGACGCTCGCCTGACATCATCGTACGTCCATTTCTCTTGGGCCACCCGCCGAGGTGAAAATTTTGCCCAGAGTTAACATTTCAGTTTGATGACCTATCATCAGAACTGCAATGCTCCTCATTCAGTAATGACCGCAATTTTTTGTTTTCCTGAAATTTATTCCATTTTTTAAAAGCTTACAGTTTCCATTTTGCATATCTCCAGGTCCAATCCTTCTGACTGAGCGGACAGAAAGTGAGGCTGCTGTCAGCTGTCTTTCAATGTCACATAAGCCAGGCAATGAGTTGGAGCTGATTGGAGATTTTTTGACCTGGTAGAAGCAAGTTTTTCTGCAGAAGAAGACGACACAGGGAATTCATCAAGAATTCAGCCTTCAGAAGTTCAAGCTTTCACTAAGCAGCCAAGGCAAAGACCATTCTGATAAGAGGAAGTTTAAAGAAAAGATTGTGATGATCCATGTAATCCATGTGAAATCATTCACAACACAACTTGCATTTATGCAACAACAACTTGCATTGCTATACCACCTTTAATGACACGTTCCACACTGAGTACTCTAATATGGGGAATTTACACCAAGTCAAAGAAGGGCAGGTGACTTTTAAAGGGGTCTTGATTAAGTGAGAGGTGAAGGAGAGGAGGCTTTTAGGAAGGGAATTCCAAAGAGTGGGAGCCCAGAAGCTGAAGACCCATCCACCAAAGATTAAGCAAAAGCAAAGTACTGCAGATACTGGGAATCTGAAATAAAAACAGAAAATGCTGGGAAAACTCAGCAGGAGGGTGTGGTGGGTGCACCAAAGGTTAGTTGAAGCGAAGGAGGATGCACAAGGGACCAGAATCAGGAATGACGGGTTTATGGGAGAGGGTTTGTAGGGTTGAAGTAAGATACAGAATGGGAAGGGACAAGGGAACAGAGGAATTTGAACACGAAAGTAAGAATTTTAAACCTATTTAAAGGTATGTGGAGATCAGAAGCCAACATAAGTCAGTGAAGATTGGGACTTAATGGGGGATAGGATACGAACAGTAGAGTTGTGAATATTTTAAGATGTTGCATGGTAATCAAGTGTTGGTGGATCATTATCACTTTGATCATGTCAGTGAGCTCACTATTTCCCAGGCTTTATTTTTGCTGCAAATGTGCAGATCCAGGCCACAATGCCCATAGCTGTAGAGCTGAGGACTGTGTAAGTGGAAAGTGTGTTGTAGAAGAAGAAAGTGAGGAAGAGGAGGAGGAATTACAAACGCAAAAATATTTGCAGAGAAAGTAATTACAGGAACAAGAAGCTAACAACGGAAAGAGAACTCAAGGACTGCAGAATAATTTGGAGAGGGAAGAAGAGAAAAAGCTGTAAAGTCTTTCTGAGGAGAGTGCTTCACAAAAAAAGAAGAAATTAGACTGGTTATTGTCAACAAATGGGATTGTGTGTTTTAGAAATACCCCAATATTGTAGATAGATCAAAGGCTTCTGCCAAAAACTCTTGCTCTGTCACTGTGAACTCTTGCTATGTTACTGCGAACTTTTGTTATGTTGCTCTGAATTCTTGCTTTTCAAAGGGAGCGTTAAGTCTGTTTTTCTCTCCACAGATGCTGCCTGGTCTGCTGAGTATTTTCAGCATTTTCCATTTCTATTTCTGTCAAAAACGTAGTGCAAGTTCCGGGGTCAACATTTCACAAATCCTACATTTGCCTTCAGCAAAAAGCTCAACCAACTGGGAGAGATGGAGAAAGGGGAAAATAACAAGAGAGCAAGAGAGAGAATTAAAGAAGCTGGGTTGGTGGGGCAGAGTTGTAGGGTTAATTGGTAATGAAAATCCAATTCATCTTAATAAATGTGTTGGTTTTTGGGAGGGTGGGAATGATAGAATTAAATCCGTAGATGAAAATAAGAGAAAACCTGAGATGGATTAAAATCAATACTAAGAATAGATATTTAAAACATGGCTTATTGAGCAAATTCATTTCTGTCAAACAGAGGCTTGTAAGTGTGTTACAGAGAACAAGTGCAATTGATGAATATGTGACACAATATGAATAGGAGAAACAGCACTGACATCTTGTGGAGAATCTATTGAGGCAGCTTCAAGCTGTGCTTGAATTGAAAATATCAAATACCGTTTGAGAAATTTATTCCAACTTCTGGATTCCTTCCCACTTTTGTTTTCATTGCTTTTTTAACTCTCTCTTTTGCAGAAGGCAAATGTAGGATTTGTGAAATGTTGACCCCGGAACTTGCACTACATTAATGACAGAAATAAAAATGGAAAATGCTGAAAATACTCAGCAGACCAGGCAACATCTGTGGAAAGGAAAACAGACTTAACATTTCAGGTCCTTTTGGAAAGCAAGAGTTCACAGTAACATAACAAGAGTTCACATTGACAGAGCAAGATGTTCACATTGACAGAGCAAGAGTTCACATTGACAGAGCAAAAGTTCACATTGACAGAGCAAGATGTTCACATTGACAGAGCAAGAGTTCACATTGACAGAGCAAAAGTTCACATTGACAGAGCAAGATGTTCACACTGACAGAGCAAGAGTTCACATTGACAGAGCAAGAGTTCACATTGACAGAGCAAGAGTTCACAGTAACATAACAAGAGTTCACATTGACAGAGCAAGACTTCACATTGACAGAGCAAGATGTTCACATTGACAGAGCAAGAGTTCACATTGACAGAGCAAGAGTTCACATTGACAGAGCAAGTGTTCACATTGGCAGAGCAAGATGTTCACGTTGACAGAGCAAGAGTTCACATTGACAGAGCAAGAGTTCACATTGACAGAGCAAGAGTTCACAGTAACATAGAAAGAGTTCACATTGACAGAGCAAGAGTTCACATTGACAGAGCAAGAGTTCACAGTAACATAGCAAGAGTTCACATTGACAGAGCAAGTGTTTTAGGCAGAAGCCCTTTGATCCACATGTCTACAGTATTGGGATGTTTCTAATAACACTTAATCCCATTTGTTGACAAGAACCAGTCTAATTTCTTCTGTTGTTTTCCTCAATTTGTAACTATAACCTCTTACACTTAAATTCTGTGCATGGTAGAAAAACTTACTGATCTGACCTTTCCTAATTTCAAACTCCTTCCATTTACCATTTTTGTATGTCCATTGCCAGAACTGAACTGAACTGAAGGTGCTTGTCACAATGGTGTGAGTCCATGTTCAATGGAAAAAACTGATTTCATAACTTCATTCTTACATTGCACTCTGACCAGTCTGATTAGAATAGTGATATGTTATTAACAACTGTATCTGTGATGAGTTAAGATCAGAAAATCAGCATAATCAAGGCTGTTAGGGAGTTTAATGCTCTACTGCCATCCTGTGCTTGTTTTAAATGAGGAAATACTTCACAGAGATAAAAACAAAAAAACTGCGGATGCTGGAAATCCAAAACAAAAACAGAATTACCTGGAATACTTCACACCCTGTCCAAGATGCAATCCTTTTGAATCCCTACCCACACTGCAGGAGTGGTACTTCTAGAAATGGTATCTGGGTACTAAATACTTGATAGTGTGATTCATCTCCCACCTCCCCAACACCAACCTCCTTCCCCTCACATCTCCCAACCATTTTCACTCCTGTATTTTCAGAAATTTGGGGCAGTTGAGTTATCTTATTGGCTCTTCCTATGTAGGTATCTGTGTCTCCTGTGCGTGAGGTGTCTGTCTTGTGTTTGAGGGATGTGTCCTGTGTGTGTGGGAGGAAGGGGTATGAGATTGGGAGAGGGAGGGGAGGAGTGGGGGAGATGTTGGGTGGGGAGGTGGTGAATGAGTGGGGGAAGGAGTAGAAGGGGGTGGGGGAGGTAGTTGGTGAGTGGTAGAGGGAGTGGAGGGGTTGGGGGAGGGAAGGGAGTAATGAATGGAGCTGGAACCTGATTCTTTTTTACTTTAGGACAAATCGGGCAATTATGCAAAAACATGCATGGGAAATCATATTTCACAACTTTTCCCTTAGTGTACTTATTGGAAACAAAATTGATTCCAAAACAAACCTAAATTGATTCAGCAAATGATTCATAGCTACAGGGCTCAGGGAAATGCCAGACAACACTAAGACAGGGAAATTCTGTGCTGCAGACTTCTGCTTCTAAAGAATAGATTAAAAGCAATGATGTGAGGGAACTTGGGAGATACAGTTTCAGCCATGATGCATGTATCACATTAGCCGTTTCCTCTCGCTAATAAGCGAGGGAGCTTGCTGTGTGGAAAAAATGCATTTCCTGCATTATTTCAAAAGCACTAAATTAGTTGTAGAGAGTTTTAGGACATCATGAGGTTGTGAATGGTGTTATATTAATGTAAGTTCTCTCTGCCTTTTTTAACACCTTTGTTTGCAAGGCTGTGGATCCATCTGAAGCATAGTCAGACCCTTACAAAGTGTGACACTTCAATTGATTTTGCCTGTGAAACACTGCCTGACATAATTCTATCAGTCAATAATCACTGTAGGACGGGTGCTGGGCGCTCACTGCACAGAGCATTAGACTAGAACATCCATGGTATCTCAGTTGACCAAAGGATGCTGTAGGAGCCTGGACCGTTAAATGATTCTCATTCAGATTGTCTCTCTCTGCTTCTGTGCCTGCATAGATCTGAAGGTAAGATGACCAGATGTCAAGAGGGAGCGGGAATGTTTTGCTCAGATATTGGAGGAATGAGATATTGTTATTTTTGAACTGTGGGACTGATCAGATAGGTGACAGTGTATTTTTGTGCTCACAATCTTTCCTGCTTTGTGATGTCTTTGGGGTTTGTACGGTCGACTCGTCTTCTGTTGGCACTGACATGAAAGGCTTTTGCTGGAAGAAGCTCGAGTAATGGCGTTTGACTAATTCAGGGACTCAACCAAGCGGCTGTGGAAAGGAAAAACAAGAGGGCAGAAAAATCTAAGGAATGTAATTGATAACTAAAGTAAGCATGGAGTAAGCTCCTTTCCAAGAACAATAACTGTTTAAAAAAAGCATGAGCACAGGTTCGGATTTTGCTTTTCATATTCATAAAAGTGGTTCTACTTAAATTCTAGACAAAAGCAATTTCAGTAAGGAGCACCTTAAATCATATACTGGTGGAATTTATATAACTCCAGAATGTAACTAACTGTATACATTAGTAACTACTATCAGTTAATATAGTTTATGTGATGGAATACTCAGCTGGCTGTATTCCTTAAAGACTCCTATAAAAGTTTATATCTCAGTAAATAATACCATTAATGAAGGATGTGCAGGAACTACCAGTATGTATTAGAAAATAACACAATCAGTCTTTACTATGTAATCCTGTTGTCAGAATATACTCAGAATTAACAACAAAATTTAGAGTTTTGCACTTCATCACCAAGTATGTTTAATGATCCCTTTGTCCAAGTGGGAGACCTGAGATTGATATATTTTTGGTCACAGAGCCAAGGCAGGTTGAGATACAGATGCACTTGAGATTCAGATCAGTACTGATCAAACTGAATGGTACAACAGGCTCAAGTGGTTGAATGGCCCACTCCTGCTTCTATGTTCCTTGCTCCCTATCTTACCCTCCTACTGGGAGTGCAAGAACACAAAACTCAGCCTCACAACAGACTTCAATCAGTGTACATTTGCCAACAAGGAGCAGGAGTAAGCCATTCAGACCTTCGAGCCTGCTCTGCCATTTAATAAGATCATGGCTGATCTGATAGTACCTTAAATCTGCATCCTGCCTACCCCTGATAATCTATCACTCCCTTGCTTACCAGGAAGCTATCCACCTCTGCCTTAAAAACATTCAAAGACTCTGCTCCCACTGCCTTTTGAGGAAAGGAGTTCCAAAGACTCTCAACCCCCGAGGGAAAAAATTTCACTTCATCTCCAGTTTAAAAGGGCGCTCCTTATTTTTAAACAGTGACCCCCTAGTTCTAGATTCTCCCACAAGAGGAAACATCCTCTCCATATTTACCCTGTCAAGACCCTTAGGATCTTATATGTTTCAATCAAGTCACCTCTTAAACAAGCCTAGCCTGTCCATCCTTTCCTCATGAGACAATCCGCCCATCCCAGGTATTAGTCGGGTAAACCCTCTCTGAACTGCTCCCAATGTATTTACATCTTTCCTTAAATAATATGACTGATTTCATGGGAAATATTTGTTTTTTGTTTTATTACCAAATTTGTCAGCAGGTTTGCTTTCCATCCCAATAGGTAGAGGCAAACTATTCATGAACGTGACAAAGATTGGATTTTTTTTTAAGTTTGGGGTAAAATGAAATTGTGAACATTTGCCTATATATGACTCTAATATCACACACTGGTTTATCACAAATGCTGCAGCTGTGTTTGCTTTGAAAGTGCCTTTGACAGCATCGATTTTGTTTCTGTCAGTGCTAGTAATATGTAAGCAAGTGCAACCGAGCCTAAAGGACATAATTCTGAAATAAATAATTAGAGGGGCCCTCAGTATGAGAAGCAGTTTGGTCTCACTCACTTTAAAAGTGTTGCCCTTCTGTGGAACTGCCACCTCAGCCGTGATGGACGTGTTGTCTCCATATGCATGTCTCTGAAAACAGATGTTCAAATCCAGGGAGTGCTTTTTCTCCATGATAATATTTCTGAAAACACTGTGTTCAGCAAAGAAAGCAAATTTGTCTTTTCACTCACCCAGCTTGAGCACAGAATTATACAGCACAGGAAACCACTGAGCTCATCACGCCCATGCCATCTCTTGGAAAGACTTATCCAAGTATTCCCACTCTGCTGCTCCTTCCCCTTGACCTGCAGCTTTCTTCTTTTTGGTTGCTTTTGCATCTTGCATCTGCTGTCATCATGCGTTCAGGTTCATTCCTGACTGCAACTTGCTGTGTGAAAAAAATTCTCCTCATCTGCGCCCACGCCCCCTCCCCCCAGTTGTTCTTAGAACCACTTTCAAGCGCTCAGTCATAGTCAGGTGAAGTACCTTAAGCTCTCTTCTGTGCCCCAGCAACTGTGTCACGACCTCAACCTCAGAACAGTTAATGGTAATTTAGTGCTGTGGGCCAATATCAGTGAGGAACTAGGTTGAGACTGGCAAAACACATTGCAGTCAGTCAGCACCAGACTGCAGAGAGTTTCACTCCATCTATTTAAATCCGATTTGAACCCAGGACCTGGAGGTAAAAGAACCCATCTAAACCACGTGGCCACTCAATGCCCCTGAAAAATAGTCCACAATTAACAATCAGTTTTGGGATAACAAAATCCAAATATTCAATTCAGGTATTCATCCTCAACCATTTTAATGCAGACATTAACTCATTTATTTTCAACAAGTTAAAATAGCTTGTGCATCAATGTTCCAAGGCAATGGTGAATTAGAGTTTCTAAGGCAGGCGTTAAACCATGGGCTGCACAGTTTGTATGGAGTTTGTGAAGTTTTGTAATAGTCGGGATATTTGACAATGTCTTCAAAGTTCAATATAAAAGCCCTCATGACCATGTTGAGATTCAGGTCATATCCATGATTTAAATAAAAGCAAAAAACTGCGGATGCTGGAAATCCAAAACAAAAACAAAAATACCTGGAAAAACTCAGCAGGTCTGGCAGCATCTGCGGAGAGGAACACAGTTAACGTTTGGAGTCCAAATGACCCTTCAACAGAACTAAGTAAAATTGGAAAAGAGGTGAAATATAAGCTGGTTTAAGGCGGGTGTCAATGGGGGGGTTGGGGGGGTGGGGGTGGAGGCGGTGGGGCGGGGGGGGGTGGTGGTCGTTGGGGGGGGGTGGGACAAGTAGAAAAATGGAAAGCAATGAAGGTGAACAAGGCAAAAGAGAGATACAAAAGTCCTGACGGAGAGAAGAGCAATACTTCTTCAAGGTAGTCATTCCTTGAAGAGAAATGGCAGTCAATTAAACACTAAGATAAAAGCAAAAAATTGCAGCTGCTGGAAATCCAAAACAAAAACAAAAATATCTGGAAAAACTCAGCAGGTCTGGCAGCATATCCATGACTTCATGGATTCTATATGAATGCATGCAGCCTGTGAAAATATACAGGGTGGGATTTTCTGGCCTCTCCAGCCAGCAGGATCTTCCGGTCGCACCAAAGTCAGCAGAGATTTGAATGGCTCGCTGCGTCTGCTGTGGGGAAGCGTGTCATGGCAAGGCTGGAAAATCCAGACCACAGTCTGATCCAAAATTTATCCTTGAATATTCACACCTGTCCAAAGAAACAACATTTCCAATTACGGAGAACATAGCATTGGAAGTAAGGGCACTAAATACAAAAGTAATGAAGTCCTGTTAATCCCTTACAAATCACTGGTTGCGCCTCAAATGGAGAATTGTGAACTATTCTAGGCACCACACTTTAGGAAGGATGTCAAAGAACTGGAGAGAGTGCAGCGGAGATTTACCAGAATTATATCTTTACTTTGCTGAGCTTCATATCTGAAGACAAGATGGAATTCATTGTTTGAGCATGAGTCTATAGCCTTAAAACTACACCATAGTGCACCAGGGCCTAAAACACATGTCAGACAACATGCAATAATTGACATCATAATTTATGTAACCAGTTGACAGAAAGAACATAGAACATTTAGTGAAAATCTTCAAAACGATAGAATCTGTTAGAGAATTTTATATATATTCTGCATTACTTTTTCAGGTAATCAGGAATAAGGGACTTGTGGAGGAAACCTTAGAAAAATCACAGAATAATACAGAGCAAAAGAAGTTCATTCAGCCCTTTGGGCCTCTGTTGGTTTTTTTGCAAGAGATACCGAATTAGTTCCATTTGCTGGAACTGCCTCCACAGCCCTGTAAAAAGGTTCCCCCCTCAAGTGTTTATCCAATTCCTTTTGAAAGTTCACATTGAATCTGCTTCCACCATCCTTTCAGGCAGCACTTTCCACATCCACAACAACTGATTGCGGAAAAATCATTTTCCTCTTGTCACCTAGTTCTATTGACAAATACTTTAAAACAGTGTCCCTTAGTTACTAACCCTTCTGCCACTGGAAACAGTTTATTCTTATTTACTGTATCAGAAATCATTCATGTTTTTTTTCTCCTCTGTACTTTTGATATCCAGCTTGTTTCTTTACATAATTTGAACCTTGCATTTGTCATAAGTCTCCTTCTTCTCTATATCTTTAGTCATCCATGGACCAGCTTTGGATTCACTTCCTTTTTGCCTAGTGGGAATGTGTCTACTTTGTACCGGAGCTACCTTCACATTGAAGGCCACCCATTGTTCATTACTGTTTTGCCTACTAGGAGCTGGGATTTTTCTCCTTAGAGCAGGGATTAAGAGGAGACCTAATAGAAGTATTCAAAATTATGACAGCAAGTAGGGAGAAACGGTTTCCTCTGGCAAGTGACTTGGTAACCAGAGGTCATGGATTTCAAATAGCTGGCAAAGGAACTAGTGGGAAATTGAGGAGATTTTTTTTCATGTAGAGGATTGTTATGACCTCCAACACACTTCCTAAAAGGTTGGTGGAATCTGATTCAGTTGGAACTTTTATAAGGCAATTGGACATATGCTTGGAGAGAACTAATCTGTAAGGCTATGTAAAAAGAGCTGGAGAGCTGGACTAATTGGAGTTCTTTCAAAGAGCAAGCACAGACCCAATGAGTCAAATGGCTTCTTTCTGTATCATAAGACTCAATGGTTCTATAAGTCCTTTTTGTGCTTCAATCAGCCACCAAAGGTCAGGAGCATCTGTCAAATAGCAGATTATTCCTAGTTAGCAAGTAACAAAAAAATTGACAGATTCAGTAAAATATGTTCCCAACTTATTGGCGATGAAAGGATTGGCCCCCTTAAACTCCTGCTCAGCATTGGCTGGCACAACATGCAAAGTTAAAGACACTGCAATCAGGGCAAGTTATTAACATGAGCAATCTTTTTAATGCAGGAAATATTCAGGTCCTGATATATCACGTCCTCTGAGGTGATGTAAAAAGCCATCTACAAAGGAATCTAGGCAAAACAATCCCTTACATAACACATATTGATTATAGGTCTCTCAGCAACAGTGAAACCAGACAAACCATGCTCTCCATAACACACATTGATCTCACTCTCTCTCGGTACAGAAAACAGATATTCCCTGTCAATTGTGTCCCGATTATCCTTTGACACAAACCTTTTACCAATCCCAGAAACTCGCTATTCTTAGAGCAGGAGCTATTTTCCTTTTTGGATTAGCGTCTTGAAGTAACAAAATATTCCTTCTAGTTGTCCACAATGAAGTGGTGAATTTTTTTAAAAACCAAGATTCCATGCAAACTGATTTAAATCTGTTAGATCCTGAGTTTGCATAGTGATCTCTCTTGAACTCTAATTGTCATTCTGCACCAAATGACTGCGAGACAAAGACACAAGCTCACGGCTGAAGGAAGGGAGCACATTAGCATTAAGAATCCAACCTATTTATCAAAGGTGACGGCTTTAGTATGAACTTCAAAAGAAACTTGTACTCATTCCTACAAATGATTGTGGCAACATGCTGTGACCTCGCAATTTTCATAACTCTGCGTGCTTTATGCATTGACCACAATGCACTTGTACAAATGAAATGATACTTTAACGTGTTGCACAGTGAATGTACGAATTCTAATCAATTATTTCTAGAAGCTCAGTGTGAGAGATTTCATCTGGCAATTAATTAGCTTTGACAGCTGGATCACACTCCAAAAGGAGAGTATTGATCTTCAGCCACAATTAAAATCACAATGCAGATTTCAATTTGAAGTTATTTAAAGGGCCAACATTGGCCTGGTGAAAAGTCCTTGTAAGATATGAACCGAGATGCGGATGGAGTGACACAAAGTAATTAAATCACCAATTGTAACTGATCTACCAATCTTTTCACAAGCACTATTTATCTCACCTTCTGGATCGACACACTAGAGGGCGAAATTAGTCTTGGGCCATAGTCAATAGAACCAGTAGTCAGACAGGATGTAAAATAGGTGCATTAGTTTGTCAACACCTATTTAGTCCTCTTGGTTAAGATCAGCTGCACCATCAGTGACTCTTGATGCTGTAAAGATGTAAAATGCAAAGACCCTGTGCTTCCTCACCCAAGTATCTAGTCTTCAAGTGTAAGTTTTGATGGTGAGTGGGAAAAGCCTATTCAACATTGGGAAGAATCACAGCCAAACCTTATCTTGGCTTAATCCCACCATCAACACATATAATTAACAGCAGGGGTTTTAGGATAGAAATCAGGCACTGGAAACTTTTCCCATTGTTTCTGTTCCCTCTTCCAGGGACTCTGAGGCCGAGTTTAACCTGAAACTCCCTTAAAAATTGCTGCCCTGTCAGAGATCAGTTTATTCAACACAAACTGGGATCCTGGGCATTCTGAACGTGTACAACTTAGTCCTCCAGCTGGTGGCACCCTTTACCCACTGGCACAGTACAAATTGTTGAGGTTAGAAAGGGCAGGTTAATAAATCTCTCCACTATTCCTAGACCTCACACATGCACACAGACAGACAATCACGCATGCATGTACATACACACAAACTCGGGACACAGCCTAGTGTAGCCGGTGCACTGTTTGCTACAGTACGAGGTTTCGGAGGAGCAAACCTGACAGACAACAACAGACTTTCATAGAAGGATATTCCAGAAAACAAAAACCATTTTGACTGAAGTAATAAGGACATGATCTAGAGCAATAATGAATTACAGCACAGCTGAATAAGGTGCGACATGATAGAATTAAATTTTGATGGCCAACAAATGTCTGTTTAAATTTAAGTGCTTATTGCAAAGGTTGTCCCCCTAAGGGAAAGGAGTAAACTGGTAACTACAGACCAGTCAGCATAATGTCAGCCGATGTGGAATAATCAGGGGAAAAATCAATTGGCACTTGGAAAAATATGGGGCAATAAAGGCAATCCAGCAAGATTTGTTTAAAAAAATTACATTTGTATAACTTAATTGAATTCTTTAATGAACTAGCATCAGAGAGGGTTCTTGTGTATATGAATTGCCAAAGGCATTTAGCAAAAAAAAAAGACACACAATAGACTTGATATCAAAATTGAACTCACAGAATTAAAGGCACAGTGGCTGTACGGATGTGAAATTAGCAAAGAGACAGAAAGCCGATAGTACTGATGACCAATTGGTTTTCAGACTGGAGAGAAACATCATTGGTGCTCCTGCAGGGGTTCGTGTTCAAACTACTACACCTTTTGATATATATTAATGCATATACAGGGCATAATTTCAAAGTTTGCAGATGATGCAAAACTCAGCAATGTAGTAAACAACGAGGAGGAGAGGAACAGACTTCAGGAGGACATACGAAAGCAAAAATACTCCAGATGCCGGAACTCTGAAATAACCTTCTGATGAAAGGTCACAAAACGGAAACATTAACTCTGTTTCTTTCTTCACAGATGCTGCCAGGCATGCCGGGTATTTCTAGCATTCTCTGTTTATGTATCAGGAGAACATAGACATACTGGTGAAATGGGCAGACACATACCAGATGAAATTGAATGTAGAGAAGTGTGAAATGATTCATTTTGGTAGGAAAAATGAGGAGAGACAATATAAACTAAATGGTAAAGTTGTAAAAGAAGTGCAGGAACAGAGAATATGTACACAAGCCTTTGAAGGTAGCAGGACAAATTGAGAAGATGGTTAAAAAGACAATTGATATAAAGGCATAGAATACAAAAGAAAGGAGATTAGTTGTTAGTTAATCAGTAGCGAAGTCTTGTGTTCACTTTTAAGCACCACATTTTAGGATGTCAAGGTCTCAGAGAGGGCCTAGAGGAGATTCACCAGGGATAAGGACAGAGACAAGAAAAACTGGAGTTGTTCCCGCTACAGCAGAGAAGGTTAGGGGACATTGGAGATTTGATAGAAGTGTTCAAAATCATGAATGGTTTTGATCGAGTAAATACAGAGGCTGATAGCAGTGGTAGATGTGTTAGTATCACAGGACTCAGATTGAAGTTGTTGACAAAAGAACCACAGAATTTTTTTTCACGCAACTGTAATGACTCACTGGGGACAGTGCGCTGTAATATCAGCCTCACTGGGGACAGTGCGCTGTAATATCAGCCTCACTGGGGGCAGTGCGCTGTAATATCAGCCTCACTGGGGGCAGTGCGCTGTAATAACAGCCTCACTGGGGGCAGTGCGCTGTAATATCAGCCTCACTGGGGGCAGTGCGCTGTAATATCAGCCTCACTGGGGGCAGTGCGCTGTAATATCAGCCTCACTGGGGGCAGTGCGCTGTAATATCAGCCTCACTGGGGGCAGTGCGCTGTAATATCAGCCTCACTGGGGGCAGTGCGCTGTAATATCAGCCTCACTGGGGGCAGTGCGCTGTAATATCAGCCTCACTGGGGACAGTGCGCTGTAATATCAGCCTCACTGGGGACAGTGCGCTGTAATATCAGCCTCACTGGGGACAGTGCGCTGTAATATCAGCCTCACTGGGGACAGTGCGCTGTAATATCAGCCTCACTGGGGACAGTGCGCTGTAATATCAGCCTCACTGGGGACAGTGCGCTGTAATATCAGCCTCACTGGGGACAGTGCGCTGTAATATCAGCCTCACTGGGGACAGAGCGCTGTAATATCAGCCTCACTGGGGACAGTGCGCTGTAATATCAGCCTCACTGGGGACAGTGCGCTGTAATATCAGCCTCACTGGGGACAGTGCGCTGTAATATCAGCCTCACTGGGGACAGTGCGCTGTAATATCAGCCTCACTGGGGACAGTGCGCTGTAATATCAGCCTCACTGGGGACAGTGCGCTGTAATATCAGCCCCACTGGGGACAGTGCGCTGTAATATCAGCCCCACTGGGGACAAGGCGCTGTAATATCAGCCCCACTGGGGACAGTGCGCTGTAATATCAGCCCCACTGGGGACAGTGCGCTGTAATATCAGCCCCACTGGGGACAGTGCGCTGTAATATCAGCCCCACTGGGGACAGTGCGCTGTAATATCAGCCTCACTGGGGACAGTGCGCTGTAATATCAGCCCCACTGTTCCCCCGAGCCGCAACAAATGTGAAAAGCTTGACCAAATCACCAGATTGCCCCAATGCTACCAAACTGTTTAATTTAGGTTAACAGAATATGAGTACCAGGTTTGTAAACTTAATAAGCAAATAACTGTTTATTGAACAAATTGTCTTTAACTAGTGGCAAAAGAAAGAACAATGAACTGTCCTAACTTCTAATACTATAACTTAAACTCTACCCCCTCCTTAAATCCCTATAGACACACACACACACATACACACACATGACACATAAGACACACAAAACATGGATTTTATGGATGGGATAAAACAGTTCAATAGCACCAATCCAGAGTATAGGATTCAAAGGGTTGATTTTGATCGCTGTCTTCCAAATTTCCTTCCGTTCTTGTTGATGACACAAGGTGGTCTTCCAGCACTTTCAGTATTTAGTTCACTAGTTAAAAACTTGCTTTTCAACTTCTCTAACAGTGGTTTTCTCCTTTTCCTTTTTACAGGGCTTTCCTCAGAGAGAGGGCAGGTTATAGAGATATAAGGAAGAGAGATTTTAGATGTTTTCTCTTTGCAGGCCAGGAGCTTTCTGCTGCATTGCTACCACACTAAACCCTGGTCACCTGGTCAGGAGCCAATTAAAATGCTGTTATCAAGCAGCTCCCTTGGTCCAGGACTCCTTTCCGGCACCATCCTGTCTTTCATGGCACACTCTGTCCCAGGACTGCAACATTGTATATATCTCTGTTCCAGTGGACATGTCTTTCAACCTGCAGCCATTGTAATTCTGATTCACGGTCCAACAGAAAATAAAAAGATATGTTCCTTACAGCAATGATTTGTTGGTATTTAGCCTGAAGCAAATTCAAGAAGAACTTTCAAAAGGGAATTTGGATAAATACTTGCAGGGGAAAGAGAAGGAGACTGGAAATAGTTGAACAGCTCTGTCCAAAAATACTAGAACAGGCACAAAGGGACAAATTGCCTCCTTGTGTGCTAGATTCAATGATTATCAGGTACTACTCAGAAAGGTAAGCCTCCCTATTGAAATTACAACCCAATTCCTTTGAAAACCTAAGTACTGCTTGTCCATTGAAAAGGACTGAGAAACAGTGGGATGTTTAACATTGCTATTTGCCTGGTGTTTCAAGGGTCCTTGGGTGTATATGATCCACAGGAAGGGAGTTCAATATCTCAAGACACCTCCTGTGTTGTGAAACTGTAATCTAGTGGTAAGGACACTGCCTGGTTTGTTATGAAGCCATACAGTCCATCACATCCCAAAACAGGCTCCAGCTCTGTGCTGAGTGAACTGACCTCAACCAGGGCAAAGTGATTTCCATATTGTACCTGAGCTAGCAATTTTCTTACCATTGCTCGCATTTGACGCCGTAACTTTGCTGAATGTGCAGCAGAATCAACTTTTAAGCGGCTAAAGACCGTCTCCAGTGCAGTTCTGATGCAGTTGCAGTGCAGTGCTGGTGCAGTTGCAGTGCAATTCCAGTGCATGCTGGTGCAGTTCCAGTGCAGTGAATCACAGAACTGTAATGATGCAGAAGGAGGCCATTTGGCCCATCATGTCTGCACTGGCTGTCTGAGTATTTTAACTTAGTGCCAATCTTTTGCCTCTTCCCATTAACCCTGCACATTGTTTCTATTTAAATAATTATCCAATGCCCGCTTGAATGCCTCAATTGAACCTGCCTCCACCACACTTCCAGGCAGTGCATTCCAAACCCTAACTACTCGCTGTGTGAAAAAGTTTTTTCTCACCTCACATTTGCCTCTTTTGCAAAACACTTTAAAACTGCGCCCTCTTGTTCTCGATCTGTTTATGAGCAGGAACAGTTTCTCCTTATCTACTCTGTCCAGACCCCTCATGATTTTGAAAACTTCTATCAAGTCTCCTCTTAGCCTTCTCCTCTCCAAGGAAAACAGTCCCAACTTCTCCAATCTTTCCTCATAACAGAAGTGTCTCATTCCTGGAACCATTCTTGTAAACCTCTTCTGCACTCTCTCCAATGTGTCCACATCCTTCCTATAGTGTGGCACCCAGAACTGTACACAATACTCCAGCTAAGGTCTAACCAGTGTCTTATATAAGTTCATCATAACCTCCCTGCTCTTGTACTCTATGTCCCCATTAATGAAGCCTAGAATATCGTATACTTTAGTAACAGCTCTCTCTACCTGTCCTGCCACCTTTAATTACTTATGTACATATATACCTCGGTCTCTCTGCTCCTGTATACTCTTTAGGATAGCATCCCTTGGTTTATACTGTCTCTCCATGTTCTTTGTACCAAAGTGTATCACCTCTCACTTCTCTGCATTGAACTTCCTCTACCACCTATCTGCCCACTCCATCAATCTGTCAATGTCCTTTTGAAGTTCTACATTGTCCTCCTCACAGTTTACAATTCTTCCAAGTTTTGTGTTGCCCGCAAACTTTGAAATTGTCCCCTGCACACCAAGATCTAGACCATTTATATATATATCAGGAAAAGCAAGGGTCCCAATACCAACACCTGGGGAACTCCATTACAAACCTTCTTCCAGCCTGAAAAATACCCATTAACCATTATTCTCTGTTTCCTATCCCTCAGCCAATTTTGGATTCATGTTGCTACTGTCCCTTTTATTCCATGAGCTATAACTTTCCTCACAAGTCTGTTGTGTGGCACTGTATTGAACACCTTTTGGAACTCTACATACACCACATTAATGGCCTTGCCCTCATCAACCATCTCTGTTACCTCTTCAAAAAACTCCAGCAAGTTAGTTAGACACAATTTTTCTTTAACAAATTCATGCTGACTTGTACCAGTCGCTCCACATTTTTCCATGTGACTATTAATTCTAATGTGACTAATAATTGTTTCTAGAAGTTTCCCACCAGCAAAGTTAAACTGACTGGTCTGTAAATTGCAGGGCAGATCTTTACAATTTTTTTGAACAAGGGCGTAATGTTTGCAATTCTCCAGTCCTCTGGCTCCTTCCCCAAATCCAGGGAGCATTGAAAGATTATTGCCAGTGCCTCTGCAATTTCCATTCTTACTTCCTTCAATATTCTTGGATGCATCTCATCTGATCCTGGGTTCTTATCAACATTAAGTACTGACAGCTTATCCAATACCTCCTCCTTATCAATTTTAAGCCCTTCTACTGACTGAGTTTCATCCTCTGTCACCATGGACTGGGCAGCATCTGCCTCGTAAGTAAAGACAGATCCAAAGTATTCATTTGACACCTCACCCATGCCTCTTGCCTCTATGTGTAAATCCCCTTTTTGTCCCTAATAGGCCCTACTCATCCTTTTACCACCTTTTTACTATTGATGTGCTTATAGAATACTTAGGGATTTCCTTTTGTGTTAGCTGCCAATCTTTTTTCATAGTCCCTCTTTGCTTCTCATATTTGCTTTCGGGGAGGTGATGGTGTAGTGGCATTGTCACTGGACTAGTAATCCAGAGAGCCAGGGTAATGTTCTGGGGACCTGGGTTCAAATCCTGCCATGGCAGATGGTGGAATTTGAATTCAATTTAAAACCTGGAATTAAAAGTCTAATGATGACCATGAAACTATTGTTGATTGTTGTAAAAAAAAACCATCTGGTTCACTAGTGTCCTTTATGGAAGGAAATTTACTGTCCTTATCTGGTCTGGCCTACATATGGCTCTTAAATGCTCTCTGAACAAGGGCAGTTATGGATGGGCAATAAATGCTGGCATAGCCAGTGACACCCACATCCCATGAATGAATAAAAAAAAAATACCTTCTGCATTCAGCTTAGTTCTCAATTGTATTTGCTACCTGACACCTGTTGTAAGCACACTTTTTCTTCTTTAACTTAATTTCTATCTCCTTTATCATACAGGGAGCTCTGGATTTGTTTGTCCTACCCTTCCCTTTTGAGGAAACATGCCTTGACTGTGCTCAAACCATCTCCTCTTTGAAGGTAGCCCATTATTCAGCTACTGTTTTGCCCACCAAACTTTGGTTCCTGTCTATACAGCACAGTCCTGTTCTTGCCCCATTGAAGTCCGCTCTCTGCAAGTTGATTATTCTTACTCTGGATTGACCAATGTCCTTTTCCTCCGTCTTCCTAAACCTTATGATACAATGATCACTGTCCCCTAAATGTCCCCCCACTGTCACTTGGCTCACCTCACTCCCAAAAACCAGGTCTAGAAGTGCCTCCTTTCTTGTTGGACTGGACACATAATGCTGTAGGAAATTCTCCTGAATACAATCTAAGAACGCTTGCCCTTCGCTGCTCCTTACAGTACCACTGTCCCAGTCTATATTTGGGTAATTAAAATTCCCCCGTTATAGCTAGTCTATGATGTTTACACCTCTCTGTAATTTCCTTGCAGATTTGTTTCTCTATATCCTTCCCACTAGCTGGTGGTCTATATATTACACCGAGCAATGTAATTGCACCCTTCTTATTCCTTAGCTCTAGCCAAATTGATTCTGTCCCTAAATCCTCTGACACATCCTCTTTTTCCAGTACTGCAATACTCTCCTTAATCAAAAATGCCACCCCTCCTTTTTTCCCTTTCCTATCTTACCTGAACACCTTGTAATCAGGAATATTTAACACCCAGGTCTCCCCTTCCTTAAGCCAGGTCTCCGTTATCGCCACAACGTCATAATCCCAGGCAATTTGTTTTAACCTCTCTTTCCTGGAGTCTCTATGTTTTAACCTACCTCTCCCAAAGTCGCACTGTTTTAACCTCTCTGTCTCAAAGTCTCCATGTTTAAACCTCTCTCTCCCGAAGTCTCACCGTTTTAATCCCCTTTTCCTGAAGTCTCGCTGTTTTAACCTCTTTCTCCCAAAGTTTCACTGCTGGTGCTTTTGCAGTGCAGTTCTGGTGCAGTTGGAATGCAGTTCCAGTGCAGCTCTGGTGCAGTTCCAGTGCAGTCCAGTGCAGTTTTGGTGGAATTCCAGTGCAGTTGCGGTGTAGTTCCAGTGCAGCTCTGGTGCAGTTCCAGTGAATTCTGGTGTAGTTGTAGTGCAGTTCCGGTGCAGTTCCAATATAGTTCCAGTGCAGTTCCAGTGTAGTTGTAGTTGTAGTGCAGTTCTGGTGCAGTTCCAATACAGTTCCAGATCACTAACTGGGAACCCTTGTTAGAGAGAAGGTGAGATAGCAGTGCACCAGCCCCCTTGATCAAGTAGCTTCCAGATAGAAAGTCACACAGCATCTTGGCTCATGTACGTCCACGTGGATAAGGGATGGAAAGACAGTTGACCACGCTCCAAGAATCAGCACCTCTGATTCCCTAATTAAAGGGCAGAAAACAGCACACAAAATAGCATGTAAGCATCCACTGAGAATCCCGGCTGTGCAAGTCATGACAAAGGGATGACATTCTCAACACAAAGCTAATTGATTTCCAATGCTCTCCTCACTTTTATTTTGGGTCCTTAGCAGAAACAGTGCACCAGTTCAGCCTCTTGACAACACACTTTATAAGTACTAATTCTGGTTCAGTTACAGGAATCAGTCCCAGAACGGCAATCTTATTACATAAACTGAAGAAGTTGGAAATAGTCGGCGGGGCTGGCAACAGGTATGGAGAGAGATACAGAGTTAACCACCTCTTAGGTCAATGACCTTTCATCAGGGCTGGCAAAGGTTAGAGATATAACAGGCTTTAAGCAAGTGCAGATCAGGCAAAGAAAGGGGCAGGGGAGGAAAAATAACAAAAGGGAGGGTCCATGATAGGGTGGAAGGAAGGAGAGATGAAATAGCTAAAGGGATGATGGTGCAAGTGAAAAGGAGATAGTAGTGGAACAAGTGAAGAATCAGAGGATGCCTATAACGGAGGTGAAAATGGCAACAGCAGAATCATTCCAACGGCTGCTCTCTGAGAAAAATGGCAGCCATGATTATGATCTGAAATTGTGGGATTCCACACAGCCTCATTGTCGTCTATTCTCCACCCACTCTGTTCCTTCTTTGTGGGGATGACAAGACTCTGTTACCATTAGTCCTTCCTGAACCTACCGAAGAAGCTTGATCGATGGCCTCACACAACCCATTCCTCCATTTTCTTCCCTTTGATCTATTTTGTCACCTGTTCCAAGGTGTCAGAAGTGGAAAAAAAATTTGGACTGTAAAACTAAGGTAACATCCTTATAAATGAACCAGTTATACACTGAGCATGACTGCTATGTAAATATATAACGAGTGACGGAGATGCTCTTGGTACCAAAGAATGCTAATTTAATTAAGCCTTGTTTCAACATGATGCTCTCATGCCCATAGCATGATTTAAGTTTCTTTAAGCATACCTGCTATTCCTAAGAATGGACTACCTTTTGTGTGGTGTGAGTTGGATAGTGTGCTATAGGACTAATTGTTCCCCTATCACCATGGGATTTGGCACTGTGAGTTGCTTGCTACATTATCCTGCTAACTTCAAAAGGAAATAAGTATCACGGTGACAGGCCAGGCTACATTTCTCAGCAAGTTTATTTGCAAGTGGGTTCGAGTGAAGCAGTAATGCTAACATGGTCTACGTCTGCTCTGTATATTTGATGAAATCTACGTAATCTGTGAAATACTTCAAGTAGTACCTTCGCAACCGCCTGGCTTCTTCATCTCATCTGAAATACACAACCTTTTGGAAGCCTAGGATTCCAAAGGCAGGTTTCAACACCCAAGAGTGATTGTATACCAGTGGTCAGATAATGTGGGTGTGCATCATTTCTATTATTCCAAAAGAGAAAGTGTGAACTGGAGACTCTTGGGTGTCCAGTCAGTCATTCGCACTTGACAACCAGCCACATCGGAACCTATTGTTAATGTCTGAAATAGCTGTAAATTTGTATATACCAGAAACACGAGCAACAAACTGAATCAGATTGTTTTACAGCTCAGATGGTGAAATAAAAGGAAGCCAGACTGCTGCCTCATGAGGGGCTATCTATAGGATGTTTTGTTCACATATTTCTTCCCCCTGACACGAAGACCATAGAACATTATGTCAGAGGCACAGCCAAGTAAAGGCAATTTTAAGTCATATTACTCCATTGGACCGGACATTTCAAACAATGGCAAGACAAATATTTTCAAGCTGGAGCTCTGCTGTCAGAAATATGATCCCAGGACATTTCAGCATCACATGTATATATTAGAAAGAGAGTCTTTGACCTTTTCCTTTAACCGCAATGATTCTACCTGCCATTAATATATGCAGCCCAATTATATATGCCCGATTCCTCAGTTTTAACCTCAACAACTTTGTTTTCATTCAGAATGGACCATGAAAGAGGAATGGGACACTCAAGAAAAAGATACGATGATGAAGAGGAGGATGGTAAGTAAAGTTGGATAAACTGCAAATAAAATCAGAAATACCCAGCGTATCAATGAGTTCCATTAACATGGAATGTTTCAGGATTGATTCCTAGGCAATATGAAGTTGGCTGATCTCCGGATTGTGATATTATTGATCTGAGTGCCTCTGAGTTAGGTGGAGGGGATGAATCACTCAGTCAATGCTTCTGGCTGACAGTTAATGAATGCTGCTATTAGGAGTCTGCATGCAAACAAGATTAGGCTCCATATAGTCCAGTCAGAGCCCAACACCTCAGACATTCTGTCACCTTCCCACCAACGCTCAGCAGAAGGACTGCAAAGTTAGCTGGGACCTGTATGGATTCCCTGGGGCCTAACCTAAAACCAGAATTGGTAATGGTCTTTTTTTGCAGGGTATGTTGGTGGAGCTGGTTGCAAGGGGATGGGTTAAGTTTCCACCTATTAATGTGGGGGGTGGTGACAGCAGGGGGCACATAGGATTCCTCCAATGGGAAGTCCCGCTTCCTCATTTTCTCAGAGGTCTATCAGTTCCTGAGCAGCTGTTAAACCAAGAGGAATAAAGTGGATCAGTCTTTTCAATGGCAGCTGGTACACCAAGCCCAGCATTCCTCGTCGCCCACGCTGCAAGGCTGTACTAACCAGCCTGTGGGGCAGGGTTGGGGCAGGTAAAATTCAGCCCCAGTAGTGCAAATGCCCAGCACCTGGATGTGCAAGATCATCAGCAGAGGTCAACAGCACCTCCGTGTCACTATTTAATTTTGCAATCAGAAAATAACAACTTCAGAAAATGAATGAAATGGCCATGAGTAAAGAGCAGGCATAGGGACCAATTGGGCGTCCCTTTCAAAAAAGCCTGCCCAGGGATAATGGACTGAATGGTTTCCTTCTTTGCTGCATCTTTCTATAATTCATCACTTTTTAAATCCTTTTGGCGATCAGATAGCCATTCAGCCCCTTTTTAAAACACCTGCATGATGCAGTTTGAAATTCTGCCTAGGACGTTTGTTCCCATATCGCTATCGTTTGAAAGTTTCTCCAGACTGCTGCTGGGGCTCGAAGGGTTAGATTATGAGGACAGGTTGCTTGGGCCTGGCTTGTACTCCCTTGAGTAAAGAAGATCAACCAATTTGAGGTATTTAAGATGATGAAAAGATCTGAAAGGGTAGATAAAGAAAACCTATATCCCCCTTGTGGGGAGTCTAAACTTGCAACTTAAAAGTGGCAAAGGTATTAAGGGCTATGAAACCAAGGTGAGTAAAAGGTGGAGGTAAGATACAAATCACCCATGATTTAATTCAATGGTAGAACAAGCTTCGAGGGCTGAATGACTTCCTCTTGTACCTATTTTCCTAAGTAAAAAATATATACTGGCTGAACACTGCCAATTAAGACAAAACGAGCTAAGCTGAAGAACCTGTAAGGTGCAAAAATAGACAGCTTCAGCTAACTGTTCCTGTCCAAAGAGCTGAATCTTGCCACAGAAACTAACTGATTTTAAGAATGTCCCTAAATATGTCTATTTTGTCCAGATCGAAATGCCATCTACATTGGGATCCCTGCACCCCAAGGCTACAGGAGGAAAAGAAGGCGAAGGAAATTCTCGGCAAGCCGGGAGAGAACCAGTGAGGGGGAATGGTACCCCAAGAGGCAAGACCGATCCGATACAGATGAAGGAGGTGATAGAGGGTTCATGCCTGTAGACTGTGCCAGTATTGACAGTAGGTCATTTACATTTTATTATAGAGTTATAGGCTTAGCTAAGGTTGCCAGTTGCTGGAGGTTTCATCGTACGATATTTCATCTCCAACCACCCAGCCATTTTCCCATCTCTAACACACTTGTAATTAATAAAATATTCAAATAAAATGAAAAACATAACATTTTTTTAATGTTCTCATAATATTTCTCCTGGTTGCTCACAGAGATTAACCTTTAATCTGGAAAATGCTGGAAGATTGACAACCCTCAATTCCTCCCATCAGTTCAATCTAGTCAGGTCTAAAACCGTACAATAATGTGAGGATATGAGTGGTGCAATTGCCAAAGATCTTTACACCTTTGCCCAGGCATTACAACATGGTATCATGTTTTTATAATGATAAAAGGGCACCAATCACTCATAAGAGATTGGGTAAACATGTTGTGGGTTCATTTATTAAGTCTAGGTACATGAGGACAGATGTACATGGACAGAAAGCTTAAAGACATCATCAGCACAGCTGTCTATGCTGTGCTCTGCTTAAAAGCAAAGGTGCGACTAAATCTGCATCACGAGACACACTTCCTTTCTAGTGATATCATGCTCCTAATCCTTAAAGGCATATTACAATACCCCCTTTCTTTTTAAAGACACTTCCCCCCTCCAAACAAATATAATGATTTACAATACATGCTCATATTTAGTTAGTATTACATAAGTGTATAAGATTGGTGAATCTATGAGTCTCTAAAGTGTAGAGGCAATCTACTGGTACATCCAGATCTTGTAATGGTAACCTTATCTGGTGATGTCTTTAATTGCTTACAGTGATTTGTGGGACTGTCATTCTTGGGTGTTGTTCCTGGTTGTATCTAGGATCTGGTCCTCTATGCAAAAAGACTGCACAGTTGAGGATCTGGAATGGATCAATTTGTCCCGGATTACATCTCACTATTGCGCCTTTGTATGTATGTATGACTTCATAGGACCTTGATTCTGAACAAACCTTTGTCACCTCAGCTGGTTGACATGTACCTTCTGTGGGATCTTGGGTGCAAACTTATTGTTCCAACTGTAAACTTGGCAATTCTGAACCTGCATCAGGCATGTTGCTCATCTTCTCTTAAAGTTTTAAAAGTCACTCTTTAGTTCTGAGAGAGTGGAATGGGTAAGAGTAGATAAATTGGTACACACCGGTCTGCCAAACATTACTCTGCTGGTGACGGAATAGTTGCACTTAAAGATGCCACTCTCAGTATTCCATCACACTCCTGACTTGTGCCTTGTAGATGGTGGACAGGCTTTGGGCAATCGGGAGGTGAGTTACTCACTGCAGGATCCCTAGCTCCTGACCTGTTCTTGTAGCCACAGTATTTATTAGGCTAGTCCAGTTCAGTTTCTGGTCAATGGTAACCCTTAGGATGTTGATAGTGGGGGATTCAGCAATGGTAATGCCATTGAAGTCAAGGGAGATGGTTAGATTCTCTCTTGTTGGAGATGGTCATTGCCTGGCACTTGTGAGATGTGAATGTTATTTGCCACTTGTCAGCCCAAGTCTGGATATTATAGCTCTGAGAGTGTGCATGAAAGTTGTGCTAGACATATTGTGCAATTGTTGAATAATAGGGTACTTGGTAAAGTAGTGGACGATGGCGATAAGTCAGTGTCATGGATTTGAAAGAGGTTGGATGCAATTCTGGATCAAGGATGGGTCGGAAACCCATGTGGAATCAGTGGTGCTTTGTGCTGATGTGACATATGCTCATGACGTGTCTCGCACTTCTTGACGACGACTTCGTTGTTCATACCCGGCCAATAGGCTGTCTCTCTTGTGAGTCTTCTTGTCCAACCTAGGCCCATAAGTGAGTGATGAAGCTGTCAAAGAATATCAGGTCACAAACATTCCAGCATGGTGACCAGCCCACCTTTAAGCATGACTCCCGGGAGATGCCTAGCTTGTTGATAAGGCCAAAATGATCTCATGTGTTCGTGGATATGCTGAATTGAATCAGGCCATCCTTCAATGATGGTTTTCCACTGTTTCTGTAGTGTAGAATCTTTCACCATTTCCTCTGGTAGCTGCTGGCATTTGTGTTGTGCAAAATGTACCTGATCAATTTGGAGAACACCATCAAGTTCAATGTCAATGAAGTTCACTTGTAGATCCAAGGATACATCTTCTGTTTACGCTGGGTTAGACAATCTGCTTAGTGTATCCAATGCAACCATCAAGTTCTCTGGCTTGCACCTCATCTCACAGTTGTAACCTTGAAATTTTATCGAGAGACGTTGTAATCTTGGCGGTGCACTAGTCAATGGTTTACGCCAAATTATCTCCAGTGGTTTGTGATCGGTCTCTACCATAAAACCTTTGCCAAATGGATAGGTATTAAAATGGATGATTCTAAACACTAAAGCTAATGCTTCTTGTGTGGAGTAGTTGTATTGTGTTATAGACAGAGATTTTGAAGCAATTGCAGTTGGTAGTTTCTGAGGTTGATCTGGCATGTGAGGTCTGACTGATTCCATGGATTGTCACTAGCGTGAGGTCACTGCATGCCGATAGACCTGTGATCGCCTGGTCTTTAGTCTCTGTGATGTGGAACATTTGTGACACTCAGGACTATGGATCCCACATATGGAATTAGTGAACTGTTGTACACTGACAGTTTCACAGGAGTAGGTTTTACCATGGCCCTCCATGTCTGTGGATACATGTTTTTTTAGAATTCTCAGGGGTAGTATGTTTGCACTTGCCCCTGTGTCAATCTTGGCCAATAATGAGTAGTTACCAACTTTGTCAGGGTAGATCATTCAAATCTCGACAAACAATTTGGACGGTGTGACGGTGTCTATGTTTTCCATGAGATTGACGGTGTAAAACGTGTGTTCACCACTCTTCATCTCATTGTGCACATCATCGTCATTTCCTGGTTTGTCAGTCACCTCATGTATATGTTTCCAATGGGATACCGGATGGTTATTCTCATTGCTTGAAGGTACCTGTTGTGTATAGTCTGCTTGGATCAGTGCACGGCTCTTTGTAGCTGCATCAGCCTTTTCTCCAGTGCACTGCCATTGCCAATGGCCCTTTCTGCCTCATGTCTTACAGAATTGATGGAAATCTGAGCATTTCCTTGATACATGCAGAAGGCCACACCTTCCACATGTCTTGCTAGGTTTGGCTGTTGTAGTAACTGTATTGACAATAGGAGTTGTACTTAGGACCTGTAAGCTTCATCGACCTGCGAGGATCGCTTCGTACTTATGTCCATCCTTGAGTAGCTCTTCAACGCTACACATTTTGGGTTAGTTTAGCAAGTCTTTCTGGAACGCTTCCACGGGAGGAGATGCGATCAGCAACTCAACAATTCCATCTGCAAGCTCTGTGGTTGAAAAATCACAGTACGTACCTTTCTCTCTGCTTCTGCTGATGAAGTGGTCTATGGATTCTGTAGGCTGTGGTCAAAATGATATGAACTCTAGTCAATGAATATGGAAGTTTAACCTGATGGTAAACCGGTTTTCCAATGTAGTCCATATCTTTTGGGGACCCTTTAGCTCTTCTACCATTAATCCTGATGTGTTCAGCCTGTGTAGACCTTCATTCCCAATTGTTAGGCAAATTTCTACGGCTTGCTTGTCTGGTTCAGACACACCTGAGTCATGAAACCATCGTTCTGTACGCTGTTCAAATATTTTGAATTTGGATAATGGGTCAGCTGCATCCCAATTCAAACAAGAGCATGTTTTGGACATTCTGACAATATCCCCTTGACCTTCCTTCTCCTAAGTACCAGGGATGAATGTTGCTGTAGCCGCTTTTGCCACACTTTTCTGAAGCGTTACCTGTTATAATTGCAATCTTCTCTGGCCTGATTTTTATGATTGTTTTGATCTGTTTTGTTTTTGTTTGTTGGACTCTAACTCGCTCGCTATCAATCCGGCCCATACCCTGGTCCCTAACCTCTCCTGACTGAGCTAACTCGGCGCTGGTTCTCTCAATGTGCTGTCCCACTCACGGAACTGACAAGCTATGTGCTGCGATCTCACGATGGGGGTTTAGCCTGCTTACCAGCTTTTTATTTGAACTCTGTGGCCGGAATTTTCCAGCTGCCTGGTGGTGGACTCCCCCGTGGCAGGGCCAGCAGATCCTGCCGGTTTGAGGGGCTGGAAAATTCTGACCTGCATCTTCAAAGCTTTTCTTTGCAGTCATCACGTTGTGGTTTCAACAGTCTCCGATGCTGCGGCTTTGTTGCGGTCCGACCAGAACATTGAGGGTTGTCTAATGCCATGTAGCAGAATCTAAGACTGTTCACCATGTCATACCTGTACTGAACCTTGCTGCGAGGCTGAGCACTGTGTCGTTCAGAAGGAGCCACTGCTGCACACCGTGTCATGTTTTTATAATGATATAAAGGCACCAATCTTCAATAAGGGATTGGGTAAACATGTTGTGGATTCATTTATTAAGACTAGACAATTGAGAACAGATATACATGGACAGGAAGCTTGAAGACATCATCGGCAGAGCTGTGTGCATCTGTGTGCTCTGCTTAAAAGCAAAACAAAAATCTGATCGCGTGACACACTTCCTTTCTAGTGATGTCATGATCCTATTCCTTAAAGGCATATTATAACACTGACCACATATCCTTATTCGCGGCTGTTGGAGGCCATCAGCCCTTCCCTCCACAGGTCACAGATTCTGAGGGTAAATCCTGAGAATTATGTGTTTTTTTTTATCTTCCTGCCCCCACATTCTCATAATTTGCCACAGAAAAGTAGCAACTGTTTCAGCATGGCTGCCGTCACCACCTCCCACCTCCTCCCCCCCAACCCCCCCCACACCCCCCCACACCCCCACCCTTCTCCACCAATGCGTGAGCTTTTTTTTGGGAACTATTGACTTCCATTTGGAGGGTCTTAATAAATGGGTGAGGAAGGGTTAGTCCTAGAGCCAAGGCACTGAAGCTCTTGAGGATTGTGTTACAGGACCACCCTACTTCTATAAACAGTTTGAAGGTTTCACAAACAAGGCCAACACTGCCACCTGGTATTTGGTACAGTGCTACCACAAGCACAGTTTTGGTTTCAAAAGTATAGATGTTTAAACTGTTTAAATTGTGTTTTGCTCATGTTAGCATTTTATGAATAACTTGAAGTCAATCACAGTTTGACATGGGCTACAGAACATGCAATACCTCTAAATTAAAACCAATCACGCTGTTTTCAACAATTGGCTTTTTCTGTCAATTTGCAGAATGTGGAGATATTTATCCAATGTTAAATGGCCATAACTACAATAAATTATTAAACTGTCACTTGCATTAAGTTAATATGGTCATTTAATTGAGTAGAGCTTTATTGACTGCTATGACATACAGGGTTGCTGATCAATGTTATTCCATGACCCACAGAAGATATTTAACAGGGGATATCAGGATAATAAGAAGCACTACCTCAAGATAACCCACTAGAACACTAGAAGAAGGTGACATAGGATAAACTATGCTGAGAGGCAGTTATCTGAAAAACTGTAGATTCACTCAGGTGAGGCGAAGTGATGGGAGGAGGCAAGATTTTTCTTACTCTGGATCGGATATTGACTAAAGAGTTTTCATCACCCGTTCGCTTGTGAGTTTAAACAATAAGGGCCCATATTTAATCCCCATTCATTGCTGAGTTAACTGAGGTCATCTTAGTAGGGCTGGGTACAATCAGCTTTAGCAGCTCCGAAATAATGAGAGGGAAAATCATCTGATCCCATAACCCCTCAAGCCAATGCACGGACTCTGCAGGAAGGTTCACGTTTGAACACAAGTCAAATTGGGATCCAACTTTACCATGATGTCATTCTCCCACTGTGGTGCTCTGTGTCTGTACTCATTTTGGAATATTGGCATTTGGGTGAGATACTGGAGATCTGCCCGTGGAACTGAAACACAGGATGAATCTCTGAGACAACACTGTTATTTTCATATTCATTACCAGGCAGTTTTCACTAATAAGGGATGGCATTTGTTGAAAAGCCGTATCAGTTCCCTGAATTGTCTTGACAGGTTTTGGTCCTCAGAGTAGAAAATATTAATCAGCCGGTTGTTATTGTGTCATCCGTAAGTGAAACTTGGAAACATGGTCGGCCTGGCTTTCCGTCACACACTTTTCTCCACACTGAACAATAGTGAAGTCCTATACTCAAGCTGTACCATTGGCTCCAGTGTGCAGCCAGAACTAAATTGCTGGAAAAGAAATTCCACAGTAGCCAATCTTGGCCCATTAGCTATTTCAGTTTGAGTTTTTTGCACTTGTCTCCAATATTGTCGCAAGAACTGTGTTGCTGAGCAATAGTTCTGACACTTTGCCTGATCTCAGTTGCAGCCGCACGCCACTTGTGGCTCGACTGCTTCCAGGTCAGCTTCCGATGATTGTGTATAAAGGACATTGGGATTGCTGTGTACTCAGTGCCAGATTCTGAAAGCATAGACAGTCGCGAGGAACTAAAGGCACATTGTTTCCAGTTGGAATTCAAGGTACAAATAAATCTCAGCACTGCGAATGCTAATCTGTTAACTGTTGCCACTCTATGGACCTGACCAGGGAATATTTTAAACTGAACTCCGCAAGGATCCTAAATTGCCAATATTTGAAAACAAAGGAACTCACTGAAGCCCATGTGCAACTTTAATCAGGCTGCTAGTGAAACATCTAACAGTAAAAACTCAATTAGTCAGCACCCAGAGCAAGAGGAGGCCATTCAGCCCCTCAAGCCTGTTCCCCATTCAATTAACTCATGGCTGATCTGCACCTCAACTCCACTTACCCACCTTTTCACCATGCTCTTTGATACCCTGACTTAATAAAAATCTCAGCCTGGGTCAGTTCTATTCCCACCCAACAGTGTCGAGCTAAAATGTGAATTCACTCATGGCCTATGGTCGCAGTTCCTGGAAGGAAAATTCCTTCCATCACCCTGTTCCTCCCCTGCCAAATCCCAGATGTGTCCTAGATTGCTAGCTTTCACACCTAAATCTGGAGAGTTTTAATGTTCTTGAGAGATAATGGGTTGGTTGAAATTAATATAAAGTCACCTTCCCCTTCAAAACTTTGATCTGGCTTTAAGGAGATGGGCAATTGCGTGTGGGGCGGAGGGGGGGTGGGGGGGGGGGAGGGGTGTGGTTAGCAAGCCCCATCCGTCTTGAGTGAATGAAATGTCTGCTGAGTGCTTCCTCAAGGTACTGTAACCGGGACATGCAAGTATTCATTGATTTCCTTTGATTCATGCTGAAAGGACAGCATTAGTTTGCCTGGGCCAGAAAGAAAGAAACATTCACCATTTGCTAAACTTCAGCTTCAGCTTCTTACAAAATAAACAAGGGAAGATTGAAAAAGATAAGGGGGGGGGCGCATTTTAATTCAATGAATAATCTGTGTTTTGGGGGCCTCTTTTATTGATGCACAGGGGAAAAGGTTCGGGAATAGTTAAGGTCAAAGCTTTCTCAGAATTGAAATGGGTAAGCTCTACTGGGTTTGGCATAATCATCAATAGGACTCAACTCAGCAAAGGGCGTGCTATTCCATTTAATCTCCAGGGCATGCAGCTCTGTGTAACAGGCTTTGACACACACTGTAAGGCTGCAGCAAGTTACCCCGAGCACAGACAGGCCTGCTTTTAATGTGTGTGACAAAATGAGTGAGAGTGAAGCAGGTAGGGTTGAAACCATGGTTTTTTTATTGTCGATTTGTCAGTTGCTTTTTGAGGCCAGGATTGGCGTGTTTGTCTTGTAGCCACAAGAGAACTGATGTAATTCATTTTGTTTCACTCTGTTACTCTGTTAACACTTTGTAGACTGCAGTAACATTGCTTCATTCAAGGAAGGAATATAACCGGGTCATGCAAAAATATTGAGTGAAATGGTCTTTGCTCTTGTTTTCTTGAACTCTATTTCACAGTAGTTGGCTTTACAGATGTACAAAGAATGGTTTATACTTTGCATCTTTACAGAGAGGGTGTGTGACAGTCTGTCGAAACTGATGCCATTTTCTCAACATGAATTTGGATACAACGAAGATTTTAAGTAGACAAACATTAATTTTGAACCCCTTTGGAATTTGATGCTCGTGCTCCTTTCAAACAAAAACCACAACTTGTCACACTGGAATAATTTGATGCTTCCCCTTTTTTGTCCAGCGAAGAAGGCAAGAAACCAACGTATTTACTTACTGACCACTGAAACCTTCCAATCAGATTCAAGAAACACCACGAGGGCAGGTTGCTGTGAGCCCGCTCCTTCATGTGCCCTGTAAAGTGGGAAAGTCTCTTCCCCCAGCTCAACCTCCTGGATGGGGAATGAAAGTCAATTTTCAGGACTGGATCAGCCAATGGATATATGTAGGTCAGCAAGTACCACCAGACCTCTGACCATCACTGCCCATCGCTCAGGTTAATGAATACATGAAGACTGCTGTTGCCCAATTGCGAATGTGTGTATATGTGCATGTGTGTGTTTGTATGTGTGTGTATGTTTGTGCGTACGTGTTTGTATGTATGTGTATGTTTGTTTGTGCATGTGTGTTTGTATGTATGTGTGTGTTTGTGTGCGTGTGTGTGAGTCCATAAATCTCAAGTTCAAATTCAGCTGTGAGGCCTTCCAATGGTTGAAGTCTTCCAACATCCACTGTCATATCAAGATTGGCATTTGGACAAAGGAAGCAAAAAGGCTGCCAGTGCTGCAAAAGGGTACCTCACATCGAGTCACTGAGGGGGAGGAGAAAAAGTCAGAGGAAAAGAATTGATTCCAAATAAAGCTTTGGCTCATCAGTAACAAAGTAGGCCTGGACCCTACTTCACATGGCCACAGATAGCTGATAAGTTTAACATCATGGTCCCCTGTTTGCAACTGGAGGTGGGTATAATGCACATCTCTGATCATTTGTGGCACTACTGACAAAGATTCATTGAAAAATCACAATAGAAAACAATGGAAATCATGTGATAGTTTGCAGGTAGTTAATTTGCAAGCGAGTCAAAGAATTTGAGCTTGTGGAGCAGCCAGAATTTGACTTGCCTTCCATCACCACTTTAAGAGCGTTTTACTAGAAGACAATGTTGTAGGATTGGCTAGTAACCATAGGAACTGGAATTCCTGCCCGGAAGAATTAGTTACAATTACTTTTGAGTCAGAAAGTTTCATTTGCAGTTCAGAAGAACCAGCAGTCTTGGAAATGATAGGTAAATGACGGGAATAATGAGGACATGACAGCGATGCAAATGTCGGAGACATTTAATTTCAGGGATAAAGCCAAAGCTTTTATTTGATTCATGCTGGGGAGCAAAGGGATGGTTAATAGAATTAAAACTCTATTTAATAGGATTAACTTCTATGAGCAGAAGCGCACACATGCTGGTAAACTAATGGAAAACTGAAGTGAAGCAATGGAGTTTAAATGGTGCCTCTGAACCAACATGGAGTGGACCTAGGTTCCCCAGCAGGTGGGCAAGGAGAATTGAGAGAAATCAAAAGAGCAACTGAGGTCAATGAAGGCCAGTATTAGCAATGCTACAATTTATAGTGGAGAACCATAGTCGCAATGGTGAACTATTTTCCAGTTATGTTCAAAGTCAGGAATCAATCAAAGACAGTATTGTTCCTTAGAGATATTTATGAGGTCAGGTTAGGTATGAGGCCAAATAAATGAGTGCTGAGCTAACTGGGTGCTTTGCATCAGTTTTTACTCCTGAAGATGATGCTGTAGCCATAGTACAGAACAAGTGTAGAGCTAAAGTCGAGATAACCTCAGAAACTGAAGATTAAGATGCTCATGGCTGATTGGGGTAAATCGAATCTGGTCCAGATTAAAGTGTGCTTAAGGAATATGTAAGTCACTGATTCATGCAATCAATAGCTTGCCAAAGTTTGGGTTAGTTCCCATGAATTGGAAGAAAGTTCATGTGTTCCTATAATTTAAGAAGGGGAACAATTCAGACCCTGGCAATTATCTGTTTGACATGGAGTAAATATTATATGTGATTTCTGATCACTTAAAGGACTTGCTAGTTATTAAGGATTCTCTATATTGATTCAGGTTGTGTAAGTCCCCTTTCATTAACCTAATTGAGTTCCTTAAACAAATGATCAAAATAGTGGATCTTGGCATTCCTATTGATGTTGTATACACGATTTCAAAAAAGCCTTCAATAAAGTTGATCAGAGAGGCTTATTGAAAGATTAGACTTTAGGGGATTAGAGGGCAGACATTAGACAAGATAGGAAATCTGTTATCAACATGTCTTGTGAACAAGAGTGTTATACCAAGGGGAAGCTTTGAGCGAAACCCAGTCATAACAAGGCTCCATGCTGGGACAATTCACCATGTTCATCCCTGATTGGCTGACAGCACAAATAGAACTAATTCGGATTTGACAAAAATTGTGCATAGGGATTAATAATTGAGATGGAACCGGTCAGCTAACCTATCTCAGGTAGGAGAATCACCTTGTGAATGGCAAATGCACTAAAATGTGCAGAATGCAGAATCATCAGCTGTCCCTTGATTCGGGAGTGACGAATACTCAGGGTGCAAGTTTCCGCCATGTGTTTTCATGTGACTGAACGGGCCAATCCCCGACCCACAAATCTTTGAACAGATGAGGCAGGATGTCCAATGAGGTAGTGGGATCCGGAGGCCAGGATTTGCCTCCTTTACTTTCCTTCTTTGCTGCCATTCTGCCTCATCATTAAACTGTTGGGACTTGAAGTGTGATGCAGCTTGATGGACAAGTTGTCACCATTCTGAGTGATTGGTAGCAAATCATTAAGGTCAGTTATTCAGAATGCAGAGGACTGGGCTTAGATTGATTACACCATGCACGATTACCTATTACAGGCAATGCGTAACACAGATGGAGTAGGTGTTTGCAGTTTCAGAGTGATTTAGAAAGGCAATGAGGGCTGTAGTCATTATGTACATAGAGAGACATTCTGGTTTCACTTAATAAGCAAAGGGAATAAAGTGTCAGCAACACACAACAAAACCAAGAAAGGACAAAGCCAATCCTGGAATGGGGAGTTAACAGAGACTAATATTCAGCTACGAGTGAGAAGCAACTCTGGACCTCGTATTCAGGTTCGAAACCTGGTGTTCTGCTTTGGCGGAGACAAACAGCCTCAGTGATATGGAGTCAAACACACGATATTATCCAATTGGTTTCAACTCCAGAAAATAGAGCCCATGCAGACATAGCTCCTCTTCTGTACAATTTAACTGTCACTTTATTGCCTTGTGTCCTCATGTTTCGTCCTTTTCTTGGTCTCAGCTTGCCAGAGATACAGAGACTGGTGAACTGCAATTGACAGTGTCAAAGAAAAACCTTACTTGAATGTTCAGAGGCACAGCCACAGCAATGTGGGGCATTTAGGACATGAAGAACTTCAAATGTGACTGGGATCTAAGGCTGGTGCACTGTTCTGTTTGCTCATTATGCCACTGATGTTTGGCAATATCCACTTTCAACTAATGATCCCAACAGCAATACCTTCATTCTAAACTTTGTATAAACAACAAGGTTGTCAAAAAGTGAATTGTCCTGTTTATGGAGCACAGGGTAGTCCATTGAATTGAATATTTGATCCACAAATTGATTGGAGATAAGGGTTCATTGAACAGAGATCCATGGAAAGAACAAGCTTATGTTCAAAGATGCATGGACGTTGTGGTTTCAGCATAAATACTTGATAGTCTCCCTTAGACAGGATGTTACTCTAATGTGATGTGTTTGGATGTCCCTCTGTTGTATACAGTGTCCCCTGCTGCTGAACGCCTGAGGTACATTCTTGGAGAAGATTACGATGGCCCAACTCCAACACTTTTTACAGAGATGGATACCCTGCAGCATGATGGGGATGAGCTAGAATGGAAGGAATCTGCTAGGTGAGTGATTAAAGTCCAGTGAGATTTACTTCTGTTAAATGAACCTTTTCTAGGTTGTTGTTCAGCTTCTTTGTTTTAAGTGCCAGCCAGTATGATGGAACTATTGTGGTGCAAACAGTGGTTTGCTGGGTTACTATTGCTGTGTTTGAAGGATATTGAAACCATGTGAAGGAATACTGTACAAATAAGTAGCAAAAGCAAGACACAAAAAGATTAATGTCACCAATGCCAAGTCTATGATCAGAACAAGTTCTATAAATGTACTTTAAGCAGGTTAAGACTGCAGTAAAACTAAAGAAAATAAGAACTGTTTGTTCTCTCATCCTGCAATCTTGACTGTCAGAATCCCTCTAATTTATCTTTGCTGGGAATGTAACTCAGAGTGACACGACAGTTACCAAGGCTATTGAGACCACACAAATTCTAAACTTCAGCTTCCTTGTGTAAATCATTGCCATGGCAATGGAGATCCCATCTATTTATACAAAGGAAGAAAGAGTACCTGAGGTGGGGTGCAGGAGGGAGGGGCGGCAAGAGGAGAAATACAAGGGGCTAAATTGGATAGCCCCCTGAAAACAGGCATGAGGATTGCAATGTATGTTGAGCCTGTGCCCATTCATTGTAATGCAGGCAGCTTGCCAACCTCACACTGCCTGCTCATTTGAATGATTGCTATGTGCAGCCACTGCTAACCATGCTCTTCATTGGCTGGACACATCAGCAGGGGGCCCAAAATCATAACTTCCTAGCACCATTAAAGCTAGACTGCACTGATTAAAGGTGGCCTGCACCTCTGAGAGGGGAGGTTCATTGTGGCTGCAGCAGGTACTGGCAGTTGTGCAGGAGGTGAGTTTAACCTGGGAACCGATGAGGAGATTGCAAGCTCCAAGGTTTTCAAAGTCTGCTAGGAGGCCCTCCAGAGGGAGCAGTCAAATGCTGAGGACCAGGATGCAGTGCCACAGGAAGCTCAGTGATCTCACACCAGTGTTCATGGTCAGAGAATGCATTCTTGTTATGTTCCTTGGGTCGCTTTGCTCAGCGATCATGGTCGTACATCTATCTACTGGTGACTGGGTTGGTAAACAAGATACTGCAGATGCAGAGACCAATGTAAGGTGAACCACATGCTGTTTATTAACATAAGTAACAGAGCACTAACACGTGTGCTTCCCCAACCAGACCCTATTCTAAACTACTGATTAACATTGTAGCCCACGCTACACAGCAATTGGGTCACGTGGTCAATGTGCTCACATTCTCTTAAAGGTGTATTGCACCTCAGATTACCACATCCCTCCCCCTTTACTCAAAAGTATAATTTACAATCTTTACAATATATCAACTATTTACATAAATAAACTATTTACAAATCCAGTCTCACTGGAGGCACCTTCAAATGTGTTGAACGTCGTAGTTCTACAACTTCGGATGGTTTATCCGAGGCCTCCCTCTCAGAAGTCATCTGTCCACTAGAGTCTTCAGTAGGAACTTGTAAGTTTGTTTCTGCAGACTCCCTCAGGCTTAACAGATCCTATAGGCACTTCCAAACCAAGTGGAGTTCCTTCCATATGTGGTGTAGACTCTAACAGGAATGCTTGGTGCATCCTTTCTTGTAGATCTGTTTTCCTTTTCCTGAGGTGATCTACATATCTCCTAATTATCCGACCTTCAACCGATATGTGATAGGAAAGGGGTTCTGCCACTACAGTAACTTCACCTGATAGCCGTTTGGGCCCAGCTCCAAAGTTCTTTGCAAGAACTGTGTCTTCAACGGTGAAGTTACTTTCACAACTGTGGTAATCGTGTCCATTTTTCTGGGCCTCCTGATTTCTCTCTACTCTCTCCAAAATTCAGCCTTATGAGACTCAAAACGTATCCCGAGACATCTCTTCATCAATAACTCTGCGGGGGCAATACCAGTGTGGCGTAGTCCTATAGCTGTGTAGGAAACTTGATAATCTAGTTGCAGTAGAGTCTCCATCCAGTTTTTTCATTCCGGACTTGAAGGTCTGGACTGTCCTCTCAGCCATACCATTGGATGCCAGGTGGCATGGTGAGGTCTTAACATGTGTTATGCTATTGAGGCTTGTAAATCTTTGGAATTCTCTGCTGTTGAATGCCATTCCATTATCAGACACTATTATGTCTGGTAAGCCTTGTATCAAAAAACTCTTTGACACAATCTGTCTATGGGGTCGGCAGATGTGGGTAATCACACCTCGTATACATCCATCCACTTCAAGTAGGCGTCTATAATCAAGATGAACATTGTTCCCCCAAATAAAGCCCCTGTAGTTAATGTAGAGGCGAAGCCATGTCCTTCCTAGCCATTCCCAGGAATGCAATGGAGCAGAAGGGGGCCATTTTTGTACCTATTGGCACTGTATGCAGCTCTTGACTAAGTTTTCGATTTCTGTATCCATTCCTGGCCACCATAAGTAGCTGCGTGACAAAATTTTCATTCTAGAGATGCTGGGGTGAGCACTATGCAAGTCGGTCAATAATGGCTTTCTTCCTCTCGCTTCCCACAGCAAGATGCCATCCTGGCAGGTGAGCTCGTATCTCCTATTAAAATAGGGCTTCATTTCATCAGACTTTGGCTCATTAGACCATGCCTGTAAGACTTGTTCCCTTATGTGAGACAAAACTGGATCGCGGTCTGTCCACTCTCTGATTTGTTTGGCATGTACTAGTGATGAATCCAGAAGATTTAATAACAAGACAAGTTTTTGAGGAATTGGGATGTTCATATTGCTGTCTTTTAGAGGTAATCGGCTCAGTGCGTCGGAATTTGCAATCTGGCTTCCCAGTCAGTGGATAAAAGTATACTCGTAATCAGTGCCCACCTTTGGATGATTGCAGAGGCAATTGGGGGTATTGCCTTATCTTCCCCGAACAAGCCTAGCAGTGGCTTGTGATCGGATACCATGGTGACATGGCAACCATGGATGTATTGATGGAACTTCTTAATGCCATATACAAAGGATAAGTCTTCTTTCTTTATTTGTGAGTATCTTCGTTCTGCAACATTGAGTGTTCTTGAGACATAACCAATGGGCCGTTTGGAACCATCCACCATCCGGTGGGAGTGTACTGCCCCTACTCCATAAGTGGATGCATCACAGGTCAAAATTAATTCTTTCTTTGGGTCGAAGTGTACCAACAAGGCCAATGAATGCAACAACTGCTTTACTGTCATAAAAGCCTGTTGTTGTGGAGCATGCTAAGGTCACCCGTGGTTTTTCTTGAGCAAACCGTATAATGAAGCCAGTACGGTTGACAAATTTGGGAGAAAACAGCCATAATAGTTAATCATTCCTAAGAAGGACTTGAAATTTATGGTGTTTTTCAGTGCTGGCGCCTCACGAATATCTCTCACCTTGTCTTCTAATAGATGAAGGCCCGGCGATCCAGGTAAACCATTTCTTTTGCTTGGAGGATACATTTTTCTCTTTTCAAACGTACTCCGGCTTGTGAGAAATGCTTCAGTACCTCTTCCAGGTTGGCCAGGTGTTCTTCATCAGTTAGTCCTGTTACTAGGACATCATCGAGATAAACCACAACATGGGGCAAACCTTGAAGTAAATTTTCCATTGTCCGTCGGAAAATGGCACAAGCCAAAGAGACTCCGAAGGGTAACCTGGTATATTGGTATAACCCCCTATGTGTGTTGATAGTCACAAAATCCCGAGGGGCCTTTTCTAGCTCGACTTGCTGGTAAGCGTGGCTCATGTCAAGTTTCATATATGCCGTTCCCCCTGCCAGCTTGGAGCACAATTCATCAATTGCCAGTATAGGATGCCTGTCAAATCTAGCCACTTTGTTAACGGTCAACTTGTAGTCACCGCATATTCGCACGTTCTGGTCAGTCTTTAGTACTGGAACTATGGGTGCTGCCCATTCGGAAAATTGTACAGATTGTAAAACTCTCAAGCTTTCCAGCTTGTCCAACTCAACATCAACTTTTTCTTGTAATGCATAGGGACTGGTCTCACCTTCAAGAATCTGGGGGTTGCCACATGGGATCGACATGGATTTTAGCTTGCAGCCCTTGAATCTTCCCAAGCGCTTCCCTGAAGATGGAGGCATATTTCTGTAATAATTCTTGCAGATCTTTCATTCTGAGTTGAAAAATCTCCATCCACTCCAACTTTATTTCCCTCAGCCAGTAGTAACCAAGTAGACTTGGATCCTTCTCTGCTACTGCTGTTAGGGGTAAATTAATAGACTGATTTCCATATTGTATTGGAACCTTTTAATAAACCTCTTACTCGTATGTCTTCACCAGTATATGTCTTTAATTTAGCATCTGAGTTTTCCATACTTAATGGGTGGTCTCCCCCATTCAGATATTTGAACGTATGTTCACCTATAACTGTTGTGGATGCCCTGTATCCACCTCCATTCGGATGGGTTTCCCATTGACTTCCACTGTCATGTAGATAGGCTTTGTTTTACCAATTTTTTTAGTTGTGTAATGAGTAAATATCTGACTATTATTCTTCTGGTTCTTCTATTATCTGGATTTTACAATTTCTACCCTTTTGCTTAAAGTTTTGTCTTAATCTGTCTTTACAATATCGCGTAATGTGCCCATTACGATTGCAGTAGAAACACTTGGCTCTTTTAAATTGTCATTCATTTGCAGGCTGCATGGTTCCATTTCTGCCATTATTAATGCAGGTTTTTGCTGTTAAACCATTGCTTTTTGCTGGTCTGTTAATGGTGGCTATTTCCTACCTGGTCCACAGAGCCCTGCGCTTCCACACAATTTCTAACTGATGCTTCCCTCCCAATGTGAAGGACGACGCCATTTTGTGCTCCCTTTATTGCTTCTGAATCCTTGACTGTGCTTCCCATTGCAGGCACCAACTCCAGCACCTTGCTAAAGTCTAAATTCGTTGCTGACAACAACCCTTTTTGAATGCCGTCTTCATTAATCCCACATACTAATTGGTCTCTTAACATGTCGTTAATCGATGTCCCAAACTCACAGCGCTCTGTCAGTTGTTTTAAGGCTGCTACTTAGCAAGCGACTGTCTCTCCATGGGCACGACCCATTTGAGTTAAATTCAAAACACTGCGCTGTTACCGAGGGCTTCGGCTGAAAGTGGCTTTTCGCAAGATTTACCAACTCATCAAAGCTCTTGGAATCTGGGGCGTTGGGTGTTGTTAGACTACAAATTAGGCCGTATGTTTTACTGCCACATGTCGATAAGAGGATCACTCACCTCCTCTCCTCCCCCGATATGTCACTGGCCAAAAAGAAAAATGCAAGGCGTTCAATATAATGTAATCGGTGGTCTGATCAAACGGTTCGATATGATCAAACTGTGGCATACTGGAGGAGATAACTTCAACGACTATGGTGAAGGCTGTCCTTATAATCACTTTGCAAGGTACAACTGATTTACTTCTGTTGAATTTCCGTGGCTTTCTTTGGCTATGTCAACTGGTCGTGTTTTGCCTTGTCACCAGCTGGTATGTTCCTGCTGTCGGGGCGCTTTGCTCAGCGAACACGGTTGCATGCCTATCTACTGGTGAGTGAGTTGGTAAACAAGATAACTGCAGATGTAGAGACCAATGTATGATGAAGCACATGCTGTTTATTAACACAAGTAACATAGCACTAACACGTGTGCTTCTCCAACCAGGCCCTATTCTAAACTACTGATTAACATTGTAGCTCGTGCTACACAGCAATTGGGTAAAACAGTCACGTGGTCAATCTGCTCACATTTTCTTAAAGGTGTATTGCACCTCAAATTACCACAATTCTCAAATTCCATATCCTTCCAACTGTCTCTAGCATCAGACACTGCTTAATTCACCACCTTCCCATCACTCATCTATGAACAATGTCAGGACCCACAGCTCGCATTCATAACTTTACCAAACCTTAACTCACTTGGCATTGCTGCAAGTCTGAAACTCACATCTGACAGCTTGCACACTTCCCGCTAGTCAAACATGACAGCTACATCAGCAAAACACATTACATAACATTCACTGAGAGACTTCCCTCTGCTTCGTGGGAAATGGTATGGCACAACTGGAGTTAGCAGCAATTAACCAGAGGGAGATAGGCACGCCTGCATGTCCTAACCCCATTAAGGAGACATTGCTGGGCATTATTGGAATGGCCATTGCTGAGGCTGTGAACCAGCAGCAGGACTGAAACCATTGAAGATGATGGTACCCTCAGAGCTAACCCCTCTTCTCACATCTCTCTTTCCTCTCATCACACAATCTCTTCTGGTTTACAAACCAGATGGTGTCAACATGCATGTCTTATTTTCCCCCTCCACTCATCTGCCTTTTCAATGGAGGAACATCAAGAAGAGAGTGATGATGAAGGCACAACACCGTCAACTGTTTTACAATGGCAGCCACCAGCTCAGATACTGACACTACTTATATCTGAGAGGATAGGTCAGAGGTGGAGTCTGCTCGTGGTGAGACACTGAGCACAAGTGGGCAGCAGCCAGGGTGGGGGGCAAGAATAATGCTGGTGCCAGCTCACCAGAGTGTGGGGTCACACACGAGTCCCTCTGCAGAACAGGAGTTTAGAAGAGTAAGAGGTGACTTAATTGAAACATCTAAGATCCTGAGGGGTCTTGACAGGGTGGATGTGGAGATGATGCTTCCTCTTGTGGGAGAATCTAGAACTAGGGGTCACTATTTAAAAATAAGGGGTCACCCATTTAAAACGGAGATGAGGCGAAATGTTTTTACTCAGAGGGTCATGAGTCTTTGGAACTCTCTTCCTGAAAAGGCAATGGAAGCAGGGTCTTTGAATTTATTTAAGGCAGAGTTGGATAGGTTCTTGGTAAGCAAGGGAGTGATTGATTATCGGGGTAGGCAGGATGCAGATTTGAGAGTACAGTTAGATCAGATATGATCTTATTAAATGGAGGAGCAGGCTCGAGGGGATGAATAGCCTGCTCCTGCTCCTTGTTCGTATGTTCATATGACATTGATGGAGCAGTTTACAGAAGAACAGTGATGGATATGCACAATGAAGGGCTTGGGGCAATGGGAAGCCTGCTGGAAAGCAGTCAATATCAAGGAGCATGGAGGAGTTCAGCACTAATTTGACACAGCGCTTGCAGACGATACTTTCCAGTATGGAAATGGTGGCCAACTCTGTTCTCACACTTCTAGACCCAACCGTGATGCAGGCACATGGTGGCCAATGTTACAATTTCCATTGCAACATGTTTTTACAGTAGCTCCTGCAGTTTCTAATCCAATGACAATGGCATCTCAGGATTTGTTTGCATATTAAACAAAGACATCACGAGAATGGGAAGTTATTCAGTCAAACACCATGATTTGTTTACTGAAAATATATTTTCCAAAAACAACTCTTTGAAGTCAATAAATAGCTGTAATCTGCAGCATGACTTAAATCATAATTTAGACTTTAGGATTAACAGTTTTGCTTTTTTAGAAAGGGCCCTTTGTGCCGGTTTAATTATATCTTGCTCTGATACCTGTGTACACCACTAAATCACAAGAAGACCAGTCTGTACCAAGGAAACCAGAAATCATGCTATAATTAAATTATGGTTTCCTAAACTTTTTTTCTTGCATGTTTTGCTGGAGCCTTGGTACCCAATTGGCAAACTATCCTGGGTAGATCTAGTGTACCTTCAATATCTCTTTGTCCTTTTGTCTGTGACATCTTTTGGTTATCTCCACCTATCACTGGCCCTCTATCCAGCTGTACTTGTCCCACCCCCCTCCCTTAAACCAGCTTATATTTCACCTCTCTTCTATTTTTACTTAGTTCTGTTGAAGAGTCATTCAGACTCGAAACGTTAACTGTGTTCCTCTCCGCAGATGCTGCCAGACCTGCTGAGTTTTTCCAGGTATTTTTGTTTTTGTTTTGGATTTCCAATATCCGCAGTTTTTTGCTTTTATCTTAATGTACGTGGCTACCTAGAGTAAGAGGGAGAGGGAATTAACCACACTCCATTGTCTTCAATACATATTTAAGGGTTTGTTTTAGACTAGAATGCTCTATTAAACACATTGTCATAACTTTTAAAAGGAAAATGGATCAATAAAGAAATAAATACTTACATTTATGTAGCACCTTTCACAACCTCACGACATCCCAAAATGCTTTTGAAGTCATTTTGAATTAAAAACAAATGCATTTCAAATTGCATTTATTTTTGGCAAATCAGATAAGCAGAGCACCAATGTTGTAATGTAGGGGCTGAAGAAAGATCAATTTAAAAAAGGCTAAGGAGAGAATGATGAGCATAGAAGGGCTCCTCTAGGGCAGTACAGGCAGCAACAATGCTGGTTAAGCACTCCAGTGATGCACTCAATACCATGGGGCAGCTTGGCTTTCATTATATTCATGCTGTCAACATGTGCTTTAGTTGCAGAGGTCTGTCATGGGCAAGGTGGATAGCAGATAGCCCCTCTTGCCTAGTAGTCACCCTGTGGCTTGGTATAGTGGCTCAAATACTTATGGTACTGCCCACTAGCAGAGAACAAAAGCATCAAGAGTACTACCAGGCATTCATGATGTGCTGGGCATTGTCACATACAGGCTGCACATTCAGGGAGTGGAAGCTTTCAGGTCTGCATCTTTGGCACCTTGCCAAATGTGGAGAAGCCTGCACTCATGGCAAGGCCACATGCACACACCACCTGCTTCTATCTTGTCGAAGAGAATGCAGTATTCTTTCTTCTCCTGGCATGCAGTATGCCAGTCAGCTCCCTTCTACAACAGTGGATGGCAAACAGGCAGATGTTTCAGACATTGCTGGCTTTGGCCTGGAAGTATCCTGACACAAACATCCTGGCCATTGCCATCCTCACCGCCAATGGCAGCGCCTTCCTCGCCCTACTCTGAGGCTGCAGTTCTACTTCAAGAGGTAGGTTTCAGTGAGTATCTCCATCGTAACACTGTCCCGTGGTGAGGTTGAGGAAAGAGACCCTGTAGATGCTGGGTGCATGATAAGGCTTCCTGCTGCAGCCCTTAATCTCCCCCTCCTCCCTACCCCTTACATCCCTCTACAAGCCCCTTGTCCTTTTCTGTGTTGCCTCTGATCAATTTCCCTGTCAGGCTGTTATCAAAGTGGATGTAACTCTAGCACCCATGACTGGCAGCAAATGGTCTAAAACCTTCAAGTCCCGAAACAAGACCTTCACCACATGCAGCACCGCTTCCTGACCACTCCACCAACTTTAAGTAGCAGTATAAACCTTTAAACAAACTCAGACAGAGCCAATGGGAATCAATTAGCGATTAACATAAGAGAGGTTGATGATGCCTCTGGTTCTTTGTGCTGCTGAACACATGTTCAGCTTTGCATGTTTGAGAGAAAGTGTTAGCTGGAGGTTGAAAATGGCAGCACTGGTGTTAAATCAGCATACACACTGACTGATGTCAATTTTGGACATATGCTCCAAACACCAGGGTTAATTTTCTCATCAAAATAGAGTCCGGAACAGGCTACACCAGAAGCAATACACATGCGCTGATGCCATTTTTTACCCAAGTCAGCACCTCAAGCATCATAAATAGATGTGCCAAGGAGCGAAACTTTGCAGCCTGCGATTTTGTGTGTGAATAACATGAACGCGTCCAGTGAGAAGAGAAAAATGCTCTTCTGCTAAAATGTTCAAATGCTGCAGCAATGCAAAATTAACCAAAGACCATCCCTATAGCCTTCTCCCCTACCTCTGAGTAAGTATGACTTGATCCACCCCTCCCCAGCTCTTGACACAGCTACAAGTAGCAGCTGCCTGTGTGAGCAGTGGAAGAAACTCCAACTCACCTCCTGCCTTGTGGCGCTGATGACAATGTAGCAATAGGGCACATTCCTTGCTCTTTATTTTGATTGTGTTTATTAATTGCCATGAGATCAAACTGCTGCAGTGAGTGGTGTGAGTTTGTTGTGTGAAATCCAGTTTGTAAGTAGAATTTGTAGATTTCCAGCAAAACATTCCGTCAGCTGGTAATGGGTTTCTGATCCTGCGCACAGGAATCGCTTGCCAATCTCACACAGTTTAATCGACTGGCATTCTCTGGTATGCCTTGTGGAATGTCCACTTAATGCAGCTTTATCACTACAACAGCAGAGGAGTGAGATGTCACACGTAAGGACCACAACTCCTGTCATTTTCCTGCGTTGCCAACATCATAAGTTTAAATTATAACTATGATCTCGGAAAGCAGTTGCTGTTAATGACACGGCTGTAACCATTTACAGCTTCTCTAGATCGACCTTTCGCTTCTTTGCTTGTCTTGTCCCTGTCCCTGTTGCCATGTGTATTGCCATTTAATCACTCATTCCTACTTCCCTATCACAGCCCCATTGCACACCCTCAGCCTGCCCCTTCCCCCCTGCACACCACCCACTATCCCATCACAACCACCAACCCCATCCCCCACCAACCCCCGGCCTCCACTGGTTCTTTAACTGCTTCTAAATTGCCACATTCTCTAACTTTATCCAGTTCTGATGAAAGGTCATTGACCTGAAAAGTTCACTCTCTTTCTCTCTCCACTGATGCTGCCTCACCTTCAGAGTGTTTCCACCATTTTCTGTTTGCATGTCGGTGATGTCATGTTGTATAATTTTCTAACTTGTGTTGTGAAGCATTTAACGTTGCTTTGTCTATCATCAGTTACACAACTTTTGTCCCTGGTGAGTTGAACCAGTGAGTTGGAGGCTTGCTCTTATTTATATCTTTGTGTTTTTCTCTCTATTTCCCTTCCAACCTTATGTGCAGCAGCATTCCCCACTTCCTGTTGTTCCACCATCGGCCTCAATCTCTGGAATTTCCTCCCTAAAACTCTCGGCCTATCTATTTCTCTATATCCTCCATGGAGACTGTACTTTAAAACTTCGTCGATCCTAATGTCTCCTCTTTTGGCTAAGACTCAATTTTTCTTTGTTCCTGTGAAACACCTTGGGATGTTTTACTATGTTAAAGGCGCTATATAAATGTTGTTCACATTGCAGGTTGATGACTTGTCATCAGGTCATCGACCCAAAATTTTAACTTTGTTTCTCTCTCTACAGATTCCTCCTGGTCTGCTGAGTGTTTCCAGCATTTTCTGATTTTATTTCAGTCTTCCAGTGTCCATAGTTCTTTGCTTTTATATATTATTGTTGTAGATTGTTTTTTACTCACTCCTGGGATGTGGCATCACTGTCTAGGTCAGCATTTATTGCCCATGCCTAATTGCCCTTGAGAAGATGGTAGTGAGCTGCCTTCTTGAACCGCTGCAGTCCATGTGATGTAGGTACAAGCACAGTGCTGTAGGGAGAGATTTCCAGGATTTTGACCCAGCAGCAGTGAAGGAACAGTGATATATTTCCAAGTCAGGATGGTGTGTGTCTTGGAGGGGAACTTCCAGGTGGTAGTGTTCCCTTGTGTCTACTGCCCTTGTCCTTCTAGATGGTAGTGGTCATGGGTTTGCAAGGTGCTGTCTAAGGAGCCTTGGTGAGTTCCTGCAATGCCTCTTGCAGATGGTACACACTGCTGCTACTGTGCATTGGTGGTGGAAGGTGTGGATTTTTGTGGAAGGGGTGCCAATCAAGTGGGCTGCTTTTTCCTGGACGGTGTCGAGTTCTTGATTGTTGTTTGAGCTTCACTCATGCAGGTAAGTGGGGAGTATTCCATCACACTCCCAACTCGTGCCCTGTAGATGGTATTCAGGCATTGTGGAGTCAGGAGGTGAGCTACTCACCGCAGGGTTCCCAGCCTCTGATCTGCTCTTGTAGCGAGAGTATTTATATGGCTAGTCCAGTTCAGTTTCTGGTTAATGGTAACCCCAAGATGTTTATAGTAGTAGCAGGGTTGCAGTAATATCAGAGTTTGGGTTACTAATACACAATGTTCTGGACAAGGACTGAATTCCTCTTGTTAAGCATAGCTAAAGACCCTGTGTTAAATCTTTTTCACTCTCTTTTTCAGATGGGTAAAGTTTGAAGAGAAGGTAGAAGAAGGAGGCGAGAGGTGGAGTAAGCCTCATGTGTCTACATTATCTCTACACAGTCTGTTTGAGCTGCGGACATGTCTCCAGACAGAGACAGTACTGTTAGATTTGGATGGATATTCATTGCCACAGATCATAGGTAAAACATTGTTTTTTCTTCTGCTATGAGCTGGTTAAAAATCTTTCAAACCAAGTAAGTCAGTGCACATGACCTGGACTATAATCTGTGTGAAAATGTTTCAAACTGAATGAAAGTAATGCAGAACGCCTTCTAGCTTCTCCCACACATCAACATACCAAAACCAACATTACTGTTAATTCTGTTTAATGTGACACTAGACATACACTGAGTGTGCTCATTGGCATTCTGATAAGATTTGGCAAACTGAAACTCTTCTGCCTTCAAAACAGATGCAGCAGGTGGATCCTTGTAAAGGTGTACAAAATATTTAATGGGATAGAGAAAAGCTTAGCACAACACTTTCAGATACAACAGGATAAGAGGTGGGAGAGTTTGAAGGGCAAAATTAGGACAGATGCCAGGAACATATCAATAGCTGAGGCATGTTGCCAGGAAGGCTTGTTGGGGCTGGTACACTGTTATAATGGTAGATTTAGCATTGTGAAACAAGAAGATTAAATGGACTGAAATATTTTCATCCAAGACTTATCTTCTGATCTTATAGGAAAGTGACAGAGTTACAGCAGAGTGTGGAAGGATGTAAGTTTGCAACCTTGGTTTCCCACCTGTTAATTGAGAGATCACAGATAACTTGAAATGCTAAAGGGTAGAAAAAGGCAATTCGACCCACTAATGCCGAGTCAGTGTGACTAAATGACTAATGTGTCTACAATTGCAGATGACATCATTGACAAGCAAATTGAAGATGGACTTATTAAAGCAGAGGTTCGAGACCAGATATCATACATCCTCCTGAGAAAGCATCGCCACCAAACCAAGAAACCCATCCACCGCTCCCTGGTCGACATCGGGAAATCATCAACAGCATCATCAGGTAAGGAGAACTGTCCAAGCCCATGCATGAGGTGTCACTGAGGTCTTCATGACAAACATTAATGACAGTTCTTGAATAAGAAATCAACCATTAGGGATGGGCTTTATCTCTCTTTTCATTTCTCCGCGTTAACAGATTTCACATTTGGAGTAATTGCCATAATGGGCAGCAATGTCTCGGTTTGAGCAACATTCTGACTTCTGCTGTGGCAAGGGTCTCTGTTATCAAAAAACCTTGCGTTATTCTCACTTCTGTCATCAGCTGACCTCCTTCTAATTTGTTACTGTCCTGTTACACTCAAAGCCCTTAATGTCAGATTGTGTATTTTATAAATTGTTTTAAAGGCAGAGGTCCCCAAAATTCTTCTAGTCTGCAGTTTTGTGTTGGTCAGTTTCTGGATACTCAGTGTCTTTGTGACTAACTTGTACCTCCTGTAACTTAGAGATAATTTCTGAACATACCAAATTGGAGGTGCTTCTCATTGCCAGTTCAGTGCCTGCCCAAAATATAGTCAACTTAAGAGAAGGGGACTGCACTTATAGAAACAGGAGTTGGCCACTCAGCCCCTCAATCCTGCTACACCATTCAATTAGATCATGGATGACCTTTGCCACAATTTCATTTACCCACTTTTACCCTTGATACTCTCACCTGAGAAAAATACATTGATCTCAGTCTTGAACATTTCAATAAACTCCGCATCTACAGCTTTATGTGAGAGAGTTTCAGAATTCCAGTAGCTACTCTAGCAGTAGCAGTAAATATGGTGGATTTGGACCGAGTACGGAGGACAATTAGCTAATTGTCATGTATCAGGGTAATCAATCTGGCGGACTGAAGAGGCTAGAAACGCCAGTCTGCTTACCTAAATATCTGAGCTCTGATACATGAGAAATAAAAAAGATTCTGACCGGCAAGGTAGTAAAACATAATGATGCTCCACCAAACTGTGCCAGTGGACAAAAAGAAAATGCATTTGTTGCTGCTCCTTCCCTACATGCTGATGTCCTAATATCCATCTGAACAATCACAGGGAGGTGTCAAGCAGAAGTAAGGCCCCGTTTGGAGGGATTGCTGAGAACGGAAACTTGAGGGGCAATGTTCTTCTGTACTTTACTGCAGCTTGCTTTAGAAGAGTAATGAGACTGAAGCTTGTTGCTCGCTAACTTTCGCTCTGACATTTGGTACAGTGTGTGAGATTACAAAGGGAGTAGTTCAAAAACCAATGTCATCTTCAAGTGTATGATTGGACATCCTGTATTGATGGTGCTTTGTGTATTGGATAATCTCATTCTCACCTTTGTGCTACATTATGTACAAGTATAGGATCTCTGCACTTCTCTAATTCTGGCCTCTTGCACATCCTTAATTTGCTTTGCTCCACCATTGGTGAGTGTGTTTTCAGCTGCCAAGGCCATGGTTTCTGGAATTCCTGCCCTGAATTACCCCATTTCTCTACACCTCTCTTCTCCTTTAAGACACTCCATAAAACCAATCTCTTTGACCAAACTTTTGGTCACTTGCCTTATAATTCCTGATGTGGCGTGATGTCAAAGTCTGTTGGGTAATGCCACTGTGAAGCAGCTTGCAACATTTTACTGTGTTAAGAGGTGCCACATTATTGCAAGTCACTGTTGTTGTGTTACTTCAGGGCTCCAGATAATGCAGCGACACACGTGAATGGAAAAGATACGTGGGAGTTCCTTTCCTCTGAACACTATCTGCCCATCAGGAGCAAAACAGAGCTTGAGAAAGATTCTTTTCCACTCTCAGCTAGTGTGAGGTTTCAGCACAAACAGTGCCCAGGAGGATTTGCAGCCAGGTTGAGGCAGAAAAGTGAGGCTGGTCTACGAAATGGAGATTGTCTTACCGATGGGCCAAGGATTAAGGCAGCAGAGAGCGAGAGGTTTGCTTGTGTATGCTTTCTTTTTTGTAATGCTGAGACTGGCAGCCAAAGTAGGAAAGACATTCCAGTGCCCAGTAAGAACAGAGAGAGAGAAAATTCTTGCCATGCTTGTTTCATGTAGACATGTTCCAATGATCCCCCTCACTAACTATATATCTTTGTTTCTTTCTTTACTAACTGTTTGAATTACCACATTGCCTGCAGCTCGCAGTCCCAACCGAGTCCCTGGCACTGGGACAAACTTTTACCGATCCACTGAAGACTTGGGAATGAGGCAGGCTCCCAGTTATGGACGGCTACGTAAGTCACCTACGCAAGTTACCCAGTGACCGGGTAACTAAGATGAAGGCACCGCATGTAGCCTACATGCATGCAATCTTTCCTTGGTTAATGTCCAAACAAACTACTTGCCAATAAATTGAAGGATTTCCTTCAGTTCCAAACCACCAACTCATTCGTTCCACTATCCCGTCAGCCCTTTCTTTTTCTGTTAGAGATTATCCTTGTGTGTTCCAAATTAAGTAAGGTAATTATGTATTTCTTCTACGTTGCAGGTCGCGCTCAAAGTAGAAGCATGAATGACATTGCAGATACTCCCAGCACAGACCAGGTAAGTCTAAATCATGGCCTATGGATGGAAACCATCATCATGCACTGGTTATCTGAACTGCTAGATGATTTCCGTTTTGAAGTTAAATCAGCACCATTTTCATGATCATATTAGCTAAATTTTTCCTGCCAGACTCAGCAAGACTCTCCTCTCTCCCTGGGGTGAAGGTTTCCAGCATGCTGTATTTGCCAGGGCACAGCAAGGGCAACTATAACTGGCCTCAGTTCCCTTGGCTGTGAGGAGCAGCATAGAAAACTTAACCTGAGTTGCTTTTCCTGAGAGTATCCCATGAACCCTGCTACAATATAAGTGTGTATGGACTCCAGTTAAAGACACATTGACATCAGATGCAATGCTCTTACTGCATCACTGATAGTGGCTAGCAACTGGAAAAAATACTGCACTTGGTGCATTTACAATGTTGAAGTGAAGGTGTATTTGTTAACTAACTAACAAATTATATCGTGGATGAAGTTGCATATCTCCTGGGAATCTTAGGAATTCACGTGCGTTGTATTTCCTGGACTGAGTCCTTGACACTTCTAAGTATCCCATCACTGAAAATAAAGCAGCACAAGTCTCAAAAAATGTTCTTTGGAAGCCTTTGCAGGTTTGTTCATTGACTAGGATATTTACCTGCATCGCTTTGATTCTAGCGTTGTCATCACCTCCAGTTATCCACCAGAAGAGCAGAAAACATTTCAGTCATTAAAGTATTATAATTAAATTCTACATTAAAACTAAACAATCCCGTGGCACCATTCAAAGAAGAGCAAGCACTTCTCCTAGAATTCTTATCAACGTTCTTTACTCTTCCAACACTTGGAACAAAAGATATATTGTTCATTTACCTCAATTGTTTGTGGAGTCTTGGGAAAATTGGCAGCCACATTTATCCAATGTAACAGTAGTGACTATACCTCAAGAGTAATTCATTGGTTATGAAGCTTTGAAGATGTCTTGAGAAACTTTTTTACTTTTAAAAGGGAACTCTGTATCCATTAGCGATTGGCTGAGGAAGGAGATGATCCAGCCGTGTTGTGCCTTCAGAAGTGATGGGCTGAATAATGCGCTCCAAAAGTGGGAGCGATTTCCATATCAGGCATGTTATCGGGCCTGATGATGTCAGGCAGCGTTTCCAACATCATCACGCCGGTTACAAATAATGCACTATGCAGTCAGGCCTAAAAGTCAGAACCCCATCAATGCTATGATAATCTCAATTAAAGCTGTAATTAAGGTCGTTAACAACCCAATTGACTGCCATAATACGGTCTGAAGGCAATAATACAGCCTTAGTAACAGAATCGCGCCCAATAGGGAATCCATTTTTTAATGGGTAAGCTTGTTAGGGCGGGTTTAAAAGCTGTAGCTGAGCACAGAGTCTCAGCTTAGCAGTTAGTACATCAGTGATTGCAGGGAGTGCTCATTTGGGTGAGTATACTAAGCATTCTGAAATCATTTGAGTAGAGGCCTTTTCTTGGCTGCGGAGCACTCTGCTAAGCGCTAGATTTTGTTCCTGCCCATCTCACAGGTCAATAAAGTATCTGTGACATATAGGCATTGTGGTCTCAGTGGGAGACACGATCTCCAGTGAGGAGGAGAGGAGAATGAGGAGGAGGGGGAGAGTTTGGGGAAGAAGGGCAGAGCGGGAGGTGCAGGATGCAGTGGTGGTGCTTGAAGGGGCCAGAGCAGTGCCAGAGCTTAAGGGTCCGGAGCCACTCAGAGATCCTCAGTGGAGGCGTAGAAGGTCTCATTCTGCTCCTAGAGTCTACAGGCAGTGATTGAGCTATCTGTAATTGTCAGAGACTCAATGCAGGAGAAGACTCAGGCTATCAGGAGCTATCAAGAGCCACAGTCACATCACTCTGTGACATGCTCACAGGGGAGATCTCCTCCAACTGCATAGGGGGGCACCCGATGCCTGTGGCTCTGAAGTTAACTGTCGCGCTCAACTTCTTTGCAATAGCCTCATTCCAGGCAGCCTGTGGAGACCTTAGTGACATCACACAACCTTCTGCACACCAATTCACCTTAGAAGCCTGTAAACTATTAAATCACACTTCTGCCAGAGACTTTTTACTCGATGCTGCATATGCTGGGCCCCTTGACACTGTCCCATGCCAGGGTGTCCTTTAAAGTACTGGCCATGACCTGGTCCCAGGACACGAGCTACAACTTTGGAGGCTGGACATCCCAACCTCCAGTACTCATTAGATGAGATGAAGACCTCAAACCCGCCCTATGGCTTGATTAGCCCCAGTTAATGTATTATCAGGCGCGTTCTGAAGGCGAGACTGGAAGTCGAAAGGCCGCCAAATTCCGGGTGCTGATCCCGCCCTCAGTACCCCAGCATTTTATTCAGCCTGATGATGAGCTAGATTTATCTGCATTGCAGTCAAGTAGTCCACATATTGAACTCTGACCTTTTGGTTCATTTCATCTTTGAATCTCAAGTCCTATTAACTTCAGTGTATCAGGTAGAACGTGAGGGAACCCATTGTTATGTACAATGTGAACATTCGCTCAGCTCCTCACACTACTGGACTTAGAGTTTTCCTTGGCCCAGAGGCAGTATTCAAAAACACAGGCACAGTAAGTATGCTGGTACATAAAAAATTGTTCTTCAGCATCAAACATAGAACTTAGTGAGGTGAAGTCTTTTCCAAATGCACTAACTCTTGCTGAGAGGTGAATGCATCAAAGCTGCCACCAGTGGTTATTCTTCATTGTTGAGCTGAAGCAGAGTGCTCACAGGTTATCCAACATCTGTACATCATTGGTCAGGATTGAAAGGAATTGTTCATTCTTCTCCTCCCTGGGACCAAATGCTGTTCTCAGCTGAGAGCTTGGCACAGTGTGGGAGTCAAACCTCGGACTGATGTGCTTGAAAACAAATGATACCTTCACTTAGCCTCTGAGGGAGCTTAAAGATTTATTTGAAAGAAGTGCAGGCACAAAACATAAAAGTGAAAGTATTGGTATTGAGTAGCGCAAAGAACAGATATATTCAATAACTTGATGCAGTTCACCTCAAGACTTATATTAAGTCACTAACTAAACCCACATTGAAATTATCACACTGAACCTGAACTTTTTTGCCTGTGATTTTCAAAGTTGGCAGCTCAGAAAGAAAAGTTATAGAAATATGGTGAAAAAAATAAACAAAACAATCAAGTTCGATTTACCATGGTTTAGTTTTAATAAAATATGCCACATTTTTGAATTGTTAATCAGATTATGAAGTAGCAGATTGCCATTGATTGGAATCACGAGAATGGAGCTTAGTTCTGTGCTCACATTCCTGATTTCACACCCTGCTTATAGACCTCAACATGTTGGCTAGCGTATTGAACAATATAGGGTCCAGCAGCTGCCAATATCTGTGGGGGGTTTGTGTAAAGGTTTCCCTGTTTGTTTTATAAAGTGAGTTTGAAACTCAGTTGCTGTGCTTTACTGCAAATCCTTTTTTAAAAGAGGAGGCTTGGTTCTTATCCAACCCCTGCATCTTCAGCTTCACCACCTTTATGGGATGTTTAATGATGCCTGGGTTATGCAGGTATCTGCAGCCAAGTACCCTCAAAGCCACAAAGAACTGTCATTTGTCAATCACTGGTTCAGTTGTCTTAGCAAACCCAGGATTGTAGGTATTGCAATGTGTTATCATTATTAAATGAACCATCCTGCCATTGCAACAGTCAGTTTTGGTAACAAGTGATTTTGACAGATGATAGCACATGCATCAAGCTTGGGGAGATGGTGGCACTGTCACTGAACTAGTCATTCAGAGGCCCAGGTTAATGAATGCTCTGGGGATATAGGTTCAAATCCCCCCATGGCAGCTGGAGAATTTAAATACAGTGAATAAAAAAATCTGGAATTGAAAGCTAGCCTCAGTAATAGTGACCATGAAACTATCATTGATTGTTGTAAAAACCCATCTAGTTCACTAATGTCCTTGAGGGAAGGAAATCTGCCATCCTTACCTGGGCTGACCTACATGTGACTCCAGATCCACAGCAACATGGTTGACTCTTAACTGCCCTCTGAAATGGCCCTGCAAGCCATTCAGTTTACTTAGGGCAATTTAGGGATTGGCCTTTTGGCTAAGATCAAGTGTAGTTGTGAAGCGATGGCTATAACTAGTCGAGCCCCATACCATGGGGTACATAACACCGTCCGGGTGACAGTGAAGGACAACGAAGGAGGAGCACCCATGGATCGGGCCTTCTTCATCAAGCAGATCCTGCTGAAGGCGTGTGGATTTGAAGCGGAGGAGATCTACTCCCTGCAAGACTTTCCCAGCGCTGGATGTTTCGACATGACTTTCAAGCATGTGGCAGCTTGCGTCAAGTTCCTGAAGGTGTTCGAGGAGAAGAGAGACCAGCCGGAGATGAAGATCCTGGTGGTGGAGCCACTCTTTGCTCTGCCCTTGCAACGGAACTGTGTGGTGACTCTGCACCTCTACAACCCGTACGCCCCTGTCACAGATGTGTTCACCTTCCTCGCCAGGTACGTCGACAAGGTTGGGAGCTGCACCGAGGTTAGAGACGCCTTCGGGATTTGGACATGCAAACATCAGGTTAAGGTCACGCTCAAGACCAAAGAGAAGGGAGCCATTTTCCACCCTCCTTCCAGCTTCGCTATCGGGGGAAGCCATGGCTACCTTGTCTACGCTGGGCAGCCCAAACTTTGTCGCTCATGCAGCAAGTCTGGTCATGTGGCGGCCAACTGCAGCGCCGCACTCTGTAAGAACTGCAAACAGGAAGGGCACCAGACAAAGGACTGCAAACAGACTAAGTGCTGCAACCTGTGTGGCGAGGCAGGTCACAGGACCTGCCCCAAATGCTGCCGCACTTATGCACAGGCAGCCAAAGCCAACGATGGGGAAGCAGAGGAAATGCTTCGTGTCACTACTACTAAGGGCACTTGCAACACTCCAACCACCCTGGCCCCCAGTGAGAACAATGGGACAAAGGAGGACACAGAGAGAGACAAGGTGGAGGAAAAGATTGAGGCAGCAGACAACCAATCAACAGCACTGCCCCATGAACCTCCCACTCCTCAGGAGAGCGAATCAATGGAGGAGGAGGAAGCAGCGGAAAATCAGCAAGGGGAGTTGAAGCTGGTGAAAAGAGCCAAAAGGAAGAAGGGGCTGAAGAGACCAAGCCACTTCCCAGGCAAGTGGCAAAAGGCCTCTCCCATCCGACACGGATGACAAGGTCAGCTGCTCTTCGGACAAAGAAAGGAAAGGACGGCATCTACAGAAGAAGCGGCAAAGCTCTAGGGAGTTGGAGGACGAGACACCAGAGCTCCAGAACATTGGAGACAATGAGGAGACCAGCGCACCCCAACTTTACAAAAACCCGAAGAGGCCAGCGCACTCCAGCCCCAGGAATCTGGGAGCAGTGAAGCGCTCAGCGCACCCCAGCTCTGGGAAGCAGGGAACAGCAGCGCCCCAGAGGGGGAGAGGATTGGAGAAGCTACTCCAACAGAGGACATTTCAAACCCCGCTCTCTGCACGGACCCCCAGATGCTACCTGAGCAGAACACTGCCAATGGGGAGGTTCAGCTCAGTTTCCTCAGTCCATCCAAAGTGAGTCAATTTGTGAACACTATGGATATGCAGGAGCAGACCAAAGGTCTGGGACTCTCAGAGACAACAGGTTTGGTAAGAAACTAAATGCTTTACAATGGGTGTAAAGATTGTATCCATAAATGTGCGCAGCATTAAATCTGCTATGTGATGTGTTGCGACCTTGGACTACCTTGCCAAGGTCAAAGCTGACCTGTTGTTTCTGCAGGAGTGTGCGATACCGCACCTCAACTCCTACAGGCAATGGTCACGATGGTGGTCCCATGGGCCATCGATCTGGTCAGGAGGAAATGACTCTCATTCCTCCGGCCTGGGTATTCTGCTGTTGGGAGGCAGCTTCACCATCTCCGAGGTTAAGGAGGCTGTGGCCGGGCGCCTCCTCATAGTAGACATAATGTACAAAGATGCTCCACTCCAGTTAATTAACGTATACGCATCGGCACAAAAGGGCGAGCGGCTGGTGGTTTTTCAGCAGCTCTCACTGCTGCTGGCGACCTCCAGGCCGGTCATTCTGGGCGGTGACTTCAACCGCATCATCGATGCGGCTGGACGATTCGGCACAGCCGACAGCAGATTGGACGCTACGTCCAGATCCCTGATGGAAACAGTTAAGGATGCCAAGCTGCACGACGTCTTCAGCAACCCTGCAGACGGAGCGCAGCATAGATACACCTGGTCACGGCCAGACAGGTCCATCCGCTCCAGGATAGACTTCCTATTTGTGTCCCGTGCATTCGCAGTCAGATCCACCAACATCAAGCCGGTGTTCTTCTCTGACCACTGCCTCCTACTGGCTGACTGTCACTTAGAGGAAGACCAGAGGGTGGGTAGGGGGGCATGGAAGCTAAACGTGCAACTGCTGATGCCAGAGAACAATGAGGAGCTCAAGAGGGATTACAAAGGTTGGAGAACCATGAATCCCCTCTTTGAGTCCCTGACACACTGGTGGGAAGCGATCAAGGGAAACATCAAGAGGTTTTTCATCCTCAAAGGCGCCCAGAAAGCTAGAAAGGAACAGAGGGAAATGTCCCGACTCCAGAAAAACATGCAGAATCTGCTCTGGCTGCAGTCGATGGGGGTCGATGTCAACGAGGAACTCCAAGAGCCAGTAAGCCTCGCTCTTTGCCTCAGAGGCCTCCAAGATCATCTTCCATTCCAGAGTCCGCTCCGTGGAACAGGATGAGACATGCTCACGTTTCTTCTTCCAAAAGGTACACAGAGAGAGCTCTGTGATCAGCAGCCTGAAGGAAGAAGACAGCTCAGTAAAGTCATCGCAGTCCGACATTTTGAGGATCAGCAAATCTTTTTATGCTGGATTGCATGACGTGAAGCCCACAGACAGCACGGCCTCCCAGTCCTTCCTGTCCTTTATCACAGAGGCCTTAGACAACAGTACACGGAGAGCCTGGACAAACCGCTAACTCCTGATGAACTGACTAAGGCCCTTGAGTCCTTCGAGAAGAGTAAAACTCTCAGAAGCGATGGCTTGCCGGTGGAGTTGTATTCAGCTCTGTGGGACTGGATCGGCCCGGACCTGCTAGGAGTGTACGAGAGTATGCTCCTGGCCGGCAGTATGTCAGAATCCATGAGGAAAAGCATTATCACCCTCATCTACAAGTACAAGGGGGAAAGGGAGGAAATTAGAAATTGGCGACCCATTTCACTTTTGAATGTGAACTATAAGATTCTGTCCAAGGTCATCGCCAATCGGGTCAAATCTGTTCTGGAATTGGTGATCCACCCTGACCAGACCTGCGCTGTGCTGGGCAGGAAGATCTCTAACAGCCTCGTGCTGCTCAGGGATACGATTGCCTATGAACAGGACAGGGGTGTGGATACCTGCCTCATCAGCCTGGATCAGGAGAAGGCCTTTGACAGAATATCGCACACCTACATGGTGGATGTGGTCTCCAAAATGGGGTTTGGGGAGAGAATTCGCAACTGGATCCAACTGCTCTACACTAACATCAGTAGCGCAGTCTCAATCAATGGGTGGGAATCAGATAGCTTTCCTATTAAATCTGGAGTCAGGCAGGGCTGCCCTCTCTCCCCTGAGCTGTTTGTGTGTTGCATGAATCCATCAGGAAGGATCCAGGCATAAGAGGAGTGACAATCCCAGGCAATGGAAGTACTCAGGTCAAAGCCTCCCTGTACATGGACAATGTCACCGTCTTCTGCTCGGATCCGCTGTCGGTGCGCAGACTGATCCACATCTGTGACCAATTTGAACTGGCCTCGGGAGCCAAGGTAAATTGTGGGAAGAGCGAGGCCATGTTCTTTGGGAACTGGGCTGACTGATCCTTTGTCCCCTTCACCATCAGGGCTGACGGCCTGAAGGTGCTGGGGATATGGTTCAGAGAGACCGGGGCATGCGTTAGAAATTGGAAGGAGCGAATGTCTATGGTGCAAAGAAAACTGGGCATGTGGGACCGAAGCTCCCTCTCCATTGTAAGTAAGAACCTGGTCATCAGGTGTGAGGCACTCTTGCTGTTGCTGTATGTGGCGCAGGTCTGGCCCATTCCAGACTCCTGCACGATGGCGATCACCCGAGCCATCTTTCACTTTATCTGGAGGTTGAAAATGGATCGTGTACAAGCCTCTAGATAAAGGGGGGAAAAAACGTGCCCAACATCGCCCTCATACTGATGGCCACCTTTGTGTGCGGCTGCATCGAGTTGTGCGTAGACCCTCGGTACGCAAACACCAAGTGTCACTACGTGCTGAGGTTCTACCTGTCCCCGGTGTTGTGAAGGATGGGTCTGGCCACGCTGCCGCGGAATGCTCCAAGTAGTTGGACCGTGCTGTACCACCTGTCCCTCATGGAAAAATTTATGCAGAGAAACACTTTTGAACACAAGTCCATCAGGCAGTGGTCGGCACGGAACATCTTAGAGGCCCTGTGGGAAAAGGAGAGGGTGGATCCTGTGGGATGGTTCCCCAAGCAGACTGTCAAAGTCATTTGGCAGAATGTCTCATCGTCAGAACTTTCTAACAAGCACCAAGATGTAGCTTGGCTGGTGGTGAGAAAGGCCCTCCCTGTCAAATCCTTCCCACATGCCAGGAGTCTCACCCCCTCTGCACATTGCCCTTGAGGAGGCTGTGGAGGGGACGAGACCGTTGTTCACCTCCTTGTGGATTGTGCCTTTGCAAAGAAGGTCTGGAGAGAGATGCAGTGATTTCTGTCGAGGTTCATCCCGAGCAGTTCTGTGACACAGGACTCTGTGCTCTACGGGCTGTTCCCAGGGACACACACCGAGACAAACATCAACTGCAGCTGGAGGATCATCAACTTGGTGAAAAACGCTCTTTGGTCTGCCCGAAACTTGGTCTTCCAGCGCAAAGGGTTGTCCCTGACCGAGTGTTGCAGACTGGCACACTCCAAAGTCCAGGACTACGTGCTGAGAGACGCACTAAAGCTTGGGGCAGCCGCCGCAAAGGCACAAAGATCGCTGTCCAAGAACTTTCTGCCACAGTGCACCGAGGGGCTGGGAACTGTTGAGAGCCCCTTGGGCTGTACAGCTCAAAATGAATTTAAGCATTGAATACAAATTGTATTATAATTGTATTGAAGAACCTCAGAGTGCAACATGATGTATGTTGATAACTCCAATACCATTGTCTGATCGTCTGCATTGACCATATTGAAATGATTGTGATATTCATTGATTGTATTGATGCACCTTGTGATACATGTGTAAAAGTTGAATCTGATTGTACATGTGATGTTGATTTTGAAATGGCTTGGAATGTTCTTCCAGATATTTTATGAATAAAGTATATTTTTAAAAAAAAAAAATTTCGGGATGGGCAACAAATGCTGGCCTTGCCAGTGACACCCACATCCCATGAAAGAATAAAAACATACTGGGCAGTGCTGGAAATGCTGCTTTCTTTTCTTTATTAAAAACTATTCAAGTAAGTGTTCTTCAGGAACCAATCTTGAGGCTTTGATGTCAGTCTGCACCTTCTTCTGACTGGCTGATACATGCTGAAGACACAATGGAGCTCAGCAAAATGCATTTGATAACCAGCAGGCAAACTGCAGGAGTAATTAGCCAGTCAGCGAAACCAAATGTATTAAAAAGCAGAGTTTATAGTTCATGGTCATTCTTTCTCATCTTCTGCTCAATAGAAATTCACTATCCCAAATTCTAACTCATATAGACCTTTAATTCATTGCAGCTTAAGAACAAATTCAAGAAGAAAATACCTCGTGACTCAGAAGCCTCAAATATCCTTGTAGGAGAAGTCGACTTTTTGGATAAGCCATTTGTAGCCTTTGTCCGTCTCTTGCAGTCAACGATGTTGGGTGGACTGACTGAAGTGGCAGTTCCAACAAGGTACTGGTGCACCTAGAGGGCATGTTGATGAGTCCAGTAATAAAAAATAACACATAATACAATTGAGGTGGGTGTGCTGTCATTTATGGACATTTTAGAAGTGATGTTAACTTTCTATTTTGAAGGATTGTGTTGCACAGTTCTGCCTGCTGAAGTTATGATGGGCTGTAAGTTAATTTCACAAAATGAATTAATTCAAAGTAATATTATAGTTTGAGCTATAATTCAGCTGATGTGGACAATTACTTGTGTTCAATTGAAAGGATAATCATCTGTTGGATAGCTAACATGGCGCGATTAAAAGCTGCAGTGCTGGTGTTTTAAGCACACTCAAACTGTCTGGGACCTCTCCACGGGTCAACAGTACTGTAAAAGCAACTAGCTTTCTGCCGAGATACGTTAGGTGATGTCAGGCTAGATACGATGCAGTGGGTATGCAGCCTAACTTATGAATGTACTTCAATTTTCCTTCCATTTTAAAAATAATTCACTTAGGGTGGAATGAAGAAAGAAGAATTGGCATTCATTCACAGTTTTAACATTTTGATATCTATCCCAAACAGGTTTATTTTTATTCTTTTGGGTCCTCAAGGGAAAGGTAAATCTTACAGCGAGATTGGAAGAGCCATGGCAACACTGATGGTAGATGATGTGAGTTTTCAAATTAAAACCTAGCAGAAAAAGTAGAGCTCGTGCTATCATACATTGAGGATGTAAAAGGAAAATGATTGCCAGTGACTTACTTCAGCAGAACCATGATTCTTGTGACCGGGTTGAGTAAATTTAAAGGGCCCAGTGAAAAGATTTATTCAATAGTTTAAGGCCATTTCTACACCATTTATTATAATGCTTTTTTATGCTGGCACTCAGCTACTCGTGCCTTGCTAATAATTGGTGACATTTCTTTAATCCCAACACTAAAGGGTTTCCCAGTGGGAATTCCTGTCATTTAATTTTAATAAGAGCAAAGTTTCTCCAAGAGAGGAATAAGTAAAGGTGGAGTTTGTGCCACAAGCTGAGAAACTTAGATCCTCTTTCTCAATAACATTCATGGATACTCCTAACTATTGTGATACCCATTATTAATTACCTGTGTGTGCCTGACATTTATATTCTGCCTTTGTTGTACTGGATTCCAGCTGTTCAGTGATGTGGCTTACAAAGCGAGAGACAGAGATGACTTGATTGCCGGCATTGATGAATTCCTTGATGAAGTCATTGTCCTGCCTCCTGGTGAATGGGATCCCAAGATCAGGATAGAGCCACCCAAGAAAGTAACATCAGCTGAGAAAAGGTAGGAATTCTTTTAATCCCACCCATTTGCAGGGCTTCTTCATTATCTTGCATACCTTTCCATCTCCAGATAGAAGAAGTGTCAAATAGATGGTTTGTCATAGGAGTAAAGATGATCCACTTGCATCACAATCTCTGGCTGACTTTGGCCAAGAGCAAATCTGTTCTTCCACCCCTGTATGATTACCTTAAAATAAAGAGACCAGAATTAATAGAAGACTAACCATCTCTCTCTCCCCATCTCCATGCCTCGTCTCCAGGAAGTCTGTTTACTCTCTGAATGAGGCAGGACAAATGAATGGTTCAGCAGGAGGTGGAGGAGGAAGTGACGATGAAGAAATGCCAGCACCACATGAACTAGGGGAAGAGCTGATGTGGACAGGAAGGTATACTTTTCAATTGAAGGAGATATACTGTAGTAGCCACTGGGGCAAAATGTTGGGTTAATGAAGGGTCCAAGGCGATAGACCACTGTGGGCAAGAGAATCCTTTATTGGATGTGACATGTCAGTCTCTTAATCAGCAAGTATCACCATCATTGCTGAACCCTTTAAAAATCCCATCACTAGAGAACTTACAGGAATCACCACAGCAGCTTATGGTATGCGGTGGTGGGTGGGAGCGGAATTGGGTCAAGAGTGATGGGCCAGAGTGAGAATGCCCACTACCACTGACCCAATCTCACTCCCACTCCTGCCCACTATTCCCCACCCATTCAGCTCCCACGCACCATTCCTGACCCAATCCCAATTCCTCTTCCGTCCACCAGTCCTGACAAACAACTTAAAAAGTAAAAAAAAACACTAGTATGTTCAAAAGCCTATATTGCGAGCATGTAACTTATGCATGATTTGAACCAAGATATTCTTCTGTATCAAAATACTGGTGTAAAATCCTTTTTATTATACAATGGAGTAACATGAAATCTGTTCAATTTACAAAATCAGCACATAGTGGAGGGGTTTGTGACAATCTACTTAAAACTTGAAAAGAGGGAATGGGTGGGGGGAGTCCTCAAAGATGACAGATTAGAGAGTAGTTGGAGGTCCTAATTTATAGATATTTTTGTATACAGAGCAACACGCCTCCAGTTTTCCCTTAATGAACCACTGCTTCCTACTTACAACCCTGAGTTTAAGTGTTTCTCACCGACTGCAGGTTTTGTGGAGGGCTGATGCTGGATATCAAAAGGAAGCTCCCCTGGATGCCCAGTGATTTCTACGAAGCATTCCACATACAGTCTGTCTCCACCATCATCTTCATCTACCTGGGCTGCATCACCAATGCCATCACCTTTGGAGGATTGTTGGGGGATGCGACAGACAACTATCAGGTGATAACTACACCGTGCTCTCACTTCCAGTCTTGTGTCCTGTCTCGCCCAAATGCACATTCATTAATTAGAGTGAGGCGAGTAACATCAAGGCCATTAAGATCTTTTCAGCCAAAGAATAAGAGAATAGCTGATTTTTTATGATTTCTGAGAGCTCCTATAATTGAGATCAAAAACGTCTTTTTTTTTGGTTTATCATTAAATGAAGACCATTGCCTCCTAGAAAAGAAAACATTTATTTCTGCAATCAGCATTTGCTTCCACTCACTGAGGACCTAGCCTCGGGCTATGGTACCACATACTTTGGTAGCTAGCACTCATCATTCCTCAGCAGCTTGCGTGCAGACTATGTTACGATGGTTACTGATCACAATATCTTTACGGTGCAAAAGGAGGCTATTCAGCCCATTGAGTCTGCACTGGCTCTCTGAAAGAGCATTTAGCCTAGTCCCATTCTCCTGCCTTATCCCTTTAACGTTGCACATTCTCTCTTTTCAGGTAGCAGTCCAATTCCCTTTTCAATATCTTGATCGAACCTCCCTCCACCACCCTCTCAGGAAGTTTGTTCCAAACTCCAACCACCCTCCGACTGAAAAAAAATTCCTCACATCACATTTACTCCTTATGCCAATAATGTTGAACCTGTGCCCTCTAGTTGTTGATGGTCTCTTGAGTGGGAACAGTTTCTCACTATTTACCCTGCCCACACCCCTCAGGGTCTTGAATACCTCTATCAAGCCTCCTCTCAGCATCCTTTTCTCCAAGGAAAACAGTCCCAACCTTTCCAATCTATCCTCATAGCTACAGTTCTTCATTCCAGGAATCATTCTTGTGAATCTCCTCTGTACTCACTCCAAAATGGTCTGCTTGTCACATTAGTGAGAGGTGGAAGGGACATGGATCTGAAATCTGGTTGTATTTGACAATTTTGGAGCTGCTTTATCTCATACGTGATTTTGCAAATATTATGGGGGCTCGTGTAGCCAAGATCTATCATTTTTAATGCATTTTTAGCAGCAAATGTGTCACCAGCTGTCACAGTAACCAGGTGGTGCTATATTCATCTGTTTCCTGACACACTAGCTACAAGAGAATGAACTGCACCATGAGGAAAGCTTTAATCTGCTTTCCACTTCAACTCACTGACTTGAAGACCTTAAAAGATTATACGCAATGGTCTCCATAACAGCCAGGTCACCTTTCTGCAAATACAAATACATGCATTATGAGTAGCTTACAGTGATGCCAGCAGATTTTAACTGGGTAGTGGTAGCTGGAGTGGTAAACATATTCATTCCCCCATGATCTCAGGGCATTAATACACATTTAATCTTGAGATGGACCTTAAAAACATTTCAAAAACTTAACTGTGGCAACATTTTGCCATTTTGATGCACTGAAGTCCACTGACTGCCAAACAGACTGTGCAGTGACAGGTAACTGAAAACAGGAAATGCTGGAAAAACTCAGCAGGTCTGGCAGTATCTGTGGAGAGAGAAACAAAGTTAGTGTCTCAAGTCCGTATGACTCTTCTTCAGACCTGAAGAAGCTCTGAAGAAAAGTCATACGAAATCTCAACTTTAACTCTGTTTCTCTCTCCACAGATGCTGCCAGTCCTGCTGAGATTTTCCAGCATTTCCTGTTTTTATTTCAGATTTCCAGCATCTACAGTATTTTGCTTTTATTTATGTGCCGTGACAAGCATGTGTTTCATATTTTTTAAAATAGCTATCGTAGATAAGGAACCTTCTCAAGGGCAATTAGGGATGGGCAACAAATACTTGCCTTGCCAGCATTGCTGACATCCCATGAATGTGTGCAGTGAGTTGTTATGATCTGGAACGCACTGCCTGAAGGAGTGGTGGAAGCAGATTCGATAAGAACTGTCAGAAGGAAATTGGTTATATACTTGAAAATGGCTAGGGAGAAAGAACAGGGACAGGCACAATGGGCCATCTGTGTGTGCCTTCTGTGTTATCAGATTCTACAGTGCATAAGAAGTCTGTGAACAAAGTTGAAATAGCCAGGTGTTTTAATGATCACAGTGGAAAAAGCAAACAGAACACTGAGGTATTGGCCCAAAACAGCAGTCAACGCCAAAGGAAATGATGCTTAAATTGTATCATACTTTGCTCAGATAAAACCGTGAGGCACTGCAGAGAGGACTCATGAGACTGCTCCTGGTTGTCAACAGAATTGGGTATTGTCCCTTCAAAAGGAACTAACTGCAAGCAACACTCAGTGATAAATGGGTGATGAATAATGTTGACAAAGTTAAACTAGAGCATTACTTCACAAGAAATCATGCCAATTGGACATGGGGCACAAGCTCAAATTAGTGAAAAACAAATTTAGGACAATATTGGAAAGTAGTGTTCACACAAAGAGTTATCATCAAGTAAAATAGAATCCTGGGTAGGGCAAATGGTGTCAGAAAATGCAGAATCATTGAGAAAATAGATGTACTCTATTCCAGGATGGCTGGAGGTTTGCGCTGGAAGGATGATTAGCATGGACCAACCAAATCTATCAAGTGACCTTGTGAATGAATGTATTGTTCCCTTTTACATAGTACCGCATGAACAACAGAAGCAATAACATAACCAAATGTCACATTATGTGATGGAACAGAGGTACATGAAATGTGTTGAGTCATACTAGTTTCAGCATTGGCAATGAGTTAATAATCCTCTGTTACATTCAATTCAATTGCAGCCTAGTGACTTCTATTTCAGTCTAACAGGCTGTGTTTTTTTTACAAACAGGGTGTGATTGAAAGTTTTCTAGGCACAGCATTCACGGGAACTGTGTTCTGTTTATTTGGTGGACAGCCTCTCACCATCCTGAGTAGTACAGGCCCAATCCTCATCTTTGAAAAGCTCCTGTTTGACTTCAGCAAGTGAGTATTTTGGTCGCTTAAACTTTGGTGACCACAATGAAGGGGAAGTATGCCACTTTAATTACCTCATTTCCAAAGGGAACTGGTGCAATGTTAAGTCAGGATCTTCTTTCAACAGGGCAGCAATTCTGAGGGAGGACTCCACCTTTAGCAAGCCTTAGGGATATGTTGCACATTTTGAGTTTACGATCAGGCGGACGAGCTGGGATTTCTGTGAGGAGTCCTTCTTCTCAATATTTTATTTCAATGTCATGGGTTATAATTTTAAACTGTTCTTTCAAATGACCTTGAGAAAAAATGTAGATTTACAATGTTACTTTTCAACTCTAAGAGCATTGTTCTTGCTACAGAGGAACAGTTCTACACAATGGGCCCAATTTTGCTGCAAAAATAGTGCCCTGACTAACAACGCTTACTGTTAGTTACATGGAAGTTGGGCAGCAACTTCCAGTGACCATCCATGCACAGTTAAATGCAGAAATCCAGAATTTGTTGTCAGAGATATCCTGCTACATCTTACTGTCTGATTCACTATTCAAATATATTTAATGGGCTGAAACCCCCTAAATTTACCTCATAGATATGGACTAAACGCACTTCAAAGCAAAGTTGGCCTTGTCCCTTCCAGGCTAAGTACCTTTTAATAGAGTGGTAATGTTAATGCCAGACAACTTCCCTGACTGAAAAAAATTACTTCCACAATTGTTTTTATCTGTATTTATGGAGACAAAAATAATAAAGTAAATTTTTTTCTTTCTTTTTCCTCTCTCTTTATTTCACTTTACCTGACATTGAACTCGCTATTCGAACTGACAATTCCTGGTTCAGATTCTGCGCTGCTCATTAACCATTCTTCATTGGTTAAAGAAGCACCCACTATCTTACCCAGATGCTCAGTAGAGGGTACCTGACTTTTTGGTTGGTTGGCTGACTGGTTTAGACCAAATTTAACCCATGCAACCGGATCACAACCTCAACCATGGTGAGGGAGCTGCTTGTCCATGGCTTAATGTTTGTCTATTTTCATTTTAAAAAAACACAACATTTTGTACTCTGTCTTAGGAAAACCATTTGCATCTAAATTGCCTTTCAAAAAACATTCAATAGTAAGATGTGGGCAATGCAGACTAGATCATAATTACTGACTGTCCATCCCTGGTTGCCCTGAATTTGCTTGCAAGGCAAATTGAGAAGACCTTAAATTTCAGTAAGGTAATGTGCAGGGAAGTGACAGGTTAGGGCAGTTGACTCCCTTCCCTGAATGAGACTGGGAACCAACTGGGCTTTCATGACAATCCAGCGGCTTCAAGGTCACTTGTTTCTCAAGGTCACCAGTGTCAACACCAGTGGAAATGGAATTTTGATTTTCATCAATGCTACTGCAAGTAATTTATTTTTAATTAATTCACCAGAGCAAATCAGCACTGGTCTACCACAATTAACCTCAACACCTAATGCTTATTGCATACTTAGCCTGGTAATATTCACTTTAAAGAGCCCATATCTCTCTTGCAGGGGTAATGATTTGGACTATCTTGAATTCCGCCTCTGGATTGGTCTCCATTCTGCCCTTCAGTGCCTTCTTCTTGTTGTCACGGACGCGAGTTTCATCATTAAGTACATCACCCGTTTTACAGAGGAAGGCTTCTCCATGCTGATCAGCCTCATCTTCATCTATGATGCCATCAAAAAAATGATCGGGGCCTTCAAATACTATCCCATCAACTCTGGCTACAAGCCAGACTACGTGACCATGTACAAGTGTGAGTGTGTGGCTCCAGATTCAGGTGAGTCAGGCATTAACTTAGTCAAGAGGGAAAAGAAGGACAACAATTGAGTAGCAATGCCTTAATATCAAAGCAAGTTGCATCTTTCTTCAGAATGTCATACTTTATTTCTACTCTTTGCTCATTTCTGTTAGAGATAAATCTGAAGTAGACAATTTTACAAACTAGTTTATGTCCATTAAGGCTAGAGGATCCCATCATTTATCTCAATTATTGTGCACCGGCAAATATATGACCAGTATTAAACACTCACTTGCTCTGTTCCCAAAGGCTGGGCAGGGTGTTTGGGCCTAAAGTGTTTTCACAATTTCAGAATTGCCATTTTTACCCTTTTGTGCCAGAGATCCTTAAAAGCTGCTAATGCAGAAACCACATTGCTCTCCAGTTTTTATCGTGAAAGTTACTGCATCAGCAGATAGTGAACACCTTCAGTTAACATCAAGGTATGTCCACAGCCAGAGGTGAAAGTTGTGACTGTCGGACAACGGCTCACATGCACCTTTACCAATTCTCTGAAAACTATCAGGGCAATATATGGAGTGGATGCGACCAGACCATTAGCCAAGGGAAACTGGACTGCTTTGTTCTGAAACTGTTTTTTGCATTATTAAGCCAACTTCTGCTGGTCACATCTGTCTCTAAATGTGTATTCTTTGACTGGATACATTATTGTCAACTACTGTTAATTTGACTTGTGTAACTTATTATTTACTATTTTTATATCTGCTGCAAACTCTGTTTGGCTACTTTCAATCCTGGGTAAGTATCCTGAAGAAAACTCTCTTAAATCCTGTCAATCTTTTCTTTCCTCCCTCTATGTCTGACCACTTTGACTAGACCTGGACTTGAACTTCTCACATTTAGCTTTAATTTGATGATGATTGATAGTACAGGGTACCTGCCACTTAAAACAAGTGTTGGGTCTCTAGAATTAGAAATTCTCCATTCAAATGATTGTAGATAAGTCTCTCTTCCTGACCCCTCCATTTCCTGTTCGTATATTGGAAGTCTGATTATTCTGAATCACAAAGACACCATGCATAAATTAAGTGGCATCATGAGGAGGAATATGCCTTACTGCCATTAGTAGCATTGCTGTTTAGATTACCATAGAAACAAGAGTTGGTCATTCAGCCCCTTGAGCCTAATCCGTCTTCCAATGAGATCATGGCTGACCCGTATCCTAATTTCACTTATCTACCTTAGCTTCATATCCTTTAATATGGTTTGCAAGCAAAAAGCTATCAATCTCATATTTAAAATGATCAATTGAGCTGGCATCTTAAGAGAGACAGTTCCCACACTTCTACCATGATTTGAGTGAAGACGTGTTTTGTTACTTCTCTCCTGAATAGCCTGGTGCTGATTTTAAGGTTATGACCTCTTGTCCTGGACTCCCCCACCAGCAGAAAAAAGTTTCTTTTTACCTACCCTATCAATTCCTTTCAAAATTCTAAAATCATCAATCAAATCACCCCAGTACGTTCTCTATTCCAGAGCATTCAAGCCTAGTTTCATAATTTAACCCTGGTGACACCCTGTTGAATACATGTACTTTATAGTGACTTTAACGCAGTAAATTGTGCCTTTTGTGGGAGTATAATGAGACAAAAAATTCAATCAGATGGAGTTTCATATTTAGGGAACCATTTTAAATGTGTACAAATTGAACAGGTTGTATAACTTTAGCAACCAATCTAGGGGATTGAAATGCAATGGCCTCAGTTGATAATTCTTTAGAGGGTCAGAATTTCAAAAGAAAGATGGTTCTATGTTACATCTGTACACAGTGAAATCTTCCTTCAAGCACAAGCTAGCACTATATTTTGGGTTCTCCAGGGCAAACCTCTGTCTCTACAACGAATAGCAACATTAAATGCAGCTTTTACAAATTGAACAGCGAGACATTCGATAAATAACCTTCACTGAGACCTTTAGTGGATCAAGTTTGTGCAGATCAATGGACAACCTTTTGTTTACACTGTAAGTAACATGAATCAAAATGACTCATGCTGCCAATTTAGTACAATGTTGACTTAAGGTTTTCGAATGCATTTAAGATGAAAGAGAAATTAAATTGCTTATTGCAACCAGCGTGGGTAATATATTTTGTTTTGTGCAGAATGCACCTTTGGATTGCACAAAAATCTTAAACAAAAAGCAATTCAATATTTTAAGTATGAGATTTATCAGTTATTTAAGTTTGTCAGATTCTTCAGTTCTAAGTAATATAGATATTCACCCTTTTTCTAGATTAGATAAATATAATGCTAGCGCTTGCAGAGTCTGATCTGCATGATGAGAGAGTAGATGTGGCCTCAGTTTAACAGATGACTTGAATGACAGCACTCCCCATAATGTAGCACTGCCTCAGTACTGCACTGGAGTGTCAGGCTAGATTTTTGTGCTCAAGTTCTGGAGTGGGGATTGAGAGAGAGAGGGAGAGGGAGAATGAAAAGTATGAAAACTCCCAGGTTTCTGTTTATAAATGAGCCATGTAGAAGGAGTCAATCCTAGCTCCAGTTCAATTTCCTTTGTTGTGTGTGGCAGCAAAGTCAAACAGTTTGCTCATTTGGAAAGGAAAGGAAGAAAATGGTGGGTTGTTACTGCAGCTCCCAGAATCCAGATTTCGTGTTTTGCTAAAGGTTGCCTTTTCATCTTATTGGCCGGGATGATTTATGAAAGCACCCTAAAAGGGAATAGGGAAGGAAATTTCAACCTAAACACAGCCTGTACGGCTGAGATTTTGTTAATGATACTAAACACACTATTTTGTTGTCTCACAGTGAATGCAACTTTCTTCAATGCTTCAGATTCACTGGCTCTGAACAACACTAACATTTCTTTGGTAAGTTTTTAATTTTTATAATTTGACTATGAACATTCTTTATTCCAGTAAGAACTGTTTCCTTCAGTCCCCATCAGCAGGTAGGACAGGACCATTTGGATCATGGCTTTGCACAACGTCTGAAAATACTGGAACTAGAAAAGCCATATTCTCTCCGTGTGACCATAACATAAATTCTCTTGCTGTTTCTTGCCATGGGTGAAAATTTCTGGAACCACAATTGCACAACTTGTAAATTCAAAAGCACATCCCAAACCTTTGGCCTTGAAAGATTAAGGCAGCTGACACATGCAAACACCATCACTCCCACACGGCACTCCGACTTAAATATGCATGATCGATCCTTCATTGCCACTGGGCCAGTATCATGGAACTCCCTATCCAACAGTAATGTGGAACCACTTTCAATACATGGCCCTGTAGCAGTTCAACAAGAAGGCCCACCACCACTTTCTCAAGGGCAACTAAGAATGGCCAATAAATTCTGGCCTTGCTAGTGACACCCACACCCTGAGGGTGAGTTTTAAGAAAACGCAATACCTAATTGGAGATAACACTTTCATACATCTATGCCAATGGCCTGAGATACACAATTTGCTTCACTTCCCTAGCTGCCTGGGTGGAGCAACTGACCCAGATGGTGCCAGCTCAGGTCAATTTTATTCCAAGTACAAATGTTCAAAATCAACATCTTCTTCAAAGTAGTGTCATGGGATCTTTAATGTCCAAAATATATGTTCACTTGCTATTAAACCCTTGTCATCCATGAGCTTATTGTGCATGATCACATTGAGCCTTAACAGAGATATGGCTGAGGAACGATGACAGCTTTCCCCTGAATGAAGCCTTTCCCACTTAGCTATAGTTTCCACAATTTTACCTGCTCAAACCACCATAGTGATGGTGTAGCCCTGTAAATCGCACCTTTATCTATGTGCCTATTCTTATAGCAACCTCTTCTTTGGGCACTATACAAGTGTTTGTATCATTAGGGAGGTTACACCACTTGTATAATTGTAGCTTATAACATCCCTGCTTAAAGCAACAAGGGTTTGAGTCTTTGTACAGCCCAGATAGTGCATTGTCAGGTGAGAGTTTTCTTAAAAAACATTAATTTTCTTCTTTCGGTCCCAAGTACAACGTTTTCAATACAACAGCACTGGACTGGAGTCAACTCAGCAAGAAGGAATGCTTCACATATGGTGGGAGCCTGGTTGGAAAGTCCTGCAAGTATGTTCCAGACCTAGCCCTAATGTCTTTCATCCTCTTTTTTGGCACCTACTCTTTGACTGTAACCCTCAAGAAATTCAAGTTTAGTCGCTATTTTCCCACCAAGGTAAGTGCTCCACTGAAACACCTGTGGGTTTTGAACTGAGTAAGTTTACAATAGAATTACTTATCTCTTACTTGGGCCATTGTTCTCCATATTGTTGGGTTTCCAGTAGCCTAATAAGATCTTCTTCCTGTTAGAAAGGCAGGCCCTGTGCTTTCCTCAACCCAATAGCCTGTAAGGGCCAGGCATCCCCCCATAATGGCAGTAATTTTGTCATGAATTGGCATCTGTCTATCTGTGCAAGCCAACCAACATGATGTGAATCATGAAATCTTACAGATATTCGGCAGTACAAGCAGGGCACAGAATTATCCCACTGGGTGGAAAGAATCTCGCTGACTAGTACTAAGTCAGATTTGTTTAACATTATTGGAGTTGCTTCAAAAGTATAGAATCTGCTTGTTTATTGTCCGTGCTCAAATAATGTTCATTTCAATTTTGTTGTTCCAAGCTTTTGAAGAAGGTGAATTGCTTCAAACAAGTAATATTTAAATTCATAATCCAACTTCTGTCAGCCTGTTTCCCAGTAACATTTACAAATGGGATACTTGCCATTCTCAGGTTAAGTACTGACTAAGCGTTCACAAAAATTTCAATATATGTTTATTCAAAAATGAAACAAGCAGAGCAGAAATCCCAAATTTTGAAGTCATCTCTGATCCTAGACACAATTCACAACCAATCTGTGAGCAACATAAAAATGAAAAGCTATGATATGTCAGTCACATTAGCAATTGCATATGGAGTGGCACTTGGGGATGAAAAGGAATGTCCTTTAGCTGCTAGGCACATGTCAATGCAGCGTGGAAGATAAAGAGCAGTTATTTTTCTAACCTTAAAATTTTTAACAAAAATCCATAAATTTCACAATTCAAATGTTGAGTTTGCCTATGTATCTGCTCTGCTCCTCCCTAATTCACCTTGTAGTCTAGCAAGGGCTTCAGAGCAACCAGATTATTTTTCCTCAACACTGTACCTGCACTTGTGACCCTGAGCCTGCATATGTATACCTCCTTCCCTGCTTGCTTTCTTCCCCCATGCCGACTTATCCCTTTATTTTCTATTAGATCCGAAGCCTGATAACTGACTTTTCCACGTTCATCTCAATTCTTGTTTTCTGTGGAATCGATGCTGCTGTTGGATTGGATACACCCAAACTGCATGTTCCCAGTGAAATCAAGGTTTGAACCAAACTTGGCTATTTAATATCTCTAGTTATTTTCCTGTTGCTCTGCGTAGTTTAGAAGGCATCTGCACAAATGTTTTTCAACGTAAAGCTTGCTGGCTTACATTAGTTTCAGAGTCATGAGGGCCAAACCAAGAAATCTTCAAGTCTTCACCAAGGCAACTTCTCTTCGTCCATATGACTTATTGCCCAGCTTAATCATTTGCATCCCCTGTCAGAAAAACATTGACTTTTTTTATATACCATAATTATCCCATGGATCTCCTGTCTGGCACAATGGTGGTAATGGGGTCGGAGCAGGATGGCCAACCTAGATTAGCTTTGGGCTGGCACTTATTCTAGCTTTCTCCACTCTGCCAAAAAGTTTTTCACTAATGGCCCTGGATCTGACACCAGCTAAGCAGCTCATTTCAGAGTATTGAGACCTGAAATGGCTGGTTCCCTGTCTAGATAAAATGTGCCAAATGTCTAGATGTGTCTAGATTAAATGTTCCCTTATGAGGACAATTTAACTGGGGAAGAATACATTCTTGTTTTTCCTACAGAGGCAATTCTTGATTTCACTGAAGCCCCTGTTCACCTCACTAACTATTTCAAGGCAATTCTAGATTTAACTGAAGTCCCTATTCACCTCACTAACTATTTCACCTCAGCATGACAAATTGTTCATCCAGTGGGATACAGAGTGGGAACTGCGCAGGAGAGGGCAAATAGAAGGAGGAGGAAATTTACAGTCCTGCCGAAGTCAATGGACCATTGAATGGCATTTTATGGCTCTGTCCCTGCCACAACTGGACCGTAAAATTCCACCTAGTGTCTTTCAGTTAATTCAATGAGTTAGCAGGGGTCAACTTTCTTATACAGTCTTGATGCACTCTATAAATGAGCAACTCAAGAATACTTTCTCTCCTAAAATGTATCTTAAGAGCTTTTTTTTTAGCATACTCGACATCATGGTTACCAGAGCTTGGTGTAACTGGGGAAGATTTGATTGAGTCACATTATTTGAGATGAAGCATAACTTCTTTCCTCTAACCAATGTTGAAAATACATAATTTAATGTTTCCTCTTTCTTTTTTCTCATTGATTCTTATTCTCTTCTCATGTGATACCTCTGTCTGGATGTTTTTGCCATCTGTTCTGTGGGTCTATCTTAGCTCCGGAAACTTATCAGTGACTTTTCTATCTTCACGTCTATTCTGATTTTTGTTGGGATTGATGTACTTTTTGGACTGAACACACCAAAACTTCAAGTGCCTACTGAGCTGAAGGTAAACCCCAAGGGCTTTTTTTAAACCACAGTTTTACACGTTGATAAATCCAATAAGTAGGTAATGGTTTGAGTGGTGTACTGGTGCACTATCACACTGTCCTTTAATGTCAAGCCCTTGTTTAAATCAAGCCTTCAATGGTGAAATTGATGCCCACTCCATGCTGGCTATAAAGATTCCACATCTATTGACTAAGCCTTGATTTACATTTTGACAGTGGAGCAGAGAATTGCTCATACTTCAACACAATTTCCCTGGCTTCTGGAATGCCTGATACCAAAAATAGTAATTGGATACTAGCAACATCAGCCATTCAGTGGAGATTGCGTTTTATGCAAATAAGTCATCTTTATTCTGCATCAAATCCTAAGCCATATTTGATAACATTCAAGCAGAATGTTATCAAGGATTTGTGTTCCATTGCCTATTAATCACATTCAGCATCTTAGGTGCACAAGGAATTAAATGCTTAGACAGCAATTTATTTTAGAAACTCAAATCTACCACGTGAAGTTATTTATTTTCTAACTTAAAAGAAGATGTGTTATACTGTCCAGATTTTACATGGAGAATTATTTTGTCCTTTTCAGCACAGTACATTTTCAAGAGAGGAAATCATTGTGTGCCTTTGTCTGATTTTTTTGGAGATATCATAGTGGAGGTTCAAGGCCCATAGTCAACACTAATAAGGTCAAAAAGGAAAAAAGGCAAGATAAATCAATAAGTAAGAATTAGATGACACTAGCTGGGCATTTCAATAGCCTGAGGATACAGCAAAATTGGGGAGTTAAAGAGTTCAGCAAATTTAAGGATCTGTGCAAAATTGGGTTACAGTCTTCATTTTAACATGAGGATGTGTAATTAAATCTTCACGATAACTGTTCAAGTCATGTTGGCCAAAGTTTGACTTTCATTCAAAGGTACGATGAACAATCTCAGTGCAGAGTTTTTAGCTTCAGTGTTACAGACCTACAAAAGTAACAGACAGGACAAACCATCAAGCCTGTTCCACAGTCATGATACCTGGAGCACCCTGACTTCAATACTAGCATCCAGCACCACGCACCACCACCCCCACCCACCCCCCACCCTCCCCCACCCCACCCAACCCCAACCCCAACCCCCATGCCCTCCCCACCCCACCTAAGTAGCTGTCATCTCCTTGGAGAGGCAAAAATAAAAACTGGCAGATTCCTCTCAGGTTTCCTCACGCAACTGAAACTAGTTAAGCAGACTGAAGACTGACACAGTAATATTGGAATACAAACATGGAAGGTGATCTCGAATTGCAGCTACTCAGTTATAACCGATATCGACATAGTTTTACACATGAAGTGACTGTGAGACAGGTATTAATTCAAGCCCTCCGCTGATGCTGTAATTGTGACAGCAAAAATCCCCAGGTCCTCAGGCATCTTAGATTAAGATGAGTATTTTCTACTCTGACAATCTAGAGTGTGGAACAGGCATTTTGTTACTGCACCCTTGTAACAAGCTCTTTGGAGATATATGTCATTTTAGGATGGCTTGGAGAAAGATGCAAGGATGAACATTGCACTTCATAGGAATTGCATTCAACAATCTCAATTAGTGTGGGTTAAATTAATGTCCTGCAAAGGTTTTTTGTTAGGTTAGGCTGCTGAATGAAGGTCAGGCCAGATTGAGGTGCTGTTGGCTAACTATTTCAAGTAAATACAGCTGCAGGAGGCTCTCATACAACAAACCTTCAACTCCACGTTATAATAGCCTGAACCATGAAATTGGAAGGGAAGGGAAGGGGAGGAGGGTGTACAACTGACTGAATAACTGGGCTTTTGGAGATGAGAAGGAAATGGAAATAAAAGGAATGGAGAACAATGAACAAGGATTAATGGAAATACCAGTCTTCAGCTTTACCGAGTACACTGGAGAGGAATGGGCCATAAAAATCCCATTCAGGCAAACTGGGTCCCTCCCAGTTGCATTTTCTGGGATGAGATCGTTGTTCACACTTTTTGATCATTATCCCACAATTTTCCCCAGTGGCGTGCATGAATATTGGATTAGATAAAACAATCTGTTGGAATCCCACCTTCATCACACTCAGTTATCATCCTGATGTTCATCTGGGGACCCACCACTATTTTTGGAATCATATGAGGGGATAAAAAAACTAATATTTCAAATGTTCCAATAACCTTAGTACTTCATTAGGCTTTCAAGAGTTTTATAGTTTTATGCTATTTCTAGAACTCCAGGCTGAGGTAAATGTAAAATTATGATCACATCTGAAAAACGTATGCACTACTTAAATAAGGTACCTTTTTCAATCTTTTCCCTACAGCCGACCCGTTCAGATCGAGGCTGGTTTATTATTCCCTTTGGTAAGAACCCATGGTGGATCTACCTTGCCAGTGCTTTACCTGCTCTACTCGTCACCATTCTGATCTTCATGGACCAACAAATCACTGGGGTCATTGTGAACAGGAAGGAGCACAAACTGAGGGTAAGTGATAGATTGTTAAGTGACAAGCAGGATAGTTATAGATGCTTTGGTTTCTTAGCAACAGATGGTTAAGGGTAAGGAGTGAAACTATCTGAAACCTCATTAATATTTCTTCAGGAAACAGAAACATGTAGTGTTACAACAAGGCTGAATTGAAATGCTGGCAATCTGTTTTTTTGAATAACTTGCTAAATACGCTCTTTCTGTAGTTCATCTCTACAGTGTTTCACCTTTCATCAATTTGGGAATTTTAATAAGCAGTCCTTCCTGATGCTTATCTCTGATTGGCTGGCATTGGTCCCATGATGTAGCTCTTTCAGCTAGCTCATAACGCCCATCAGCTATTTTTGTACCTTGCCCTGCCCCTTGCCTGATCCCCAACCCCCTCACCCCACCCCTGTCTGCCGCAGTTAGAGCTGCCTCTGTAACTTCTGGCCTGTTCAAGCTTGGTGCTTGGACTTCCAACAGCCCCAAGCTACCTGCATCCTCCTGGGATCCTACTTCAGGCTTCCAACCCTATGCCACCCGGCCCCCTGAATACTTCCATTGGACCTTAAGTGCTTGCTGTGAGCATCCATCGTCGGACCTGGTGCCCATCGCCTCAGCTCCTACCTCCACCTATGAATTTCACAGGGAAACAAGGTTTCAATTTCTTAAACCTACAAAGACAGCATGCAAGCTTTTGGCAGGGGCTGCGATTAAATTTAGTACTGACTGCAGAAATATTATGCTTTGGAGAAGGCTATGAACTTGTGCTCCAGGGTTGATACGATAATAGTTATTTTTTTTTAATAAAAAAATTAAATGAAAAATTCCTGACTTGAATAATCACACATTCCTAAATTATTTTTGCACCTTCACATCCGTTTTATGCGGCAATAAAAAGGTGGTCTGACGCAGCATGGGAGCAGATATTTTGTTTGCAAATCCCTCAAAATTCAGTAAGTGGATTGGAGTTGGTGTGGAACATGCACAACTCCCTCCCTTCGCATCATGACCAGTATAGAAGATAATTCTCACATCTAAGGTTTCAGTGAAATATTGGATGTCAGGCAGGTTCCAGTGAAGCAATTTTCTAAATGATACGTGGCATCAAAGTGATAGAAATGAGTGTGAAAGCTGGTCTGAAGTTTTTTTTTACATAAAGTAATATTTGACAAGTCAGCTTGTGCTTCAGTTTAAGTCTTGAATTAAACCTGTAGAGAACTAGTGTAACATTCAGCTTAACTGAACTACTTCTCCACCTCTGCTACAGAAAGGAGCTGGTTATCACTTGGATCTGTTTTGGGTTGGTCTTCTTCTGGCAATTTGTTCTTTTACGGGCCTTCCATGGTACGTAGCAGCAACTGTTATTTCCATTGCTCACATTGATGGTTTAAAAATGGAAACGGAAACCAGCGCACCAGGAGAGCAACCACAGTTTCTTGGGGTGAGGTATGTGGGCACAGAGCTGCTAGCTTAATTGTTTCATTTTACTTGCATAATGAGATAAGGGTAGTCCCAAATTACATGTTTCTTTCCGCATTACAATGAGGACCCTCCTTTAGAGGTCCCGCTCAATTTTTGAGCTTGCTAAAAAGTGATGATTCTCCTGAGTTGTGTTCCCGGCTTTTTCTGTTTCTGTTTCAGATATCTGACATTTACAGTTTTGCCCCTTTCACATATTATGCAGCTTTTGTCACTGAACCAAATTAGTAACTTTCCGTGTCTTTTTTAAAAAAAAAACTTCCATATATTCTTTAAGCAGATAATAAACTCTAAACAAACAATTTTACCTTGTACACATTGGTATAACAGATTGCTAATTCCAGCATTCTGAGATGATATGTGAATGTGGTGAGTACCTTCCGCCTTCTTGAGTGAATGATCCACCATAATTAATGATTAATTATTAAACTTGGACAGACTTACCCCTGCACAATGGAGAATAGGGATGAAGATTTTACTTAATAAAGGATGAGAACCGTCATCTAGCTGTGAACCAGGGGAAAAAACCTGAACTCTAACATTCTTTGTTCAGCTAAACATACACATTAAGCCTGGGATGATACAAGATGGAGAGGTACCAGTAACCACTGTTGGTCTGCTTTGTCAGCTTTAACAATTCTAATTAGCAATCTCTCTTTATTGAAGAGGTTGGGAAATAACATTCAGTTCTGACTATCAGCAGATAAACAATGTCTGCCCCATCCACACAAATTATTCCACTTATCTTCAGTCATTAAAACAATGTATGTGATCAGATAAAATCCAAAGGAAATTGGGTGACATATTAGCATGGATAGAAGATTGGCTGGCTGGCAGAAAGCTGAGAGTAAGCATAAATGGGCATTATTCTGATTGTCAGGATGTGATGAGTGGAGTCCCACAGGGGTGTGTACTGGGCCCTCAACTTTTTACAATTTACTTCAATGACTTAGATGAGGGGAGTGAAGACATGGTAGCTAAATTTTCAGATGACACAAAGACAGGTAGGAAATTATGCTGTGAAGAGGACATGAGGCGATTGCAGAAGGATATAGATAGGTTGAGTAAGTGGGCAAAGATCTGGCAAATAGAGTTTAACTTGGGAAAATGTGAAGTTGTTCACTTTGGCAGGAAGAACAAAAAAGCCAAGTATTACTTAGTGGAAAATGGCTGCATAATTCTGAGGTGCAGAGGGATCTAGGTGTTCTAGTACATAAGGCCATAAAACGCAGGAGCAGAAATAGGCCAAATCAAAAAAAGTTAGTATGCAGCTACAGCAAGTAATTAAGAACGCTAATGGAATGCTATCCTTTATTACGAGAGGGATTGAACATAAAAGTAAGGATGTTATGCTTCAGTTATACAGGGCATTGGTGAGACCGCACCTTGAATACTGTGTGCAGTTTTGGTCTCCTTATTTAAGGAAGGATGTAAATGCAGTTCAGGGGGTTCACTAGATTGATACCTGGAATGACTGGATTGTCTTATGAGGAAAGGTTGGACAGACTGGGCTTGTTTCCACTGAAGTTTAGAAGAGTGAGGGATGATTTGATTGAAATATACAAGATGGCCTTGACAAGGTAAGCGCCGAAAGGATGTTTCCCCTTGTGGGTGAATCCAGAACTAGGGGGCACTGTTTAAAAATTGGGGGCCACCCTTTTAAGACAGAGGGTTGTGCGACTTTGGAACATTCTGCCTCAGAGGGTGGTGGAGGTGGGGGTCATTGAATATTTTTAAGGCAGTGGTAGACAGATCCTTGTTTGGCAAGGGAATCAAAGGATATCGGGGTTAGATGGAAATGTGGAAATCGAAACACAAGAAGATCAGCCATGATCTTATTGAATGGCGGAGCAGGTTCAAGGGGCCCTATGGTCTACTCCTGTTCCTACTTCTTATGTTCTTATGTCCAATTTATCAACTTGTACCATTCAAGTCAGAGTATTCAGGGATCTATTTTCTGAGAGTTGGCTGCTGGAGGAGGAAATTCATGTTTGACATCTTTTCTCTTAGACATTGACAGCATCTGAAGTTAACAGTGTACAGGGAAAAGGACAAGATAGATAACTTCCACAGAGCTGGCACGTGGCTGCCTTCTGTGGTGTAACATTCTTGGATTCTATCACTTTGCTTATAATTCACTTCCATGAGCGGATTCCTGCATTGAGCCAGACAGAGTTGGAAAGTCTCATTTTGAATTGCAGGGTTGACTGATGTCTGTCAGAGCAGCAATAGTGTCCTATAATTGGCCTCAGTGCCCTGAAGTAGGTTGGTTATGTTGGGCTGGGGGGAGGAAGAGAGACTGGTTCTGATATCTGTCCAATGATCTCATTTGCAGATAAAATTGTACTCTGTTGTAATGCTTCCCACAATCAAATGCCCAGTCCACAATAACAGAAATAATGGTCATTTGAACAAAATCAAGAAGAGTAATCTGTCATTGTAGACCGTGTGTTCACAAGAAGTCGATGCCTTTAAAAAGATGGGGAATAAAAAGAAATTGCCCTTTATATAAAATACGACACAGACCAAGGAACTGGATGGTAGTCTGTAAAGATTTATTGTATATTGCATAGCCCTTAAACGTTTATTTTCCTTTTCCAGGGAGCAAAGGCTCACTGGTGTTGTTGTGTTCGTTCTGACAGGAGTCTCTGTGTTTTTGGCTCCAATTCTGAAGGTAAGCTTTACAGACCGATTAGCAACAAAGCTGAGCCATTCCATTAAAGCACATTTAATAAACTTGCTTTCTTTAATCACAAAGGAGTCAGCACCTTTTTAAATGGAGCCAAAGATTGCCATAGTATTATTATAGCTATCCACACAATAAATGGACATAGAGATTGGCTCACTTGCTTCTGTTTCATCTTTGAATTCATTTCTGCAATTAGAGCATCAGCTATTCAATAAACGAGAGCTGAGACTCAAAGGAACTATATCTTACTGTCTTTCAAATGAAACATTAAACTGAGGACCTATCTGCCCTCTCCATGGGATGCTAAAGATCCCATGGCACTTATCAATAAAGAACAGGGGAGATCCCCCCAATGTCCCAGCCAATAATTAGCCCTGAACCAACATCACTTGCCTTACTGTGTGTGATACATTGCTGTGCGCAAATTGGCTGCCAGATATCCTACATTTGAACAGTGACTACATTTCAGAATTAGTTCCTTGGCTGTAAGTAGTTCATTGGCTTTGGGTCATCCTAAGATTATGAAAGGTTATTAATGCAAGCTCTTTCATTTGTTATCACTCATCGAAAGTATATGTCGGTGCAGTAGCATTCTATACCAGCAGAGAATTAGGTTGTCAGAGATTGGGAATGGGAGTGTTAAAGATTTAATTGCATTATTTCTCATTTTAACCACTTTCTAGAGTTTTAAACTATTTAAGCATCAACATGTTCTTCTTTCTAATATTAATGACTAATTTTGTTCATTCCCAGTACATTCCGATGGCAGTGCTATATGGAGTATTCCTTTATATGGGTGTGGCCTCTTTAAATGGTATTCAGGTAGGTCTGTCTTTACATTAAATTATGTCTTCTCTTTGATTGCCTTTGAACACTCAGCAGAAGCATGAAACAATCAGTCAGATTAGCACCACTGAACAAACGATTCAGTGGAAACATGCTTAGAATTTTTCAATTACCACTTGATGTCCTCTCGTGTTAATCATGCACAAACAAATTCTCTCTCTCATGCTGTTCTCATGTTCCAACCTCTATTTGTCCATTCCTGGGTTCTGTCTACTCTTCTACCTGGCTCTGCCCCACTATACTATGTTTCTCATACAGTGCCATTTTTCCTTCTCATTTTCTCTCTTTCTTCAAATCTCTCCTTCAGTAAGCCTTTTGTATGCCCATCCTCTCACTCAGCATGTTTCATCTCCCACAGGCTCACAGATTCAGGCTCCAGCCCTCTGACCTATATATAATAAATAACACGATAGCAAAGCACATACCAGTTGTTAGAACCTCCAAACTAGAAACCAGAAGCAGTCTAAAATTAGAGTTGCATTTGGATAAGTGATCAGATTGGGACAGACCTGCACACCAACAATCATGTCATTAACCCCAGATAGATCCTAACATCTATCCAGGCAGAACAGTAGATCTTGGCAGCTTCCCTAGAATACAGCTTGCACTGCAGATGACACTCACTCAGTGGTTACCCACATTCTGGCTCCACCTTTATTCCTGCTGACACCTTTTAACATAATGTGCACAGAGGGAGGTCTGACATTACCTCAGAGTCATGATACTAAATGTTAGGAAGAGTGTAGGATATTATTGAGGCAATCAAACAAAGTATTTCTTAAATGAACAATTTGAAGTATGTTCACCTTTAGTGTGATTTCAAACTTGGGTCCTCATTAATATTTTCTCTTCCAGTTTTGGGATCGGTGCAAACTATTCCTGATGCCCTCCAAACACCAACCAGATTACACTTATCTTCGCCATGTGCCCTTGCGCCGGGTCCATTTATTCACCATGGTGCAAGTCATCTGTTTGGCTGTTCTCTGGGTTTTGAAGTCAACTGTAGCAGCGATCATTTTTCCTGTCATGGTAAGAGGGCACTCTTGCACTCAAATTCACATTTGAAATGGAGCAGTCAAACAATCTCCCCTTCTTAGACATACTAATTGATAAATTTGCCAGGGAGTTCTCTACCACAAATCTACCTTCACCAGTCAATATACGCATTGGGACTCTTACAGTTCCACGTACTATAAGATTGGCCTTATCGGCAACCTCATAAATAGGGCCTGAACCATTTGCTTACTGTGCAAGCATGATGCTGAAATAGGGTGCATCAAAGACATTCTGTTGGATAATGGCCACTCTGATCAGATCATTTCACACTGTATATCGCGCAAGCTTATGAACGGGCCCATGGCTGTCACTTTCAGCCCTGAAAAGTGTCCAGTCTACTTCAGATTACCCTGAAAGGGTAAGTTACCTCAAAAATTTGAGCAACAGGTGAAGCTAGCTGTTTCACACTGCTACTATGCAGTAACAACACGAGTGGTATTCAACGCTAACAGGATGCTGTATCAAGCCAAAAAGATGTTCTGCCTATCACCCAAATGAGTAATGTGGTATATGAATTTCAGTGGCAGTGTGATGCTGGGTATGTAGGCCAGACGTCCAAAACTCTTGTGGAGCATATCAAACAGCACGTCCCTTCCACTGTCTGTAATGGGCAAGGTACAGACTGTACCCTACCAGCCCGTGCTTGCAAAAATCAAAACACAGTGTCCGACGTTAAATGTGATTCGTGATTAGACAACATTTGCTAAATAATCCTCAGTGCGCTTAGAATTATGCTGACAACCAATTTAAGATTGTCAGTCAGGCTCAAAGTGTGGTGCAATTGTGTGTACTGGAAGCTACATATATTAATACACAGGGCCCTGTTCTTTGCAGGCAGAAAAGAACATGTACACACGTTGCGCCTGTTTCAGCTAAACAAAATAAGTGACAGCTATTCTCGTTGGTTCATTCCTCAGGGCAATGCCTTGACTAATCAGAGTCAAGCTGCCTGACTTAAATTTAAATTTCAAACAATGCTTGGCAGGTAACTGTCAGTCACCATCAACTGGTGTGTTCTCCATGGTAACACCTCTACCAATCAGAGTCTGCTTGCCAACCAATCAGCACTCCCTGCTCATACAGTATAAATTTGTTGTTTGCCGCATCAGGACAATTCGCAAGAATACCAAGGTGAGTGCAAGAAGAAAAGCATTGACAAAATAAATCTCCTTTATTCAGCAATATTTCAAAATTAGAATCACATGTGGAGAAACTATTTTAGTCAGATATACCTACAAACATTCACATCATTCTCCCCTGATGGACTCTAAAAAAATAGCCAGAACAATGTCATCCAGCAATTGTTAAAGAAGCCTAGTCACATCAAAGAAAAAACTTATACCTCCAGAAGAAACTTCGACACTGACTACAAATTCAGTACATATTTATTTATTTCCAGACACAGTAACGTAGGAATGGTCTCAAATTTTAGATTGTATTTGTTTAAATCTAAACAGTGTCATACCAGGGCTTGGAGCTTATCAGTGGCACAATGTGTCCTGATAGCAATATTTTAAAAAGATGAAAGTGGATTTATTTCCTTTTTGAAATTTATAGTGTCCAATGATTTCTTGTCACTCTGTGTTATATTGCACTTCACCATGCTGTTTAATGGCTTTCTTTAATGCTGTAATGAGAAACTGAATTTAAGATAACTGGCAGTAGAACTATCAGGGAGATAAGGAAACTTTCTTTATTAACCAACGAGTTGTTATGATTTGGAATATACTCCTAATGGGGTGGTGGAAATAGATTTAACACTGATTGTCAAAAGAGAATCAGATATATACTTGAAAAGGGAAAAATCTTCAGGACTGTGAGAAAAGTGCAGAGGAATGGGACAAACTGGAAAGCTCTTTGAAAGAGCTGGCACAGATATGACGGGCCAAATGGCCACTTTTTGTGCTGTATGATTCTACAAAGTAGAACTGGTTCTAATTCTATCACCTCACTGTGCTCTCACACATGCAATGTTACTTACTTTCAAACATATTTTTACTGTCTACATTGCTGCATAACAGTAACTATACTTAAAAAGCGATTCATTGGTTGTGAGGAAGCAGTGGGGTATCCCAAGGACATGATAAGGTGCCATGTAAACTCACATAGTTGTATTCTTAACAGTACTTTGTTAGACAAAAAAATTGGACTCTTCCTCTCTATCCTAAATAGGTGTGAATGTGTACCAAGTGAATGTTTCCCTTTGCAGTTGAGCTCGAGTGGAAGATTTTGATGTTATGGTTTGATTCTACAATTTGATATGCAATTTGCTTCTTTCCATTTATCATGGACATCTTTGCTAGGAATATCTGCAAGAGCCTTGTTCTAATCTCCAGAGCTGAAGGGGACTGGGGACTATATGATTACTGTTAAGAAAAGCTGTGGTGGTGAGGGGCAAGACCTCACATATAGCAAGGTTTAGAAGTCTTCTGCAGCAGCTGACAGGTGGCACACGATGTTAAATAAACCCATGTGTTGCATGACTAAACAGCCAGAGCCAAGAATATACCTTCCATTAACCAAGAGGTAAATTCAGAAACCACTGAAACCCAAAGCTACAGGCTCCAACAGGCCACAATACTCATGTGCGCCATCATGAACAGCCTCTTGCTGTCTTTGTATGTCACATCTCACCAACACACTTCTGTAAGCTTTTCAGCTTTGCTTTTAGGAATTAGAACGTGACAGCAAAGTGGGGAAAAATACTGATTTTCCAACCTGTAAAAGTTAACTCTTTGCAAATTCTGTGATTCGTGTCAATTTACTTCTGCAGTTTGTAAAAGTTTTGCACAGGTGTTCACCTGCAAAGTCTTCTTGCTTATTTCCATCAACATGCTAGATCCTTGCTCTCATTCTTGTGCGGAAGCTCTTGGACTTCGTTTTCTCCCAGCATGACCTCGCTTGGTTAGATGATATCTTACCTGAAAAAGACAAAAAGGAAGAAGATAAGAAGAAAAGAAAATTGAAGACCAAAGACCAAGACAGGGACAGCATAGATGAGGTAAGCAAAGCAGCTACAATGAAACACACACCATTTCACCATTTGATTTACGCTTCATTCTTAATGTAGTTTTCACCCACTGTGATGAACAGGTTCAAAACCAGAAACAAGCAGTTAGAAGCTTTGACAATAAATCACACAGCTACCGCACTACCAATTACATGATCGTTCATCCACTGGAGTTAGTAACAGCATCTGAAACTTTCAGGGCAGGGATTCAGATCTTGCCCAGGCTGATCAGATTGGAGTTCTCTAAAGTCAGTTAGGGTACACACTAAAATTAGCTTGGCTAGTGGGATCTATAAAACCACCAAACTTTCTGGGTTCAATTTCCCAACACAGCTCTCACTGTTGGCTAGGATAGATGTAATACCCTGTGCTGTGGCAAGGTGCAGCTGCATCATGGATATACTGTATCAGTATACTGGTGAAGCATTGGTGTCATTCTGATTGAGCTATAGTCTTTCCCTTGGTAATTATTGCTCTGTCCCACACACTCAGCCAAAGGATGAGCTCAGACATCTGCTTGTACACTGAAGGATGAGTAAGGGAAGAGGCAGAGAATCCTCGATTGGGACATTTCAAGCAACTCCCATGCCCTGCACCCACCACCCCCCCAGAACCTCAGCCAACAACCCCCTGGTGTAGAATGCCAGCACCACACACTACCACGTGAATACGCAATGCACAACTACACAAGAGACAATTGTATGAGCTGTTGTTTCCATCAGGGAGTGACATTCACAGGGAGCAATGTATTGTGATATCATACAGTAATGTCAAAACACACTGCAGATTGGTTAAACCAAACAAAGGCAGACAAGTTATTTAAAAAATTGATAGTTTGAGGTTATTGATGGACAAATAGAACAAATGCCAGAAAAAGTATCTAAATGGCCAAACATTCTTGTGTCCTTTTACAATATTCAAGACATGATTTGGTGAAATTGAAGCAAAGTTTTAAATCTCAGAAAAGCTCAGGGAATGGTGGAGGTTGTACTGGTGGAGTTGGAGGGAAAAGGATAAAGCAGATGGTGGGGATCTTGACTATATTTAACCTAAGCTGTGGAACTGACTTGCATAGGATGTACTAACCTAACAATTCTTCCATTCGAATGTTGACACTTCCTTGATTCAGTGGCACCATGCCTTGTCCGAAGTAACTATTGGCTGGACAGCGGACTCGATTACAGCCAAGCTCAATGCTCTTCTTATCCATTGCCCACACTTTCTGTCAGAATTGCAAGGATACTGATGAGAAACAGCAAATATCACTTGCCCACGAGAAACTGAACCCAATTAGTGTTGTCCTTATTTCATCACAGATCAGGATAAATCTTGGCACCCTGTATCTGAACGTTAATAATATATCCACAATGCCTCTACTTAATAATTCAGAGAACTCAACATTGTTATTTTAATTGGCATCATAGCAGTAGACATTGGATTTTATTTCTGACACTATCTACTATAAGCTCAGGCACGCATGCCACAAGTACAATAAATGCTCCTGTCAATTCAGGAGTTAAAATCTGTTATAATAACAATAGTAGCCAGTGCTACCAATGACTGGTCAACACTGAATGTCGGTTAAATAACCAGGTCACCTCCAGAAAGTGCCAATGGCTTTGGCCGGATGAATGCCTGGACGAAGGAGCCTTGATGAAGGAAACTTCAACAAAAGGTGGATGAGCTAACCCTTGAATTAGCCATGACACCCACAGTCTCTAAACTCTGCTGAAGAGATCAAGTCAATGAAAGAACAACTGTGGACACAACATCAAGGTTCAGGTCCTGCCTTATAAAGAGGTAGTGGACAGTCACAATGGCAATGATGCTGCTGTTAGTATACCCACTGTCAATTTTAATCTCTGGATGCATCATCATTCTATACATTTAGGAAACACAGTATTCATTGCTTAGTGCAAATCACGTGGAGTGTACTTGCAGTCAACATTTGTTTAAACACAGTTAAATCTGAATATCTTCCCATGAATTATCAGTGTTTATAGTCAAACAATGGAGGTCTAGTGGCACTCTGGGCCATAAGGTCTGGGATCAAGGATTTGTTGGAAAATTCATGATGTGGTTCAACAGGCTGATCATCACCACCTCCCCACCAAAATTCACCAAAAAGGGGGAAAAAAAGTGGGTATACACTTAAAAATAGTTCAACAATATTAAATTAAACCCTGGATTCATTTGAAAGGAGGAATCTGAATCTTTTAACTTCATTTCTGTAATTATTCCTGGGAATCCATTAGTTTCTATGTAATCATCTCAACTGGATTCCTGTCTTGAGGGAGGAAATTGCTTCTTGCAAGATTCAATCCAGCATCACTTGTATTACAGTGCACTCTGCTGTTCTCGGACCAGCATTACATCAAAAGCAAAAGCTGACAGCTTATTCATAAAATTATTCTGTCCATCACTTAAAACTGATGTATTAGAAAGAAGCTATTGAAGCATTTCTCCTCCCCAGCAGGACAACAATTTGCATTTATATGGCACCTTGAACACAGTAAATTATCCCAAGATGCTTCACAGAAGCATAACCAGACAATAATTGACACCGAGCTAAAGGCAGTATGACAGCAGGCCACCAAAAGCTTAGTCAAAGAGATCAATCTTAAGGAGCATCTTAAAGATGGAGGGAGAAGTGAGGGGGAGTGGTTTAGGACACTGTCAGCTCTCCACAACCTCACACAAGTCATCAGTTTTGATCATTCAATCTTGGTGTTGGGTATTATCAGATTATTTTCCATGAGCACATCATAGCTCATACTTATTTTGTCCTCACATGACATGCACATATATGAATTCCTCAGCACAGCCACTGGTAAACCTCAGGCAGTCTTTTCCCCTCTGCTCACCTACGACAGTGTACATGCACCTCTTCCAACAAAAAGCCTGGGATCTTCCTGATCTGTACAGGAAATCCTGATTTCACTGAAATTTAAAATCTATTCATGCATTACCTGGAAAAACGGAAGCTGTCACGCAGAACGTTACAGAAATAAAATAATATAATTAACAAAATGTTCACAGCGGGTGAAAGGATTCCAGTTGGTGACCTGAAGCCCAGCTCTGGATCATGTCACAGCATGGTCTTTAGTTACAAAATGGTCCCAGTCAGTTTGAAGAAAAACAGTAGAATATGAGGAAAAACTGGAGGGAGATGTGCAAAAAGTAGGACTAAATAGATCGTTCTTTGAAAGATCTGGTGCAGATTCGATGGGCCAAATGGCCTTCTGCTGTGTTGCACTATTCCAAGATTCTATGAAATTGGGGCTCTTTTCATTGAAACAAAAATAAAGAAAAGTCTTTCATCTATTTAGCACAATTCACAACTTCAGCACCTTGCAAAACACTTTATAACTAATCAAGTAGTTTTGAAGTGTAATCATTTTTATAAAGTAGGAAATAAGGTGGCTAATTTGCACACACAGTAAGTTTCTCATATAGCAATGTGATAAGCAGATTTTTATGGACTGGGATTAGTACTGGCCAGGACACTGGGGAGAATTCCCTTGTTCTTCCTTGAATAGTGCCATGGAGTTTTTATGTGCACCTGAGAGACAGTCAAAGCCTTGGTTTAACATTTCATTGAAGAAAAACGGCACTTCTGACAGTGCAGCACTCCCTCAGTACTGAACTGGAGCATCTGCTTAGATTTTGTGCTCATGTCTCTGGCAGAAGGATAAGAGGAGAATTGATAACAATGTTCAGGATCTTGAGGGGATTTCATAAAGAAAATCTGGAAGACTTATTTCCACTGATCAGTGAGTCAGTAACTAAAGGCCAGGAATTCACGATCATTAAAAGAATGAAGGGATACATACGAATGTATGAAATAGGAGCAGAAGTAGGCCAATCAGCCCCTTGAGCCTGCTCACCATTCAATAAGGTCACGGCTGATCTGCTTGTGTTTCAAATTCCACATTCCCATCTGCCCCCAATAACCTTTGATTCCCTTGCCTAGCAAGAATCTATCTACCACCACCTTAAAAATATTTAATGACTCTGCCTTCACTGCCTTCTAAGGCAGAGAGTTCCCAAGTCGCACAACCTTCAGAGAAAAAAATTCTCCTCATCTCTGTCCTAAAAGGGACAGGTCCTAATTTTAAAACAGTGCCCCCTCTCGTTCTGGACTCAACTACAAGAGGGAACCATCCTTTCCAATCCACCTTGTTGAGACCATTCAGGATCGTATATACTTCAATCAAGTCATTCCTCACTCTTCTAACTTCCAGTGGAATCAAGCCCAAGTTTGTCCAACCTTTCCTCATAAAACAACCTGCTCATAGATAGATAGATCTTTTAAGAAGGGAGTTACTAGATCAGTGCTGGAAGCAGAATTCATAATTGTTTTCAAGATGAAAGTGAATGATATTTGAAAAAGGACAAATTTAAAAGAGATAAAAGCAGGAGAACAGAAAAAAAAGTGAACAGTTCTTTCTGACAGCCCGAACAGAGGTGACAGCCAAATAATTCCTTCCTGCAATACAAAAATTAATGATACTATGATGCATCTGTGTTCAGCGCTCATCCACATGAAGATGTTCGACCAACTGTTCTGTTTGTTTTCTCATCCATTCCAACATCTGTCTCAGCAAGGTGGTTTCCAGCCCAGGATACGAAGAGCTTCCATTCTGAAAATTATTTGCAGAAAGGTCCTGGGCAGTTCTGGTGAATTGACAACTGTTTTGAGTGTCAGGTTTTCACAAAGCATATTTTGAAGATGTCCGTTCCTGTTCCTTCAGACTTCGATTTGGCTCAAATTGTAACTACATCTTAAACTCAAATATTTATATTGCACTTAAGTCAATATATTGGTGAGTCCTTACTTGCGTGCACTGATCAGAACTTCTTATTTGACCACAATTTAAATCAATGCATGACCATTGCTCATCCGAAGCCCAGCAAGCAGGCAGGTGATATACTCCAAGGCTGAAATCTCACCATTCTCCCTCCCACCCAAGCAATGCTATCCATTAATGTCTGCTGTACAACACTGATTCACAGATCCAAAATTTATGTGAAAGAAAATTAACTTCCGAATCCTCCTTATTCTTCACAGGATTACCTGTAGCCCATCTCATTTTCAAATCAGATACAGAGTACCCTGAACTTAACAGGCCCTAACAAGGCATAGCTTAGTCCGAGTGCACTGTTGATTCAAGATTTTTCAGGGTGACAATTAGAATCACGCAATATCTCGATGGGTGAACTGATGGTGAAAGCTGCAAGTGAAAATCAGTCCTTGGTGTTTACAAAGTTGATTAACCTCAGTGAAAGATTCTACAGTTAGCCTTCACCTTCTTTGGCTAAGAAAAAGAATAGCGGCCAAATTCCCTAACCTAACTGGTGCTTAATAGTCTCTGCTGGCAGTACATCCATCAAATAATGTTAATCTAATATTTTTTTCAAGGCAATCACTGAGGTTCGGACTTACATGTCAAGAGCACCACTTCCACAAGATTCCTGGAGCCTGACTTCACAATTGAAATCATTGGCATAGCACGAGTTGCTCCATTTTGGGATAGAAGCAAAATTAGAAAGGAGAAAAAAAAGTATAAAATCAGAGGGCAAGTTGGATGAGAACTTGTACTGGAAAACATACATACTAGAAACACCCAGATGCAATATGAAAGGTGACCAAATGACAACACAAAAAATCAAAGCTGAAGGTTTGATCATCTTCCAAACCTGAAATGAGACTTGCTTGCAGAGCCATTCTGTACATCTCATACCATAAGGCATCAACTTGCAATCTGAAGAATAACAGGTACAAGACTGGCCTTCCACTATATGATAGCACAGTAGCTTGGCAGATCAATGGTCTGATTATTGGGACTTTCTACTCTGTAAATTTTTTTTTATACATTCATGGGATGTGGTCATTGCTGGCCAGGCCAGCATTTATTACCCATCCCTAGTTGTCCTAGTTCAGGACGCATTTAAGAGTCAACCACATTGCTGTGGGTCTGGAGTCATGTGTAGGACAGACCAGGTAAGGATGCCAGATGACAATTGACAATGGCTTCATGGTCTTTTAATTCCTGATTTTTATTGAATTCACCATCTGCCATGGCGGGATTCAAACCCGGAGCATTACCCTGGGTCTCTGGATTACTAGTCCGGTGACAATATCACTATGCCAGTTCACTTTGTTGTCAGATTCAGAATAACAATGCTGCATCTATTAAAATCCTAAACCTTCTGCCTGAAATTCTAGGTTTCCTTCCAGCCCAAGACTCGCAATCCCTCAGTGCCAGTAAAGATTCCAATGGAACAAATTGAACCACAGAAAAATGGCTCGCAGGGTCCTGCTAGTGAGTAAAGTTCTCAACAACAGCTGCTTGTTTTAAATATCTTAACTGGATACTCAACTAATCAACTAGTCTCTTCCACGCTTTTAAAGTCAATAACCACTTTCATTAAAATCATTTAACAAGTTAATCTTCTCTACTCCGCTTTAACAATTGAAGCTTGAAGCGCACTCACTTCATTATTGGTATTCTTGGCTGATTTTAGCTATTTCATTACCCTCTTCATTTCCCCAACTTCCTCTTTTGTCCACTCTAGCTCCACAGACTATTTGCCAAAGTGATCAGTTTTCCCCTGTGGAGCTCTGAACTACTAAAGCTAATTGTTGTGGCCAAGTATCACCATGGCTGGGGTCAACTACCTGGATATTGCTTCCACAAATCTAGCAGGCAGCATTGGAAATCTCGTCTTTTATCTTGGTGTTAGTTAGTGACAGTTGTCACTCAATTTTTAAAGGCATTAACTGCAAAGAACAGTTTAAGTGAATAAAAACTTGATGGCTTCTTGAATAATACATTTCTTAAATACACCAGTTCACCTCAGATAATAAAGAACAAACTTTGCCTGTTCGATCACGACATGAAGACTTTACTGTATTTCATAAATGCAATCATTATTTTGTTGAGAATACTAAGATTTCTTTAAAAGTTCTGTAGTGACCTGCAGCTTGGTGAGCTGTGAAATAGTGCACAAGGAAAACAGGTAGAAAAACTGGTTCGCTGTAGCAAACCAAATTGACGCAGGCCTCTATAATAATCATGTGATACTTGTCCCTGCAAGACTTTCTTCAACAAAGATATCAGAACCAGCTCTTGAAATCTGTCAGAAGCACAGATATGCATCAAGCCTTTACTTGCTTATCTTTTTGTCAGATTGTCACAGTTCTGGATTTCAGACTCTTCAGCGTTATTCCAGGGTTCAAAAAGAACCTTATTATCTCACCAAGGCTTTCTAGCAGGAAGATAAATTTACTCCGCCATTCACTTTTATGCTGGTGACTCCACTAAAACAACTCACATTTACATAATGTAGTAAAACGTCCTAAGGTGCTTCACAGGAGTGAAGATTGACACTGAGGGCAGATGACCAAGACTTGATCAAAGGGAGGGATTTTACAGAGTGTCTTAAAGGTAGAAAGAGAGGTAACTAGGTGGACAGGTTTAGGAAGAGAATTTCAGAGCTTAGGTCCTTGACAACTGAAGGCATGGCTGCCAATGGTGAAATGATTTGTGTTCAAGAGACCAGTTTTGGAGATGCACAGATATCTCAAAGGGTTGTGCAGCTGGAGGAGATTGCAGAGATAGAAAGGGACAAGACCATGGAGAGATTTGAAAAAGAAAATGAGAATTTTAACATCGAGACGTTACTCAACCAGAAGTCATTGTGAGTCAGCTAGCACAGGGGTGCTGTGGCAAGCTAGGAGATAGGCAGCAGAATTTTGAACTCACGTGTATGGAGGGTGGAAAGTGGGACTCAATTAACTGCTTTTAGTTCCGTTTGCCTCTAGCTTTTCTCGCTCACTTTCCAGAACCACTTTATTCAACTCAGGATCATGGGGAGTCAGAGTCTATCCCAACAGACTATGGGCACTAAGCGGGCACGCCCAGGACGCAACACCAGTCCATCACAGAGTGGACACAGAAACACACACACACACACACATACACACAGGGGCAATTTAACCATACCCAATCCACCTTTTTTGGACACCAGGAGGAAACCGGAGGATCGGGCCAGCTTTTCTCTTTAATTGATATTTCTGCAGTCATTTCACTCTGTTCTTCTTAAACTCCAGTGTCAAAACCAAGGCTCTTAGTAAACTCATCCTTTCCCAGCAGCTCTAGATGCTTATCAGTCTTTCTAGTGCCACCTAGTCATTACTTGCTCATTTATCTCATTTTCTTTTCTGCTGCTTTTCACTTGTACCATGCTGTAGGTTTCAGTTTGAAGGATAACTTAGTGTGGAGCAAATCAACGGCTTGTTTCATTGTGAGTTATCCTTGAGAGTGACAGAGCATTTTCCTTTTGGAATAACACAGGAACTGCTTGAAATGCTGAGTCAGCATCTTAAAAATAGGTTGGCATGCTGGGTGGGACCCTTCACCACAACAGTTTCACCTGAACTGTTCTTTCAGATGCTTGCTGTGTAGTTCCAGCATTTGAGTGTTTTCCATGTTCTCTTTATTAAGATTCTAGCCTGAGACTGATCCACCCGGAGGCTGAAAAGAGCAGGAGAGGTAACAATGTAAATGAAGAGGTTTCGATAAAGTGACACTGAATGTATTTATCTCTCCTACTTTATTTTTGTCTTTTGCTGAGAGAAAGAATGAAACAGATAGAACAGGGTGTGGGTGGTGGCCTCTGCTAACCTAGGTCAAGAGCATCCCAACGCAATTGATTATATTTTTACAAAGGTAAAACACTGCAGATGTGAAAAAATTGAAACATAAACAGGAAGTGCTGGAAGTATTCAACAGGTCAGAGAGCATCTGTGGGGAAAGAACAGTTAATGTTTCAGGTTGATGACCTCTCAACAGAACTGGATCAAGTTGGACATGCAGCTAATTTTAAGCCAGAGACAGAGAAAGCTGAGAGGGGAGGAAAGAACAAAAAGCAAAGTTTGAGATAGGGTGGAAGACAGGAGAGATTGAATGACAAATGGAATAATGGTGCAAAGACAAAGGGGATGGTAATGGAACAAGGAAAGAAACAAAAGGTGGTTTAGAGGAGGTGCATAGGGGACTAACAGCTTCGGTTCAAATAAATGGGAGCAATGGTTATCATCTGAAATTGTTTAACTCAATGTTGCATCCAAAAAGTTGGAAAGTGCCAAATCTAAAGATGACATTCTGGTCCTCGAGCTTCCATTATGTTTTATTGGTAGAAGGTTGAGGACAGAGATATCAGATTGGGAGCAGGGTGGAGAATTAAAATGGCAGGTGGCTGAGAGTGATCACCCAATCTGCATTTGGCCTCCCCAGTGTAGAGGAGACTGCACCTTGAGCAGTGAAAGCAGTATATGAAATTGAAAGTAGTACAAGTAAATTGTAGTTTCACCTGAAAAATGTGCCAGATGTAACAGGTTTCAAGCAAACTCAGACAGGGAAAATGCCTTTGCTGAACTCTGCTGTCCTGGAACTTGCCTCCCCTCTGCCCTTTCCATGCCTCTGTAATAACTTAAAACCTGTTACATCTCTAACTGATCAGGCAGAGTGCAGTTAAGAATCATCCATATATAAAAACAAAAATAAAAACAAAAAAACTGCGGATGCTGGAAATCCAAAACAAAAACAGAATTACCTAGAAAAACTCAGCAGATCTGGCAGCATCGGCGGAGAAGAAAAGAGTTGACGTTTCGAGTCCTCATGACCCTTCAACAGAACTGAGTGAATCCAAGGAAGGGGTGAAATATAAGCTGGTTTAAGGTGTGTGTGTGTGTGTGGGGGGGGGGGGGGGGGGGAAGAGGGGGTGGTTTGGGTGGGGGGAGAGAAGTGGAGGGGGGGTGTGGTTGTAGGGACAAACAAGCAGTGATAAAAGCAGATCATCAAAAGATGTCACAGACAACAGAACAAAAGAACACATAGGTGTTAAAGTTGGTGATATTATCTAAACGAATGTGCTAATTAAGAATGGATGGTAGGCACTCAAGGTATAGCTCTAGTGGGGGTTGGGGGAGCATAAAAGATTTAAAAATATTTAAAAATAATGGAAATAGTTGGGAAAAAAAAATCTATATAATTTATTGGAAAAAACAAAAGGAAGGGGGAAGAAACAGAAAGGGGGTGGGGATGGAGGAGGGGGCTCAAGACCTAAAGTTGTTGAACTCAATATTCAGTCCGGAAGGCTGTAAAGTGCCTAGTCGGAAGGTGAGGTGTTGTTCCTCCAGTTTGCGTTGGGCTTCACTGGAACAATGCAGCAAGCCAAGGACAGACATCATACATGATGGTTTGGTGCTGAAGTCCCACATAGGCCCAGAGCAGGTAAAGTCAGCAGGTTTCCCTCCTCTGTATCACTGTAGGAACATTGTTGGGTGAAGCCATGCCTTGCCAGAGAGAGGGACCAGGATTTGCTTTTCTGATATCTCTCATGTGCCAATTTTCGACAGAGCACAACTTAGTGATTTACAAAATGTTCCACATTAAACTTTAGATAGAAGGCCTGTCTCAGTGTCCATTCCTTTCTAACCTTTCCCTGCCACATCAGTCATTTCATCAAATTATTTTTCATATCGGTCCTGGCCATGATCGACACCCTAGCTTTTCACCCTCAACTCAGATGATAGCAGAGAAATGACATCATGGGTAGCAAACATCCTTTACCTCAAACCAGGAATTTCCCATCTACATGACTTTTGTCAGTTTGCATGAGTACAGGGCATCTTGCTGAACCTGCTGAGTGTTAAATGGCTGCAGTTCAAGGCATTGATTCTCCATAAAGCAAGAAAGTCAGCTGATTTTGCCAGTTCAAGGGATTTCACTTTTCTCCATGGTGCCGTTGGATATCTCAATGCAACCACGCCAAGTTGAGAGGTACAATTTGGAGTCTGTTTAATATCTTTACTTCACCTGAATTGTGAATGTGATTGATTACCAGGAGAAAGGTCCTCTAGCTGGAGCTATGCAAGCTGAAAAGTCATCATACAACTCCGATTCACTCGACCGCAGGTACTCACTGATCTTTTTATTTCTTTTTACAAGATAAAATATTGCCAAAATTCCAGATCTGAGTGCACCATTTTGCATTGAGTAGCTTCCTGTTTAGATTGTATTCCTCTGTGTGGTCTAAGTGCAGAACAGAGAAGTAATAAAGTTGTTTTAATTGCTTGTATTACAGTAAAAATGTTGATGTTTACCTAAGTAACAGTGACTGTATTTCAAAAATAGTTCATTGGTCAAGAACAATGATGGAACTCTGGGTTTATTCACAAGAAGTATAGAATATAAAATATTGACTGTATTTGTTAGGTAAGTATATTAAGGGATATAGAACCAAGGTGTATAAATGGACTTGCGGTAGATCAGGAACAATCTAATTGAATGGTGGAACAGGTTCTAGGAACTGAATGACCTTCCCGCTCCTAAAAGCCAAGAGGTAATGATAAGTCTACATAAAACCTTAAGACGACTTCAGCATGAGGAGGGTGTGCAGTATTAGGCTCTACACCATAGGATGGATGTTGAGGCTTTAGAGCACAAAGCATATTCACGAGCAGGCTGACTGGTATGAGGAAATACATTTAAGAAGGAAGAGCATTTTTTGCTAGTTTAACACCGATTGCTGCACAGTAATTTTGGAAGCATTTATAACAATGAAAAGATACAACAAGGTAGATAGAAGTAGAAAAATGCTGGAAACACTCAGCGGGTCAGGCAGCATCGGTGAAGAAACAAAGTTATAATTTCAGATGGATGACCTATCATCAGAACTGGAAGATGTTAGAGGTTTAACAGCCTTTAGACAAACGTGTGAACTGTGAGTACCATCAAGCTAATAATTTGCATTTACATTACGATACTTTAAATGTAGAAGAACATCCCAAAGTTCTTCATAGAGGCATAATCAACCAGGTTCTTCGTAGCCCAAGCTGATCCAGTCTACATACCTTATTCAGCAAACATTGCTAGATCTGGAGTGAGAGCTCAAGCTGATTTCTGACCTTGCTGTCACTATATTACGGCTGGCTCTCAAGTTCCTATTGGCTGACACCAGCTCACAGACCACTGATTGATTCAGGGACTTTTTTTTTTTCCAATTCACTCATGGGATGTGGTGTTGCTGGCTAGGCCGGCATTTATTGCCCTTCCCTAATTTCCCCATTACTGAGAGTCTGGAGTCACATTGAGGTCAGCTGAGGATGGCAGATTTACTTCCCTTTAGGGAATTAGTGAACCAGATGGGTTTTTAACAACAATCAGCAATGGTTTCATGGTCATCATCATTTTTAATTCCAGATTTTTTCTTTTTTTTTTAAATTAAAATTTCACCATCTGCCATGGTGGGATTCGAACCCAGGTCCCCAGAGCATCACCCTGGGTCTCTGGAATACTAGTCAGTGACAATAACACCGCCTCCCCACTTGTGCCAGAGTGCCTACTAATACAGCTGTTTGAGGTGATCTCCGTGGCACACTTTAGGGGGGGAAAAAAAGCGTGTAAATGAAAAGAATAACTTTTTCTTCTTTCTAAATCTCTCCACAGTATAACTTTACACCTCAAGATTTCCTGCCCATCTTCCCCTGCTTTCAACTACTCCCGGAATGCCATATGCTCTGTCCCACAGGTCAAGATAGAAATGGAGTCAGATTATGATGACACAGACACTGAAAAGGCTCGGAGAGACACAGGCGGTGAGACTACTTTGTAGCCTGGTCTGCTGGGTCCTGTCAGACACACTTTGTTAGCACATGGACCTCGTGAACTGTTGATGGGCTGACAGATCAGGGCCACAATTTGTGCATGTTAACTCTCTGAGAACTGCACTTTGTCCAGACACAATACCAGACCTGAGTGTCTACCGCAAGTGAAGATTTATATGCATCTATGTTGTCTTTTGCTTGCATGTGTTGTGTAAAATATGTTTTTAAAGGATATTGACATTATTATTAAAGCTTAGGAAACAACAGATAGTGCCAGTCAGACAAGACTGCAGTTTATACCAACAAATTCCAGGAATTAGGAAATTGCTTTGACGCAATTGTAATTTTTAAAGGCAGTTCTCTTTTGAGATTTAACTTTGATGTTGTGAAGAGATTGACCCAGCGTTCATGTAAATGCATCCTTTGCCACCTTCCTGCCTGTAAGCTTTTCTCCTTAAGATCAATGCTGTTGAGAGCAAGTTTTGCTCCATTCATTTTAACAGGATTGCAATTCTGATGAGAACAATTTACTGCTTTTACAAATTGTTTTTAATTATATTGCACAGGGCGTTAAATGGAGGGAACTCAAAGTGTAGGTCAATTAGCTCTTAACCATCTAGTAGCTTTTCAAAAGTTCCTGGACTGTAGATTTTCCATTTGATGTTGGTGGAGCTTATTCCTATTTAAGTGGTACAAAAGCGGGAATACCTGATCAAACTTAATGATTTCTCATGGCAGATTAAGATTGCTCTACAAATGTCAACTATGTATTTCTTTACTTTCCTTAATTTATTTTGTAATTGCTGTATTTGAAATTATCTGTACAAAATAACTATGCATGACAAATTAATGCTGTGACTTTCTTTCTGGCAGTCCATCTTCATGCTAAGAGCACTTCAGACAGTGAAGAATCAAACAAAATAGACCAGAAATATGGTATATGTTCCTACCATTAGGCCTTCAGATACTTCAGGGTTTACTTTCTCCTGAATTTTGTTTAAGAAAAATCAGTTGAAATAACAAGCAAATTTGTGCTTTTTCAATGCAAAAGTGAAACAGGTTTGGAATCAGATTAACTTTTGAGTTCGATCAGCAAAATAATTTTGAAAGAGAAAAAAAAAACTTATGTAAATAATAAAACACTCACCACTGTCCTCCCAAAGGGTACAGCTAAAACGAGTTGAAGTGCATCATTAGCTGCGTCCTCATCGCCTGTTCCTTATGTTCTCCTTAGTTCATCCGTCAGTCGAGAGAAGATTAAGTAGGCCCAAACAGTTTGCCAACATTTACAATTGGGTTTGAAATTAATGTTTCAGTTGGTAATTAGCAGGTTTAATCATAAATTCAGAAAGATTGGGGGCACGTGTGGAAATGTAAAACCACTCCAGGTGTCAGTCTCAATTTCATAACTCTATACTAGATTCACCTTTTCTCATGCTCATTTTGACAAAAACAACATTTACTGAAACTGTGGAAGTGAATCCTTCAGGGGGCCTGTATCACAGTACTTCTATCTAGACAAGGACTGGTCACAGAATTCCAAATAGGAATTCCAACCTCCACTGCCATAAATGTATAATATGGTGAATGGTCTGTTTATGGATCCAAGACTAGGAAAGTCCTTGAAAGGCAAGCAACCAGTAAAAGTTGTAATCCAAGATCGGGGTCCGGATCTGAAGTAGGGAAAGCACAGGACTGAAGGTTCATAGTGCTCCATTTTTGCATGAAATTAACAACACCAGTTCCTTTAAGTAGATGAAGTAATGGATATGATCAATAAACCCTCCAGCACACTTGCATACTGTTAATCTTCTGTTAAGTTTAATATATCAAAAATGTATTGACATTGTAGGACTCACATCTGCTGACCAATGTGTAATTAAGCCAACTGATGAATACTTGCCACAACAAAACTAACCGCTAGTATGGAAAACTTTCTACGACTTGCCAATGCTACATTTACATGAGCAACTTTAGTACAAAATATGTCATCAAATGCTGATTACTAAATGGGCAAATTGACTCAGTTGACACGATTCTCCTGTCCGGTTATAAGCTTGCGGATTTGAATCCATAACGTGGTCTTGTAACCTAGGCCAACACTCAGGTGCAGGGCCTGAGGGAATACAGCTTTTTTGAGGTGCTCTGAGAACTCACAAATGGCACACCCATTCCCATTTTCTTCCTGGGTCAGAATGCACATGATGGATCCAAATCCATTCAGGAAATGGTGGTCTTCAGAGGGAGGAAATGGGCTATCCTTGAACTCAGTCCTTTAGGAGGCTGCACAGATTACATCTTTCCTAGTCATTTTGTCACTCCTGCCTATATGAGGTGTTAAATAATTGACCTGGGAGAAAATATAATTTAAATTAGAAGTAGGACAAAATAAACTGTTGAAACTTCCTTGCAGGAACTCAGCTGCATTACATGATACAAATTGCAGATGGGCTCGTTCAACAATAGAGATCATTGCAGTTTATTATTTGCACAAATGTAAATACACACAAACACAATGTTCCCAGATATACATATGTACACATGCAAATTCCTACAATTGATTCATTTTGCAGGTTGAAGAAATGGATGAGGTGTTAAACCAAGGGCCCACCTGTAAATGTTGATGTGCAAAATCCTATGGTAAGGTTTTAGGAAGCGCAGGGGAGTTCTCCCCAGTGTCCTGGTTGATACTTACCCTCAACCAACATCACTGAAATAGATTTTAACACAGATCATTTATCTCATTGCTATTGTTGGGACTATGCTGTGCTCAAATTGGCTATCATTTTGTCAACATCGCAACCTTGACAATGTTTCAAAAGTATTTCATTGTTTATGAAACACTTTGGAGATTCTGAGGACTTGAAAGGTGCTAGATAAATGCAAGTTCCTTTTTCTATGATTGCCCGGAATAAAGTTTCATTCCTCTTTTAATGGAGTGTCTGTTCTTCCCTGTAACCAATAATCTAAGACTAAGATTGCTTAAGACTAAGACCTACTTTGAAGCCATCTATGCCTACTATTTTGATAACAGATTAGAAGAACATTTCAAATTCCTCTTTTTTGTTAAAGGAGTTGTTGAATTCACTGTGTCTTTGGCCAAGAACCAAGGTACATTAACTTAATAACCAGCCCTCTTCTGCTAGGACAATACGAGCGAATGCATATGGGAACCATGGTGAGCTCCCTCTGATTTATCTGAGTTTAATCTCTGCTTTGGTTCTTCCTTAGACATTACTGCTGACATAATGCATGATCCCTCCTTGTTGCTTCGTCAGTTTTTGTAAAACCACCCGACATGTACTCACTGTAACAACTTTCTAAGAAAGACTTCAGTTTCCATTATAAAGCTCCTTCATTGATACTAACAACTTTTATTTATATGGTCCCTAAGATGCTTTACCAAGGCATTATAAAGGAAAATATGACCCTGAGGCACATAAGGTGATATTAGTGTAGATGACCAAAAGCTTGGTTGAAGAGGTTGGTTTTAAGGTTTCGCAAGATAGAGACAGAGGCGGGGGAACGTGCTTTGGGAAGAAAATTCCAGAGCTTGGGGCCCAGGCAGCATGACTGCCAATGGTACAACAATTAAAGTTGGACATGGTCAAGAGGCCATGAATTAGAGGAGCGTAGATATCTCACAGGATTGGGGGCCTGGATATTACAGAGATAGAGAGGGACGAGACCATAAAAGAATCTAAAAACCAAGAACCACCGTAGGTCAGCTTGCACAGGAGTGATGGATGGTACAGGATTTAGTGTGCATTAGAACACAGGTAGCAGAGTTTGGATGACCTCAAGACCATGGAGGGCAGAATGTGGAAGACCGATCAAAAATAGTCAAGTCTAGAGGTAACAAAGATATGTCTGAGACTTTCAGCTACAGGTGAGCTGAGGCAGGAGTGGAGTCAGGTGACATTATGCCCATGGATATAAGCAGCCTTAGTGATGGCACAGATATGTGACCAGAAGCTTATCGCTTGGTCGAATATGACACCAAGGTTGGGAACAGCCTCAACCAATCACCAGGGGAAGAATGGAGTTGTTGGCTAAGCAGTGAAATTTGTAGTGGGGACCAAAGATAATGATTTCAGTCTTTACAATATTTAATTGGAGAAAATTACTGCTCATTCAGTATTGGACGTCAGATAGTCTGACAATTTAGAGATAGTAGAGAGAGGCGGAGTTAAGTAGAGCTTGGTGCCATTAGCGTATGTTTGGATGATGTCAACAAGGGTTAGCATGTTGATGAGAAATAGGAAGGGTCCAAGGATAGTCCTGGGAGAATACCAGAGTTAATGATGTAGGAACAGGAAGAGAATCTATCAAAAGGTAATTTTTTGACTCAGATTAGATAGATAAGAATGGAACCAAATGAGTGAAGATGGAAGATGAACAACATCAAATAAACTTTGTAATGTCATTCTCAAATCCCAAAAAGATATGCATTAAAAAATATGCATTAGAAAATTTGCATTCACGTTGTTGCAATTGTTTGGTCCTGTATTTGCACTGTTACAACAATGCAATTCCTAGTGAATGACTGATTTGGGAAACAAACATTAAACAGATGCATTTGAAGGACTTGGCGTCTTGATGGGGTAGACATTGAGAGGCTGTTTCCCCTGGCTGCAGAATCTAGAGCATGGAGGCAGGGTCTCCGGATAAGGGGCCCATCATTTAGGACCGAGATGAGAAATTTCTTCAAAGGGTTGTGAACCTTTAGAACAAGTTGAGTGACATTGATTTGATCATTTTACTTCTCCACAAAAAAAATGATTTGATAATTCTTCTCAGGGTGTTGAAAGCAGCAGCTGTTGGAAAGGTAAATAAGGGACACAGCAAGAGAGATCATCAGCAGAAAACACTCCCAAATGACACATGGTAATGTCAGTGGTGAGCCTGGTTAAGCAGAATTAAACCTGGTTATTGTTGTGGTCTACATGATTGTTTATCTTTTATTTAACAGAAAGGCACCACCAAACACATCCCCCTCTTCCCACCCAGCATTCCAAAGGGAGTGTTCCTTCTGCATCACCCTTGTCCACTCCTTGACCATCAACCTCGGCTTCCCAAACAAGCGCAAGGACAAGACCTGTCCTTTCACCTCCTCCCTATACACCGTTCCAAAGCCCATAACATCCCGGGTAAAACAGCAATTTACTTGTATTTTCAATTTAGTGAAGTGTATTCTCATCTCACGGTGCAGTTCCTCTACATTTAACCATCTAAGATTGGTCTCAATCTCTAACTTTTCCCAGTTCTGAAGAAAAAATCAACCTGAAACGTTAACTCTTTTACCTCTAGCCACAGACACTGCTTGACCTAAGTGTTTCCAGCATTTTGTGTATTTTAAAATTAAAGTTTATTTTAATTTAGTGACACCAATTAGCCATCGGAAGCAGGAAACCTGGGTTGATATTATTCTCCCCAAACCATGGCCTCAGATTAACTGTTGATTCAGTACAAACCAGCCCCTGGACCAGGGTTATTCCTACTTTAATTTTGTTCCTTCCAATTAAAACAAAGCTCTAGAAATTATTGAGCTGCTTATCTTCCTTGTCAACATGGTTAGGACTCAACAATTACTGAACAATGCAATTTCAATTCTTACAAATTAATTAGATGGATTTGTTAAGAATGGTGGCTCCTTGGTATGAGAAAGCATTCATCATTTTTTTTTCTACTCCACCTTTCCTCCTCCATCATTTGGTTTTCCCGATTCTTGAAGACGGCAACACTTTGCTGCAGTATAGTTTCAGATAAAATCACCCAGGCACCCATTTCTCATGAAGTAGAGATTATTGAGGCGGGGGGGGGGGGCGGTGGTGGTGCTGGGTGAATGCAGAGCAGGGAATAAGGAGGAGAAGCAAATGGGGAGATTATGGCGGAGCCTACTCCATCCTTGCTTTTATACATTATCTTCCATCAACGCTTACTGAGATAAGGAATGCTTGAATAGTTTGCTCACAAAGCCAACTGCTCTGCATCCAGTTTTAGCACATATTAGATCCAGAATCAAACCAGGAATCAGTTTCCTCTTCAGTTGAATTTAAAGGGCTTTGTCAAATAGAACCTGCATGATTGGTAAAACTCATGGTAACTTTCAACAGGATTTTAGTATAAAGGTAGTGTAATTCCGTAAAACATGCAGAATTGGCAATGTAGGGACCTCATTCCAACTGTGATCAATTGCTCTGTAAAACAGCAATAAATTGCAGTATAAGTGTCGTACATTTGACTAATTTGGCATGGAGGGCTCAATAGGTCATGGGGTGGGTGGGGCATAAGTTTGGCATGAACTGTGTGCAGAGTGGGGGTGAGGACTAGACAGCTGGTTTTAGTTTTACTGTTTTTATCATAACTGGGACAAAGTCAAAAAGGAGCAGAGGTAGACCTTTCAACCAGCCTGCCGCAGCACTCAGCAGCACCTCTGCAATTGCCTCTGCACTGTTTCCAGGGAGAAAATGGGCCAGACTCCAGTTTGCACCCGTACGCCCCATACACCACAGTAAAAATAAGACCTTTCAGGGAAGTTTCTCCCAAGTTAGGTTTGCAGAAGGGAAACTTCCCAACTCTGCTTATCCGACCCAAGAGCAGAAATTCGGCCCTTAGTCTCTGGGAGTTTGTGGCAGCTTCACAATGACAGAGCCGAGATTTACTTTTGAAATTTTAAGAAACTTTAATTCACAGCCTGAACCACTCTTACCATAAATAGGCATGTCAATAATACACATTATGCCTCAATGCGTGTATGTCTGGCATGAAACAATAAAAATGTAGATTTTACCAAGCGTTAGATTGGTCACTACATTCTTCAAGTATGCCGACTGCACAACTTTTAATCTGTTGAAACAGTTGATATGACCATGGAAATTTAGATTTTTATCAAAATTACTGCATGGTCATTGTTTGTAACAGCCTGGGAAGTCAATCTTGCCAGCTGCACAACAGCTCTACCTCCATATTTGTAGTTCACAGCGCTGTGAAAAATGCAAACATCATAACTATGCCAGCCTGTAACAGATATGAAACATGAAAACTTTCAGTATCCAGCATTAGTCTCTTTTGAAACACAGCACTCTTACTTAGCCCAAGAGCAGCCTGCTCACCTCACCCAAACTGACCAGCCAGCAGTATAACAGGCCTTTATGATCCACCAACTGCCTACTTGGGTGGGAGGAGAAAGGAGGATTGCCTGGTATTCACCTGGCATGCAGATCATAAAGGCTCTGTCTCAACCTTCTGTGGAAGGGCATGGTGATGTGCCAATGCACGACATCACCAACCTTGTAACCATGGTGTTTCAACAAAATGACTGTCCTCAGCTATTCTAAAGCATTTACATTATTTGAACTTAATGGAGTCTGCCCAAATAATTTATGGAATTTCTGTTGGCTTTCCTTCCTCGAGAATAGAGTACAGCAAAATGATACTGGCTATTTTATGCATCAGTGTAATACTGTCTACATTTAAAATGTTCCTGGTGAGTACCAAAAGACTGAATCAGCATTTTTGCCGGATTGCCTTCATAAACACCTTTGAACACATAATAAATTGTATACCAGGGCCTTTTCCGGCATGCAAAATTCCATGTCTGCTCATTACAACTTCAAAACCAGCTTTTCGTATCATTTAAGGGAACAGATATAACCAACAATTGGCCTAAGGACTTGCGTTACTGAGAGGCTTCCTACACAAACTATAAAATTGCACATAAGTTCAGGTTCTTAACTAAGGTACTTGTAACTAAATTATGTTCAATGCAAAATGAAAAATGCAACACCCTCAAGCACAATAAGAAAATAAATAAATTGCTCAATTGTTAGCCTTTGGTATGTGTAGATGTAAAACAGTACATTGGAATGTTCAATAGGGTACTTTGTCCCATTTCTCTGTGGCACTACCATGCGGTAACAATATGTTCAGTTCTCCCTCAGCTTCAAAAGTTTCTTGGCCGCAATGATGGTGTTCTTCATCAGCATTGCAACTGTCATGGGTCCAACTCCTCCTGGTACTGGTGTTATAAAACTGGCTTTCTTCTTCACCTCTGAAAATGGCACAAGTTGAAAAGAATATTGCAAGATCACTTTTTTTTAAAAAATCTCCCCATTATGAAGTGTGACCTGCACTTAATGCAGGGTTAGATTGCAGGCTTTCCAATTGCATTCAGTTAGGAAGTTCATAGGTGGAGCACTTATTTAAATGCTAATTAGTTTTGATAGTCTAGTAATAAAACAGGCAGTATTCAGCCCATGTACACTTAGTAACCATCTTACATTCTAATATTGTACAACAATCCATGCCCAAATTCCCAAAAGATGAAAATCCTACAATGAACAATGACAAGTTTATTCACTCTATAATGTAGTCTCATTCCATTGTCATTTATTTCCCAGTTCAAGAAAATTGAAATCACATGCAAAGTAAGTAGAGGCATTGAACAAGTCACAAGCTAGTTCATAACTCAATTCACTAATCTAATGAGATTGACCAGAATTTGAAAATTTACAGGCTTCTCCAGCCTCAGTTGGCAAGCATGAAAATTAAAATCAACATTCCAAAAACTTAGCCTGAGATTTTAATGCGGGGCCTTGCTTTTTCTTGCACCTTGGAATGTTTGCTCACAAACAATTGTGACTATTAAATTGAATGTGTGGAAATTTCATCTACCAGGTACCTACTAATCCATGTGAACCATTTGTGCCACCTGCATTCTGAAAACGTGATATAACTAAAGTTTATTAAAACAATCTTAAAAATTGGTGTGCAGAATTCAACTTGTTGGTTCAAACAGTGCATGCATTGATGCTCAATCCTGTATCTTTGCAGGACTCCAGGTTCAGGTGTACTGTAATGACCAGGGGAACTGGTCTCTGCCAGGGCTGTTACAATTGTTTTACCATGTATATTTCTGAAGTTGGGGATATGAAGGTAGGGTTTGGCTGTGTGACACTCCCATCTTGGCTCGGAGGTGAAGAATGAACACCATGAAGACAGACCTCCTACTAGAGCTCTCTAACGCCTGAACTTGAGTAGAACTGTGATATTTTGTTTTAAAACTTACCCTGAAGTGAAGTGAGCATAGCAGTGGAGAGGCTGGGTAATAACTAACACGACACTTCTCTTCATTCAAATTTGCTAAATTAGCTCTCCAACCAGTTTTACGACCTTGCCACAGTACTGAAATGGCCCTTAGCAAAGTCAAAAAGACACTGTTACTGTGCCAAACTATCCTTACAGCCTTCATCTTCTTCACCATTGTCCAGCTGGATGGAACTGACTTTGCTTTGCTCTATTCTTATCAAACGGTACACAGAGAATCACCAGCAATGCCTTCTCTTCCCACTTCTGCATTGTTCCCTTCAGTCCTCAAGGATCTATTCTTGGTCCCCTTCTATTTCTCATCTATATGCTGCTCTTCAGTGATATCATGCAAAAAAAAATGTTTCATTTTCACGCAGACGACACTTGGGGCCCCCCTCACCATCACCTTTGAAAGCCTCAGATTTGTCATACTGCTTGTCCAGCATCCAATGTTGGATCAGAAATTTCTTCCATCGAACTATTGGGAAGACTGGAGCCACTGTTTGTCATCCCTGCCACAAACAGTTTTGTGACCACCCAGCAAATGTCTGAAGCCGAGCTTTGGTGTTGAGTTTCACACCACTAAGCCTGCCTACTTCTATCTCCATAACATTGTTTTGGCTCTGACCCGGCCTCATTTCAGCTCTTTCTGAAACTCTCCTCCATGTTTTGGTTACCTCCAGACTTCACTACTCCACTGCTCATCTGCCGGCCTTTGATCTACCACCTTACATAAACTTATTCTCATGGTGTCAGTTAAGATGTGGGTAACAAAGTCTCATTTATCCATCACTTCTCCCCCACTCCACCCCCCCCACCCAATCTGGAAACATCTTCCAGTTCTACAAGCCTTTATGATCTCTCCACTCTTCCTATTTTGGTCTCTTATATACCCTTGATTTTCATGAATGAGCTGGACTTCCCTCTATGCCTCTCTCCTCCATTAAGATGCTGCCTAAAACCTACCTCTTTTAGCATGCTGTCGATAATTTGTCCTGATAGCTTGTGCAGATTGGTGTCAAGAAAGTTTTATCGTTAATATTCACTAAGTGACTTTATTATGTTAAAGGTGGTATATAAATCCAAGTTGTTGTTAAATTCAAATGATAAGGTAAATTTCTTTAAACTTATTTCAAATTATGAGGTATTTTTTTTAAAGCACTAAACAGAATTAGCAGTAGACTATATTCTCTTCTGCAGCTGACTAACCATAACTCAATTTATCAGACAGACACTCAAATACACATTCTCCACATTTCATGTGCTATTTTAATAACTGATTGCTAAGCCTCCATTACCTTCAAAATCAACATCACCAACAAGCTTTGGCTTCCCAGTGACAGGGTCCTGGATACGATTAATACCAACATCAATGACTGCTGCTCCTTCTTTAATCATGTCAGCTGTGATTAGCTTAGGAATACCTGCAATGCACAAGGGAAGCTGATCAAGTCAGAATACTTGGAAAAACAACATTCATTTATACTGAGATATGGGGTAGAATGCGCCCATCTTCTTTGGTATTTAGAAGAAGAGGTGATCTGATTGAAACATATAAAATTTACAGCAGAGTCCAGAACTAGGGGTCACAGTTTCTAGGTAAGGCGTTAGTCATCTAGGACTGAGATGAGGAGAAATTTCTTCATACAAACGGTTACCAATCTTTGGAATTCTCTAGCCCAGAGGGCTGTGGATGCTCAGTCAATTAATGTAATCAATAGGTTTTTGGACACTATGGGAATGAAAGGAATGCAGAGAGGCAGCAAAGCGGAGTTAATGTACAAGTTCAATCGTGAACTTATTGAATGTCGAGCAGGCAGGCAGGGCTGTATGGCCTACAGTTGCTCCTATTTTTTGTGTTATGATTACACAACCTCCTGCAGGTAAGCAATCCTGAATTCGTGCTAATCCAGACTTTTTCTTTTAAGTTACTACTGGGGATTTATGCAAAAGTTAAAAGATTGCAAGATACAAATGAAACTATTGACTAATAGGGTTTGCACATTAGTCATAGTCACTGAATAGTCACAGGATATTGCATAACTGAGCCAGTTCCAATTACTGATGGCAAAAAAAACTGCCAAGTTCACCCAACACAGCAATTTAAGAAAAAAGTTCAACTGAACCTGCCTTCACCTCAATGAAAATAAAGATTTCTCTTGAAAGTAAAGATTAGATCCCACAAAAATATTAATAATGCTTAGACTTTGGTTAAGATGTGGTTGAATGGTACTGTCAAATGGTCACATACTGGAGTTAACACTTTTGGGGATGTTCTATTTGCTGTTTTTGACTTATCAAAACCTCATGAACACAATGCGTGCTTTGCATTCGAAACCAAACCACATTTGACATCTACTTGAAGATTCCAGTCTCAAACATTCCTGAAGTTTGAAACCTCACCTGCTGCAGCCACAATAATATCAGCAAGCTTGGTGTGTTCCCTCAGCTGGTCTTTGGGAGTGTATCGATGAGAGATGGTCACCGTGGCATCCCCTGCAATACAACACTTGTTATATTTCCAGTATGTTGGGAAATTGATATTTAATGATTAGTTTTAGTTTAGTTTAGATCACACAATAAAAGTATACTGATCAGTTAACCTTATGGTATACTATTCTTTTAAATTGTGACCAATAGAAGACTCCAGCATTTAATATCACGTGACTCTACTTGGCTTCATTTGACAAGAGTTAACATACTAGTGAGTTAATTACAGAACAACTGATGAAGAGGCCCCTGTTGCACTTATCTCCATTTTACAGAGCCACACCGACTTACCGCCTACAAGGTTGAATGGGCAAGTCTACATCCCCTCCCATCGTAAAACTTTATCTGAATCTGGTGTTATCAGAAAAAGAAAGTTAGGAGGGATTTATTGAATAAAGAGGAGTGAAAGAATAACAACATTTGTGTTCTACGTTAAGTTAGTTTAATTTGTAGTGTTTCAGAAGAAAGTAATTACATTTGGCTCAGTGTATTCTTTGTATTAAGAACTAACTTTTGTAGACAGCGTGTGAGTAGTTTTGCAGCTGTATAATCTTTTGAGACTTTTATCACTAAAGACTATGTATTAATTAAATGTATAAGGAGACTTTACTACTTTTATTTTAAACACTGATTACTGCTATGCACTTCAATTTTATACAAACTCTGCATAATTTTCAAGTATTACTTATTTTGTAATCGTTTATATTAGTATCTTGCAATCTTTTGTATTACATGGTTTTAAGGTTATAAGCAACTTTTACAAAGCATCCTTTTGTTTTAAAAGTAAAGTAACTCATTCCAATTACCAACAATTAGAAAAACATCACCTAGCAGATGGCCTGCAAAGACAGTTATCAATAAAGGTTTTGATTTAATGAGTAACCTGTACCAATTAAGCAGAGTCTGAGATGATGGTCTCAGGGCAACATGCCTCCCCTATCCTAAACAAATGGAATATACCATATAAAAATCCTTTTGTCTTAGCAAGAAGTTACTAAAATGACAGAAATAAACTTTGATGAGGGGGATGATCCTACAGGTAATTGGCATTTTAAGAAACCAGTCAGAGAATAGTGAGAAGTGACATTAATTGATGTCCATCACCATTGGGACCAATCACAGACTGATCACACACCCCTCAAGCAAATTAGAAAATAGCCTCAGAGATAAAAACAAAAAACTGTGGATGCTGGAAATCCAAAACAAAAACAGAATTACCTGGAAAAACTCAGCAGGTCTGGCAGCATCGGCAGAGAAGAAAAGAGTTGACGTTTCGAGTCCTCATGACCCTTCAACAGAACACTACTTTGACAAAAGTGTGCTTCTGGGTAACTATCTTTTATCAAGTTTTGTCGGAACAATAGTCAGTACATAAATGTTTACTGAGACTACTTGGTACCTACAAGAGGCAACCAGTCTACATGGCACAGGCAGGTTGTTTGACATACATTAGCGAAGCAGCAAAAGCTTGGAACCAGTCCTTATGGAAAAACAACAGATAATTATTTCTCGACTCAAATTGGATATTGAGAATCGTGGCTGCTGTAGTCAAGATTAAATCATCCAAAGACAGTAGATTGCTGTTCACATCATATCACTTAAATCATCACCCATGTAAGGGTTCATTGGAGAAAACATCAAAGACCACTTTTTTAAAAAAAAGCGTCTTGTTTTAAAAAGGTTTACAAAAAGGTAAATTCTTAAAAGATGGTCAAAAATGCAACAGGGGACGAGCAGTATATGATTGAATTTTAGCTTGAATGTAATAACTGTGTGCAATACAGTCTTAATAAAGAACTATGGTGGGCGGTCACCATTATCCGTGGTTGTTAAGATGGCAGCAATTGGTAACCTTTGCTATGAAGTCCAATTCATTACATGCACAACAGTGCAAGCTTCAGGTCCCAGGGGATTCAGTTTTGCTGCAAAATTAAAAGCAAATAGCAGCATAATCCTACAGCTAATCTTTAAGAGTGGTTTTCTTTTCCCAAGTACATAAAAAAAGCTATACAGGCTTCTAATGAGTCTTTTTTCCTAAAATCACGGTCAAACCATTTCTGTTTTTACTAACCAAGATTTAGGAGTCGAATAAAATATGATGGTATTTGCAAAGTTTCACCATGGGAGTCTCATTTTGCACAATAGTTAAGAAGGATAAATAAAATTAGATGGAACTACAAAATGAAGTTCTGTTAAATTCTTAATTCTTCGCAGTACATCATTTTCACTCCTCACCTCCAGGTCGCTCGTGCGCACCATCTGTATGCAGCAGCATAGCGATGGGCATTCCCACATTTTTTGACCGTCCAGCAACAACAACATTCTTGCCGAGAGTTGGAATGCCTGGTTGGAAAAACGTTATCCTGTTAATTCACAAAAATGAGTACAACTTATATTCTTAAATATTGGCCACACATTTCCCAAAACAATGCAGTCTTTTTGTTTTGCCTTGCCACTGGCTATAACCATAATCTGATGAAGCCAAACAACACAGCTACCACCATAAAAATTTAATATCATCTTTCCAGAATACCAACTCTGCCATCTCCCTTTATAGTACTAAGTCCCCAGACTTTAGCTGTTCTTCCAGGTGGCGTACAAAACTGTTGATTACCTGTAGTATTAAGAAATATTCCCACATCAGTCAAAAATTTGTGTTGCCACACTGAACCTGTGTCTTCCGTCCTCATCCACCTGAAACTTCTGTTTCTCTGTCCTATTAAGTATTATACATCTGCTTAGAGGCCAAAGCTTCCCAAATCTATCAAGTTGTACACTATTGCTCTTCCTGTCAACACCAGTTTCATGTTTCTGGTGATGTTGGTGAAGGGGATTTCTGTGGGGAGTCACACACACACACACACACACACACACACACACACCGCTCCCCCCCCCCCCCCCCCCCCCCCCCCCCCAAGAGAACACAATACTCTTCAAGTAGTGCCACACAATTCACCTAACCAGGCAGATGGTTCAGCATTAAATCTGAAGTCCAAACCCTCCCTCAGTACTACAGTGAACTTTCAGTCTACTTTAAACATGAGGCACAAGAATATTAAACTCCTCATTGAGTTCAAAGATTTTTAGATAGGAAGCTATATATAAAGATTTAAATATTGTTGCTCAAGTAAGCTGTCATTATAGTACCGTCAAAATCAAGGGCCAAGAGATGTTCATTTAAATCACCTGTTCTTTGGATTATTTCCCATACTCCCCAAGGTGTAGCCGGCAGCATGGACTTCTGGTCAAGGCACATGCGACCTACATTGATCACGTGAAATCCATCTACATCTTTAGCCGGAGACACTGCATTGCAGATCTTGCGTTCATCAAGGTGTTCTACGAAAGTAATTCAACATTGAACCAACCCATTAGGATAATTCACTACTTTAAAAACTAGTGTACTTCACTTCGTCCTTTTTAAGATTCAAACCAGACTGTACTATCAAGCACATTCAATCTAACAAACACAAAACCAAGGCAGACATTTTGACCTTGGTTTCCAAGGCTGCCAGTGTTTTGGTTTCCAAGGCTACCAGTGTTTTAAGGGGAAAATAGAAAAGAACAAAGGAGAACAAATAGAAGGGCATGTTGGTAGGTTGAGATGAAGTTAGAATGAAATTGAAAACATTGTGGAGCATAAACACTTGCACAGACCAATCGGCCCAATCCCTTTACAAAATCAAACCCTAGGAATGAATGCAAAGCAGTGATCCGATCATAGGATTCGAGAGAAAAACTGGAACATAACACTGAACCACTGAGGTGGTGTTACAGTATTTTAAGCTTAGTTTCTTTTTTGTACCCCATACCACCAAACACCCTGGGTAAGCAGAAGGAAGAGCTCTGCTCTCCAAATATTGGGTTGACATTCAATAGGACATTTGTTCCTGATGGGAGTGAAGTGGCGACCTCCCCTCTCAAATCCATCTCATCTTGCCAGTACTTCCAAACTCAAGCCCTATATTCATTTTCACCTCTATATTCATTTTTTTTTTTAAATTAAAAAAGATCATCATTAGAAAACAACCCAGACCATGATCTTCTGAATCCAAGAGCAGTGGAAGCAGTGGTTTATTTCATGTGCCACTAGGCATGGGCAGAGAAAAAAAAAGATACTATCAAGTGGTTGCTCTGTTCCAGGTCTCATTCTGGAATGCCTGTGGTTCCAAGTGTTAAAACTAGTGTCCGATGCATTCCATGTCACCGGCAAAATGCTAAGTGAGAAGCAGTGAATATGGTTCAAAAGAATGAGGAAAATCTAAACACCATATGAAAGTTAGCAAATATTTTGCCTGCTTCCCTCCCCACTGCTTTTCTATGGTCTGCCCCTGCTAAGCACCACATGCCGTGAAAATTTCTGACCATTCACAGCCAGGCTAAAGGCCTTGCTTATTCCTCAGTATTCTCCAGGCAGCTATTGACTGACTATTCAATATGGCAGTAAGTGTATCTTTTACAAAACAAAGACAGGGGCAGGTCAATCTGGAGTGTGTGTGTGTGAGTGTGTGAGTGAGTGAGTGAGTGAGTGAGTGTGTGAGTGTGTGAGTGTGTGAGTGTGTGAGTGTGTGAGTGTGTGAGTGTGTGTGTGAGTGAAACAGCATTTTGTAAGTTTCCTTCGGAACCTGGAAACTTTGAAGAGTATTTCTTAGTCAGTGCCATGCACACATTTGTTCTTGACATGTTTTCAAATCCATGTTGTACAAGGTCATAGATTGCTGATGACACGGTGGGGGGTGGGTGATATGACAGCCAGCACAGCGTGGAGTGCAAAAGACTTTGCTAAGCCACAAATAGGTGTAACTTAATTTAACGAAGTGCAATTTATAGCAGAGAAGATGCTGATAATACATTTGAACAAATAATAAGAGGGTATACAAATAGTGATTCATAAACACAGTTTAAAGGCTCTGGATATGAAAAGACTCTTCCAACCAGTGGCTGAAACAATTCCTCGAAATGTGAATTGCTATTAAATAAAACAACTGAGGCAGAGACGAGTGCATCTTTTAATGGAGTGGATAAATGTGAAATGGGGGAAGATAGAGGGCTACGGTCAAAAAAAACAGGGCAGTGGAGTTAGCTTTAGTAACGGGCCTGAATATTCACAATAAACTGGATGGCCTCATGCTGTGCTGTAAACATCTTTGGTTATATTACTTCATGGTGAGGCTCATTTAACCACCTTTTAATATGCAAAGACAGCATTCATATGGATCTGTACTAACGGAACTGATAAAGAATAAAACATTTAAGCTCTTTATACCCAGGTGTGGAAATTGCCTAGCAACCAAGTCAGACTCTTTCTTCGCTCATCAGATGGGAAGGCTGAAGCTTTGTATTGTTTATAACTTACAAATGCTCTGGCAGCACACTATTCAAAATAGCCTCTGCCCCACATTGTCTCTGAATAAAGGAAATGCCATCTGTAGATGTGATTAGTTGTTTTTTTTAAAAGTCTTTTAAATAGTTTTTATGTCTCAATTTTTTTTAAAGAAAATTATTTGTTGTGCTGCACTGTAATGTGTATATTGTAGTAAAGCAAATGACAAATTCAATGTTCACCTTCACTGTCTGACCATTTTACTGATATTGCAATGTAACTTGGCCCAACAGCTAAAATAGTTAAAAGAACAGAATGGTTAAGTTAAGAAAACTTGGAAAAAAAAATCATTATTCATTTAACCATTTCAGTGCATACTAATACAGCATCTGAATTTCCAGATACTCAGCCAAACAACTGAATGAGATACCATACGCAACTTGCAACAATAGTCCAACAAAAAACACACCTTTTTGTTCAATTAAATATTCAAGTAAATAGTTCATTTGTATGACAATCTCTTACCAGGTAGAGGTAGCTGCACAAGCAACCCATCGACTTTATCATCATTGTTGAGCTTGGTAATCAGATCCAGCACTTCCTCCTCTGTGATGCTGGCTGGCTTCAGAATTGTCTCACTTGTGATACCTGTTCATTAAGTCAAAACAACCATTACTACAAAGAAAACAGCCAAAATTATATAATCTATGGAATTCATTGCCACAGAAGGCTGTGGAGGCCAGGTCAATGAGTGTATTTAAGACCGAGATAGATAGGTTCTTGATTGGTAAGGGGATCAAAGGTTACGGGGAGAAGGCGGGAGAACAGGGTTGAGAAACTTATCAGCCATGATTGAATGGCGGAGCAGATTTGATGGGCCGAATGGCCTAATTTCTGCTCCTGTCTTATGGTCATATTCAAATGCTTTGTGGTCAAGAGGAGCACCAATCTTCCAGTCAATGATTGTACCAACTTGTTTTAACATTTATTATTGTCTGTAGTAGTCAGTGCTGTCAATTTGAGAGTTAATCAAAATATAGTTAACTCACTCATGCAAATGCAAAATACTGTAGAAGCTGGAAAAATGAAATAAAACAGAAAATGCTGGAAATAGAAGGTCTGGCAGCATCTGTCAAGAGAAACGGGGATAACATTTCAGGCTGATGGACTTTGATCAGAATTGGGCAAAAGTTAAGAGACGTGACAGGTTTAAAGCAAATACAGAAGCAGTAAAAGAGGGAAGACAAGATGAAACAAAAGCAAAAGTCTGTGATAGGGTGGAAAACAGAAGAGATTAAATGGAAAAAAAGGTTCATGGTGCAAATGGGAGATAATCGGACAAGTAAAGAAACAAGATTGTTTGGGAAGAAGTTAATGAGAGCAAAATTACTGAACTGAAGAAAAGTCAAAACCAAAACAAAAAGGGATCAGAAATTGTTGAAGTCAATGTCTATATCTAGAGCGCCTCAAGGTCAGCTTAACACTTAAAAATATCTGATCTATGAATTTCCACTCTCATTCGCCTACTCTTAAGTTTTACTTCCTCAGTCTTATTGTTTCTGGGGCATGGAATGAATGCATATCTTCAGAAAGAACATTGGCTGCTGTTGTACTTTACACGTCAGATCATGTCCTTGCTCAAAATTCACAGAGATGCTCTTGTGTTAAGTCCCTTGCTATACAGCTGTCAAAAGCTGCTATTTTCTCCCTCTCTCACTTAGGGCCATCTCCCTAGCACAGTCTTTTTTGTGGAATACCAATGTTGAAAGCACTCAGTTAGTTCTCAGTGTATTGACTGAACTTAAGACTTTTCATTGCAGAATGCAGAAATCACATCCTTTTATTTCAATAGATGTGGGTTTTCAGGAACCTGCTTTTTGAGTACTTCTGCTGATTTGCAGTTATTTTCTGTGTTTGCAGCAAGGGGGTATTACTAGGAAATTTGAAGAGCTAATGTCATTTACATTTGTCCACAAAACTTAATGCATTGTGGAACAAAGGTCCAAGATGAAACATTTTGACCTTCTGGAAGCTAACACCATAATACAGGACTTGAACTGCACATGACTAAATCTACTTCTACACTACTGATTTAGCTTTTAGTACAATCCTGGAAAGCTAGTATATTCAGAATTACCATGTTAAAGCTGAAATTCATTGCAGCAAAGCAAAATTTTAAGGCCTGAAACCACTCTGGGATTTTAGAAAAGACTTTTAAATGGCTTTATGTTAATCGAGGAGAAGAGGGGCAATATCTGCAAGTGCAAATTTAGTATTGTGACTGGAGTATTTCAAGAATGCCAGTGTTCTGAGGTGATTTAAGTTGGAGAACAGAAGTAGGCCTGTAATGAAAGGAGCAGCAACCGCAGGTGCACAATTACTTGCTTGCCTAACATCTCCTCCTCTGGCTCAGTGTCAACTTCTGCTTGTGAAGCACCTTATCCTGTTTTTCTACTTTAAAAGGAGTTATGTAACACAAATGTTTCAAGTAAATCCGCTTTCTTCCTTCCTTTTGTAGACCAACAACTCTCTGAATGAATAATCAAAATCAAAATAAATTTAAACCTATTACTATCCTTTTGACTACAAACTCAAGAGAAAAGAAAGTTCATCAGGGTTGGGTGAGTAGAGGAGTAGAATGTTCACTTTTATAAGGGCAGTATTGAATTCTTTGTAAAGCTGGCTTATTTGCAGGCATGCAAGCACTTGCAACTTGGCAAGCCATCTTGTCAGCTCCAGCTAACTATTACTGACCAAACTTCTTGCTACCAAATGGACATTGAATTTAATCACAGGTTACATATCCTATCATAATGGGATACAGTGGACTAAATTTAGTTTCAAGACCACATGTTTCACTTTGGGGCATTTTATCAGTTTAAGAGCTACAAATAGATGTTGTCATGGTTGTGTCGGCTGTGGCTCAGTTGACAGTACCCTTGCCCCGAGTTTCAAAGTTCTTAAGGTGCACATTTGAGGACTTGAGTGCAAAAACCAAGGTTGCCACTCCAGTGTAGTACTGAGTCATTGCTGGTACCATCAGAGGTGCCATCTTTCAGATGAGGTATTAAACCAAGGCCCCATCTGCCTGCCCGAGTTCATTTTGAAGAGCAGGGGAGTTATCCTCAATGTCCTAGCCAATATTTATCAGTCAATCAGCATCACAAAACAAGATTTTCTGGTCATTATAATGTTGCTGTTTGTGGGAGCTTGCTGTGCGCAAATCGATTGCTGCATTTCCTGCACTGCAACAGTGACTATGCTTATTATTTGATAGTACTTAATAAGTACTTTGGCTGTAAAGCACTTTGAGATGTTCAGTGGTCATGAAAAGGGCTATGCAAATGCATTTCTTCTATCAATAGTTTTAGATGTCTTCTCTGAAGCAGTGCTGCTGTCAATATTCCCCAGTCCCCCAACTTTTCCACATTGCTCTCAAGTGGATTTGGTTTTGCTAATAATTCTGCCTAAAAGATATTTGGCTTTCCTGATGGCTCAGAGGGCAGCTAAGTCAGATAGATAACACAGACAATGCATCGAGATCCGTACCTACATCAGCAGCAGCTTTTGTTTTGTTTTTCACATAGGAATGACTGGCTGGATTATCTCCAACCAGGACAACACTTAGATGTGGTCTCCTGTTCCCATCAGCAACCCAGTTCTCCACATCAAGCTTAGCCTCTCTTTGGATCTGCCTTGCAAGCCTTCTTCCAGAGATGATCACTGCCTCGGTTCTGAAATTAGAAGAGGATTTTGACAAGAATATTTGACAGGATGGAGGACAGGAGTACTTATGAAGGCTTTCCGTTGAGTTAAGATTTTAAATTAGGATCACCAAGGCTGAAATTTAACCAAATATATTAGAGCCAACTTAGAAATTTTGCTTCACCTTAATTTAATTTCTTGTTCATTTACAGAATGAAACACAGGCCGGTGGCTAATAATCAATCATGAAAGCCATGCATTATGCATGTATCAGTTCTTAGCCGATACGCCAATTCACCAAGGCTCCTTAGACAGCCCCTTCCAAACCCATGACCACTACCATCTAGAAGGACAAGGGCAGCAGATAAATGGGAACACCACTAATTGGAAATTCCCCTCCAAGCCACTCACCATCCTGATTTGGAAATATATCACTGTTCCTTCATTGTCACTGGGTCAAAATCCTGGAAATCCCTCCCTAACAGCACTGTGGGTGTACCTACTGCAGTTCAAGAAGGCAGCTCACCAACACCTTCTCAAGGGCAACTAAGGATGGGCAATAAATACTGGCCCAGCCAGCAAAGCCCACATCCCATGAATGAATTTCAGTCCTGCTCCTTACCCTGCCTCTTCAACTTCAAATATTTATCTAATGTCACTTTGCCCCATCCCCAAGATGATGCAACAGTGTCCCTGCGGCAACAACCCTCAATGTACGAGATATCCTCTTAACCTCTTTCCTCAATCTTAGAACGCCAACTTCTCAAGCAGAGGACATCATTCTTTGCTATTCACTACCAAAACCCTTCAGGATATTTTTTTAAAAAAGATTAATAAAATTACTTTCTAATCTATTCTGCTCTGATGGGAATATTACAAGCAGCTCAAGTCTTGCCTCATAACCACAGTTTGCCATCCTCCCAAAATCAGCTAATTAGTTTAAGTTCTATGGCTTCTGCTCCCTTTCTTTGGTTAGGCAACCAAAATTGTACACAGTGCTCCTATTGTGGTCAAACCAATGTTTTATACTAAATTTATTACTTTCCTACAAAGCTCATTCTCTTTTCCACCATCCGTAAGATCCAAAATATTGTTGGGCATTTTTTGTGACCTTTTCTGCCTTTCACCATCACTTTGAGAACACCAGATATTTCATCTCCTTGGTCTAGCTGTTTAGCCACAGCATCTTTCAATTATATGTACATTTGCATTTTTTTAAAATCCTAAAACGTACCACTTCACACTTGAACAAAGACTGCAATTTCTACCGATTTACCCATTCCTGGGGTTATATTCCTCCAGTCTTTTAATGCCACTCTCACTGTTTACCAAGCCATATATTTTGCTTCTTTATAGTTTGAGATTGGGCTTCCCATGTCAAACCCCAATCTTTTTTAAATTAAAAAAATACACAAGTGCATCAGAACACCAATTCCTGGGGAGTTACACTACCTCCAACCGTTTTCTAGTGCAACATTCATTTATCCCAACTATTTGTTTTATGCCCATTAACCAATGTTCTATGCTGCTACATTTATTCTTAGATCATACGCCTGAATGTTCAATTTCAAGATATTCTGATGGACATCTTCTGAAAATTCATAATTGCTATGTCTACTGTATTCACTGCACATATCCAACTGGTCACTTCTTGAAATATAAGCTGGCCTCATCAAATCCAAGCTGGTTGCCCTTAACTCATACATTTCTAAACTAATTGCATATTTGAGGACTTTGCACTTGACATCAACATGGCTTCAAGGTAATGCAGAGAAATAACCTAAAGCATTCTGCAGAAGCAGCAATGAGGAAGAATGACTGAAATTTTGGAAAAGAGGGGAGGGGTTTTAAAGGAGGTGAGAAATTTACAGAGCGTGGGATTTAAGTAGCTACAATCATGGTAAGTGAGGATGGAATAACATACAAGATGTCCAACTCAAAGGAACAGAAATCTTGATGGAATGATGGGACTGTAGGGCTTTTGCAGATTAGCATTCAATGGGAGCAAGGCCATGGAGGGATCAAAATACAAGGGTGGCAAGGAAAAATTATGGACATTGGAACCAGGAGCCAGTGTAGGTAGAAAACAGGGGCAATGGGGGAAGAGGGACAGGATGTGGCTGTGTCAGCATTATACTATTCATTAGCAGATTGAAAAGATTGGGACAACAGCAGCCCGTTGAATTCATATAGACCTTTAATGTAGTATTTATTCCCAAGAGGTTTTACAGCAGCATTAAACAAAATTTGACACTGATCCACATAAGATATTAGGAGTGACCAAAAGCTTGGTCAAAGGGGTAGGTCTTAAGAAGTATCTTAAAGGAAAGAGAGGGGGTGGGGGAGAGGCAGAGAGGTTTAGGGAAATTTCCAGAGCTCAGGGAATGGTGGAAGGATTTAAAAATCAGGAGTATCCAAAAGAACAGAACTGGTCAGAAGGTTCCAAGACTGGAGGGGAGGCCAGGAGGGATTTGAAAACAAGCATGAGGTGAATTGAAGTGTTGTTTAACTGTGAGCCAATGCAGGTCAGCAAGCACACAGGTGATTAGGACTTGGTGCAAGTCGGGACACAATGAGCAGAGTTTTCGATGACCTCGAGTTTAAGAGGTTAGAACATGGGAGGATGGCTAGGATGTGTCAGGATAGCCAAGTCTAGAGGTGAAAAAGGCATGAACAGATGCTAGAGGTGGAAATAGGTAATCTTAGTGGTTGCGTGAATAGGTGGTCAGAAGTTCATTATGGGGTCAAATAAGACACCAAAATTGTAAACAGCCAGATGGTTAGTGATTAAGGAAGTGTTTGGGGTGGGGACTGAAGAGAATGACTTTGGTCTTCACAATATTCAGTGAAGGAAGCTTTTCTTCATTCAGCAGTGATCATCAGACAAGCAGCCTGACAAGTGAGAGGCAGTGGAGTGGTAGAGGTGCATGAGGTAGAGCTGGATGTTAGTGTAATCATGGAAACTGACACTGTCTCCACGGAGGAAGTATATGGACAAGAAACAGGAGACAGTTAAGGATAGATCCTTGGAATCACCTGAGGTAAATGATATGCTGTACACGCAGTGCTACATCTAGAAGCTTGCACGTAAAGATGCCTCCAGAATCAGATCAAGGCCATACAGAATACCTCGCCTTTAAGGCAGATAAAGTTCCCAAGTTTTGCTACGCAGCACTCTTTTATAATATATTTTAAACAAACAATCATAGAATCAATGTCCAATGAGAGGTTATCCACTTGAATAGGAGGAACAGATGCACAGAGTATTTCCTAAAGGGTGAGAGATTAAAAAGTGTAGATGTACAAAAGGACCTGGGTATCCTGGTCACTAAGTCACTGAAGGCTAACATGCAGGTGCAGCAAGCAATTAGGAAGGCTAATCGTATGTTGGCCTTCATCGCAAGAAGATTTGAATACAGCAGTAGCAAAGTCTTGCTTCAATGGTTTAGAACCTTGTTTACACCACAACTGGAGTAGTGTGTCAGTTTTGGTCCTCTTGCCTTAGGGAGGATATTATTGCCATAGAGGGAGTACAACGAAGATTCACCAGACTTGTTCCCAGCATGGTGGGACCGTCCTATAAAGAGAGATTGGGGAAACTGGGCCTATATTCTCTAGAGTTTTGAAGAATGAGAGGTGACTCATTGAAACCAACAAGATAGTTAAAGGGAGAGACAGGGTAGATGCAGGTAAGAGGTTTTCCCTGGTTAGGGAGTCTAGAACCAGAGGATAATTTCAAAACAAGGGGAAACCACTTAGAACTGAGATGAGGAGAATTTTTTTTTATTCAGAGGGTTGTGAATCTTTGGAATTCTCTACCCAAGAGGGCTAAGAAAGCACAGTCATTGAGTATGTTTAGATTGGTATTTAGAAACCTGTCAATTATGTGTAGAGGATTATTGATGTGGATGATCAGTCATAATAACATTGAATGGCGGAGCTGACTTGATGGGCCGAATGGCCTACTCCTGCTTCTATGCTCCTAATAGATTTATGAACATTTACACCCGTGGGGTACATCCTATTTCAATGTCAAAAAAAATCTCTCTCCTCAAAGGCCATTGTGTTTAGAGGAAAATTGGCAAAAGCACATGGTTTCAAGTAATTCAGCCTACTCTTGTGGTTTAATCATAATTGTTATGTTAGCCGTCTCCCTTCAGTCTTGAACTCTATCACAGCCATTTCCTTCTACTCGTCCCCTCTCCTCCTTCCCTGCTTCTGTATTTGCTTAAAACCTGTTATATCTGTAACATTTTCCAGTTCTGAAGAAAATTTATTAATCTGAAATGTTAACTCTGTTTCTCTCACCAGAGAGAACCTGACCTTCTGAGTATTTTCAGATTTCCAGCATCCACACTGTTTTAGTTTAGTTTTGTATTCATTCCACATTAAGCACAATGTAAAATCATTTCCATAATCTTACAGGCCACAAAACGCTGCATATGGGTTTGAAGCTCAGTTTGGGGGTTTAACATTGCATCAAAGATACAGTCTGGTCCAGTCCAAGACAGTAATGGAACTGATAGTGAGGAATCGGGATTGCAGCTGGGTCTAAATCTAATAACATTTAGCTGCACAAAATTGGGGTTCATTCAAGACCAGTGAGCATGTTCAAGACAGAAATTGATAGATTTTTGGATACTAATGACATCAAGGGATATGGGGATAGTGGGGAAAATGGCAGAGATAGAGGATTAGCCATGATCTGTTTGAATGGCTGAGCAGGCTTGATGGGCCAAATGGCCTACTCTTGCTCCTGTTTCCTATGTTCCTAACATGGACTCAAACCAACAGTCTTCTTACTACCAGCAGCACAGATTGAGAATCTCACAGAATATCACTTCCTTGCCCATAATGAAGACATCCCTTTCATTTAATGCAGTTTAGGAACACCAAGGGATATGAAACATATAAGACTGATTATTGATGAAGCAGATTCTATACTATCCACTAAAATCAAAGAAATAACAGCAGATGGTGTGATTCCCTATCTGTGATCAATCAGTTCAAGGGTAGGGCCATGGTACTACAATTGGTCTCAGTAAACTAGGTCAAGAGGAGGGAAGGTTGGCTTGGATCCCTGCTCCTGATCTTTATCCAATGACCTGATTGGGGAGTGCTTATGGGGACAAAGGATGAGAACCAGATCAAACTTGGTTTTAATGCTCATCCAGTGCTCAATGATCTACAGGCACTAACTGTCTTAGCTTTCACTTAAAACAAAAATCACTTTAGTCATGGGAATAGAGGGCTGCCAGCACTCAAGTCCTATTTCTCAGAAGTCTGGGCACTTAAAGGATTGAAAAACAAAGGAAAAAAAACAGACTGGTTTGATAGTACTTGAGAATTTTGATCAAACTATATAACATTGGGAAATAGAGTAACTTTCCAAAAAGCATAGCATCTATGTTTTAGTGCTTTTTTACCATGAGTTGAAGCTTTTCAGGAAGCGTAATAAGGAGGAGCTAGAACAGGAAAGTCCAGCGAAGACGAGCAGACACTGCAACAGATCAAAGCACGTCAACCAGTCAGAAGAGAAACTTCACAAAACTTGGGTGGTATTGTGCTCATACAAGGAAGGGATTCATCTGTCCCTTTATTTTAAATAATGGCAATGAGAATTAACCTTTAGCTTGTTGACCCCCGATTACAAGGGCTGACAACTTGTGTGGGGAGTGGGGTGGAAGAATTAGACTGTGGAACAAACATTAATTTTATATCAAGATTACTTCAAACACTATTTGACTTCTCACAGTTTGGAGGTTTTAACTAGCCCAACACATTGGGCTACTTAATGCATTCCAAATAGGCCCCATGTCATCACCAGTACTCATTGTTCAAACAAAATATACCCTCCTCCCCCCACAAGGAGGATTGCTCCTAGTAACAATGTGTTGAAGGGATACTACCACATTGAACGCAGTGCTATGCTTGCTTAAAATATATGCGCAAATAGTAACAAGGAAGCTTGACACAAATTCCCAAGTTGGTTTTGGCATTCAACATATTAATTATGATTCAAAGTAACCAGATAACTAAATCTGGCCACCAAATATCAATTATTAACTGATTCCCATGGTAGAAGTGTGTGTGTGCATGGTACAAGAAATGGTCAAATATCATCATTTGATGTCCAAAAAGAGCTGCAGTATCCATGGCAAGTTTATTATACTTTGCCATGACACCTCGCCAAAAAACATTTCAACTGTTCTGATACTTACATTAGCAATGGACTGGACTTAAACAGATCTTCCTGGCAGTGTAACTCACACTTCCTGGGAACTGATAGAACTGAGGTAGAGTAACTGTCCAAGCTCCTGATTTAGAATCGTCAGCTGCTATTTTGAAGTGGACCTTTAAAGATTCCCATGGACTTAAAAAAAAATGGCAAGTGGAGATTGTCGAAGAACTTCACACATTTAACGAGTCTCCTAAGGAATCTATCTTCAATATAAGCTATTGTCAAAAGCCTTCTCAACTGAAGTGTAATTAAATAGAAACAGAATTACCTGGAAAAACTCAGCAGGTCTGGCACTGACTTACGCAATTATTTGCTCTATACTTAGCTTTTCATTCAGTACCATGGTTTCATTCAGTAGCCACAAAATAGTCTGACAAACAAATTGTACTTGCAAATACAAAAAACAACATTCAGATAGAATATCTGGATCACTCTGCCAGCAAATGGACTTAGTTGGAGAAAGGAAATGGACCGACCAAGATCCTGATTTAAGTTGGGATCCACGACAGATAATAGCGCAAGCTACATACTTTTCCGCCCTTGCCTGCAGGAAGAGCTGAATAGCATGTAGTTCGAATATTGGCACTAACCCATCAGGAAACTTGATACACTCCTAAATTTAGATTATATATTTGAGTTTATTGGGAAAAAAAAAATTGGCTTTGCTGCAGTTTCTAAACTCGGGGCATTGAGATTTCTTCAGAAAGAAACAGAACACGTTTTAGTAAAACATGAGACTGAGCAAGAGGTGACCGGTAAACAACCTTAACCAGGAATCAGCCTATTTAACAAAACAGAACTTCAGTAAGACTTTTTTTATTTAAAAGGAGTTGGCAACTTTTACTTCCACCGCGCCCCCCCCCCAAAAAAAAACCTAGAAAAAAGTTGGGGGGTGGGGGGGGGGGGTAGTTTGCAGACGAATGGAAACACAATTTATAAACCGTCTCCAGTTCTTGGAAGTTTAATTGCGGCTCCAATGAATGAAGCTTCTCATCCTCTCCCCTCAAATAAGAGGCAGCCAAACGTTAACTGGGATCAAGGCAGCGGAAGTCTGCTGATCGGGAGCATTCTGTTTCCACCACGTCTCGGAAGTTTTATTGCTGGTCTGCAGACAATTGAATTATAGATGTGTCTATTTTATAATTAAAACAAAAAAAGAGGCTCCCTGCTCCCCCCAGCCAGTCCGCCCGCCCCATGTTCAATGGGGGGGGGGGGGGGGGGGTTGGGTGCGATTCGGGGTGGCTCTCGCGTAACCGGCTGGAGATATTTCATCATGCGGCAGCTGCCACATGCACCCCCCCCCCCCCCCCCCCCCCATATACCTCCCGGCGTACATTAAACAGCGAAGCTGAGGGGAAGCATCGCCCCCGCCCCCCTCCTCCCCCATACATTCAACGGTCACGATCCTCAGCCCTCACCATGGCGAAGGGGAAAGGATACCCACCTGCGGACGCTGAGGTGTAGTTGTCGGTGCTGAACACAGAACCTGCCCAGGCTGCGGCAAAGGTGAAAGCTGCTATGAGCCATGCTTTTTTTTTCCTTTAATTATTATTATTTTTTTTGCCGCAATTAGCAGAAAATAAGGATGCTCCTTTGTCTCCGCCTCCACCACCGTCGTCGCGTACCTGCCTTTCACATCCCTTTGACGTTCGCAAAAGGCGGGCGGCGGGACACGCGCGGGTTGGGTTGGGTTGGGTTGGGGGGGGGGGGCGCCACCTCCGGCTGAGCCCCATTGGCTGCTCCGGCGAGACGCCGCTGCCGGCAGCTGGCTGCTGATTGGCCAGGCGGCCGTCAATCGCCGGTTCCCCGATTCGGTTGCCGCGCTACAAACGGACGTCACCAGTTTCGTCGTTCCCTGATCTCCGAGAATTGGCGGCGGGGGCGGCGGAAGGAGGAGGAGACGACACATCTTCGTCGCTGAAGTCGTGACAGCTTCGCTAATTCAGAAAGCGGAATATCTTATTCTGTTGCGGAAAAGTTCATGGTTAACGCAGTCGATCATAAATGCATTGGAAGGAACCAAATAACTACAAATAACCCGGCAGCTGCAAGTCTCAGGATTCTCTTTTTTTTGGCCTTAAACCCGAAGCTGCCTGACCATCATGCGCTCCAAGAAAAGCCGACATTATCCTCTTTGTAATGCAAGCAGCGATTTTTGTCAAAGGATATTTTCATTACTCCCCCCCCCCCCCCCCCCCCAATGCATTACACACAAATGTATCTCTTAAAACCAAATCCTGCACATCTCATAATGTGATTAACCAGCTCCAGCATTTAGCGCGCGGGTAATGACTGGCCACCGGGGTGGTTCTAAATCCTAATAGCCGCTGCTTCACGCTATGCCTATCTTATTTCCATTGGATCTCTGCTTCACCAACATGACTACCAGCAAGGATTGAAAACTAGCTCCCAGGGGATACTTGGCGTCGGGGACCACATCCCTGTCAAAAAAAAGCAGCCCGAGGCAGTATGAAAGCTCCCAGGTTAAATGGATTCGTGTTGTACCAGGCAGTACAGTTAAAAAAACCTGGTCGCCACAAAGATCGGTGGGTAAGGTATATGTGGTGTGGCACTGAGCCAGCGAGCGGAGTTAACAAACATTGGAAACTCGCACCAATGACAAATAAAAACAAAAAATACTGGAAAAAGTTTGCTGACAGCAAACGTTTCATGACTGTGACCTTTCACATTGCCAGCATCTGCAGCTTTGTTTGTGGAAAGGTAACATTTTTTCATTCGTTCATGGGATGTGGGCGTCGCTGGCTGCGCTAGCATTTATCGCCCATCCCTAGCTGCCCTTGGGAAGGTGGTGGTGAGCTGCCTTCTTGAACTGCTGCAGTCCCACAATGCTGTTAGGGAGTTCCAGGATTTTGACCCAGTGACAGTGAAGGAACAGTGAAATATTTCCAAATCAGGATGTGTAGCTTGGAAGGGAACTTCCAATTGATGGTATTCCCATTTATCTGCTGCCCTTCTATATGGTGGTGGTCATGGGTTTGGAAGGGGCTGTCTAAGGAGCCTTGGTCAATTCCTGCAGTGCATCTTGCAGATGGTAGACACTGCTACTACTATGTGTTGGTGGTGGAGGGAGTGAAGGTTTTTGAGGATGTGGTGCCAGTCAAAGTGGGCTGCTTTGGCCTGGATGGTGTCAAGCCAGGCAACTGGGGAATATTCCATCACACTACTGACCTGTGCCTTGTACATGGGACAGGTTTTGGGGGAGTCAGGAGGTGGGTTACTCGTACACTATTCCTTGCCTCTGACCTGCTCTTGTAGTTGCAGTATTTATATGGCTAGTCCAGTTCAATTTCTGGTCAATGGAAACCGCCAGGATGCTGATAGTGGGGGATTCAGTGATGGTTATGCCATTGAACATCAAGGGGCGATGGTTCGATTCTTTCTTGTTGGAAATGGTCATTGCTTGACACATGTGTAAATGTTACTTGCCACTTGTCAGCCCAAACCTGGATATTTTCCAGGCCTTGCTGCATTTGGACATAGACTGCTTCAGTATCTGAGGAGATACGAATGGTGCTTAATATTGCACAACCATCAGCGAACATCCTCACTTCTGACCTTATGATGGAAGGTCATTGATGAAGCAGCTGAAGATGGTTGGGCCGAGGACACTTGGCTTAATACTTTAAGACAACAAGCGAGCTATGGCTCAGTTGGTAGCGTTCTTGTCTTAGAAGCTTCAGGGTTTGAGCACAAAAAAATGAAGGTTGATGCTCCACTGTAGCACTAAGGGAGCATTTTATTGTAAGACGTACCACCTTTGTGGTGAGATGTTAAACCGAGATCCCCATCTGCCTGTTCCCGTAGCTGTAGAAAATCCCGTAGCATTATTCTGAAGAGGAGCAAGAGAATTATTGCCAGACTTTGGATAATGTATATGCCGTATTACATTATCATTGCACACTGTTGTGTCAGCTTGCTATATGCAAATTGGCTGCCACATTTCCTACTTTAAAACATTGACACTTCAAAAGTACTTCATTGATAGTCATGAGAAGTGCTCCATGAATGAAAGTTGATAATCCTCAAGCATTAAATTATGGCTATTTGGTTCTGAGCTTGTGCTAGGCAGCAGACAGGCTGCAGCATCGCAAAAGTCAGCTTAATAAAATAATTCCACGAAAACTTAAGACCAAGACCTACTACAAAACATCTGACCCCTTGATCCCAAATTTAGTTGCTGCCGAAACCCTAGATATCCCTCCTTCATTAAGGTGCTCCAAATTTACCTTTGACCAAAAAGTTCCTATTACTGCTTTAGAACATTTGCAAAGTGATTCAAATGGAAGAATAAAACTTTGGACTAATTCTTAAAGCAGTTACATGATTGAAACTGATTTCAAACTGCAGGATGCAAATTTGCATTAGCCTGCTTTTGCACTCAACTACGTAATTATAGTGATAAATAATGTTAAAATTTAAGATGATCCCTCAAGTTTTGAAGCGCAAAATATCTCGTCATTAAATGGCACCATGGGTGAGGCTGAGCACAATTAAAATACCAAGAGCATGAGAAAGCGACAGTGAACAGCTGGTCGATTAGAAGGGGAAGTTGATTTAAGAAATATTACTGTTTTACAATAGTGTGTCGAAGTTGATACATTTCAAATCAATACTAATTAGAAATTGATTTAATCAGTAATTAGATCTAAGATACAACACGTGATCCAAAATTACTAAATAATTGACCTAACACATCATAAAATAGGAATTAACAAGGTCCCAATTTTTTGGCACAAGCAGACTAAATAGAATTGACAACTGAGATACATTGCCTACAACTCCAGTGCCAATGTGGCAGTGTGAAGGACATGCAAACTGTAACAAGTGCACAGCCTAAAGGAGGGAGGTACATTTGCTGAATCATACATTCCAGCTGATCACCCGATAGCCACACAGGACAGCACGCATGTGGCCATCTAGCAGAGTAGGATGAGACAGGCAGTGCAGAAATCTTTCAGGAGTATAGTGCCCACTTTTCTGTGAACACAAAGTGACAGCACCTAAAGGGAGCACATGGCATCATATGATAAAAGACATCATAGCAAAGTGCAAGAACACAAGTAGCTCTACAGGATTCAGTGGTCAGGGGACAGACTGGCATTTCAGCAACCACTAACATAAGTCCTTCCTTGCACATTTGCTCCCTGATAAAGGACATCAAGGTTAAGGGAGCAGAGGAGCAGCTACAAATCATGGGTCATGTGAGAACAAATGACAAGAAAAGGGTGGAGATCCTGTAGTTTCAAGAGCAAGGCAAGTTAAAAAGCAACATTTAGAAAAATTTAAGAGTTCTGGATTACGCCTAGTGCCACAGGCTGAATATACAGATATTCAATCAAAAGGTTTATTTCTTTAAAAGTCAACTGTCTTGGCCAAGGGCTACATTGTTGTGTTTTACAAAGTAAAACAAAAATAGAAAAAGTGTAGAAATATAAAATTATTGCTGAGAAAAAGATCTTTTTGTCAAAAGCCTTTTGTCTTGCACTCATCAGGGCAATTCGTAAGAAAATACCAATGTCAGGGGAGGACTGTATGAGGAGAAAGTGCTGATTGGTTGGCAGGTGGATGCTTATTGGTAGAGACGTTGCCATAGAGAATGCACTAGTTGATGGTGATTGACTTAACTGCCAAGCATTGTTTTTAAATTTAAGCTAGGCAAGACATTGTCCTGGGGAATGAAACATCAAATGGTTATCACTTAATTTGTTTAGCTGAGAGGCACAATGCATGTACATGTTGTGTCTGCTTAGTATAGGGCCCTGACGTTTTAATATATGCAGCTTCCAGAACACAGAAATGCACCACACTGTGAGCCTGACTGACAATCTTAAATTGGTTGGCTGCATAATTCTTAGCACACAGAATTATTTGGCAAATGTTGTCCAGTCACAGAATCACATCTAATGTTGTTCACTGTGCTTTGAGTTTGACAAGCATGAGCCAGTCGGGTATGATCCTTGCCCATTGCGAACAGTGGAAGGGACATGCTGAAATAAAAACAGAAAATGCTGGAAAAACTCAACTCTCCACAGATGCTGTCAGACCTGTTAACATTCTGAGTCTGTATGATCCTTCTCCAAAGAGGTAGAAATGTAATGAAATTTATACTGTAAGGGGTTGGAGCAGGTGAAGTTGGAAAGGTCAGTGATAATTGAGGGCTAAGGAAAGATTGACAAAGATTTCATGGACAAAAAGACAAGGAGTGTTAATGGTAGTGATAAGGGCTAAAGGTGGTGCTGATAGTGGCATGAAGGTTAAGAAAGCAGAATGTGTTAATAGTAGAACAAGGGTGAGCACTCAGTGAAAGAGTAACAGGGGGTGGGGGCAGTGGTTGAGGAAAAAGGATGATTAAAGGGATTTTAAAAATGGGATAAAACCATAAATAAGATAAAAATGAGAATAAGTGGATACAAATTTTTAAATAAATTAAACAGAAAAAGGGGGATTAAAAGAGAAATGTAGATTGAGTTCAACAACTTCAGACCATGAACTCTATGTTAAGTCCAGAGGCTGTGAAGTGCCTAAATGAAAGACGAGGTATTGTTGCGTTGGGCTTCACTGGAACATTGCAGCAGGCCAAGGATGGGCATGTGGGCCTGAGAGCAGGATGGTGTGTTGAAATGGCAAGTGACAGGAAGGTCTGGGTAATGCTTGCAGACAGACTGAAGGTGTCCCACAAAGCGGTCACCCAGTCTGTGTTTGGTCTCCCTAATGTTGAGGAGACTGCATGAGGAGACTAAATTGAAGGAGGTGCAAGTGAAGAGCTGCTACACCTGAAAGGACTATTTGGGCCCTTGGATGATGTTGAGTAAAAGGCAGGTGTTACACCTGCAATTGCATGGGAAGGGGATGAGGTGTTGGGAGTGAAGGAGGAGTGGATCAGGGTATCCTGGCAGAAACGCTCCCTATGGAATGCTGTCAGGGGGTTGAGGGGAAGGTGTTTTTAGTAGTGGCATCATGCTGAAGTTGGTGGAAATGGAGGAGGATGATCCTTTGAATGCAGAGGCTGGTGGGGTGAAAAGTGAGGACAAAGAGGATCCTATCTTGTTCTGGGAGGGGAAGGAGTGAGAGCAGAGGCACAGGAGATGAGTCTGACACAGTTGAGGACCATCAACCACAGTGGGTAGAAAACCTCAATTAAGGAAGACATGTCAGACGCACCATTTTGGAAAATGGCATCATCTGAACAGATACGACTGAGGCGAAAGAACTGCGAAAATTGGATGGAGTCCTCACGGGAAGCTGGGTGTGAGGATCTGTAGTTGAGGTAGCTGTGGGGGTCGGTGGGTTTGTAATGAATATTGGTGACAGTTTATCACCAGAAATGGAGACAGAGGTCAAGAGATTGACCATGGGGGATGGAAATTGGAAGCAAAATTGATCATTTTTCCAGGTCCATATGAGCATGAGGCAGCACCAAAAGTCATCGATGTACCAAAAAAAAGTTGTGGGAGGCACCCCCCCACCCCAAGTAGGACTAGAACAAGGAATGTTCCATTCCCCATAAAGACACAGGCATAACTGAGACCCATAGCCATACCTTTTATTTGGAGGAAGTGAGACAAGTTTAAGGAGAAATTGTTCAGAGAGAATAATTTCAGCCAGACAGAGTGGCGGAGGATGGGGATTGTCTGGGCCTCCATTCAAGGGAGCAGAGCCCTCAGTCCATCCTGGTGGGGGAACGAAAGGTAGAGGAACTAGACGTCCATGGTGAAGAGGAGGCAGTGAGGGCCAGGAAACTGGGAACTGTTAATATGACATGGGGTATCAGAGGAATCATGGATGTAAATGGGAAGAGAAGGGTCTTTGGGGTGTACAACCTACATCCTTAGCCATCACACTGGCACTGAAATTCATACACATTACTCATTTGTGATAGGTAGAACATCTTTTGAGCTTGACAGCAGCATCCTATTAATGTCGAATACCATTCATTTTGCTACTGCGTAGTAGCAACATGAAACTGCTAACTTCACTTACTCAAATATTTGAGATAATTGCCCTTCTAGGGTAACCTGAGGTAGACTGGGCACTTTTCAAGGCCTAAAGTGACAGCCTTGGGCACATTAAGTTTGCATTATATACAGCGTGAAACGATCAGATCAGTGTAACCATTATCCCGCAGAATGTCTTTGATTTACCCTACTTCAGCATTAAGTTTGCAAGGTGAGCAAATAGCTCAGACTCTATTTAGGAGGTTACTGCTAAGGCCAATCTGACAGCATATGCAACTGTAAGAGTCCCAACCTGTTATGACTGAAGGTAAACGACGATAGAAAACCCCCTAGCAGATTTCTCAACTCGTACGTCAAGGAAAGGGAGCTCATTTGGCTGCTCCATTTGAGAGGTAAATTTAAAGTGCAGGATTCTCCAATCTGTCCACATGACAGAAGTCCCTCAGCCCAGGTAAAATTTGAATACCTTCACATCCGTCCCAAGGTGTGATGTCCAGAACTGGAGATATTAATAAAGTTGAAGTCAAATTATAGGTTTACAGTTCACAACTTGTTTTTGTACTCTTATCCCACTTGATAAAAGGTCAGGATACTGGATGCCAATTAACCACTTTTTCCAATTGGCCCTGCCACGAGGAATGATTTGTGCACAGACCCCAGCTCGCTCTGCAGCCCTTGTAAAATTGTATTATTTGATACTGCCTCTTGTTCCTCCTACTGTAAGAAATCACTCCACAGTTCTCTGCATTAACTTTCATTACCACTTGACCAGCCATTCCACCACCCTGTTTGGGTCCTCCTGAAGTTATCATTGTTTTCCCCCCAGTTTACAATAGTTCCAAGTTTGGTGGCACCTTAAAGGTTAGTAATAGACATTAAGAAGTGGTTATCTGGTACAGTGAATGAGGCTTTAAACTAATTTTGTAGAAGAAATAGTTTAAACAAGAGAAGCAAGTTGCATCCAGAAAGCAGATTTTAAAAAGGAACAAGTGTATAAGAATAGATTCTCGTATGCCAGCTGTTATACTAATCTTTATAAAAGACTTGGATTATTAACATTTACTGTGATTTGAGACCAAAATAGATGTTTGAGGTAGAAGCACTAAGTGAGTACTCCCCTGGCCTCAAATATTCCAATGTTACTAAGGGCAATGCCAGAGGAATGCAAGTATTACACCCTTGCCAAAAAAGGTAGATAAATCTGACAATTACAGACCAGGGAATAATCTGGGACAAAAGCAACTGCTGCATGGTAAATTGTGTTCATAAGTCAGTACAGATTTGTTAAAGGCAAATGGTATTTATGTCTTGACTTTGTTCTTTGAACGAACAGAGGGTTGAGACTACTGTGGTTGGAACGAGACTTGGGGTGTGCAAAACAATGTTTACTACATTTTGTACCATGTGTAAACTAAAATTTAAACATGAGAAGAGAGATTGAGAAGGCTAATATGAAAGCATGATCAATTTTGACTGGGCTTCAAAAAAAAATTGATTTGCAATTAGTACAAACCCAAGCATGAGATTTGTTTTTAAAAAAAAACAGGCAACAACAACTGCTAAGTTTTCCAGCAGTTTTGATTCTTGGAAGGGATGCACCATAGATGAAGGCTGTCAATCATTGAAGAAAACAGAGGACCTCCTCTCTAGTTAAAAATACCCATTGCTAGACAAAATGACCAGAGATCTGGCATCATCTTGTATTCAATGCTCTTGCAACAGAGCAAAATTGAGGATCACCTAGTGGAGTATTTACAATTCTTTCCAGGTTTCAAGTGCACCCCCATCTGTTACTTTTTGCATATGAAATCACAAAAGAAGGAAATCATTTGTGTCTTGGACCTTGTGAAATTTTGATTCTATAATGGAGAAAAGTTGCAACCAGAGAAATGGACTCATTCTCTTAACATGAATCACCATCTATCTCACTCAGTTCTCAGCTCAAGCTCCATTACATGACCTGTACATATGAAAGACTAAATGTAAGAGATCATGCCAATCTTTATAGCTGTGGAAAGAGTAGCATGTTCTTTAGTGTCCACCAATATAGAATAGAACAGCACAAGAGGTTATTCAGCCCATCAAGTCTGCACCAATTCTGTTCAGGAGCAATCTTATTTCGCACACTTCCCTGCTCTTCCCCCCCATTTCCCTCCAAGTATTTACTCAATTCCCTTTTGAATTTTTATTGAATCTATAGCCAGCACCATATTAAGCAATGCATTCAAAATTATGGTCACACGCTGTGTTTCTCAGGTTACCTTTGGTTCTTTTGCTGGTCACCATCAATCTATTCCCTCGTTATCTTATGATTAACCTGCCCTGCTACTTCCAAAGATCATGATGAAACACATCCAAGATTTACCTTTATTTGCCACTTGCTGGAAATGTTGTGCAATTCACATCTGCATACAATAGCTAACTGCTAATTTCATCATTTAGATCCTCTAGCTTCTCCAGGGGAGACTGACTGCACAAATAGGAAGTTGTCAATTGTACACAAGTTCAAGGATTGACTAAAGCCCATTACAGCAACCTTCCCCTTTAAACCCTGAACAAATCTTGTCCTGTTAACATTTCTGAAATTACACTTTATTATATTCACCATTAGAAATGTACAGTAAGTCATCTCTTTCAGATGTTGAAAAAATGTACAGGTTTCAGAAGCTGCACATTCAACTAAGTGTCAAAGTCAATATGTCCCACTGAACAAAGCATGGTAACCAAAAAAAAGCACCTTTTGGAAAGGTACAAAGATACACTTCTCATTTTTAAAACTACATTGCTAACAGTCAAAATATTAAGAATCAAAGTTAAAAACCATGTGAACCAGACAGACTTTAAAAAAATCAACATAGCAACTGTTGAAAAAACATGTTCGCCAGGATTTCCAATGCCAGACAGTCAAGAATACATCTAAGTTGCTGGAGGAACTGACAGCTCAACACCCACACAATACCCTACATCTGCTTCTTGGTTTTTATCTGTTAAAGCATTCCAGAAAGTCAAAACAGGAAGACATACCATTTCAACCCAACTGAGAAACTCCCCATTAGCTGTTATAAATGGGCAGGGGCAAGGGGGAGGGGGAAACACCAGAATAGTAAAAACATGAAACAAATGAACAGTAGTTGTCTGATGAGCAAACAAATGGGACAAAAAATTGTTTATAAAGACACCAATGCTAAAAGATGTTCTAACAGATGCCCATAACCGCACATTTCTACATGTGACAACACAACCTCAAATTGAATGAAGTGTGGACATTTCATTGGTGGCCTTATAATTTCTGGTATATACCATAGAAAGAATACCAAGTTAAACCCCTCCCCATGTTTTATTTAAATGGTACCACCAAAGTAGAAAATAGCATTCACAATCACACAACTTGCTCACCTGAGAGCATTTAAAGGTGATCTAAAGTTAGATTCAGTTTAGTTAAAATAATAAAATGTAAGAATTCATCAAAAGGAGGCTTTGCACTAGATGTTTACTTTGATTTGCCACATTCACGCAAGTCCAAAATTATCAAAACAATTTTTCCTTCTCCATCAGGTCTAATACCTGAAGCTTCAAACAAAGTTACCCAAAGTCTGGGCAACATGGGCGTTCTATATGTTGACACCAAAACATGTAAAAAAATAAAAAGAATTGCAAAGTAGCTCTATTAGTAAAAATATTACTGCTTTTGGTTTTGAAGAAAAAAACAAACAGCAATGCTGCTGCATTGGTCATCCATTATGAAATTGTGGCAGAGTTTGGGTTCTGAAGCTTCTGGCTCATGGCCTGATCACCATAACATTAGTTTACATTCTCCATCCAGCCATGCTTGTGTCTAAGTTTCCCATTGCCATATTCGGATTTGGATTGTTGGAATATCCACCTCCTCCCATACCGCCATAACCTGCAATTGGAAAAAAGACAACTAATTGAGAAGTTTTTCCCGATTTGCATTTGCCTCAAACTCCAAGCCCCGACATTAAATTTAGATTACATAGGTATTTCTGCATAAAAGGAGGAAGCATAGCCTCATGAGCCACTCATGAGTCCTGAATATGGCCAATGAATTGTAGATAAGCATTAATTTCAAGCAATTATGAGCTCCGCCTATAACCATGACATTCGCAACTAATTCTCCCAAAAGCTTTGATGGCAAAGGAAAGTTACTCATCAATACTTGGGGACCAAATTTCAGTTACAAGGACCTGCACTTACCAAATCCACGTGCGTTTCCAGCATTTCCATATCCACCATAGCTATTTCCCATATTTCCATAGCTATTTCCCATACCCTGGCTGTTATGCCCATAGCCTCCTTGATTGCCTATGCATCAAAAACAAAATTGAAATTTAGATGTTTCAATCTTTCTCCACCTTTAAGATTAATCACCAAACTGCTCCCCTGTCTATGCCAATCACTTGATGCTGCTTCCAGGCAGTGCCCAAAAGCAGTGATCCAAATAAAATGGCATTTTCAATCATCCTCTGCTGAAACCAAGCAGTTAATATGATCTCTACAGCTGGTCATTTCTGTACTGTGCTCATCCACATGCTAGTTACCCACATTCAACAGCAAGATGCTTGCCTGGAGAAATCTCAAAGCACAGAGACAAGCATGCCTTAAATTGAAGTACTATTCGTTAGCCAAGGTGCAGCTAAGCTGGAGAAATTTAATGATTAATTTAGGCAAGAATTAATTTGAAAAAAATTCAGTGGAGCAAACTACTGAATCTAATGCAATGAGGACTACACTCATTTACATTATCCACCTAGCACCCATGCTTTAGCCATCTGCCCCCCTCACTTATAACCCAATGATTGATTTGGTTAGCACCAGTAAAATTGTCACCTGGAAGCTAATTTGCACCAAATTGAAGTCTTTACAACAATGAAGTTGTAGAGAGATTGTTGTACATCTAGTCACCAACATTCCATAGGTGTAGCAGATAGAGATAGTTTAGCATTGGTTAACAGAGCAATGATCCTGACAGTATTTTTTCAATTAGAAGTCAACACTGAAGTAAATATGATTTGATGGGAGATTGTTACTATGTTGAAAACATTGATAAAATCAGAAAACTGGATTCCTCCACCTGTTGTCAATGCATTCATAATCAGACCACCTAAAATCTGCACTTAGATTTTGTGGACCAGAGTTTAATCATATTAACAGATGTTGCATGCCAGTCATAATGGACATTTAATGTAACTTAATTCAATCAATATAGAAATGTCAGAATCTGAAAAGAATTACCTGCTGCATAATGGTCCATACCCATGCCCATAGCACCCATTCTGTGATTTCCATAACCGCCAGGCCCACTTCCCATATTGGCAGTTGAATCCAGGAACAACTCAATATACCGATGTTCTAAAGAAAAAATTCAGTTAATAAGACCATACAATAATTTAAGATCAGTCATTTGGCGTTCAGTTTCAGAATAGGACCATGACAAAACCAATTAACTCAAAAATATCTCGATGTTTTCCCAAAGCAGAAAAATACAAACATTTGTTGCACAATTTCAGCCCTTACCGAAGTAAAGAATTCCAACACTAAGATCTTGCAATTGATGAGACAAGATACTTGTCAGATTGCCCTGACAAATCAAAAATCAACCTTAAAGAGCAAGATGCAAACATGTAAACTCAAATAAAGAGCAAAAATTGCTGACATCCAGAACTTAAGCAGCATCCATGAAGAAAATTATCTGCAGAGATCTGTTGAAAAGTTAACAACCTACTATAGCTTTAAATTTAGGATAAATAAAGGGGTCATGTCACTTGTTCTGGAGTCTGCCTGACAGTAAGCTTGGGTGGCTTGATTATTAAGAGCTCAAAGGATGGCTCAGATTGTTTTACTGAGGTGGTTGTGCAAGATATTTAAAGCTTGGAAATCATGAGCAGCAATCTCATTATACCATGATTGGGCCCAGAGTCACCCCAAAGGTGTCATAGTTATAAACAGTGACGCTGTAATTATTGATTTACTTCGAAGATGAAAGGAAGTTGGAATCGAGGGCAATTAATTAGCATTTCTACTCTGACACAAAGCTAATATATTTCCTGTTGCCATGGGGAAAGAGGGGCAAGGAAACCATTTTGAGATTAGGTTACACGTTTCCCAACAAATCCATGAACATCTCAGACAGCAGTATTGTCATGTGGTCTGCAGCCAATGCAGGGATAGAGAAAAGTAGCCAGGCCTACACCATAAGCAGAGAAACCAGTGACTATTGTTCACCACATGGAATGCTGGTGGAAGCATAAAGATTGACAGCAGAATCACTAAGGATTTACATGAGGTAAGAAAATTCACCTACACTTGGAACTAGAGGAAGGGATCTAGAGGCACAGGAAAAGGGAGTTCTGGGATTATAACTTCCCAGCTGGATAACAAGAACAAAGTAAGCCGAAAGATAATCTTAAACCAATTCCTGGATAAAGATATATCCACTTCTCAGCGTAATGTATTACTGTAGTGGAAGATTTTTGGGTGTGCTAATTTTAAAAAAAAATTCATGGGATGTGGCGTCACTGGCTAGGCCAGCATTTATTGCCCATCCCAACTGCCCCTCTTTTTCCTCCAGAGGTCATTTAAGAGTCAACCACATTGCTGTGGGTCTGAAGTCACATAGGCCAGGCAAGGACAGCAGATTTCCTCCCCATAAGGACATTAGTCAGCCAGACGGATTTTTACAACACATCGGCAATGGCTTCATGGTCATCATGAGACTTGATTCCAGATTTTTGTTGAATTCACAATTTCATCATCTGCCTTGGTGGGGTTTGAACCTGGGTCCCCAGAGCATTACCCTGGGTCTATGGAATACCTGTCCAGTGAAAATACCAATATGCCACAGCCTCCCCCGAGAATTAAATGGGGAATCTCTTTTCTGTAGTAAATATTAGTTTTCCATGAAACACAATGGTTTTCAGTTATTTGTAAAAGTTAAAATAGTGAAATCTTGATGTGTCTTTTTTTCAGCTTGTAACTGGAAGTTTGAATTTTTCTTAGAAAGGCTCTACAGAGATCATACCAATATATAAACAACAGACCTGATCCGTATAATGTTGGTACAACTAGTACGATGAGCTTGTTTGAAAACAAACTAAATGTTCACTCTTTCATTGATTTTAGAAAACACTGTTGGTAACATGGTACTCATTCCTAATGCGGCACACAATAAATTACTCACGCATGTGTGCTTTATCTTTAGACATAGCAGCAACCGCATCTTCATGAGTAGCAAACTCAACATCAGCCTCTCCAGTCAGACGACCATCAGAACCATATTCAAAGTTGATCTTTACAGGAATCAGTGGTGAAAAAAACTATAGGAAACAGAAGTTGCAGTTATAAATAGCACAAGTACAATATTTATTACATAATTCCCATGAAAGAAAAACATATGGTTATTGGCAATGTTCAATGTGAGGATTACTGGTGCTGGAAATAATTTGATTTTGGGCTCTTCATCTGTACTGAGCTTTGCCAGGCCAAGTATAACTTACTCATATATAATCTAAATCAGTGATAAATATGCTGATACAAGCAAAGAGCTGACCAATTTATTACTCAGCTCTGTCTGTGCTACAGTCACATCAGGAACCAAAAATATATATTAATTTTCATAATCTGACAAGTAAGAAGCTTACTTGCAGCAGCGGGCTTCAGTTTGTCAAGTGAAAAAACAGTACAAGAATGAATTGAACTTCAAATCCTCCTCTCCATGTATAATGTACTACAGGAGTATAACATTAGAAAATAAACATGATAAAGGAATTTTTTTTGTTCCCAAGATCTGATTTGTCTAGCAGTTTTCAATTCAACCTAGTCTCCCACAACAAACATTTACGAATGAATATGATTCCCAAAAGTCACTTACGTCAGCAACATCTCCTTCAGAAGCTCTGAAGGGCAATCCTCTCATGTGTACATAATGACCTGTACCGTTTTGAAAAAGAGGACCAGCATCTCCTGCTCCACCATAACCACGGCTGCCCATGCCTATATTTCAAGAATATTCAGTCATACATGTGTACACATCAACTCCATAAACAGGTTCTCAAGACAGCTTACTTATTCTTAAAACACAAGTTCAAAGCATCCTTGGCATGCAATTCCATTAGAAATTAATTTAGTCCATGGGTAAAAAAAAAATGATTTTTGTTCTACAGCAACTTTATCAGAACCCACATGTCAAAAGCATTAACAAACTTGGTTAGTTTGAATGCCAAGTCTTATTTCCTCTAAGCAAAAGCGTAGACCAAAAACTTCCTTCTCCTACCTCTATCCATCATTCCGCCACCTCTGGAATTATGCCCATATGCATCACGGCCATAACCATAGTTATCATTGTAACCATAATCATCAAAGTTGCTGTAACCTAGGGAGAAAAATAAATTTAGCCGTCTGACATAAACACAAGTTGTACCCAGCTAGACTTGCATTCCCTTAAAAGTAATTTCTATGATCTACTGATGTAAATGCCTTTGATTTTAAAGGCAGGTTCATCTAGAAAGAAACTATATTTGCACCAGATCTCTTATAGATGGGATAAAGTATTCATGGACTTAAATGGATCACACTAAATAAATTTACTATGTAATCAGTAACCCATTTAAATTTAATTAGTTCAAAATTTGCCAGGGGAATCAATGACCACAAAGAACTTTCCATGCTCTTACCTCCACCATATGCGGATCCTCTGCGCGCACGGTCAAACATATCTCCTCTCATTGGCCCTGGACCACCATAGCCACTTCGTCCACTTCCCATTGGTCTATCATAGGGTCCTGGTCGCTGTCCCATTAACCTTCTTGGAGGATCATGATAAGCTCGAACCTCACCTCTACTGCTCCTGAAGATTTCAATATACCTAAACAGCCACAATGAATATATTTACTGCATGGCTTTGATTATATTTTAAACTCAATGATAAAACTGTTAAATCTCATGTGTAGATTGCTCTGGTGAAAAGAGTTTCAATTTCAGTTATTTCCCCAAGCACACATTTCAAAGTTGCGATAGAAAATTCAAAGCATTGAATAAGCAATTCTGAAGCTGGCTCTTAATTATGAAAATATCCATTCATGGAGGCTTAAGGAAAAGTAGACAGACGGTCATCACTAACATTCATTTTGGAACCAGACTTGAATGTCAAGGCAAACAGCATACTTCAAAGATCGGGAATGTGCTTTACACCACAGGTAAATAATGCTTTTGAAACATGGCAATGCCAGAAAGCAGGTGTTATAGGTGGTGTATACTTTTAATGACAATTAAGCACACTTGTGCATACTGAGTTAATTGATACTTAAAATTTTCAAACATCTTCAGCCATTATACCACAGCACCATTTGAGTGGAAATAAGTGGCAGGTTGATCCACTATAATTGGAAGGCACCTTGATAAAGCCACTTAATGTGATTAGTTAATGACCTCTAAATTCACAAAGCACAGTTAAGTTAGCTTTTCACCAGAGCAATCAGTCTACTTCAATTAAAAATGCAGATCTTAGCAAAATTGAGATTAATTTAAAGACTTTAAAATATGGCAGCTATGAAAATTTTGCAATTATCTGCCCATCATTTAGAGTAAAAAAAATGTCTGACTTGCACTAGCACAAATTGGAACCATGAGAGGGACCAGTTAAATTAAAAACAGCAGGTGGTTTCAAAGGTATATCAGTGTTACTTAAAGACTGATAACAATGGAAATATCCATTTACCATTACTTGCAGTAGTGAAAGCCTTAACCACATATGGCACAGCTCACTGGGCACCAAGCGATGGGTGTTCTGCAATTCCACCAAATTATGAAGTCAGCCAAGTGCATGCTCCATATTTATCTTAATGGTACTCTGCCATTTGAAACCAGATGAATCAATCAGAAAGCTCAGAGCAAGCAAGTCACCTGGCTACTCAATAGGGTTGGAGAAACTATATTCTCAGAACGTATGCCTCATTAAGGAAAAAACGCTAGCTGCACTTAAAATTTCTTGGATTTAAGAGGGATACACCTTCCCAGATGGAAGGCCATGCAGTATGCAATCTTGATATCTATTTTGGAATTCTGGAATCCAGTATGCCATTGCATACCAGTAAAGTTTGAGCAAATGAAGGGTTTTAGAGGACACTGCAAAGAAAAAGCACTCCCAAAATTGGTTCAGTCACTTAATCTGACGGACTGAAACCTATGTAACTGGTCTCTCCAAAACTCCAATGTGAAAATCCCAAGCTACATGCAATAAGGCATCAAGTCAGACATTTGTTTTATAAAATACAAAGCTTAGTACAACACAAGCATTTGGGACGAATTTCACCAATTGGCTAGTTATACCGACGCTTCTGAACGCAAATCAGAATACTGATTTCAGTGCAATACATTTCTACTGGAGAATAGAATATATAAAAATCAGCAAGCCAACTAGTCATCACCTTCCCATTAGGTTAGATGAAGACAGAAGCCTGGAATGCTGGGTGCGTCAAGCACTAAGCTGATAAAATTCTACAAATGGGGAAAAAATTTCCAACAATTGTCAAATTGGTTTGTAAATGTTACAAATTTTTTGTATATGTTTTGTATTACTGCACTTTGTATATGTATTTTAATTAATCCAAATATACCAAGGTATTATTTTAAAATTGGGTCAAATTGAAGCGATTGTCATTTAATGTTTACATCTATTAATCCTAAACTGTAGGGCCCTCTCCATGGACAATAAAAGCTTCACAAACTTAGCATTAAAATAATTTTGGCTAATACTGGCCTGGTAGATCACTACCATTCATAATCAATCATTTTTCAAGTCATATATATGGAGGGCCCTATAGTATAGGACATATTTTACACAATTTAGAAAAATCAGTTGAGTCCCCACTCAAGTTTTCCAATGGCGTGTGGGAGGTTCGACTATTTTCTCTGCAAAAATGGATGAATTCTGCAACCTGAACAAGTGGGCTTAAAGACGTATGAGCCACCCTTCCGTCCATCCCCACCTGTGCCCTATTCTTTCCTTGTGTTTCCCCAGTGCTTTTTCAGCTATCTCCTTTGATGCAAACTGCACGAAGGCTTCCCCCGTGCTTCTCCCCTGGTAGTCCACCGGCAATGTTATCCCATTTGGCACGATTTCCAACCCTTCAACCCAAGGACAAATACCCCACAAGGGGAACAATATTAAAAATTGAAACATTCCTACTCATACACATACTACAGCATATCAATATTGAGTACTGATATCAGAATTGACTAATGAGGCAAATGGCTGCAGAATGCTATTTAAATAAAGCAAAGATCCAACAAAAAAGGCTTGCTCCTTTTTAAAACCAAAGCTTTTTAAAACAGGGACATTATATAGCCAATTTGGCAACATGAATTACATTTCACAGTATTAAATAGTGACTACACAGCCAAACTAGTGAGACAAACACTATGGAATTGCTGTAGTATTGTACAAATTGGTTCAACATCACATTTACAATGGAAACCAAGACTGAATTTCAAAATATTAAAAATTAGGAAACTTATGAAACAGTAGTGCAACAGAAGGTAGTGTTCATTTGAACTTATGGGAAATTATGAATCAGATAATTGAGTTAAAATTAAACTATACAGATAACTAAATCTCAAACCACTGTGACCACCAGGATTAAAACTCTGGACATGAAATAGTTTGGATTTATAACCACATGACCAGAGAAGAAGTCTGAGTCTCACTTGCTTTGTTCATGAAGAAACACGGTTGAAATGTGACTTTCTTCATTTCACATCAATACAGACCCACCTGCAAGTCAAGGCCTCATATCTGTAGGTCTATGTAAAAATGCCTCCCACTTCCTTTCTATAGATTCTATGTAAGCCAATGAAGGCTGAACAGAACTTCAGTATATTCGCACAATTACCACAATTAACAGCCTGCTAGTTTTGGTTGTAGAAAAATCAACAATGGCAGTAAACAACTAATGCTACAATTTAGGAATTGTATAAACAGCCACTCAATTAACAAGCAATGCTCATTAAGCCAGCAACTTCAGCTAGCTTCATGTAGAACTGAAGCTATTGTTTGGTAACAGAACCCAATAGCTGGGATTTAATTGTTTAAATCATACAAAAATGGAAGGGCATCAAGCTTCACTATCAAAGTTTAGTTAGGATCTTTTTGCTTTAGGTAATTCACACTATGCAGCCAGTGCATTCACCAAGCAAACTCTGCGTCAATACACCAATTTAGCATGGTCTTAAAATATAAGAGTCCACTTACATTATAGGCTGCGAGTTACTGACTGTGAAGAAATAGTTAGCAAGGGAATTGATCCAGTTACCAACCCAAAAGCTAAGTGACTGAACTGTACTCTTACTGAGCTTGGCTTGGTCAAATGCAGCCCTATTTTTCTAGCATGTTCAATTACACGATAATATCTGCAACACAATTTCAACTCAGCCAGGTTATCTACTGAAAATCCTGATACAGGAATTCCATGCCAGATCCCCAAAGTACCAGCAGGTTGAATCAAATCAGCAGCTGAGTCTCACAACCCAGGAAATAGTTCCTTAACTGCTACTCTATGCCAAATAACCCATCCCAGCCAGGACTCTCTGAACTGTTATCCCTACGGGATTAGGTAAGGGAGACAAGGGCAACTTGGGGCTCAAGATGCTCCCACAGCAGTTGAAAGCCTTGCTGACTCTCACCATGAAGTTTCATGCATGAAAAGTGGCCATTTAAGCAAGGAACCAGACATGAATGTAACACAAAGCAGTTGGCACCTTCAGTTGGAGGTGGTGGAAGAGGGAAATGGAATTAAAACCAGCAGGACCATGATGAAATTTTGTTTTAAATTTCCCCCGTTCTAATATCAAGGCTTTGTGGTTGGGAGAGGGGGATTTTATTTTGACTACTGCAACATTCTAATCCAGTTAGAAATTCTTCACAGCCAGTAACTGCAGTAATTTGTAGTGCTGAGACATCAGTAGCACAACTTAAAATCTTAACACAATTTGTATATCAGTAGAAACTGTTTTAAACTGATGTCAACATGGAAATAAAAGAACCCAATTTAAGGGACAGACACCCATTTTAGGTTTTCATCCCTTCTGCGGGTCTTCCCACTTTTAGGCACGAGAAGCCAGAGGGCAGGCAGACAGTCAACATGACTATGAAGCCAATGGCTCAAGGTGCAGAAACCCAGGTTACTCTTCCTCTGTATGGAGAAAGAGCCTGGTCTTTGGTGAATACTTCCCACCATTGGCAAAGGTGGGCTTGAAAACTCCATGGGAATGGTAAGCACATGTCTGCATCTACCACTCCATGGTGCAACACAGATGCCAAATTATAGCACGACTGTACCACTTAAACCCAGAAACTTAAATCTTGACTGGACACAAACACATCAAAGGAATAGTTTAGAATGTCAGCACTGCTGTTCAATCAGAAGCTGCATTGCAATACTAGAATTACACAATTCAAAGCAAATACTGGTGTTAAATTTGTGTCTAAACATTTGTAATACTCCATACAAATTAGCAGAAAAAATTCAAACAAATGAAGGTTGGAAGATTACATCTGGCAATAAGGCTGAATTAACTTCTGTAGTTAATAAATTTTTCAATTAACAAGTTATTGAAAAAATTTTGCACACAAGATTCTAAACTATTCCTTCAAATGCTAATAAAATTATAAGTCACCCTTTATATTACTGGCTCACAAGATTGGACTCAAGGATTAACTTTTGGGGGGGGAAAAAATCAATTCTCATCCTCAAAATGGAAAAGCAAAATTACTAATTTTAAGGCAGTGGCCCAATGTGTCTTTAAAAAAAAAAGTAAAAATTTTGCTAGCTTTTCATCAACGAATGCAACCTACACCCTAAAATTAACGAGATAATTCACCTTAAAACCTACACATGCTTTGGGAACTTGGTCCAACTAGCTTTGCCGGGACTATGGAGCTAATTTGTGACCCCTGCTCAAAACTGCAACCAAAATCCCCACAACCAACCAACTTCGTTTTCTTTAGACTGCATGGTTACAGCAATTGCATTTCTTAAGCAAGAAGAATTGTCTTTATTGTAAATCACTGTCCTAAGTTGCAAACTGTCAAAGGCATTGAACTATTTTTGTTAAAGAATCTTTTTTGGAACAAAAAAAACCCTTGTGCCCAATTCTATGTGCCACTCTACCAAGTCACGAAATGATCATTTGGCTATTCCACCACCCCTTCATCTACAGAAATTTGCATTGAACAGCCTTGCACATTAATGCAAAGCACAAAACCATTGGACAGGCTATCCAAAGCTATATAAATGCTCCCCAATCCTTCCCTAATGAAAGTAATCTATCTTAAAATTACTGTGACATTAGCACATCAGACCCACATGCCCTACTTGGTGTTCCATTATGGGAGAAAGTAAAAAAGGTACCTGTGAAAAACTGCAAAATTTCCTCTTTGCTGCAGCCAAAGGGCAAGCCTCTAAGGCGCACTGTTCCATCACTCGTTGACTCAGTTTGATTTGGGTTAGCATGCTTTAGTGCCCAGTCCATTTCAGTGGCTTTAGTCTCAAAAACTGTGAACATAAGTTGTAAATGCTAACATTGAACAAACATTCCTGCAAAATGTCAAAGGTGAAGAGAAAAAAAAGACAACTGAAGCCCATCTCCCCTAGCCAAGCATTCCCATTTTAATATTCATTGTATGAGAAGATCACTAATATTTCCAAACACCACCCTCTCTGGTAGATGACTCAAAGAAAACTAATAGTTTTCACAAGTTCAATTAGTCCGCATCCCACAATTCTGGTCTGGATTAAGTATTTGAGAGACTTTAGCTTCTTTCTAGACAGTTTATGTAAACAGCTCAGTTTTTTACCTTTCGCCCAAGTTTGTTGCTTTTCTCTAGTCTTCAATGTAAATCTTTGCAGAACAAGGTTATGAGAATTAAACATTCACCAACGTGAACTGCAAAGTCAATTCTATTACTCGTCTCACATTCCCCAGCTAAGTCTCCCATTGCCTGGTTAATTGCTGTGCACACACTCAAATTTCCAAACAATGATGACTGCGGAACCCTTAATTTGCCATTTCTTTGCCCAACTGCCTCCAAATACTTGCATTTGACATCGCTTATAAAAGGTCAGAAGTGGGGATGTTTGCTGATGATGGCACAATGTTAGAAAATAAGAACAGGGCCATTCAATATGATAATGGCTGTTCCTCTATCTCAATGCCATACTCCCACTCTCTCCCCATACCCCTGGATGCTTTTAGTCTAGAAATCTATTTCCTTTGTAAATATATTCAGTGACTTGGCCTACACAGCCTTCTGTGCTAGAGAATTCCACAGGTTCACCACCCTCTGATTGAAGACATTTCTCCTCATCTCAGTCCTAAAGGGCCTAACGCATATCCTGAGACAGACTCCTGGTTCTCAACCCCTGCAAACAGAGGAAACATCATGCCTGTATTCAGCCTGGCCAGCCCTGTCAGAAGTTTATACATTTCAATGAGATCCACCCCACCCCCCTCATTTTTCTAACCTCTTGTGAATACAGGCCCAGTCGGCCCAATCTCTCATATGAAAATGCTGCCATCCGAGGAATGAGTCTGGTGAACATTTACTACACTCCCTCTTTGGCAGGTATATCCTCTCACTTAAGGAGACCAAAACTCCACACAATATTCCAGGTGTGGTCTCACCAAGGCCCTGTATAGCTGCAGTAAGATATCCTTGCTCATGTACTTAAGTCCTCTTGCAATGAAGGCTAACATACCATCTGCTTTCTAACTGCTTGCTGTGCTTGCATGCTTGTTTTCAGTAATGGGTGTACAAGGACACCCAGGTCCCTTTGTATATCATTTCACAAACTACCACCATTTAAATAATACTCTGCCACTCTTTCCCACTGAAGTGGATAACTTCACACTTACTCACATTATTCACCATTTGCAACTCATAACAAAGCAGCCTGTGCCCATATACAGCAAGACCCGGGCGACATTCAGGATTAGGCAAGAAGTGGCAAGTAACATCCACACCACAGCTGCCAGACAGTGACCAGCTCCAACAAGGAAATCTAATCATTTCCTCCCCATGACATTCAATGGCATTGTCACTGAATTCCCCACTATCAACATCCTAGGAGTTATCACTGACCAGAAAATGAACTGGACCAGCCATATAAAGACTGCCTACAAGAACAGGTGATAGGCTGGGAATTCTATACAGTAACTCACCTCCTGATTCCACAAAGCCTGTCCACCATCTACATGGCACAAGTCAGGAGTGTGATGGAACACTCTCCACTTGCCTGGATGAGTGCAGCTCCAACACTACTCAAGAAGCTCCACATCATCCACAACAAAGCAGCCCACTTGACTGGTAGCACATCCACCACCTTAAACACTCCCTCCACCACCACACTGCCAGTGACAACAGCGAGTACCGTCTACAAGATGCTCTGCAGCAATTCACCATGGATCCTTCGAGATGACCTCCCAAACCCACGGCCTCTAGAAAGGCAGGGGCTACAGATCCAAGGGCGTACAACCACTGCGATTTTCCCTCCAAGACATATAACATCCTGACGTGGAACTATAATCACCACTCATTCACTGTCGCTGGGTCAAAGTCCTGGAACTCACTTCATAACAGCACTGTTGGTGTATCTACACCACAAAAACGGCAATAAATGCTGCCCTGGCCAGCAATACCCACATCCCATGAAAGAATGAAAAAAAAAGTTTAGATGGTCTAATATGCAATTCGGTGTCACTCTAGGAAAGGGCATCAAGTACTGACCATCCACTACAGTACTCAGCCAGAATCTCAAATTTCCCTTTAAGCTAATTTCATCATATTTATGGCTTATTTTAAATGCCCCATTACTAGAGAGATTAACAGGACTATTGCCAAAACTAGAAAGCGCAAAAAGCCACACGATCAATACTTTCATGTCCTTAACCAAAGCTTCAAAGCTGCAAGGGTGGTTAATAAGCTCATATCCTAAATCTACATTGGCAGCTTATTTATCAAGTTTCTGTTGCATAGAAATTTGCACAGCCTGCTCCTCTGGTGAGATTCCCTTATTTTTCCTATGCTTTACAGCAGTGTAATAGGTCTGAAGAAACTTTGGCTTAGATTTGACACTCAAATTTTGTCTGCTTCCAATGATAATTTGCATTGATAGTGCCTTTAAATTAGTAAAACATTCTAAGCCAGGAGTGTGCTCATACAAAATTTCACATTTCACCATAGTGGTCAGAGTCAGAATGAGATAGGTTTTAAGGAACATTTGCAAAGGAGAGAGGAGGCAGAGAGGTTTAAGGCAATTTCAGAATTAAGGACCTCAGCAGCTGGAGGCCTGTTATCAAATGAGAGTGCCAAGAAGCAGCTGTCTTGCAGGTTTATAGTGCTGAGAAGTTTAGAGATGTGGAGGTGAACTTTGGAGGAATTTTAAACATAAAAGGTGCTGCTGGAATAATGTAGATCAGCAAAAAAAGGTATTGGAAGAACACGACAGTGCAAGTTAGGAAATTGAGACCAAAATTCAGACAAGCCCAAACTTATGGATGGTGGAAGACAGGAGGCCAGGCAGCAATGTGCTTAAGTTAAGCCCACCCAATAGAACCCAAATACTACTTTGAGATTCCAAAATCAAAAGCTGTTGCTTCCATTTTCCTCCTGACTCTGATTGCTTCAGGATATAAGAACCTGCCACAATAAACAAAGGCTTCTATCGTATCAACTGATTGTTTAAAATGTCAGCTTACCTTCAATATATCTATGGCCCATGCTTTCCCGGTCCTTTGCAAGGGCACGTTTTACATCTTCCTCAGTTTCCAGCTGAACAAAAGCTTCACCACTTGGACGGCCTTCTCTTAAATAGGTGAAGTGTATTCCACCAGTTCCATTTAATATCTTGCAATCTAAAGGCAGCACACATGATTTACCAAATTATTATCATGCTACACTGGGGAGGGGAACAGGAAGCAAGAAAGGATTTAAAAATACCAAAGGCATTGTAAAGCAAATACATGTGCTTATAACAAAAACACAGGGCATTGTGTTAATTGCAAGTCAATACTGAAGATTTAGGCATCCAACAAACAAATCACCACCCCAGCCTCTAAACGCAAGTAGTTAACCCTTCACAGTAACCAAAATCTTTAACTAATACTAGCATAAAATGTATTGCCTTTAGTTGCAAGATCAGAATGTATTGAAATTCATCAAACTTCCCAAGCAGCTAGTGCACCTTCCAAGGCCACATGTGGGTAGGGGATGGAAGGATGCAGGCAAACAGGGTATAGGATTGCACTGGAAAGCAGTAATGCAGGCTGGACTGACTTGCAGACAACCAGAAACATGAAGTTCAGAACCAGTTCAAATTCAGCTTCATTTGAACACCTAACAGGAACTTAAGATTTGATCATTAAACTGTATGATATAATTACACATTTTAAACAGGAACAGACAAGCAAGGATGAAGCTAAAGCAAAGACTTCATGACAGCCTGGTGAAAAATGTGATGGATAGAAAAATCACACCCTCTGCCCAGACTGCCAAAAGATGAGAAGTGAGGTGTTCTACTGCTCAATTTTGGTTACAGAAAAGATTTGGACCTAGGAATCAGAAGTGCAATTTCACCATCTGCAAACAAATCGACAGGGGGTATAGCTAACTCAAAAGGAAGAATGCAATTAAATACAGCAAGGTATTAATAAATCCATGTGTGATTGGCAAATAAATTTAATAAAGAAATGTTAGGTGGTACATTTTGGTAGGAAGAGCAATAATCTGAATGGGGTAGAAGAGTAAAGGACCCAGAGGCATAGTGTCAACACCGCCAGAAGCAAGAGGCTATAAAAAAGCTAACCAAGCATCGGACTCATGAGCGATAAAAATGAAAAGTCAACATTAAACTTGTCTTTAAACTTGGTTAGACAGCACCCAGGAGAGTGTTGTTCACTGCAGTAGTCTTCCCATTATAAAACAATATCGAGTCACTGGAGATGATGCGAAAAAGATTCATATGAGATGATGATGTAGTCATCAGGGAAGTCTTAACAGGCTCTCATCTTAAAAGTAGGCTGAGGGGGTGACCTGATTGAAGTCTTTGATATAAAGAAAGGGGTTGCAATGGTGGACAGAAAACCTATTCATGTTGGGGAATGTTAAATCATAACTACCAGATAGGCACTAAATTTTAATAGGGGACTCAGGAAAAACATCTTTAACCAGAGTAGCCATGACAGTGAGGAAAACAGCTGCTGTTCCTCAGTGCTTCTAACCTCAACAAGATTTTCAAAACATATTTTTACACCCTCAGACACTTATGTTTAGTTTTAACACTCGTGTTACTCCCAACAAAATAAAGAATTTGTTTGAATTGCTACATGCACTAAAATTTGGCCTAATTATCAAAACATTCAGGGCTATTGTTATTCTCCACAAAAGCAGCTAACAGTGAAGACAGTTCTCAAGCAAATTCATAGCCGAGACTCAAATCACTTTTAAAAATGATCCAAACTGCAGCAGCTTTTGCAACGTGAAGTAATAGTGGCTCCTTTCAGTTAGTCACATGTAAGTACAATGCACCCAGGAAGAAAAGACTATACTTTAAACATGAGTATTGTTTAGAAACAAGCAATTTTCACATTAAAATGAATGTCAATGCACATGTTAAAGGAATGTTTAGTATAAGGATTAACTTTGTCCAGAAACTCCTGTCCCTTTTAAATTCAAGAGATAAAGCCCCAATTGCATTACTTTTGCCAGCCAATTAAATTTCTAAAATTTGCTCCCAGATAATTCAAACTTGTAAATCACCCTCAACTTAAGAATTCTACTTTTCCTTAAAGCCTAAATCATTCAGATGAATTCACAAAACCTGAGAAGAAGTGTAACACTTCATCAGCTGTGCAGGACCATGGGAGCCCACGGACACGGACAACAAAATCTTCATCCATTATAATGTCTGAATCACTATTCTCTCAGAAACAAAGTCTGTAAAAGAAAAATCAAAGTTTGATTAAAGAGACAACATTTATTTAGCACTTTTCACATATTTCAGGCTAACCCAAAGCACATTACAGCCAATGAGGTACTTTTGAACTGGAGGTACACGACACAAAGTGGATTCATCATATCAATAAAGAAAAAATACATAACATAAGGATCACATCACAATTCTAACACCAGAGTTAAAGTAAACAAGTCTGGACAAAAAAAAAATGCGTTATGACTTGAGAAAATAGTATTACTGAAGACATGGATTTAACTAGACCTAGTACTTTAAACTAATACCTAGACAAGCCAAGTGAAACTTTATATTTACAAATACAGTGAAATATTATTAACAGTATTAGTTTGGAGATGTGCTTAAATCAACCATCTCGTGACAAAGTGGCAGGCATTTGGACTTTTAATTTAACTTGTTTTAATTCATTTAACTAACGTTGAGAATAAAATTCACCCATTCGTCAATGAATGAAACCGTAATCACTGTCCTAGTTTTTTTTTTAAAAAGAGGTGAAGCGACCTTCAAGTGTTATAATTGAGCGGCAGTAACGGCCATACAGTCTCAGGTTCGTAGAGACTCACAATTGATGCCTTAGACGATCAAATAGCCGAGCCACAGCCACCCTGGTAGTTCTGACCACGCTACAGAGAATGAAACGGGTCAAATCTGTGGCGCCCTACTTCAGTAGGGGGGGGGGGGGGGAGGGGAAAAAAGAGCATTAAAATGTCTCCCAAGTCCGTCAGTTTGCCTTAAATTGTGGATCCCGGCCACTCAGGAGTCTGGGTCGCAAACGACCTCACGCTGGGGGGCGGGGGGCCGAACACGGATCGGTGAAGAGCAACTGTCCCCGGACACGAGGTGGGGGGGGGGGGGGAGCCTTCCGAAAGCGGGAAACTCTATCGCGCTTCGCCGGCCTGCCACCAACCCTCGTGTCGCTCGGCTATGGACAGATTAAAAAGCTGGAAAGTGGCAGAATAGAGGAGAAAACACATCGGGCTTTCCTGCCTCCTTAAAACCAAAAGTGCTGAGCCAGGAAACGAGAACTACAAAACTAAAACCGCCGCCAGCGTCCATTACAAAACAAACAACCCGAACAAACGCGAGTAAAATGGCGGCCGTGCTTCGCAACGGCCTCGTGTTCCACAATACCCTCTCCCTCCGCTCCCCACACCAACACTCCCATTTTTGAACAAAACTCAACACAAAGGGATCAGGTCAAAATTACTGACTCAAAAATAGCTGCGAATCCCCCAAACCTGGTAGTTAACCAGCGCAGAAGCGATGTTTTTTCCTCCTTTACCTGCAGCTCCTGACTCCCTCGCTCCTCTCGCTCTCACTCCCTCCCTCAATAGGACGATAGCCCTCCTACTGACGTCACCCACCGGAAACAAACCGAATTGTGCCGTCAACCGCCACGGTTTTATGACGAATTAAGATTTCCCGCCCCCCACCCTCCCCCCCTCCCCCGTCGTCGCAATTTGTTAGTGAACTTTTAATGCATCGAAGGCAGGAAAGTTCCCCACTTTTCCAACGGCATATTATTTTTAAAAATTGTTTACCATGAAATATTCGCAAATTTTTAACACCGGACATAAAGCCCGCCCCCTTCCCCCACTCTGATTGGTCACTGTGGTAAGGCGCTAGGCTCGCCATTCGCTCGTCCCCGCGTCAATGAAATGTCGTGTATTTTGCAGAAAAACACCTCGCGTAAGTTTTGCTTGGCTCTCTTAGTTCTAGCGAGACAATCTAGTGGAAGATGCTGAAATTGATATATTTTTTTTAAAAAGCAGACAGTTTATTTTTTCCATATAGCCGGCCCGCCCTCCACCTCCTGCGATTGGTTTAAAGGTCATTTTGACCGTTATGTGCTAGTGGCGCGATCGGTGATTGGCTGTGGCGGCTGTCCATCCTCTCGCCTGATCTGCATAACAACGCGCCGGGGTCGATCTCGCAAGATCTCCCTGCCTGTGGAGGAGAGTTGATCAAGTTTTTTTTTGTTGCCGTGGGCTGGTTTATGAGTTGTCGATTGAAGGAATTCTTCTCTTCCTAAAGGGGCTCGGACTGTAATGTCTTTGCGAGTTATTCTTTAACCCATATTTTCTTCTTTTTTTTTGAGTGGAGTAAATTAGAAGAAAATGAGCTTCCTTTTGTAAGTATCTGTGGGCAGATGTGACTCAGTTGGGCTGAGCTCCTCCATTCTTCCTGTTTCGTTTCTACCCTGTGGCAACTTTAGGCCTTACAGGCCTTGGGTTTCCTTTCCATCTCTATCTGATTTTTGTTGCTCTGCTTATCAAACCCGCTGCTTTTTTTCTTTTCGCGCGATCGCCTCGCCAGTTAACGTAGCCTGAGGCGCATCCTGTTGTTGGATTGGTGCCTATGCTATTTAGACCTACTCCCGCATTCTTTTTTTTTTAAAAAGGCACAAGTGTTGTAATTTTATCTTGTTCAAATTGTTTCTCATCTATAGACCTGATCTCGACATTCACTTCATTTTGATTAAAATATGCACATTTTTTAAAACACTACAAACCTAATCTGATGAACTGAGCCTACTGTAAGGATTGCTCTACCCTACTAACTAGGATGGGTTTTGGAACTGAGCTTTTGATTTCAGCCCTTGGCAAGACATCGGGTGGAAGAGTTACTTAAAATCTCACATTTGAGTACAGCATCTTGCGTGTGTTAGCCTCCTATTTGCAAGAGCTTCCCTTTCCCGGCCACCTAATAGCCTAATTTGCCAATTGCCACTGCTAGTTCTGTTTTGTATTTCCTGGGATGAAGGGAATGTTTTATGGAGAAATGTTGCATTGGAGATTAGAAGAATGAGAGGTGATCTTCTTGAAAGTTCTCAGATTCTGAGGGCTTTGACAGGGCGGATGTTTCCCCTTGTGGGGGGAATCTAGAACTAGGGGACACAGTTCAAAATAGGGGATCTGCCATTTAAGCCTGAGATGAAAAATTTCTTCTCTGAGGGTCGTTTAAGTGTTTGGAATTCTCTACCCCAGAGATCAATGGAGGCGGGGTCATTGAATATATTCGAGGTTGAGTTAGACAGATTGTTGATTTACAGGGAGGGGAGTCAAGGGTTATGAGGGGCAGGCAGGAAAGTGTTAAGGCCACATTCAGATCAGCCATGGCCGTATTGAATGGTAGAGCAGGCTCTAATTCTAATTTCCAAGTGTCATTTATTGATTTAAACATACTTTAAAGTCACCTACTTCTTTTCTTCATTTTCTCTTTGCCTTTGCTTGGAAGGGAAACCATTGTGCAGATTTCAGTTCTCTCACCTGGTTTACTTCCTGAAATTTACAAAATGCGGTGATTTTCTAGTTACTTTATTTTCAGTGAGTTTGACCTGGCATCCATCTTTTAATATTTGCCTTTGCAAATGGTGTGAGCAACTTGAAGAAAGATATTACACTTGTGTTGCAACTGAACATAGGATTGTTCCTATGAGTGCTTTAATTAGAATTGTAAATAATGAAGTGGCATCATTTTAAGATTGTAATAGGACTGCATTTGAGATCTTATGAATTGAGTGTTAAGTATAAATGGTTATCTGAAACGTTTGAACGATTTCAGGTTGCAGGTTTTAACTGTTGGACCATTTCTTGTTTAATACATATGATATTCGGAATGCTGTTTGATATCAGCTCAAATCATCTATGTGTGTAGGCCAGAGAATGTTGGGCTTGTGCAGGTCAGGAGATAATCACATGAAAGGTCTGTCCAACGATGGCAGTCTTTGAATTACTTCGATTTTCAGCTCACGTTGTTTGCCATTGCAGGTGCTTGACTGAATAGATAACTGTACAAGACACCAGCTTTACAAAAAATGAGGTGCTCTCGTTAAAGATGTAGTGCTTCTAAAGTCTAGGTTGTTCTCGTGCTGTTTTTCAGTATACTGCAGCTTGTACATAACCCACTTTGGTTGAAATGACTTGAATAAGTCGCACGATAGTCAGTAAAGTAGATTAGCTGCAGATACTTCAGCTTTCTGTTGGACAATACCTGCCAATTTGTCACAACATTTTTCTTCTTTTTCCCCCTTTCCTTCCTCGCCACCAAGACAAATTTTTCTTAGACACTGGAGCATTATTTATTTTTGGAAATGTCATGATTGAGTATTCAGTGAATACGACTTTATTTTTACCAAATTGTGTAACTGCCCAGATAACCTATTGCAAAGTAATTGTTCCTGATGTTGGAAACTTGAGCTGTGCAGAGTTAATTTTTGCCTTTAATCTTTCATGGGATGTGGGTGTCACTGGCAAGGCCAGCATTTTTTTCCCATCCCTAATTGTCCTTGAACTGAGTGGCTTGCTCAGCCATTTCAGAGGGCAGTTAAGAGTCAGCCATATTGCTGTGGGTCTGGAGTCATGTGTAGGTGGACGGTGGATTTCCTTCCCTAAAGGATATTAGTGAACCAGATGGGTTTTTACAACAATTGATGATGGGCATTGTCCCCATTACTGGGACTAGCTTTATATTCCAGATTTATTAATTGAATTTAAATTCCACCAGCTACTGTAAGTGGAATTTGAACCTCTGTCCCCAGAGCCTGGGCTTCTGGATTACTGGTCCAGTGACATGACCACTGCACTGCCATCTCCCTTTAGGATAGCTTGTATTGATGTGCTATGTGAGGGGTACATCATAGAAATACAAAATATATAAATCTAATGTGCTTACATGAGCTCCCTTTACTTGCTGAGGTGTATAATTTATACTTCCCAGCAACCTGGCTTGCCTGAGCAAGTACATTAGTGTTATGCCAATCATCCACACCATATTGAGACTGTCACAAGTGAGTCGACTGGTCATGTAGCCACAACGCCTGACACTTGCTTATCAAAGTGAACCTTCTATGGAGACTGTAAGTCTGGAGTGTGTTCTGATGGTGGTCAAAGGAAGCACTACAAGGACATTCTGAAGGCTTCACTTTGGAGTTTTGATATTGACTTTGAGTCCTGGGAGAAGCTCTCCCAGGACCATTACATGGTGCAACCAAATTTGAAAAAAAAAACAGTTCAGCCTTCTTTGAAAACAAGTGCATATCAGAGGTTAAGAGGAAAATCTGAACTAGATCTTGTCCAAAACTCAATCATCTGTGGTACCTTGTCCGATTTGCAGCAGAACCTTTTGGGCACAGATCAGCCTTAACAGTCAGCTATGTACTGTTCAGCTGCAACACAAACATAACATCCTTTTTCAGTTGCTCACATCATTTGCATAGGCAAATATGAAAAGGTGGATGCAAGATATTGGTAAAACTCATTGAAAGTTACTATACCAAGCACTCCAGATACTGAACATAGTCACCTTTACCTTGGAAGACAAACAAGGAAACTGACCTGTAGATTTGTAGAGAATTTTTGTGCTTAGTTTGATTTATGAAGGTAATAGTTTGGTTTGTCGTATTTCTTTATACTTTTCTCTCCTGACAGCAGTGGATCCTACTGAGAACTGAGACAGTGAGCAATGGTATGTAATTCGACTGTAGTGATGGTCCTGCAGGTCACTTAATTTCTTTCCAGCACTTAATTCCACATCAGTCAAATTCCAGTCACAGGCAGTTAACAGTTACTTCTCTTTTCACTCCTATCTCTTTATCCCAGAGATGCTGAGTACCTTTCTGTGAACAGCTCTGCTCACACTCATGATTATATGGGCATGGGGAAACCTTTTGTTGTATGCTGCACTGACCTTTGTATGATCATTATTATTTCCATTGCAAATTGGACAAGCATTTTCAAGTGATTGAATAATAATATGAAATAAATGTATTTTTGACTCTGCAATTAGCTTAATATTTTCTTGCACAATCTTGCCTGCCTTCCCAACCTCTTCACCTTCAAATATGACCCCAAAGGGCCAATTCTTCAGTAGTGTCTATCAATAGTCTACTTGACTTTGGATGTGGCAGGGGAGCAGGAGATTTGAGTCTTGATGGTTCTGCCCAAGTTACTTGCCCTTGACAACAGTAATCACTGATTTGCAAGTCGAGATACTGAATCCTGATGTATATTTGATTCCTCCTTAGCCCAGGGGTGGCAAGGCCAAATGTAATGTTCTAACTAAGATAAAAGCAAAATACTGGATGTTGGAAATCTGAAACAAAAACAGAAAATGCTGGAAAAACTCAGCAAGTCTGACAGCATCTGTGGAGAGAGAAACAAGTTGACATTTCAAGTCTGTATGAAGGGTCATACGGACTTGTGTCTCTCCACAGATGCTGTCAGACTTGCTGAGTTTTTCCAGCATTTTCTGTTTTTGTAATGTTCCAACTGCTACTTCTGATATTAGTTGTGACTTCACTAAGCAAATATTTTATTGCCTTTGTTGTTGCTGCACCACCCCATATTATGCACACCATTCCCTGGCTGAAGGAACTGTATTTGAGTTTGCTTCCCTTCTCTCTTTGTGGCAATTGTTCCACTAAATTTTGAAATCTCTTCTCTGTATCATCCTTCTGTCGGTTATAGGTTGTTTTCTCTTCACAACTGTAGTGCGAAAACCATTCTGAAATTGATTATTATCCCTGCTGGAGCACTGAAATATATGAACTGATATAATTTAAGGGAGTAGCTGAAGGATCTTCTCGAATTTCTGTATGCATCATCCATTTTCTGGAATTTCACTGCCTGTTTCAGCAAGTTTATTAATGGTTGCTTGAGCTGCATCTATTGGCCAGGCCTACTTTTTTGTCCTGGACCTACACTGTTGACCTTTTTGAAAATGCTTTTTAACCTGAAACATAAGAGGTAGACTTGCTGCTTCAATCGCAGGTTACTGCTATTTAGTCACCAAGAAATCCAGTAAGGAATTCAGAAGAAACCTGGCAAGAATTTAGAACTGGCTACCACAGGGAGTGGTTGAAGCAAGCAGTATAGGTGCAATTAAGGGGAAGCTAGGTGAGCTTTTGAGGGAGAATGGAATACAGTCGAGACTTGCGATGATAGATTTAGATGAGGAAAGCAGACCATAGACACTGGCATGGACTGGTGGGTTGACTGGCCTGTTTTCTGTATATCCTATGTAGTTCATCTAAGAACAAATGGGGACATTAAGCAGTGTACTTGTGGTCATAGTAATATCACTGATTATAGGGTGTATGCATGCTTTTCAAATAAGTCATGCCCTTGTATACTATAACCAATCTTCTGAGGGTGCCAACTCTAATAAGAGTTGGCAGCCTGCTGAGTCTAGCAATCACATTTGCTCAGGATGCAGCAGATTTTTAATGATCTCCAGTTCTTGTTTACACACTGGTTTGTGTGACAGCTTATCTTGCAACAAGCAACAGTGGAATGCTTACACCGAATGGCTCATCAATTCACTGATCGGTTTTGTTTTGGGTCAAAAGGAAGGCACGTTTTTGTCATGATAGAACATTTAATTGAGGCCTGTGCTATTTTGTTTGGGCAGGGCTGACCATGGTAATGTTGTCTGCCTGTCTTGTGTATCATTGATGTTAGTTGACAGCTGTACATCTTGGCTCAGCTTGTGTCATTTCAGCGATTCAGCTAACAATGCTCACTGTTGGTCAAACTATTTAAAATAGGGTTGGTATTTCACAAATGAAACACATAGGAATTTTAAGAAAATATTGTTCAATTCCTTCTGTTCTAAAGTTTGTAAACTTTCATATTTGGATTATGATATTTGGAGCACTTAAATCGAGTTTAAAACCTCATTATCTTGTGCAGTAAACCAGCCTCTTTAGGGTAAAAGTATAATTCCATTATCTCACTCATTGCGCTACACCCCCACTCCCTCTGCAAAAAAATCATGCGCTTGCTGTGATGGATCACTAGTAATGAATGGTTTACTTACAATCTAGTGGGGTTCGAAATAACAGAACTTTCAAACCGAAAAAGAACATTCCGGAGGGGTCACATCAATATGAACTGCTAAAACATGCTGAAGCAACCTTGGGCAGTGGTAACCTTCGCCAGGCTGTTATGTTACCAGAAGGAGAGGATCTTAATGAATGGATTGCCGTTAATAGTAAGTCTTTCAAACTTGGATTTTCTATCTTTCCATTGCCCAGCATTGGTGAATACCTTCAGCTGCCTCAGCCCTACACTCTGCAATTCCCTCCCTAAACATCTCTTTTTAAGAGATAAAAACAAAAAACTGTGGATGCTGGAAATCCAAAACAAAAACAAATTACCTGGAAAAACTCAGAAGGGTCATGAGGACTCAAAACGTCAACTCTTCTCCGCCGATGCCGCCAGACCTGCTGAGTTTTTCCAGGTAATTCTGTTTTTGTTTTTATCTCTTTTTAAGATTTTCCTTAAAACCTACCACTTTGAACTTTTGTCCAACTGTCATTTCTACTTATGCAGTTTGATGTCCTCTTTTGTTAATGCTCTTGTGAAGTGCTTTGCAACATTAGACTGTTAAACATGTTTTTAAAATGCAAGTAGTTGTTTTATATCATCCTAACTTTACAGATGGCTTTGATTTTCCACTTAAATGCTTACGCAAAGATTTAACTTAAATTATTGAGGTGAATTTCAAAAATAACACCACAGTCAAAATACAGTTAAACCTTTCAAATGCCTGTTGCATAACCTCCACAGACCTTTTTTTGTCATTTCCTTTTAAACTTCTGTGAGATTCAGACTCATTCTTCACCTTTATTTTGTGCTGGCTACATTTTTCTCGCCTGCCAAGAGTCCCAAAATTGTTTTGAGAACCTTTTCTTTCTGTTTGCCTATACTTCTCTTCCTCCCCTGCACCCCCACCCCCAACTCCCTTAAAGAAAATGTGTTCAATTGTTTTGGAAGAATAAGTTCATTTTAATGAAATTAAATGTTATGCATGCCAAGTGTGAGGTTATTCCTGGTATTTATAACAATTTATTTATTTTTGGTGATATTTTCTATGAATTGGTTTTAAAATTGGACAGGGCTTGAACTGTACATCAGATAACTACAACATGGCCTGCAAACTACAGTGAAAACTAACCTTTAATTGTGGTTATTTCTTTTCTTTTTAGCTGTTGACTTCTTCAACCAAATCAACATGCTATATGGAACAATAACAGAATTCTGTACAGAACAAAGCTGTCCTGTTATGTCAGCAGGACCAAGGTAGGAAAGGTCCTCTGCACAGAACAAATGAAGACTTCACAGAAATGGCTAGATATGGGAAGGTTGATGGTGACTACGTGCCAGAAATATCAGTTTGACTATAAAATTCTTCCCGGTGTCTTGAGATGGAGGAGGGGGGAAGTGGGGGGGTGAGGAGGGGGGAGTGGGGGAGTTGGGGGTGGGGGAGTAAGTGGGGGTGGAGGGAGGTGGGGTGGAGGGGGAGGGGAGGAGAGGGTGGAGTGGGGGGGTGTGGGGAGGAGAGGGGGAGGTGGGGTGGGTTGGAGGGGAGGTAGGGGGGAGGTGGGGTGGGTTGGAGTGGAGGGGGGAATAGCCCAAATGCAGTCTGCTTCCAGCAACAGTTCTGAATCTTGAAACTGGGTGACTGTACCTGAGACATCCTGCTAAGTGTGCAGTACTGAACTTGCTTTCCACCATGGAAATTGCATGGAAATTTATTTTATTCTTGAAAAAAAATCAAATGATCGAACTAAATTTTATACTTTCTAAAACCTTACAATTAATGAAGGCCTTGGTTACCAATACTTAAATGTCTTAGTTGAAGTTAAATTCAGCCCACTCACATTATTTGGGCTGTAACTTGAACCCTAGGGAAGAATAAAAGGTGGAACTTTTTGCTGATAGTCACATTGTTCTTGGTCAAGTTTCTAAAGCATGCATGCATTTATCCAAATGAAAAACTTAATTTTAAATAGTGTCTGGATTCACTAAAATCCATGTTAAGTGAGGAGGCTTGTGCTGGTTTTCAGCACTGAATTGGTTTTAAAAAAAAAACTACATTCTAAATGAGTAACCATCACAATCTGGATTTAATATTCAAAATCCCTGTTATGAAGGAAGCCTGGAAAGCAAAAAAAATAGTTTTTTCAAACCTTCCAAGTGAATTTTTATGGGCTCATCTGAACTATGTGGACCTAAAGATTTTGGTTATCCTCATCTTTCAAATTAGTTCAGATTTTTTTTCGCTCCCAATCCTGTTAAATTAAGACACAATTTATGTTGTGCATGGGGTTAGATGCAACTTTTAAATGCACTTTCAGAAAGCTGTGAATTATTTTTACTTCAAATTTATTTGAAAAGCCATCTGTAGACCATGAGACATCATACAGAACCTACCATGTACCATAAACCATGTGCTACATTGTCTATTCACTTAAGGTGCTTTCCAATGTCTTTTTTAACGTGCATGTGTTAGATCTTACCATATGTTTAGCTTGTGGCTTGCATTTTAATTGGGCTCCAGTGAAAGAGTTGGGAGTTGTAGAGACAGACTGTTTTGTTTTGGTGAATGCAATACATAATCACTAAAAAGCTAAAAGCATTTTGGAGTGTTTAATCATGATTGCATTAACTTTACACTTTCTTCACACTGGATTTGCTTTTCCCCTTTTTGTTCCTTTGCCTCACCCTCTAAGGAGTTGGATTCCATTAAATTGGATATGACAGCTGTGATCCCTATATTTAAGTCATAACCCCCCCTCTTCACTTAACACCTGTACCTGGAGTTTTTAATTCATATTAGGATACATTTCCACAGCCACAATTATTGGGATCTAAAGTCAGGAAGAAATAAATAGAAACTTGGTTTAGTCCAAGAATCAAAACAAGGACTCAATATAAGTTTGGCTAAAAATAGTAAAGCTTGAAAATGATTTTGTTTGAAATCTCATGAGGATTATTCAATTTGAGCTCCTTTTCCCTCTTGCTTTTCTTTCAATGGTCCCTTTTCTCTTTTTGTCTCACTTCCCTTTTTTAAAAGAACAAAAGTGACCCAATTACAGAACCAAGTTGGGATGGAGTCATTGAGCAAGTTGAATATTTCAAAGCACTGAATCATAGAATTTGCATTTGATCATTTGGTTCTCTTCTGTTAGATTCAGTTTTTTGCAATCTTTTCAGATTGTTGTTTTTAAAAAATGTTAAATGATTTGGACAAGAGAAGACTGTTAGCTTGGCCAATGTTCTCTTAAAAGTGTAGGTTAAATAGACAGTGTAACTGTAAGACAAAAACAGAATTACCTGGAAAAACTCAGCAGGTCTGGCAGCATCGGCGGAGAAGAAAAGAGTTGACGTTTCCTGCCACTGCTCTAGTGTAACTGTAAGATTCTATTTGTTACAGATATGAATACCATTGGGCTGATGGCACAAACATTAAAAAACCAATTAAGTGTTCTGCTCCAAAATACATTGATTATCTGATGACATGGGTACAAGACCAGCTTGATGATGAGACCCTCTTTCCTTCTAAGATAGGTGAGCCATTTTGTTTCAGCTGCTTTGGAAAAGAAAGCCATGTATTCTAATGGAAATAAGGAATGATCAACCAAGCAAAGGATATGTTTCAAGTATCAGGAGACAGTTTTAATTTTTGCCTGACGCACTGAAATGTACTCCAACAGTCTGTGCCATAGTTTGCCAGGTTCCAAACTTAGCACTTTTTTTCTCCATCCCCACCCCTCCATTTCATGTGATGGATCTCATCTAATTCCTATAAAATCATGACGAACTGCAGCTGTTTCATTTGTAGGGACAGAGGACTTTTAAAAAAAAAAATGCTTCCCCATAATGAAAGCCTCCTTATTTCAATGGAAGGGTTTGAAGTTGTCAATGGTCCATTTCAGATCTAGAATTGGACGGTATGCTTCTTTCATAGTCGTGTTCTACCTTCTCCCTATTCACTTATTGATTTTAGATTGCTAATGTTTGTATTCAAGTTCTGATGCTTCCTGAAATTAAAGGTTTTCTCTGAACTATGCAAAAGCATGGTTCATTTTCAATCTGAACCTTTAAACGTTTCTGTGCTTCAATTTATCATAACTTTCTTTAATTGCAGGAGTACCCTTTCCTAAAAATTTCATGTCTGTGGCCAAGACCATCCTGAAACGTCTGTTCAGGGTCTACGCTCACATTTACCACCAGCATTTTGACTCTGTGATGCAGCTTCAGGAAGAGGCCCATCTTAATACTTCGTTCAAGCACTTCATTTTTTTTGTTCAGGTAGTATGTTCTGCATCACCTATCAGTGCTGCTTCTTTTCATGTTTGGAATTGACTTTTTTTTATTAAAAATCATCTCCTTTGTGTAACAGAATAGTTAGAAAATTGAGCAGTATGTTAATCTACTTTACAGGCTAATGAGCAGATTACACAAGTTTATGGGGCATAATGTCATTATGAATCCCAGATTTAATTTCTGATACAGGATCAGTACAAACCAAAGCTTCATTGTTCAATATTTTCAATCATGTAGATTTTTCAATTCAAGAAAAGCAGGCACTTTTCCCCTTATGACCCCAAAAACTTGTTTGTTTCCCCTTCTCTATTAAGCCTCTCTTTTTCTCATTGTCTGACGATGTGTATTGAAATTGTTGCAGTTCGTAACAATTCCAGTGCAAATCTACTATTGAGTCAGAAAGGTGATACTCAAATTGAGTAAGACATTGTGCCCAATCAGTTTGTGGCACTTTACAACATGATTGATCTCCATCTCCAAAAATAAAAAAAAAATAAATGAAAAGTAGCACTCCTTTTGTAATATACAGAGCCATTGAACCAAAAAAAGTTAACTTTTGCATGCCAGTGACTACAGGAAGGCTGCTATTGCCTTGAGCTGACAAGTTTGGTTAAATTTTATCTTGCATATTTGACTCTGCTCACATTATGTTGTATTTCTTTATTAAATCAACCCAGAGTTACAAGAACACCAAAAAATAGTGTTCATGTCACATTTTTTATTAGAAAGGTCTAAAGAGAGGAAGGCACTCATTTGCTGCATATAGGAAGAGCTGTCCCGGGAGATGCAGCTGGAGCCACAATGTCTGCATTATCGTCATGAACTTCTCTTTTTTTAACCATTCAACTTGGTCACCTAAAAGCACACAAGCAACACTTCAGCAACTGAAAAAATGTGTTTTAGGTGGTGCCATGTTCCTGTTTTCAAAACTGCATCATGTGACTTAATAGAGCAGTACCGGGGAGTTGCTTTTGTTTTAACGGGGCTGGAGAGTGAAACGTTTTAGTTGGAAAAATAGTGTCCTTCATAGTAATAGCACCTAGATGAGTATCTGTAAATTTGTTCAACACAGGTAGAGCAAATGCTTTGATGCGTCAAGCCTTCCAGTTTGATTTCTTCACTGCCATCTATCTCCACGCTTTCCTTTCAGTTCATTTGCAGTTAACTCTCAACAAAAGCATAAGAGATCCACTAGTTTCTTCCTGACTTGAATTTTTTTCCCTTGCCTTTTCAGGAATTTAATCTGATTGACAGGAAAGAGCTTGCTCCACTCCAAGATCTAATTGAAAAACTTGGATCAAAAGACAGATGAGTGTTCTTAAAGGATTGAAACCCTTTTTCCACATCAGCGTGATCTTAGTGCTTCTCTTTTTCTACCTTCAAGATCCCCTGTTTCCTGCACATACACAGTATGATGTGTGATCATTGTGAGCATGCTCTGTGGAAAAATCCATTGTCTCCGTCATTGTGTAAAGTGGTACTTTGATATTAGTGTGAATAGCTTTTGAAAAGCAAATCCATAAGCTGTTGGTTCTGGCCTTATGTCAATGTTCTAAATACATTGCCATTCAACCACGTTGAAAGGTTCAAAGGTGCCCAAATGTTGTACATGTTTTCATAAAGGATATTGCGATATTGATTTTTCTTCCTCCTATATGTGACTGGCATAGTTAAATACTCTGGATTTATTAAAATATGTTGGCAAAGTATGCTGAAGACATTTAGGGAGAAGAAAACTATTGCTGCACTAGTTTGATCCATTTGGATTCTTGACTGATGGGTTTGTAGCCTGGATTCCTGGTTTCTGCATGCTCCACCTACCTCTTTGCTTCTTATTTGAGGGAAGTTGGAAAACTAACATGATTCTTGTCTTTGAGCTAAAAGCAAACTGGAACTTGTGCAGTTTGAATGTATGTTTTAAATGGGTTGATTTGCAGTGTGACTGCAGGTTGCTCATGCTGCAAATAGACTAGTTAATTGTAGACTAGTTAATTGTACACAGTCTCTAAATGTACTTTTTGGATTAAAAAGACAGTGGAACAATTTTATACTTTTGTCAGTGCATACACATACATTTATTCACTTATCTCTAACAACATTATAGGTGTTATAATTGGCTAGGCATTAGTGAGGCATCTTTGTCCATGTCATAGATTGACAGTACAGTAATGGCAATACAGTTAACATAACCCTCAATTTTATGTGAGGTGTTTACAGTACCTGCAAATTTTTTAAGGCAACTCTAGTACTTTTATACTTTTAGTAGAATTGGCTCACAACTTTAATCAATCGCTTCATACAAGTAATGGGTTTTGAATTGAAGGAAAATGTTAAAATCTTTTGCTTGAATAGTGTCACAACTCAAACAAATTGATGCGATAGCACATAGCAGGAGGAAAAGTACCACTAGTTGATTTTTTTAAACCCAAAAATTCCCTATGAATTTCATGTACTAAGCTGTTGATATACTGTCTGTAACCAGCTGATGATTGTATGACTTCACTCTTTTTTCATTTAAAGCTTTTATTGTTTTGGTTTCTGATAGCACATCATCTGACCACTTTTTGGAATTTCGCAATCACCACTTGGTTTGGCTCTCGTAATTGCAGTTTTGGATTATAACACAGAGCATGTACGATTGCATATTGTGAAAACTGTGTTGCCTTTATTTCTGATGTTATTAGATGCACTTTGGGGACTGTGCCCAGTTGCCTTAACTAGACTACTTTTCAAAACTTGGTCAGTCATGCTTTAATATTGAATTTTTAAATAAGTTTTTATGCATCTATGGTGAATAAGAAACTTTGCAGCAGGATGTAACTTTTTAACCTGTGATTGCATTTTTGCAAATAGTCATGGGGCAAGGGGACTTTTTTTTTAAAAACTAGCAATAATTTGCTTGAAGTAAATGCCATTTTTATTTTAAATATCATTGTCCAAACATTGGTGACTACTGAAAACAACCACCTGCCAGACATAAGAATTTTCAAACTTTCTTTTGCTGCAGTACAAACTCCAAAGTAGTTTTCCTGTATATTGGTGGAGAAGAATTGAACAGTCTTGGTATTTTGGCCAAGTTGCATTTTCCTGTTCAAATGTTGCTAGTCGTTGTTAATGTGATTCTTTTTCAATTGGTTTTGATGTTTAGCACAGTAAAGGTCCGGGAGAGTGTCGGGCTGAATTTAAAGTTGAGTTGAAGTTAAGTGGAGTTTTATTTTTATGATAGCATGTTCTTCCCAATTTGAAAACTGTCTGTGAATCAGAATGTGTCAAAGTTTAGGAAAATCACTGGATGGCTATCACTAATTGTTATAGTGCATTCTCCTGTCCAAGGCCTTCCTTTTCTCTTAGTTTGGTTGTCATCATTACTTGCCCAGATGGTAAATTCACAATGTATGTTTGGCACTGATAAATGCAAGAATAAATCTCTGCATCAATTTCAGCTGAAGTAACTGAAGAGGGTAAGGGTAAGTTGTTTAGAATAGAATTTGGAAATGGACTTGTCGAAGGGTGGGAGAATTAGTTTCCAATGGTTCAAGATCAGCTGATTCCTCACTTATCAAAAGCAAATCAATCCAAGATAATTGGATTTCTGACCCATGAATGATAGAAACTTGTTTTGTAAAATACTCTTCCTAATTGAGTCCTGCCTTCCAAGTCTGGGTAAAAAGGAATTCTCAATTTTTTTTTTTACATTGAAATCATATATTATAAATGTTGATTTCTGTATTTCTAGCAGACAGCAAGTATTTGACATTTGCCTCTCTAGAATTTTGGTTTGGGGTAATTTCTAAGGCTTATATATGCCTGCTGGGCACAGGGTGATCCTGATAAAGAAATAATGCACATTTGTTTGACCAGAGTGGTGCTTGCAGTATATAAAACTATGGTTTATTGCAATCTGAAAAAAACAGTAAATTCAAATAGTGTACTCTTAATTGTCAATTCATTAACTACTGTGAATCAGCAGATGAATTGCTTTTGAATATTTGTATTTTAGAAATGTTCATAACATGTAAGAGTTAGTTTGAAAAGGATAAACATCACAGTTGAAGGAGGAACATGCTTTGATATTGGTTGTATCTTTTGCTTATCAATGGTGACCGGGTGCACCTTTTTTTCTACATGTAATGAAATAACTAGCAAACATAAATTTGGTTCATATTGATATGGTGTTGCCAACTTTTATACAATTCTGTTTTTTCATATGGTAGAATTCTATACTTGAAGCAAGAAGGCAGAGTTACAATTGCTTTACTCCTGAAGTCCTCTAAATTGAGCCAGAAATACACTGTGAAGTGGAATACAGCAACCTCAAAAACCCAATTCTTCTTGTAGGAAATTGTGATGGTATACAGATCTAATGCTAAACATTAATCCTCACCGGCTTTTTGGAGCGTGCTCAATGGTGTGGCAAGTAGTAGAGGGCAGAACCTCATTGCAATGGTGAAGATTTTTTTTTGGAAAAGCAGCTAACATTCTACAGTGAAGTATGCTATTGAATTTTAGTTTGTGGATAGATAACTTTATTGTTAAAGTGGTCTGACTGGTGGCATGTTGTCTGTACCTGTAAGCAAGTGGTCTGAAGGTCCAGCCTGGATTATTTAACCATGTAGAAGAGGCAATCTAAATTTGGTTCAAGTTCAAATTTTTATTTGAAAGCAGTCAGATTGGGTAGGCTGTTGGGAAGGGTGGAGTTCAAAAAAAACTCACATTATATGAACCAATACAACATTTGAACTGGAAGAAGATGCTTTCATACCAGTGACCACTGAATAGAACTACTGGATCAGTACAACAGGTATTTAAGGGTTGCCCAGGCATTTTCAGAAGAATCACCAGTGGAAACTTTTTTTTGAAAGTTGCTGGGCCTGAAAGTTTTGGGCAATCCTTTCAAAACCAGATAAAGCTCAAGATTCTTGACTCTTGAACTGAGAAAAAGCAAACATTGCAGCTGGCAATATTTTTTCCTGTTTCAGCAATCTTTTTGTTCTTTATAAATCCTTCATTTTCTACGTGCATATATATGATGAGACCTAAATTACATTTGAATTTACATTTCAATTTGTGCAAATAAAATGATTGAAGCCATCTGTGTTTTTATTCAATTCTATTTTTGAGATAAATAAATGGTTAAAATGTTCTATTCCCTCCTGTTTTAAATTGATAATTCTGGTTGTGGCACTACAGACCAGCATTTTGCCTTCCGAGCAACCAATTTGCTTAGTTATGTATGTGAAAATGTTGATATTACATTTTGGTTGTGCCTTTATGGATATTGGTTGTTAGTGGTGGGCCAGTTCAATTAATGTTAAATCATTTACCCCTGTAAGTTTCCAGTTGATGTTTGTAACAGATTTTTTTTTTGAGAATAAATTAATTCCTGACACAATTCCAATAAATAATTTGAAGCAAGACTGAGGTGCTGCAGAGTAGATGCCCCAAGACTGCACAGTGTCACATAGTTTGTAGATTTGTGCACTGAACTTTGTGCTGTTGCCATGGTTTTCTGCTTCCCCACAGTATTAAAGTATCCAAGAGCTAAAATAGTTTTTTCTATATCCAGCTACAGGCTTTTTGATTCGCAAAAGACTACTTACTGTCAAGTCTTTGACATTATGATGGCGGTGGCAAAGGTTAGCCCCAAGCTAAAACAATCAAACTTTCAATTTATAGATCTCCTGCACATTGGCATGAATCTGAGGACTTCGTTTATTCCAACTAGGAAGCAAAATCAGAGACAAAAACAAAACGCTGGAAAAACTCAGCAGGTCTAACAGCATCTGTGGAGAGAAAAAAATGAGTTAATGTTTCAAGTCTTTATGACTCTTCAGAGTTAGAGACCCTTCAATTCTTATTAAACGATGTTCTGGTGCTTTAGAAATCCAATTTGACAACACTGATTATTTTGTCAAAGTTGTGACGTTGACAATTTATAATATTAAAGGTAAAATCTTTGACAGTGCTGCAGTGGGACTGTTTGACTTTTAACAACACAAAAACGCCCTTTCAACCTAGCACAACTGAGAGGGGACCTGAGGTTTGGTGGAAATTTGGATACAATGTGCAGTTTGGCTCATTTGCTGATGTCTGATTCCTTAAATGGGATGGGGTAAACCAGGCCATGGGCTGATTAGTATTGGGAGTTCTCGATGACTCTTTTGTGGATTGGTGTGAGGCATTCTAATTAACCAATCCAGAAAAGAGAGGTGATAATTTCATATTTGGCAAAAGAAAATCTTTCTTCTGTCCACTTGCTTTTCCTTTCACACGTGGAAAGAAAATCAGTTACTAATTCCAAGTATCTACTATAAGAGTGGTGTTATTTATAGATTCTTTCCTTCAAAAGTAATCATTTTGGGAAACAGCTGTAAAATTAAAGTGATATTGATTAGCTTGACCTTTTTAAAGTGAAGACTGTGCAAGAGAAAAGCTGGTTTGTAGTAGCTTTTTAAAAAAAAATATATAAACTTAATACTTGGAAATAGCAATTCCCAGATTAAATAAGAGACCCAGTCATTAAATCTATACTGACATGTTGCAGAAACAATAAAAACAGAAAATGCTGGAGGTGGTCATCTGGCAACATCTGTGGAGAAAGAGAGATGGAAACAAGTTAACATTCCAAATGAGTAACTTTTTGTCAGCACTTGAAGCCAGAAATTTCACAGGCTCTGTATTTCTTTTAAAACTTGAGGGAGGGCAAGAACAAAGGGGTAAGTCTGTAATGACAGAATGATTAAATAACCAAAGGGATGATGGTACAAGGAAAACAAAAGTAATGGGACAAGTAAAGAAACAAAAGATGGATATAGAACAGCTGTAACGGGCAACACTAGAACCAGTACCATACCTACAGTTTGAAACAATGGCCATGGTAGTTACAATCTGAAATTGTCAAACTGAGTCTGGATGGCGTTGGATTGAATATGGTAAAGAAACTGCCAGATAATTAACACTGCTTAAGAGTTGTGCTCCAGTACTGGTTGTGACTTTGCCCAAGCTGCTCTAGTACAACTACAACCTTAGGTTACTGATAACAAAGTGAAAAATTACTAGATACGTCCTAGCCACAAAAAGGCAGGACAAATATTACTGCCACATCAGAAGATATCTTAATCATTAGCATAGGTAGAAAGAAGGTGGTGTTGACAATGCTGTCAAGTGTCACATATAATAACCTGCTCAGTTTAATTTTTATCATGAATGACCACCTCCAAAGCTCATTGCAGCCTTGCTTCAAGTCTGGGAGAAAGAACTGAATTCCAGCCACCACACTGAGTTTTCACTCCACACCAGTGCACCTTGGCTGCAGTTGAAACCATCCACAAGATGCCCTGCCGCAACTTGCCAAGAAGCAAAAGTGGAAGAATATCATGGCAAAGATCCGTTTGTGTTTCAGAGAAGATGTGAAATAAGGGACAATGAGAAATAGTGTCCTCAGGAGAGCGGTATAGAGCATAATCAAGGTGGATGTTGATTTTCAAAGTGTTAGTAGTGAAATTAATGGAATTTCTATAATTAGTGGGGATTAGAGATAGATGCAAGAAAAAGGTATGTGGGATAAACTGCAAATGAAGTGATTATCTCACTCCTGTTCCAATGATGCTCTTGTTACTTGTGCTGCTTAACAAAGATGAGAAATGCTTTAACAGTTAAAGCAGTGGTAGCAAGTTCCTTGAATAGATGAGTTGTTGGTAGTTAATGTGAATGATTTCCCCTTCTGTAATCAATTGCTGCAGCCATGTGACTCAGACCAAAGTTATTTTTTTCTCACAGATGTGTAATAGCTGACTAAGTCAGCATTTATTGCCCATCCCTAATTGCCCTTGAGGTGGATGGTGAACTGCTGCAGTCCATGTGGTGTAGAGATGCCCACTGTGTTGTTAGCAAGGGAGTTCCAGGATTTTGACCCAGTGACAATGATGACACAGTTCCAAGTCAGGATGGTGCGTGGCATAGAGGGGAACTTGCAGGTGGCGGTGTTCCTATGCATCTGCTGCCCTTGTCCTTCTAGATGGTCGTGGTCACAGGTTTGGAAGGCTTCATGGGAATGCAGGTTAATCTTTCAGGTGAAACCAATTAAACCAAATCAACAAAATGAGGTCAAATCAAGCACAGCCCCTAATTCAGGGCAGCTGTAAAACTAAAGACAAAATTTAAAGGAAACTTACAACTTCAAACCAAAATGTGATTAAAGGGGTCAACAAAACACCCCAGTCCCCGCTGTGCCCACCGGCCACGGAAGGCCTCGAGAGTGCCAGCAGACACCGCGTGCTCCCTCGCCAGGGACATCTGGCCGTGAATGTAGCCGCGGAGGAATGCAGGTTAAAGTGAACATTTTACTAAATGAGGAACAGGTGAAGTAGTTGAGACAATTTAAATATACTGATTGAAGATGTCACGTGCCAAGTCGATGATAGATTATAATGGGAACATGGTTTTAATTGAAGCAGTTTCAGACCTAAGGGAAAAGCTTAAGGAGTTTTTAGTACTCTGTGAAATTGACAAATAGATGTTGAAGAAAGTGGAGATTGGGCTTTGAGAGAGACTTCATGTGCAGCTGGAGCTCCACAGAGAATGTAATGAAGTCTTTGGAGGAAGTTGAAGACAGAGGTCAGAACCAATGGGAGAATCCATGCTTTAATTCTCTTCAACTGGTTGCCTGTCGCTTTTTTCTGGAAGTGGCTGCCCTGTTGCTTGTGGTTTCCTGTTGTTTTACATAGATTTTGACGGCGGTAGCTAGCCTCACTTTGCATTTGCAAAATGTTGGACGTACTGCAGCACAGTAACTAGATTATTGTCCCTCCTTCCTGTCATTGACTGATTGTGGTGATACCATTACACAGGCTTCCACCAATAAGCGTATTGCGTGGGTAAGCCGCTGGCCGGAACTTCTGACCTCGTCTTCACCAAACTAGCTGCTCCATCAATTATTGGAGGGGATAAATTTCAGGCGGGTGGGGCTGTGAATGTACAGGCGCTGTGGCTCTTCAGAGTGCATGCGCGGCGGCCGCGCGCCACCGAGAAATTGGGCGGTAAGGGCGGGTCGCGTCGCGTGCGCCCAACTGGCGCCATTTAAACCGTCGAGACATCCGGTGTGCGGGGCTGCGGTGGGGAACTTTCAAACGGCTCACGTGCCACTAAGAGTTTCGGCCGCCCAACGGTTAAAACGTTCAATGGCGTTTTTAAAAAAAAAATCACGAGGACAATAAGGTACAGGAATATGTTAGAGGTGGGTTTTTTTTTGCGTGGAGGAACGAGTCGATGTCGGGTCTTGTTTGAAGCTTTTAAACATACAGATGCGGCATCTTTATTTTGCGAATGTAACTCATCGAAAATGTGCAGAGCTCTTATTACTGAGTAATAGACATGCTATGAGATCTGGACGCAGATTTAACAGCCCAGACCGCAAACACTTCCCTTCTTATTTCTGTTCACCCCCCCCCCCCCCCACCCCCCTCATAATTACCTGGATGAGAATAAGTCGACCAAGATGTAATTCTTGGGGAGGGGGAGGGGGGCACTTCTGGCCTGAGGAAGGGACAAATTTTGTAGAAGTTGGTTATTTCTGCTGCACGCTGCAAACAAGGAGCAGGAGTAGCCGGTTCGGCTCCTGGAGCCTCGTCTGCCATTTAATAAGATTGTGTCTGATCTGATAGTAGTCTCAAATCTGCATCCCGCCTATTCCCAATAACCCATCACCACCCGCCCCCCCCCCTCGCCCCCCCCTTGCTTACCAAGAATCTACCCAGCTCTGCCTTAAAAGTATTCAAAGACTCTGCTTCCACCGCCTTCTCAGGAAGAGAGTTCCAAAGACTCAGGACCCTCAGAGAAAAAATTTCGCCTCATCTTTTTAAATGGGCGACCCCTGATTTTTAAACAGTGACCCCTCGTTCTAGATTCACCCATAAGAGGAAACACCCTCTCCACATCAACCCTATCAAGGCCCCTCAGGATCTTAGATGTTTCAATCAAATTGCCGCTTACTCTTCTAAACTCCAGTGGATGTAAGCCCAGCCTGTCCAACCTTTCCTCACAAGACAACTCACAAAAAATGGTAGCATCCTATTAGCTTTCCTAATTACTTGCTGTACCTGTGTACTAACCTTTTGCAATTCATGCTCCCAGATCCCTGTGCATCTCAATGTTCTGCAATCTCTCGCCATTTAGATAACATGCTTGTCTTTTATCCTTCCTGCCAAAAAGGACAATTTCACATTTTCCACGTTGTACTCCATTTGTCACATCTTTGCCCACTCGCTAAACCTATTATATCCCTTTCTAGCTTCCTTATATCCTCTTCACAACTCACTTTCTTACCTATCTTTGTGTCATCAGCAAAGTTGGCATCCATCCCTTCATCTGTCGTTTTATATAAAATGTAAACAGTTGAGGTCCCAGCACTGATCCCTGTGGCACACCACTCGTTACATCTTGCTAACCTGAAAAAGACCCATTTATGTTGACTCTCTGCTTCCTGTGAGTCAGCCAATCTTCTACCCATGCCAAAGTGTCACACCCTATACCATGAGTTTTTATTTTCCGCAATAACCTTTGATGTGGCACTTTATCAAATGCCTTCTGGAAATCTAAGTACAGTACATTCACCTGTTCGCCTTTGTCCACAACAGATGTTACTTCCTCAAAGAACTCCTATAAGTTGGTTAAAGATGATTTCCCTTTCACAAAACCATGTTGACTCTGTCTGATTACCTTGAACTTTCCAAGTGACCTGCTGTAGCTTCTATCATTTTTCCTATGACAGATGTTAAGCTAACTGGCCTGTAGGTTCTCGCTTTCTGTCTCCCTCCCTTTTTGAATAATGGAGTTACATTTGCTATCTTGCAGTCTAATAAGACCTTCCCCAAATCTCGGGAGTTTCGGAAAATTAAAACCAATGCATCGACTATCTCACTCGCCACTTCTTAAAGACTGTAGGATGAAGTCAATCAGGACCCGGGCACTTGTCAGCCCACAGCTCCAACAGTTTACTCAGTACCACTTGCCTGGTGATTGTAATTTTCCTGAGTTCCTCCCTCCCTTCCATTTCCTGATTTATACCTGCTTCTGGGATGTTACTTGTATCCTCTATAGTGAAGACTGATGTAAAATATCTGTTCAATTTATCTGCCATCTCCTTGTCTTCCATTATCAATTCTCCAGGCACACTTTCTATTGGACCAATGCTCACTTTGTTAACTCGTTTCTTCTTTAAATATTTATAGAAACTCTTACTATCTATTTTTATATGTCTGGCTAGCTTTTTCTCGTACTCTAATTTTTCCCTCCTTAATCTTTTAGTCATCCTTTGCTGTTCCTTTATATTCTGTCCAATCTTCTGGCTTTCCACCTATCTTTACACAATTATATACTTTTTCTTAAGTTTGATACTATCTTTAACGTGTCTAGCTAAGCATAGATGGTGTGTCTAGGCCTTGGACTTTTACTTACTCATTGAAATGTACCTATTCCATGTATTCTGAAATATCCCTTAATTGTTTGCCATTAGGTCATCCCCCTCTATTGCCCTATCCCTTAACCTAATTTGCCAATTCACTTCAGCCAGCTCTGCTTTCATGCCCTCTTAATTGCCCTTACTTTAAGTTTAAAAACAGAGTCTCGGGCCCATTCCTCTTTCCCTCAAAGTGAATGTAAAAGTCAATCATGGTCGCTGCTACCTAGGGTGCCTTCTCAATGAGGTCATTAATTAATCCCATCTCGTTGCACAATAACATATCTAGTATAGCCTGCTCTCTGGCTCAGAACATGCTGTTCTAAGAAACTATCTTGGAAACATTCTATGAACTCCTCATCTAGGCTATCTTTACCCATCTGACATTTCCAGTCTATATGTGGATTAAAATCTCCCATGTTTATCACCGTGCCTTTCTGACAAGCTCCCATTATTTCTTCACTTACGCTCCATGTTTTTAATGTGTGTTTACTATTCGAGGCCTGTCCATGACTCCCACAACTGACTTCTTGCTTTACCATGTCTCATTTCCACCAAAATTGATTCCACATCCTGGTTTCCTGAACTTAGGTCATTCCTCTCTATTGTGCTAATACCATCATTAACTAACAGAGCCACTCCTCCACCTTTTCCTCCGTTCCCATCCTTCCTAAATGTCCTATACCCTTTAATATTCAGGTCCTAATCCATGTCCCCCTGCAGCCATGTCTCTGTAATGGCTATTCAATCGTTCTTATGTATTCTATTTGTGCTCTCAGTTTCGAATACTTCATGGTGCAGATCCAGAGCCTTTAGCTTTATAGTTTTATTCTTTTTACAACCTCTAGTCTCATCTATTGATTTACTGTTATATTTGTACTCTCAATCCCTTCCTGTTATGGTCTGTTTTTCATTTCATGTAATAACACCTTTTCTCTTTTGCCTTGTCTCTACGCTTTGATTTATCACACCTTCCCAAATTGTACCCTTGCCTCCACTACTTAGTTTAAAACTCTGTCTACTTCCCTAGTTATGCGGCTCGCAAGAACACCAGTCTCAGCATGGTTCAGATGTGCTGAGACCATCCCAAAGGTACAGATCCCACTTTCCCCAGTATTGATGCCAGTACCTCATGAACTGGAACCCATTTCTCCCACACCAGACTTTGAGCCATGCATTCATCTCCCTAATCTGCTTTGTCCTATGCCAATTTGCACTTGACTCAGGTAATAATCCAGAGATGATGACCTTAATTTGGTGCCAGGCTTCTTATACTGAATATGCAGAACCTCTGTCTTTGTCCTTCCTATATCATTGGTACCAACATGGACCACAACGACAGGGTCCTCCCTCTCCTACTGCAAGTTCCTCTCCAGCTCCGAGCAGATGTCCCGAACCCTGGCAACGGGCAGGCAACACAGCAGTCTGGACTCATGCTCTTTGCTGCAGAGAATCGTGTCAATCCTTCGGACTATACTGTCCCTTATTACCATTATATTCCTTGTAACTTCCCCCACTTAAATGGCTTCTTGTACCACCATGCCATGCCAGTTAGCTCATCCATCCACTCACATCCAAACAAGCTGAAGAACCTCAAACCTATTGGACAGTTGCAAGGGCTGAGACTCCTGCACTCTTGTCCTTTGCGTCCCCTTACCTGCCTCACTTGCAGTCACACCCTCCCATCCCTTATGATTGACCAAATCCTAAGTGGTGTGACCACCTACTGGAATAAAGTGGCCAGGTAACTTTCCCATCTCTGATATGCCAGTGTCTGCAGTTCGGCCTTCAGCTCAATAACTTGGAGTCAAAGTTTCTGCAGCCGTAAACGTTTACTCCAGATGTGTTTGCCCTGGATCACACCGGTATCCAGAAGCTCCCACATCCTGCAATCATAGCACATCACCTGCCCTGCTATCTCAAATATGTGTTAATTAATTAGTAATTTCTAATCAATTAATTATAATTAATAAAGCCTACACCTCCTAGTAGGTTTTGGCACTGCCAGCAAACTTTAAAATACTGATAAAACAGTACAGTACTTACAATACTGATACAACTAATATATCAGTTACTGGTTTACCTGCTCCTTAAGCTGTACCAAAGTGGAAATCAAATACTGGAAGCTGAAAAAGAGTAGAAGAAGAAAAGCACCTCCTCTCTACACGTCACCAAATTTCCAAATATACCAAATGGTATCTGTCTCATTCAGGTCGAAGTCTCCCCTCACTGACCGAATTTCAGTGTTGTGAGATTGTGGCATGGCTGGTAGTTGTCAAGGTGAGGCTTATCTGCCTGCCCAGCTAGTTCTAAAATATTCCATGGCACTCAGTTCTCCTAAAGGTCTAGCCTGCAATTTCCTTCAAATAAAAAAAATTAAAATAGATTAATTGGTCATTCTTTCATCTGTAGGTTATTGGGACTTTCATGTGTGTAAAATGAGTCATTCACTCAAGTAGCAAGACTAACTACAAGTTAAAAGTACTAAACCATTCAAGTGCTATATTTTCTCCTCCTTTATTTCCTTTTCTTTTGTTGCACTTGCTTGATGTATGAATGTCTTTTGAATCATCAATTTTGAGTAAAAACAGGTGCAAGACTGTCCAGGTGACCACCTCTCTGAATGTACCATCCACTTAGCTCTCCGCCCTGCAGTTGCGCAACAGTGACTCCAGCCACCGCTCAAGCTTGGAAACCCAGAGCTCAAGTTTCTGCAGCTGATGACACTTGCTGCACGTGATCATCTAGGTCACTGGTAGTGTCCACCACTTCTCTCATACTGCAGGACACACATTCCACATGACGACCTGCCCTGCCATGTCTTAACTTTATTTTACTTTGGTTTGCTTATATTAATTTTACTCGGCCTTAACTTAATAAACCTTACAAGTATTGATAAACCTTCCTGGTACTGATAAATCGGTGTTGTAATAACCTTACTTAAAGTACCTCTTTCGCCTGTGCACTGAATTCCCACATGAACCTGATTCGCTACTCAATCGGTCCCCATCTCACTCAAACATAGTCTCCAGGCCATGTGCCCCTTACTAAGTGTGACTACAACCTGAAGAGAAGCTGGAGGGAGTGCAAGAAATATGCAACAGTGGTAGGCCAATTAGCTCCTCATATGTGATCCACTTTGCAATGAGATCATTGCTGATCTGTGACCTAGCTCCAAATATCGTTTCCACCTTTGCCCCACATCTGTTAATACATTGTATTCATGAATTCAGGCCCTCCACCAGATATTTGAATTTATAGCAAGGGTGACACTTCAGTGCAGTGCTAAGGGATTGCTGTGCTCTTGGAATATCTTTTAGATGTACCTTTTTTGGTGAATGTGGACAATCCTGTGGCACAATTAGAACAGGGGAATTCTCCTGGTATCTTAGTTAATATTTATCCCTGAATCAACATGACAAAAACATCACTTTTCTAATTGCTGCTTAAGGGACCTTGCTCTGCACAAATTGGCTGCTGTACATCCTTATGTTTCAAAAGTACTCAAGCGGCTCTAAAATTCTATGGGACACTCATGTTATGAAAGATAGTATAAGTGTCCTAGCTAAAGGATGCACTACAGCAACTCGTCATTGCTTCTTCAACAGCACCGTTGAAACCTGTGACGTTCATGACTTAGAAGGTTATAGGTAGAAGATGCAGCGTTATCAAGTTCCTCACCAAGTCACATGCCACCCAGCTTGAATGTATATCACCATTTCATCATCATTGTTAGGTTCCAGGATTTTGGCTTAATTGCACTGTGGGAGTACCTTTACCATATGCACTTCAAAACTTCACCAAAAAGGCCTACCATTACTTTCTGCAGGGTAAGGAGGGATGGACAGTAAATACTTGCTTGCAATGCTCACATAGTGAATGAATAAAAATAATAATATTTCGCCTTTTTGTTCATTCATTCCTTTTTTTTTGGGACTGTCTTTTTTCTTTCCCTGTCACAGAAACCTAGACTTACAGTATTGAAGGAGGCTATTGACCCATTGTGTCTGTACCTGTGAATATGACTTTGTAACTTTATTTCATTTAGTCGCTTGGTAGTACATAACTTGTGCATTGCTGAAAAATAAGCCATGCTGCCAGAGCTCTCTATTTCATACTCGCCAGACAGACTTCAGAAGCCAAATTTCAAAGGGAGCAACAATTTATATTGCATGAGAAATGGATGCTGATTGTTTGGCAAGTCAACTCTGGTCAAGGTGTCGCCAAGGAGAATGCACCAGGGAACTATTGTCCCCCACCCTTTTCATTCAATTTAGAAAAAAGTGCAATGCCTGGACATGTTCCTTTTGCCTGCAGAGGGCAGGTTGTGTTGTACTATCACCAAACAGATCTAGTAACTCAAGACTGGGCAACTATTTTATTTGTTCGTGCGATGTGAGCGGTGCTGGCTAGGCAGCATTTTTTGCCTGCCCCTAATTGCCTTTGTTCAGAGGTCATTTAAGAGTCAACCACGTTGTATGTCTGGAGTCGTATGTTGGCCAGATCAGGTAAGGACAGCAGATTTCTTTCTCTAAAGGACGTTATTGAACCAGATGGGTTTTTCCTCCATCAGCAATGGTTTCATGGTCATTAGCAGGCTTTAACTGCCAGATTTTTTTATTGAATACAAATTTCACCGTCTGCCATTGTGAGGCTGGAATCCGAGCCCCTAGAACATTACCCAGGGTCTCTGGAATACTTGTCCAGTGACAATACCACTATGCCTCCGGTTCCCCATGAGGTACTGTGGGCCATCAGCAGCAGCAGAAGTGTACTTGACCACAATCTGTAACCTCAGCCTGGCATATCTCCCACTTGACGATTACCATCAAGCCAGAGGCCTAACCCTGGTACAATGATGAATGCAGGAGGCCATGTCGGGAGCAGCACCAGGCATACTTAAAAATTAGGTATCGACCTGGTGAAGCTGCAATACAGAACTATTTGTATGCCAAACAGCATAAGCAGCAAGTGATAGAGCTAAGAGATTCCCCAGCCAATAGATCAGCTCTAAGCTCTGCAGTGCTGCCACAACCAGTCATGAATGGTGGTGGACAATTAAACAACTCACCAGATGAGGAGGCTCCACAAATATCCCCATCCTCAATAATGGGGGAACCAAGCACATCAATACAAAAGATAAGATTGAAGCATTTGCAACAATCTTCAGCTGAGTGGATGATCCATCTTGGCTTCCTCTGGAGCTCCCCAGGATCACAGATGCCAGTCTTCAACCAATTGGACTTACTCCATGTGATATCAAGAAACGGCTGAGGGCCCTGGGTACTGCAAAGGCTATGGGCACTGACAATATTCCAGCAATAATACTGAGGACTTATGCTCCAGAACTTGCCACGTCCCTAGCCAAGCTGTTCAGGTACAGATACAATACTGGCATCTACTTGGCAATGTGGAAAATTGCCCAGGTATGGTCTGTACACAAAAAGCAGGACAAATCTAACCCAACCAATTACCACCCCATCAGTCTACCCTCAACCATTAGTAAAGTAATGGAAGAGGTCATCAGCAGTGCTATCAAGCTGCATTTACTTAACAATAGCCTGCTCCCTGACGCCCCCAGTTTGGGTTCTGCCAGAGCCACTCAGCTCCTGACCTCATTACAGCCTTGGTTCAAACATGGATAAAAGAGCTGAACACCCCAGGTGAGGAGAGAGTGACTGCCCTTGACATCAAGTCAGCATTTGACCAAGGGTGGCATCAAGGAGCCCTAGCAAAGCTGGAGTCAATGGGAATCAGGCAGAAAACTCTCTGCTGGCTGGAGACATACCTAGCACAAAGGAAGACTGCTGTGGTTGTTGGAGGTTAGTCATCTCAGTTCCAGGACGTCACTGCAGGAGTTCCGCAGGGTATTGCCCTCAACCCAACCATCTTCAGCTGTTTCATCAATGACCTTCCATCATAAGGTCAGAAGTGGGGATTTTTGCTGATGACTGCACAAATGTTCAGCACCATTCACAACTCCTCAGATACTGAAGCAGTCCATGTCCAAATGGCAAATCTTAGACAATATCCAGGCTTGGCCTGACAAGTGGCAAATAACGTTCATACCACACAAGTGTCAGGCAATGACCATCTCCAACAAGAGAGAATCTAACCATCACCCCTTGATATTCAATGGCACTACCATCACTGAATCCCCCACTATCAACATCCTGGGGGTTACCATTGACCAGAAACTGACCTGGACTAGCCATATAAATACTTTGGCTACAAGGACAGGTCAGAGGCTAGGACTTGTGCGACGAGTAACTCACCTCCTCCCCAAAACCTATCCACCATCTACAAGACATAAGCCAGGAGGGTGATGGAATACTCTCCACTTGCCTGGATGACTGCAGCTCTAACAACACTGACGAAGCTCGACACTATCCAGGACAAAGCAGCCCACCTGATTGACACTGCTTCCACAAACATTCACTCCCACCACCAGTGGTAACAGTGTGCACATTCTACACGATGCACTGCAGCAACTCACCAAGGCTCCTTGAGACAGCACCTTCCAAATCTATGACCACTACCATCTAGAAGGACAAGGGTAGCAGACACAGGGAATACCACCACCTGGAAGTTCCCTTCCAAGCTCCTCACCATCTTGGCTTGGAAATGTATCGCCTTTCCTTCACTGTTGTTGGGTCAAAAGTCCTGGAACTCCCTCCCTAAATCGCACTATGGATGTACCTCCACCATTTGGACTTCAGTTCAAGAAGCAACTCGCTACCATCTCAAGGCTAATTAGGGATGGGCAATAAATGCTGGTCCAACCAGCGGTGCCCACCTCCCATGAATGATAGATTTTTTTTAAAGTTACCTCAATGTTAATAGGCCAAAATTCCAGATACAGCTGTCACTTTCCTGGAACAGTTTGATTATAATTGTACTAAACGGATAACTTTTGGCAGAAATCTTAAGGTGCTCTTGCCGGCAACTTGCAGATTTGTGAATTATCCGTCTCTTCTCTCCTGTCAGTTTCTCTCTTCTACCATCTTCCTCCACTCTTCATCTTCTTTTCCTCTTCTCCTTTATCTACTGTCTTCTTTTTGTCACCCCTCTCCTCTCCTTTCCCTGTCTCTCTCTTTTCCCTTCCTTCATTCTTCTTGTCATCTGCTTCTGTCTCTTCCCCCTTCTCTTTATATTTACTTTCTTCCTCCACTGTATCTATTATTGAATTCAATAAAGGAATCCAGTTTCTCTGGCATTTCTGCTCTGTCCCCTCTCAGGTGCACTTAAGATCCAATAGCACTCTTTTGAAGGAGAGCAGGGAAGTTCTTCCTGGTACCTTGACCAATATTTATCTGTCAACTAATGTCACTAAAAGACATTATCTGATCACAATCATATTGCTGTTTGTGGAACCTTGCTGTGTGCAAATTGCCACTTTTCCTATATTACAACGGTGACTATACTTCAAACTACTTTTATTGGCTATAAAGCATTTTGGGATGACCTGAGGTTGTGAATTACGTCATATGTAGGTTCTTTCTTCCCCTTAGCCTCTTCCACATCTTTCCCACCATTCCCCTCCAACTTTTCGCGACCTGCCTCCCTTCTTTCTCCATTTTTTTTATCTCCCCTCTTCTTACTCTTCACCTGTCCCTTCATTTCTCTCCTCTCTCTATCATCCCTTACCTGTTTCCTCCTGGCCTCTGCCTCTATCCCTTTATCCCCTCAATCTCTCCTTTACATCCTCTTCAGTTTCTAGCCCCTCTCTTCTTTCCATTACTGTTTCTCCGTCCCATCATTCCTCTCTTTGCTCAAATGTCACTCCAACTTCTTTCCATTCTCTTCCTGCTCTTTCTCTTCTTCCCCATTTCTTTCTCTGCTCAGCTCTTTCTGTGTCCCCTCTCTCCTCCCCCTCTTCTCTACCTTCTCTCCTTCTGTCCTTTTCCCCCGTCCTTTCTCTGCTCACTATCATTTCTCTCCCCTCTCTCACTTCTCAGACTCGTTTTTTTCCCCTTCTCTCCTTATCTGTGTCCTCTTCTAACTTTGCAACTTTATATCTCTCCTTTTCCTTTAGATAGCCACTTTCTCAACTGGGAACCCTAAATAGTTTCATGTACCACAGGCTAAGGAACATGCAATAGGAAATAGAGAAAATACTGAGAAGGGAGGATAAACAACCTGTGTCCTATTGTATATTGGAATCTTGACACTTGGGGCAGGATGGGATGTGGGCATCACTGGCAAGACCAGCATTTATTGCCCATCCCTAATATCCTTGAGAATATAAGAAGTAGGAACAGGAGTAGACCTTATGGCCCATTGAGCCTGCTCCACTATTCAATAGGATCAGGGCTAATATTCTGCCTCAAGGTCGCTTTTCCACCTGCTCCCCATGTTCCTTGATTCCTTATGAGATCAAAAATCTGTCTATCCCAGTGTTGAATATATCCAGTGATGGAGCATCCGCAACCTTCTGTTGAAGAGAATTAAAAGGATTCACCACCCTCTAAATGAAGAAACTTATCCTCATCTTAGTCCTAAATGATGGATCCTGTTAGGGGAAAATTAAAAATGCTAAAAGAGAACACTGTAAGAATTTACTGAAGAACACTTAAAATCTCCAGGCAGACATGGCTGCTAAACATATTAAGAGTTGAAGATTGCCAGCCTTGAGATTCAGACTGGAGATACAAGAAAGGACATAGATTAGGTGTACTCCCCTCTCTCATAGGGAAGGGGCAGGTGGTTTTAGCTTAGATATGGGAAGACATACAATGGACAAAGAGGGGGCTTTGATGAAACTCAAACAGTCTTGAGTTGTGAGAACCAAGGTATTTCCGTACGTGTTTTAATTTTGATTGGATAATATAATTATGTATACAGCCTTTAGAATAATTGTGATTAGCACAATCACATGGTTATGTACTCAGTATGATAGAGCTGGTATGGGACCAGTGTGTCGGTTACCGATTGGATGTATTCAAATGTATTATGATAAGAAAAAATACAAAAGTAATGAAATGTAATCAGTCTGGGAGCTGGGTCTTCATTCTTAGGAATGATTGCGGCTCCCTTGCATATGCTTGAATAAAACCAGTTAAAGGAAGCCTGAGTCTCTGTGGTTGCTGTGTGATCAGGGATTGTAACTTCTCCTCTTCAACTAGCCTATGTGGTAGTTGCTGGATAGGAGGGAGTGCCTTCTTCAGATCCCTTATCCTGAGGCTATTCTAGATTCCCTAGCATCTCTGTGTCTACCCTGTCGAGCCCCTTCAGAACCTTGTATGTTTCAATCAGATTATCTCTCATTCTGCTAAACTTCAGAGAATGGAGACCGAATTAGCTCAGCTTCTCATCCAAGGATAACACTCTCAGGAATCAATTTAGTGAACCAAAAGGTCAGCCTTAGATTTGGAGACCAAATCTGAGCACAGTACACAAGGTGTGGTCTCACTAAAGCCTTATACAACTGTAGCAAGACTCCCTTATTCATGTACTCCAGTTCCCTTGTATTAATAGCAAACTTGCCATTTACCTTCCTAATTGTTTTCTGTGTACACCCAAGTTTCTCTGAACTTCAACATTTAAAACTTGCACACATTTAAAAAAACAATCTGCTTTTCCTGCCAAAGTGAATAACTGCGCACTTGTCTACATTATGCTCCATCTGCCACCTTATTGCCCACTCATTTACCCCATATACATCTCTTTGCAGCCTCTTTGGCTCGTCCTCGGAACTTATGTTTCTGCCTAGTTTTATTTCATCAGAAGATGGTAAAGGGCCTCCCACAGTGAGCCGGGAGTGATAGACTTCAAGAGCATATATATATAGGTTGGTGGACAGGTGAAATTCAACACAGGGAAGTGTGAAATGATAAATTTTGGTAGGAAGAATGAGGAGACATAATGTCTGCTGAATAGTATAATTTTAAAAAGGGACCAAGAAGAGAGACCTTGTGTACAAACCTGTGAAGGTGACAGGATAGGTTAATAAAAGGTTATGGACAGGAGAGGGAGGCAAAACTGAACTCTTTTTATTTTCTCATCGTCTGTCCATAAGAAGAGATATTTTAATTTTTAAAATAGGCTGTGACCTGTTTCCCCAAACCTTCTGTTTGTGAGGTCAATTTTTAAAGTGACTCAGAAAATTCTATTTAGGGTAAAATTGGAAGTATTATTTACTCAAACCCGGGAAATGGTTGTAACTTCATACGCGCACAATAAGAAGATAGGAAAGAGGAGTTTTTACAACTATGAATAACTGAAAGGAAAAAGCACCACAGATGTGGATTTCAGTTCATGTGCTTGCCAGAGTCCAGAAAGTTGGAATCCATTGAGGGTTCCTTCACGGAGGAGCTACAGTTCAGCTAGCTGAAGCAGCATAATGCAGAATTCCTTTAATGTTGACGGCGATGTCGGGAAATTAGGTTGTATACAGAGACTTGGCCTGCTCAGTAAGCAGTGGCAGGAATCTTCCAGAGAAACAGGGCTCAACGAGGCTTAGACTTGAAGCAGGCTGTTGGTCAGCGTGGAGACCTGCTTTGATGTTTGCAGGCTGAAGTTTAGACAGCTGAATTGCGAGTCTCTAAATGTAATATTAAAACTTTCCAAAGGCCACAAGCTTAGGTCATGTGATGTGACCCATTAATGAGTCAGTTGCAGGCTAGCAAGCAGTTTCTATGCCTCTGGTTAAAATTCATTGTTTACCTTAGGAGATAGATGGTGGCATTTAGTACCTCTGCAGGTGTAATGAGTTTTGATTGCTCTCCGTTTGTTATAGCCTAGGCTAGGGAGATAAGTTGGCTGCTGGTCCCTGATTTCGTTGATTGTACTGTGTCCTCACAATGAGCGGTGTGAGATTCAGCAATGATGAGGGCTGAACTTTGTGTCCTGTAACAGCTGTTGGAAATTTCCAGAATTGATAGCCAACTTGTGAATCATGTGACATGCAGCCGCCATCTTTTGGTTCAGCAAGGTCCACTTTTCAAATAAGCAAAATGGTAAGGCTTGACTTGAACAGTTTATAATCTCTTTCATACCTGAGGGACATGACATTACTTCCACCCTCTGAGAAAAAACATGAATTCTATTTCATTTTTTTTTAAACATGTCTTGCGAATGGAAAAGGAGTAAAGAAGTATATATTCTCTCATTCACACTTGAAAGTCAAACACACAGCTAGCAGTTGCAATATCAATTCATTGTTGCATTCTGGGGGTTTAAACTTGAGATAGGACATCAGTGATGACATTGTCCTTTTCCACAATGTGGGTAATTTTTAGGTTAAAGGGCTGTAAGGGTAAACTCCAACGGAACAATCTGGCATTGGTCACTTTGAACTTTTCTAGGAATTCCAGAGGATTGAGTTCTGTGTACACTAGGGTCTCTTGGTGCCCATGACGAACACAGATTTCGAAATGCTGGAAAGCTAGAAGGAGACCTAAAGTTTCTTTCTCGATTATGGAGTACTTTTTCTGGTATTGCTTGAGATTTTCAGATAAATAGCCAATGGGACACTCAAGCCCAGAACCATCTTGCTGGAGTAGGTCACCTCCCACCTTAGATTGTTGGCGTTGATGGCCACTGGGGCAACTAGTACGGGCTTGCTTACCTGGATGACTTTTAATTTTGCAAAAACCTCTTGGCACGCCTCTGTCCACACCACCTTTTGAGTGTTTTTTCAGTGCATCTTTTAGTGGAGTGGCTATGGTGCTAAAATTCAGGACAAACTTTCTATAGAATCTGCACATCCCTGGAATATGCTTGATTTCCCTTTGGTTCTCGGGAGTAGGGAAATCGACTAGGGCACTATGGCTTCGCGAGGTGGCACGTTTCCCTGTCCTACTACTTGTCCCAGGTAAGTTACCTTGGCCTTAGCGAACTTGCTTTTTGCTTTTCAGACGCTGGAACACTGCCTTTAGGTGATGTAAGTGGTCATTCCCAGTGTTGCTGTGAATAATCAAGTCCTCCAGGTACACTGCACAATTGCTGAGTCCAGCTATTCTCTGGTTGGTCAACCTCGAAAAGTTGCTGGTGCATTTTTAAGGCCAAAGGGGTGACCAAGGCTGATATTTCGCTCATTATGGGGGCTTGCTGTACCCTTTTAAAAGGTCGATTGTGCTGAGGTAGGCCAGGTGGCCCACCTTGTCTGTGCAATCCATAGGGCGTTGAATTGGATAGGAGTCAGCTGTGGTTACTGCATTTACTTTACGATAGTCAATGCAGAGCTGCTTTGATCCATCTGGCTTCGGGCCCAGTGCAATGGGGGAGCTCCAATCACTGGCTGGGCTCAATTAAGTCATTACCCAGCAAATATTGGATTTCCTTCCTGACCCGAGCTAGCTTGTCAGGGCTCAGCCAGTAAGGGTTTTGTTTTATCAGTGGGGTGTTTCCCACGTCCACATTGTGGACCGTTAGGGTAGTAAGCCCTGGCTGGTCCCTACCGATTTTTTTTGAATTTTCCAAGCATGTTGACCACACCCTCCTACTGCTCTTTGGTCAGGTGTGTTAACTGGGCCTTTAAATCTAGCAAGGCTCTGGTGTTTGCCAGGCTGGTGGCCAGGGATTCAACCTGAGGACCGTCCTCCTCAGCTGGCTCCTCCTGGCTACCCTCCGATATTTCTACCCTTTAGCAAAAACCCATCAGTTGACTGGACTCTTGGCTGTAATATTTCTTTAGCAGGTAAGGCAGCATAATTGGCACTTTTTCCTCCTAATGGGGGTGTGAATCAAGTAATTGACTCCCCTGATCTTTTTGACCACTTGATATGGGCGAATGAACTTGGCTTGGAAAGGGTTAGTGGGTAGGAGCAGCAGCACTAGTATTTGGTCCCCTGGTTGGAGAGCCTGGCTTTAGCACTCTTGTCTACCTGCTTTTTCATGTCCTGTTGGGAAGCTTTTAAATGCTCTTTGGCCAACGCACAGGCATTGAAGAGTCATTCCCCAAAGGTGGGGATGTACTCCAACATGGGGGTATCCTCCTTGGACTCCAGAATCCTCTCTCTTAATAGCTTTGGGGGCTCCACACTCAATGCTTGTAAAGTAATTCAAAGGGGCTGAAGCCAGTGTATTCGTTCAGAGAGTCCCTGGTAGCAAACAGCTGGAAGCCTAAATTCTTATCCCAGTCATGTGGATGTTCAGAGCAGCAGGTCATAATCATGGTTTTCAGGGTCTGGTGTTACCCTTACAGGACCCCTTGGGACTGAGGGTGATACGCCAAGTACTTCACCTGGGTTATTCCCAAACTGTGTACCACCTTCTGAAACACTTGGGACCTTAAGTTGGTTCCCTGATCCGATTGGATTTCTCTCGGCAGGCCATACCAGGCAAAGAACCAGGTTAGCTCTTCGATCACGGCCTTGGCTGTCGTTTTCCTGAGGGGAATGGCCTCAGGGAATCGGATGGCTAAGTCCATTATGGTGAGGAGATATTGATAGCTGGTCTTGTTGTTTTGGATAGTGGCCCCACACAGTCTATCATTATTAAGTCTGTCAGAATGCATGTTATTTTAAAAAATATTTTTGGGGAATATTGTGTGTGTGTGTGTTTTAATTAAGCTGGGTAAGAGCTTGATAAGAGTCAGGTTGCCTGGGGTTTTGAAAAATGAAAAGGATAGAGGTGTTCAGTTTTGAGGTACAAGTAAATAGGTTAGATCTAACACTTGCATTTTTAGATAAGTTGAGGGTTCCTTTGAATATCAAAAGGGAGTCAAAGGTGACAAGAAACCTGTTTGCATCTTGCAGGAGTTCCATAGCTAAATCGAAGTGGAGATATTATGTTTTATTGACCCGAAAGCAAAGGCAAGATAGAGACATAAAAATTTCATATTTGGAAGGATTTGAGTTTCAAAGAGGTGTGAGAACAATGGAACCGGAGATGAAAGGGTTGGGGGGGAGGGGTATTTTAGAGTTACTGTGGAGCTGGGGCTATGGTGATAGCTGGAGCTGTTTGAGCTGTTGAGCTATAGCTGGAGCTATGAGCTGGGAAAGGATGTCGTTTGAACCAGTTATCCAGTCAAGCCAGAAACGTCTTGGGCTGCCACAGCAGTTTTATTCTGAAGTGGATTCCACCGCAGAGTGGATGAGGCTCATGTGATATACCTTTTATTGAAGCTGTAGCAGTTTGCCTTGTGTAATATTACTGGATTTTCTTTTATAGTTAACATCTATAAGGGAGTGTTGCCTTGAGGTCTTTACTTGTGGATTTGACAAAGTAAAGAGTCCTTTTTGGGAATGTTTTGTAAGACTAAACTTAATTGTGTAGTTATAATCTTGTGTACTTAAGTTTTCTTTTGTCCTTGTTAATAAAACTTTTACTTTTAAAATCCCTAAGTGCTACTGGACCTCTTACTGCTGAGATTGGTACATCTCGTTTTCAGAATGCTACCGGTGGCAGGGATAGATTTCCTGCTTTGGAATGATTTGGCTGGCAGTAAGGTCCCTTATAATTCTAGACTAGCCAAGTGAAAAAAGAGAGACTGGACAATAAGCGAAGTTTCCCTCTGAGATTTGGTTTGTGCAACAATTAACACCAGCTGTGGTCCTAACAAGTCAAAGGGTTCACCAAATGCTGGAATGAGCTTGAGGGGGGCCAGTTCAATTAAACATTGGGTTTCCCTGCAACCTAGCAAGCAAGGTTTTGCAGTACTTGGCCACATCAGACCAGAGGCGAGGCCAGTAAAAGTACTTGCTTATGCGGGCTAAAGCTTTATGGGTACCCTCATGTCCAGCCACAGGGATAGCATGAGCAATCCTGGAAGCTCCTGACAGTATTCTGGAGGGTAACAACAATTTGTTGGAGCACTGCCCAATCCTCACCCACACATCTCTCAGGGGTCTCCACTTCTGAATTACCACCCCATCTTGCAAGTAGTGGCACTCGGACCTGGATGGTTTCTATTTCAGAGCAGAATGATTCACTTCAGGGCTTTACTTCAGGGTCTGCCGGCTGTGCTTTGATCAGGGAGGTTCGGCTGAGAAACTCCCCCACTTCTCAGGTTTTTGAAAAAAGTCTCAGCTAGCCTGACCTCTGGCTCACCTAGCTGGGACACTGGTTCCCTCTTGACTAAGCTTGCCTGTCTAGTTTGGGATCGGGTCACTACACAGCCGGGGAAGAGCCATGGAACTTCCTCTTGCAGCTGTCCAGTCTCTCTTTTTTCACTTGGCTGGTCTAGAGTTATAAGGGACCTTACCGCCAGCCAAATTATTCCAAAGCAGGAAATCTATCCCGGCCACCGGTAGCTCAGGGACTATTCATATGGTTACTGGACCTGAGACTAGGTCACACTGTAGGCGGACATGATGAGGGGGGCCAGATGTGTATCCTCCTCAAACTCCACTGATCAGTGCCTTGGTTTTCGGGGAGAACATTGGGGCGGCGGGGGGTGGGGTGGGGGGGGTGGTAGTGGAATATCTCCCATTTCCTTCTAATGTCAAGGATTGAGTGGTGCCGTGTCCCAGAGCATTATAATGGAATTGCTCGCATTCTGGGAAGGGTACATGGATACTGTTCCTGGGAAGACAATACTCCAATAGTTCTCAGGGATTTTGTCTGGCTTGCCCACACATAGGACAATAACCTCAGAGGGGCTAGCTTCTCCAGCGAGAGACCCTGCTTGATCTGTTGCACTACCTAATGGGGTCTCCTCCTTGGGGTTCCTCCTGTGGACCCTATAAGACCCACAGACTTCCCTCTAAGCCTCCAGCATTTAGGCCTGGAGTGTCTTATTTTGTTACAGTGGGAACACACTGGTCTCTGGCTGTTCTCCTTTTGGGCTTGAGGAGGACTTCTTGCACCTTCATTTGTACCTTCCTTTCTGGGTGTAGCTCCCTTCCTCTCCAATTCTCCCTTCTGCTCTTTTCAAGGGTTTTGGGGTGGTTTGGAAAGAGTCTGCCTGTGTTGCAAGGCCTATGGGTGAGGTCAAAGCTATCCACTATGACTGCTGCATTCTGGGCTGTGAGGACTTTCTGCTCCTCTAAGTGCATTCTGAGGTTGAAGGCTAGGCAGTTTTTTAATTCCTTTAGCAATAACTGTTCTCGCAACCCCTTGTAGGTACACTGTATTTTAAAAGAGCGGACCCATCAGTCGAATGCAATTTGTTTCAGCTGTTCGAATTCTAGGTAGGTCTGCATGGGTTTCTTACAAATGTTCCGTAATTGCTGGTGATATGCCTCTGAGACTAACTCCTAAGCACTAAGGATGGCAGCCTTAGTCTGTTCATAACTAGCAGACATTTCAGGAGTCAGCATAGGGAAGGCCCAAGGGATCTATTCTATCAACTGACTTTGTATCATAAAGGTCTAGATTTTTGGTGACCATTTTAGCTGCTACCTTCTCAAAAGTGGTGAAAAAAAGTTCCACTTAACTCTCTTTTAAATTTGGGAATGAATCTAGTGTATTTAAGGGCTTTGCAACTTGGTTCTGGGGTAGGGAAATTTGGACGATTATCAGGTGGAGAGAGACTTTCCCTAGCAGCTTCCATCTGTCTGATCTCACCCTCTCTCTGAGCCTGTAACTCCATTTCCAATTTTCCTCCCTTTCTCTCTTTTTCTCTCTCTTGAGCTTCCTTTTCTCTCTCCTTCCCTCTCTCTTTCGAGCTTCACTTTCTCTCTCCTATTTTGGTAATGGGAAGTTGGTTGGTCTCAGGGTCTAACTCTTCGTCCACCTGTTCTGGTTGAGGACTGAGGCCCGAATACTTGACCAGCATCTGGAGCAACTCAATTTTTTATTTTACTGAGTAGTTTTAATTGTACCGCCCTAGCTACAGCTTTCAACTATTTTGTGCTTTGGGGTGCCAGTGTTTCTCTGGTTAAGTCTCCTTGTTGTACCAACATTTGTGCATCGAAGTTTGCCATTCTGTTCTAGTGTTAGGGTAAGGGAATTTGCTGGGATAGTTTAATTGTTTTGAAGATCATTTCAGCAACTGAACTTTCCCTCTTGGATTCCACTTGGTTCCTTTTTGTGTCAGATTCAGCTTCTTTCTTAAATTTGGAATTGGTCAAATTTTGGTTGAATTTTGGCTCGTTTGTAATGGATTTGATTCTGGACTTGAGACCTCAATTTCTTTTACGGACTGAGAGGGAGGCAAAAGAGAACTCCTTTATTTTTTCACCGTCTGTCCGTAAGCAGAGGTATTTTAATTTTTGAAATAGGCTGTGGTGTGTTTCCCCAAATCCTCTGTTTGTGAGGTGAATTTTTAAAGTGACTCGCAACAAGCTCTCTTTATGATAAAATCAGAAATATAGTTTATTCACGCATTCAAACTCGGGGAATGGTCACAACTTCATACACACACACACAAGTACACAATAAGAAGATAGGAAGAGGAGCTTTTACAACTAGGAATAACTGAAAAGAAAAAAGCACTACACATGATTAGCAGTTCAGAGTCTGGTGAGGTTCCTTCATGGAGGAGCTACAGTTCAGCTAGCTGAAGCAGGACTTTGCAGAATTCCTTTAAAGTTGATGGTGACGCAGCTAGATGAGGTTGGTATACAGACACTGTGTCTGCTCGGCAGACAATTGTAGAAATCTTACAGAGGAACAAGGTTCACAGAATTACAGAAACTTTACAATGCAGGAGGCCATTTGGTTCGTTGAAAGAGCATTCTACTTAGCCCTGTTCCCCTTCTTTATCCCTGTAATCTAGCACATTTTTTCCTTTCAGATAGCAATCCAATTCCCCTTTGAATACATCGTTCGAACTTGTCTCCACCACCCTCTCAGGAAATTCGTTCCAGACTCCAACCACCCTCTGGGTGAAAAGAATTTTCCTCACCTCCTTTTACTCCTTTTGCCAATTATTTTGAATCTGCGCCCTCTAGTTCTTGATGCTCTCTTGAGTGGAATTTTTAAAATTCATTTACAGGATGTGGGCATTGCTGACTAGGCCAGCATTTATTGCCCATCCCTAATTCCCCTTGAGAAGGTGGTGGTGAGCTGCCTTGAACCATTGCAGTCCCTATGGTGTAGGTACACCTACAGTGCTGTTAGGGAGGGAGTTCCAGGATTTTGATCCAGCAACGATGAAGGAACAGCGATATATTTCCAAGTCAGGATGGTGAGTGGCTTGGAGGGGAACTTCCAGGTGGTGGTGTTCCCATGTGTCTGCTGCCCTTGTCCTTCTAGATGGTAGCAGTCGTGGGTTTGGAAGTGCTGCCTAAAGAGCCTTGGTGAGTTTCTGCAGTGCGTTTTGTAGGTGGTACAGACTGCTGCCACTGTTCATCAGTGGTGGAGGGAGTGAATGTTTGTGGAAGGAGTGCCATTCAAGTGGGCTGCTTTGTCCTGGATGGTTTCAAGCTTCTTGGGTGTTGTTGGAACTGCACTCATCCAGGCAAGTGGGAAGTATTCCATCACACTCCTGACTTGTGCCTTGTAGACGTTGGACAGGCTTTGGGGAGTCAGGAGGTGAGTTACTTGCCACAGGATTCCTGGCACTTGTGTGGCATGAATGTTATTTGCCCTGTCCATAGCCCTCAGGATCTTCAATACCTCTATCAAGTCTCCTCTCAGCCTTTTCTCCAACGAAAACAGTCCAAACTTCTCCAATCTATCCTCATAGCTACAGTTTTTTTCCCTGGAATCATTATTATGAACCTGCTCTGTACTCTCTCCAATGCCATCACATTCTTCCTAAGTATGGCGCCCAGAACTGGACGCCCAGTTAGTGTCTTATAGAAGTTCAACATGACCTCCTTACTCAGACAAAAATAAAAATGCTGGAAAAACTCAGCAGGTCTGACAGCATCTGTGGAGAGAAAGACAGAGTTAACGTTTTGAGTCCGTATGACTCTTCTTCAGAACTAAAAGGAAGTAGAAATGTGGTGAAATATGCTGTTTAGGGGGGAGTGGTGGAACATGTGAAGCTGGAAAGAGGGCCAGCAATAGGTGGAGGCAAAGGAGAGATTGCCAAAGATATCATAAACAAAAGGTCAAAGGGTTGTTAATAGTGGGGGTACTAGCTAAAGGAGGTGCTAATGGTGACGTTAAGAATACAAAGCAGAATGTCACAGCATTCATGTCATCCAGGGCTCTCTGGATTTATTTCACAGAATCACAGTGCAGAAGAGGCCGTTCAGCCCATCAAGTCTGCACCGACACATGAGAAACACCTGACCTACCTACCTAATCCCATTTACCAGCACTTGGCCCATAGCCTTGAATGTTATGATGTGCCAAGTCCTCATCCAGGTACTTTTTAAAGGATGTTAGGCAACCCGCCTCCACCACCCTCCCAGGCAGTGCATTCCAAACTGTCACCAACCTCTGGGTAAAAAGATTTTTCCTCAAATCCCCCCTAAACCTCCTGCCCCTCACCTTGAACTTGTGTCCCCTTGTGACTGAGCCTTCAGGAGGACAAACTAATTTGTTCTACCTTTCCACTTCAAGGGAATATACTTTGACATTGCCTGCCATAATTTTTCTTTAAAGGTGGCCCATGGTTCAGACCCCGCTTTTCCTGCTAACATTTAATCCCAATTCACTCGACTCAGATGCATTCTCATCCAATCGAAGTTGGTTTTCTCCCAATTAATTATCCCTGCTCTGGATTGTTCCTTGTCCTTTTCCATGGCCAACCCAGACCTTATGATGCAATGTTCACTGTCCCCTAAATGATCTCCCAGTGATATTTTATCCACTTGATCCAACTCATTCCCCAGAACCAGGTCCAACAGTGCCTGACCTCTCATTGGAACGGAAACATACTGCTGCAGAAAATTATCTTGAACACATTCCAGGAACTCTCGCCCCTCTTGCCCCTTTACACTATTCCTACCCCAGTCTATATTTGGATAATTGAAGTCTCCCATTATAATTACTCTATAATTCTTGCACCTCTCTGTAACTGCTTGCAAATTTGCTTCTTTACATCACTGCCACTAGTTGGTGGTCTATATACTACACCAATCAATGTCATTGCCCTTTTTCATTCCTTACCTCTAGCTAGAGAGATTCCATCCTTGACCCCTCTGGAATAGCCTCTTTCCAGCACTGTAATCCCACCTTTAATCAATACTGCCACTAACCGCCCCCCCATCCCCCCGCCAACTTTCTTCCTTCCCTGTCTCTCTTGAACGCCTCGTACCCAGGAATATTTAACCTAGTCTGTCCTTCTTTGAGCCAGGTCTCTGTTATAACAACAATATCATAATTCCATTTGTTAGCATGTGCCTGTCATCCACTAATCTTATTTCACATTCTCACACATGCACATTAACCCTGATTTAGGCTTTTTGACTTTTCCCCCTTACTCTGATCCATCTAATGATTTAGTATTGCCTGCTCTAATTCTATCAGACTCTCCAAGTATTCTATTTATCTTGATATATCCTCCCTCTCAGTTAATACTTCTCTACTTCCCACTGCCAGTGTTTCAGCTCTCCACCCTGAATTTCCCCTCAGGTTCCCATCCCCCTGCCAATCTAGTTTAAACGCTCCCAAATAACACTAGCAAACCTCCCAGCGAGGGGATTAGTCCCAGTCCTGTTAAAGTGTAACCTGGCCAGCTTGTACAGGCCCCACCTGCCCCAGAACTGGTCCCAATGCTTCAGAAACCTAAGTCCCTCCCTCCTCTTCCATTTCTCCAGCCACATGCTCAATAGCACATGGCACTAGGAGGAATCCTAAGATTACTGCTCTTGAGGTTCTGCTTTTTAATCCCTTCCTAACTCCCTGAAATCTGCTTTCAGGACCTCATCCCTTTTCCTACCTATGTCATTTGTCCCAGTGTGGACCACAGCCTCTGGCTGTTCACCCTATTGAAGAATGCCCTTCTCCACTTTGTGACATGTTTGACCTTGACACCAGGAAGGCAACATACCATCCTAGAGTCACATCTTTGGCTGGAGAAAAACCTGCCTGCTCCCCTAACTATGGAATCCTCTACCACTTCCACTCTTCCTTCTACCCTCCTGGCGCAGCTGAGTCACCTGTGGTACCATGAACTTGGCTGTTGCTACAGTCCTCTGAGGAACCATCTCACTGATAAGTATCCAAAATGGAAAAACAATTAGAGAGCTAGATAGCCTCAGGAAATTCCTGCACTACTTGCCTGTTTCTCTTAGATACTCTGGCAGTCACCCATTCCCCTCTGCCTGTGTACTTCTTAGCTGCGGTGTGACCACCTCTCTGAATATACTAACAATGTAATCCTCAGCCTTGCAGATGTACCACAGTAACTCCAGTCATCGCTCAAATTCCATACCCCAAAGTTTAAGTTTCTGCAGCTGGTGACACTTCCTGAAGATGTACTTTGTGACTGCCCAACTTCCCACATCCCACTGGATGCGCAATCCACGTGGCCGAGCTGCAGTGACATACCTTAAACTTCGTATTAAGTGTTTACTACAGTATGATATAATTTAATAACTCAACTGCCACTCACCAATGTCTCCTCTGTGCCGAGCCCAGAAACGCCTATACTTGCCAACCAATCAACTTACAGGATTCTTGTGACGCACTTTTAGATTTTATCTATGAACTCCCAGCTTTCTCTATCCGCTGCTTAATGGGCTCTTATGACATTCAATCATCTTCCTCCTTAGCAAAATAAGAGCTAGCTACTGGGGGCTCAGGAGAGAGAGAAAAAGAAAGGAGCACCTCTTTCCCCTCTTCACTGAACTCCTGCACTCATCAAACTCCAACTTGAGCACACTAATGCACCCAAAGCAGCACTCCAGTGCAAACAAGCAGCACTGAAGAAGGCCTGTTTTTATACTTCCTAATTCAAGCTTCTGAAAACCAGTTTAAGTCTATTATCTAATTAACTAGCTGCAGATCTAAGGAGAACCTATAAACCACTATTTTAAAGCTGGAGTAAAACTCAACTTTTCCCAACCCATCGAGCAACTTGTAGTTAATTGCTAAATTACAGAAAATACTAGAAGTTAGATAGAAATTAATCCTTAAAACTACCTCACTCACCAACTCCAACTTAAGCAATCTATTGCACCCAAAGCAGCACTCCGGTGCAGACTTTCTCCAAAGTGGCAAAAGATGACTCCACAACTGTCTTTTTGAATTTGAGAATGAGTCTAGCAAACTTGAGGGTCTCCGAGAATGGTTCAAGGAGGCTTAGAATTTACGCAGACTGTTGGTCAGCCTGGGAGACTTGCTTTGATGTTTGCAAGCTGGAGTTTAGACAGCAGACTTAGTTGCGAGTCTCAAAATGTAATATTGGGGAGAATTTCCGTCGGGTGTGGGGGGGGGGGGGGGGGGGGGGTGGACAGGAATGGGTGCGGGCGGGTGCGCAGCTGATTGCTGCCCATGATTGGCTGTGCGCTGCCATTTTATGCCAATTAAGGCCCACCCAGCGTGATGCGAACCTGGAAGTGCTAAGTGCTCCCTGTGCGGGTGGGGGGAGTAGGCTGAGTCGGGGCTTGCGCTCTTTCGCACATGTGCGTGTAAGTGTGCAGAAATCTCTCTGAGGCACAGGGCTGCCTCAGGGAGATTAGTTTGATTCCTGAAAATTTTAATAAAGAAAAAAATATTTAAGATATGTCCCCTCATGTGACAGTGTCACCTGAGCTGGGACATGTCAATGAATTTTATTGAAAATGGCCAAAGATTCTGGCCATTAAAACTTTGCAAAGGTCACAAGCTTAGCTTTTGTGGCGTAGCCCATTAATGAGTCAGTTGTAGACAAACAAGCAGTTTCTCTATCTCTGGTCAAAATCTATTGTTTACTGGGTGATAGAGGGTGGTTTTTAGCACCTCTGCAGGTATAACGAGTTTCTATAGCTCTTCCTTTGTTATAGTCCAGGCTGGTCCCTGGTTTCATTGATTGTAATGTGTCCTCACAATGAGAGGTATAAGGTTCCTCAAGGATGAGGGTTGAGCTTTGTGTCCTGTAACTGCTGTTGGAAATTTCCAGAAACTGTAGCCAACTTGTGAATCATGTGACCTGCAGCAGCCATCTTTTGGTTCAGCAAGGTCCATTTTTCAAAAAGGGAGAAAGGTAATGTTTGATTTAAACAGATTATGATCTCTTTCATGTCTTGGGACATGATAAAAGCATGATCTAGGATTGTACTTTATAAAGAGAGGCATAGACTATGTAAAACACTAATTCAGCCCCAACTGGACTATTCAGTCCAATCCTGGGCAGCACACTTGAAGGATATGAAGGCTTTGTTGAGGACTCAAATTTACTAGATTGATTCCAGGAATGATAAGCTGGAGAAGCTGGTCTTGTTTCCCTTGGAGCTGAGAATGCTAAAAGAGATTTGATTGAAATGTTTAAAATCATGAAGAATTTAAGTAGAGCAAATAAAGCAAAATTATTGACAATGGCTGATAACTGAGGGAAGATTTAAGGTAATTGGCAAAAGAACCAGAAGTGACATGAGGAAAAACATTTTTAAACAAAAAGCGGTTAGGTTTTGGAATGCACTGCCTGATGGAATGATGGATTCAATGGTAACCTTCAAAGGGGATAGAAACAGAAAACATATGGCAGGTCTGGCAGCATCTATAGGGAAACAGAGCTAATGCTTTAAGGGAGGGTGGGAAGAAGAACAAAAGGGAAGGTCTGTGACTGGATGGAGGGCAGGAGAAATTAAATGACAAAAGATTTCATGGTGCAGGGCCAAAACATGTGGGATTGGGACAAATAAACAAAAGATGCGTTTAAAGGCATGAATGACAGTGTAGAGGTATACTACCGGGAGGCTTCTTTAGTTGAACAATGAACTTTATTTATAGAGCTGCTGGATTAGCCGCAGGCCTCTAGCAATACACTTCCTAGATGAGGAAAAGTCAGCCCCTTATAAATTCCCAGTGCTTGGCGCTGATCAGCTGTTCTGACCACGTGACCCTTACTCAGTAAGGCTAGCCTTAAAGCAATAATCACCACATCCCTCCCTCCTCAATTCCTTGTTTTACATTCCTTATTTACACAAATTACTTTATGCAAGTGAATAGAAAACAATATCAAAAATCTTAGAAATAATCACACTGGCACTTTGGCCTGAATTCAGATTATACACTTGTATACTTAGGTCCAGTAATTACAAATCAATTCGTTGAGGGGGTTTCCTGTTCTGGGTAGAATGGCATAATTATATAGCCTGAGGCTATCTTATAGGATCGACACTATCAGGAACCGCAGTAATGTGTACCTCTTTTGGCACAGGCAGTTCATCACTATTTGATTCAATGGAGACATCAGTTATGTTTATAACAGGCCGATCAGGTACTTTGGTGCTTACAGGTTTGATAACATTCCTTGCTGGCAACGCTGACTGTGAAAGCGTCTCCCTGCTCCTCAGGTGATCCATGTGTTTACGAAAGATCCGGCCTTCCACGTCTACTTGGTATGAAAGGGTTCCGGTCTCACAGATAGTAATTCCTGGGATCCAGCTTGGACGGCTACTGAAGTTTCTTAAGTATACGGCTTATTCTATTATAAATTTCCTGGCTCTACTATGCAAATCATGCTTTGCTTTCTGATTACCTTAGTTCTTCTCTACCCTTCCTGGCAAATTTGGAGATACGAGGCTCAGTCTCATTCTGAGATGATGCTTCATAAGCAGTTCGGCTGGTGGAACTCCCATTGTTGCATGTGGTAGCTAAGAAGAAAGCGTGAGATTTTGGTTTCCAAGGTTCCTCCTGACAATTTTTTTAGTCCTGACTTAAAAGTTTGGACAGCTCTCTCAGCTAATCCGTTTGATGCTGGGAGGTAAGGTGCAGTTCGGATGTGTTTAATGCCATTTAGATTAGTGAAATTTTGAAATTCAGCACTTGTAAATACAGCTCCACTGTCTGATACAATGACTTCAGGCAATCCGTGAGTCAAAAAGCATTGGCGTAACCTTTCGATGGTAGAAGTAAGTGATTTCACCTCAAAAATCTCCATCCATTTTGAGTGTGCGTCGATTATGAGCAAAAGCATTGTGCCTAGGAATGGACCCACGTAGTCCATATGGATCCGCACCCATGGTTGGCCAGGCCGTTCCCAAGGGAGTAGTGAGGCTGTGGCTGGCAACTTTTGTTGCAGTTGGCACTGTTGACAGTACTTGACTAATTTCTCAATATCTGCATCAATACCAGGCCACCACATGTAACTCCTGGCTAGCATTTTCATTTTAGAAATGCTAAGTTGAGTGTTGTGTAATTAGGTTAGGAACAGTTCCCTGCCTGGTAAAGGAATGACTACTCTTGCTCTGCAGAGTATGATGCCATCCTGACAACTCATTTTGTATTTGCGGGTAAAAAATGGTTCATTTCCTCGGAGACTGGCTCATTTAACCATCCTGTAATTATCTGGTCACTCACTTTGGACAGGAGCGGATCTTGATTGGTCTAGTTCCTGATCTGCTTCATGCAGACGGGCGATTTGTCTAAAAAAAATTCAATTCAAGGACGATGCCTAGGGTTACAGGAGTATACGAGATGCTTTCTTGCAAGGGTGTCTGCATTTGCTATATGTATCCCAGGTCAGTGCTTGAAAGTTTATTCGTAGGCAGACAGAATTAGTGCCCATTGCTAAATTCTTCTTGAGGCTATCGGCAGGATAACCTTGTCTTCTTTGAAAAGGCCCAAAAGTGCTACATGATCGGAGACAAAAGTAAAGCACCTGCCATGTAAGTACTGGTGGAGTTTTTTAACACTGAAGACTATTGACAGTCCTTTCTTCTCGATCTGTGAATAACCTTTTTTGGCCACTGAGAGGGTTCTTGATACATTACCTATTGGCCTTTCAGAGCTGTCATCCATTTCATGGGACAATACTATACCAACGCCATATGGAGAGGTGTTGCAGGTCAATATCAATTCTTTAGATGGGTCGAAGTGCACTAACAAGGTTGAGGAGTGCAGCAGTTATTTTACTCTGTTGAAGGCTGCCTCCTGTGGAGCCTTCCAGGACCAACAATGGTATTTCTTCAGCAATATGTGCAAGGGGGCCAATGCAGTTGATAAGTTGGGTAAAAATCGGCCGTAGTAGTTTACCATCCCTAAAAATGATTTGAGTCTGGTGATATTTGTGGAGGAAGATGCCTCCTTTATCACCTTACCCTTTTCTTCCATGGGGTGTAATCCTTGTGCGCCTCCACGGTGCCCCAGATAGGCTTGGAAAGTGCATTTCTCTTTTTTTTAGGTGGACTCCAGCTTCCAGAAATCTTTTTAATACCTCCTCTAAATTTGCTGTTCTTGGCCTCTGTCGATCCAGTTATGAGGACATCATCAAGGTATACTACAACCCATAGTAATCCCTGTAGCAAATTCTCCATCATTCTTTGAAATATTGCACATGCCAAGGACATGCCAAAAGGTAGGCGTGTATACTGGAATAGGCCTTTGTGTGACATACCCCTGGGATCTGTTATCTAACTCAAGTTGCTGGTATGCGTGGCTCATATCTAACTTAGTGTAGGATTGACCTCCTCCCAGCTTTGCGTACAAATCTTCAATTCTTGGAATTGGATATTTATCCAACTTGTGGCTCAATTAACTGTTAGCTTATAACTGCCACAAAAGTGGTTGGTCTTATCCGGTTTCAGTATGGGGATGATAGGTGCTGCCCATTCTGAAAATTGAACTGGCTGTATGATGCCTAGTTTGTCCAACCTGTTTAATTCAGCATTCACTTTTTCTCTTAAGGCATATCATACTGGTCTTGCCTTAAAAAACTCATAAATCTTGACTTGCAAGACTTCAATTTTTCCTAATTCCTAATTCATTGTGAAAGAGGCTATCGTTTTTTTTAACGATTCGAGTAGTCCTGCTACCCAAACTTGAAAAATTTTGGACCAATTTAATTTGATTTCTTTTAGCCAATCATGGTCCTGAAGGCTTGGTCCTTTCCCCAGTCACTATTACTGGGAACTGAGCTAACTGCTGCCCATAGCTCACACTTACCATGGTGATGCCTTTTACTTTTATGGCTTCTCCCATGTATGGCTTCAACGGGGCAGAAGTTCTCTCCATGCTTAAGTGTTGGGTACCTTCTCTCAGATACTGAAGTGTGCACTCACCCATCATTGTGGCTGATGCCCCTGTATCCACCACCGTAACTAGAGGCATCCCATTTATGTGGAGTGTGACAGTAACAGGGTTTGCCTGGACTGCTTTATGATTAAAAAGACAGTGAATGACAGAATCAGTTACTTTAGGCGCTCTCACATTCTGTACTTCAAGCATCTTTGTTGGCTGGTTACTTGGCAGTCTGGACTTAGCTCTGCACTGCTTTATCACATGTCCTCTTTTGCAACAGTAATAGCACTTGGCCTCCTTAAATCTAAATGTTTCAGGAGTGTGGTTAACCCAACATTAGTAACATTTCAACTTCAAGATTGCTGTCTGATTGCCTCTGGTGTATGTTTTTGATTTCTGGGTGATTGGAAATGATTCCCACTTTGGGGCTGCTTCTGCGGTTTTGGCCCCATGCCAGGCTGCAAGTTCCCACTCTAACTGCTAAGCAGCGCCATTTTGCAAGCTCTGTAGCTCCTGCAAATCTTGTTCAGCACTTTTCATGGCCAGCACTATCTCCATTGCTCATTTAAAATTTATATCGACTTCTGCCAACAATCGACGCTGAAAGGCGTAGTTGGGCATGCCAGAAAAAAAACGATCCCGTAGCATGTCATTCAAGGTCGGTCCGAAATCACAATGCTCTGACGATTGCTTCAACTTAGCAATATAAGTCGTGATCGATTTTGCCTGGAGTCCTGACCCTTGTATTGAATTTGAATCTTTGCGTAATAACTGATGGTTTGGGCTGAAAACAGTCCTTCACTAAATCCACGGGCTCACTGAACTGTTTGGATTCTGGTGCACTTGGGGCTGTGAGACTGCGAATAAGGTTGCAGGTTTGACTCCCACAGATGCTCAAGAGAACTGCTTTGTGCTTTGCCTCCTCCCGTATTTAGTTGGCCTGGAAATAAAACCCAAGGCATATTTAGTCCAGTCCTCCATGGAGGAGTCAAACAGGTTGATCTTCCCAAAGAGAGGCATCCTGGTGAGTATATATTTTTTCCTTCTTTAAAACAAGATACTCACAGTTGTAGGGTGAGAGGCAGTGCCAAGATGATTTATCCTTGTCGCCAGATGTAGAGATGTACTCCTGAGAGACTTATTTCGTTGAACAATGAACTTTATCTACAGGGCTGCTGGATTAGGAGCAGGTCTCTTGCAAGGCTACAACACACTCTCGAGGCTGGGAAAACCCTACCCCTTATAATATTTCCTGTGCTCAGCGCTGATTGGCTGTTCTGACCACGTGACCTTTACTCGGTAAGGCTGGCCTTAAAGCACAATCACAACAGGCAGGATCCTGAGTAGCTGCTGTCGAAAAGCAAAGCAAATAAGAGAGAAATGCGAGGGGGAAAAAAAGCAAACTAGCAAAGAAAAATGAAAAAAAAATGGGAGCAGAGGTTACAAATTAAAATTTTTGAAATCAGTGTTGAGTCTAGAAGGTTGTAGAGTGTTCAGTTGAAAGATGAGGTTCTACTCCTTGAGCTTGGTTAAGCTTCATTGCAACACTGCAGCTGGCCAAGGACAGAAAGATCCGAGTTGGAGCAAGGTGAAGAATTGAAATGATAGGCATCTGGATGTATGTGGACTGAATGGAAGTGTTCCACAAAGTGGTCACCCAGTTTGCATTTGGTCTCCCCTACGTAGAAGAGATCACATTGTGAGTAGTGAATACAATATACTAAATTGAAAGCAGTACAAGGAAATCGCAGTTTCACCTGGAAGGAGTATTTAGGGGCTTAGACAGTGCAAAGGGAGGAGGTTAAAGGAGAGGCTTTACATCTCCACTCACTTGGCAAGTTGCTGTAAGAAAGGAGGAGTGGGTGTTGGGGGTTTCTGAGAACTGGGCCAGCGTATCGCGGAGGGAGCAGTCCCTTTGGAATGCTGAAAAGGGAGGGAAGATGTGTTTGGTGTGCCAACACACTGGAGAATGTAGATATGGTGATGATCTATTGAATAAGGAGATTGGTCGGGTGGAGTCCCTTTCCTGATTCTAGGAGGGAGGGAGGGCAGAGCTGTGTGGAATAGAAAGGGCATGGTCGCTGGCCCCATCAACATTGGTGAGTGGGAATCTTTGAGAGAAAAAAGTCTGAGCCACCGGAAGTGCTAGTGTAGAAGGTTAAATCGTCTGATTGAATGCAATGGAGACAAAGAAAATGGGAGAATGAAATAGTCCTTTCAAGAAGCAGGATGTGAGGAAGTATAGTCAATGTAGATGCCATTGGGCTTATAGTAAATATTAGTTGATAAGTCTATTTTATGAATGCGAGACTTCATAAGGTGGTTATGTTTTAAACAGTTTCCTTTTAATTTAGTTTTAAAACACAATGTCCTTGAATGGGAGATGGTGAAAGCATACTGGACTCTGTCCAGTGACAGGCCCATGTGATTTGGTTGTCACAGGGACTGAGACCCAGAACGAAACACATAGAAACTCAATTGCTAGCTTTCACACCTTGACACAAAAGAGGGGCAGCTGGTCTTTCTGGATGTGGAGTCTCAGGATCAGAGACACTGAGAGGAAGACTGAAAATAGTTACTGCTGTGCCAAGGAGAGAGAGCCTGTTTTTGTGTTAACCATCATGCAGAATGCTGGTGCTAATGGATTCCCTGTTTGAAGAAACAGGATTTGCAGAGGCCTAAAGGCCAGAAGGCACCAGATGGTCCCTTAACTGCTGGAAGTCAGTTTGATGATACTCAGAAGATTGAATTAAAGAACTTTAAGAGGTACACTGGAAGGCTGGCCTTGGTGTGGCAAGGAGAAGAGACCCAATTGGAAGCTGGGAGGAATATGGGACTTTATCTACAATAATATGTATCTGCTGAGAGGATGGTGTAATGTAGAATGTGAGGTTTTCAGTTGTGTTAATTAGTTAATGGGGAAAGTACCTTTTCTGTGGTTTAGTGTATTAGTTTCCTACTAAGTAATGTAGGCTGATATTGACTTTAGTTTGTTTGTTACAGTAAAAGTTTTAATATGAAATTTTGTTTAGCGATTCTTTCTGTCAGTTACTGGGAAATTAGTATCACTTTTTAAAAATTATAGGTCTCTGGAGATTGTAACACTATCCACAGGAATGCTTGCTGTAAGGACTATATTCTCCCAATTAGAACATAAGCACATAAAAAAAGAAGCAGGAATAGACTATATGGCACCATAGGCCTAATCTGTCATCCAATAAGATCATGGCAGATCTGATCTTGACTGAAACTCAGTTTTATTGCCTGTTCCTCATAACCCTTGACTCCCCTTATAGTTGAACAAGCTTTTCAGGAACCCGCCATTTACACTCCCTCTAGATACATCACAGAATCACAGAATTTTTACAGCGCAGAAGGAGGTAATTCGGCCCATCATGTCTACACCAGCTTTCTGAATTTACAATTTACTTAGTGCCATTCTCCGGCCTTCTACCCTAGCTTTCTCTGCATTTTGTTCCTTTCAGATAACAGCCTAATTCCCTTTTCAGTGCCTCGATTGAACCTGTCTCCACCACACACTCAGGCAGTGCATTCTAAACCTTAATCATTCGCTACAGAAAACTTTTTTCTCACATCGCTTTTGCTTCTCTTGCAAATTACCAAAAATCTGTGCCCTTTCATTCTCGGTCTCTTCTGAGTGGGAACAGTTTCTCCCTATCTACGCTGTCCGGATGGCCCGTGATTTCATATACTTCTGTCAAATCTCCTCTCAGCCACCTTTTCTCTAAGGAAAATAGTCCCAATTTCTCCAATCAATCTTCGCAACTGCAGTTACTCATCCCTGGAACCATTCTTGTGAACCTTTTCTGCACCGTCTCCAATGGTTCACGTCCTCCCTAAAGTGTGGTGCACAGAATTGGGCACAATACTTTGAGGCCGAACACTTTTTATTTCTTTACTTGTCTCAATTTTGGTCTCCTTATTTAAAAATGATATACTTGTATTGGAAGCAGTACAATAAAGGTTCATTTAGATTGGTTCCTGAGATTAGAGGGAGTTGTTCTATGATGAGAGATGATGTAAATTAGGGCTATATTCCCTGAAGTTTAGAAGAGTGAGAGATGATCTCATTGAAAGATACAAGGTTCTGAATGGGCTTGACAGGGTAGATACTGAGAGGTTGTTTCTGCTGGTTGGGGAAGTTAGAGTAAGGGGGCATAGTCTCAGGATAAAGTGCCAGTCCTTTAGGACAGAGTTGAAGAGAAATTTCTTTACTCAAAGGGTTGTGAATCTTTGGAATTCTCTTCACAAAGGGTGTGGACACTTCATCCTTCAATATATTTAAGACTGAGCGAGACAGATTTTTGGTCTCCCAGGGAACTGTGGGATATAAGGAGTGGGCAAGAATGTGGGCTTGAGGCAGATGATCAGCCATGGTTGTATTGAATGGCAGAACAGTTATGAGGGGCCATATGGTCTACTCCTGCACCTATTTTCTATGTGCTTCTGCTCTTATTATCTTTGCCCTCCACCCTATCACAGACCTTCACTTTCGTTCCTCTTCCCATTCTCTCCCTTTCATTTGCTCGAAACCTATTACATTTCTAATGGCTTCTAGTTCTGATGAAAGGCTGCAGACTTGAAACATTAACTCTGTTTCACTTTCCACAGGTGCTACCAGACTTGCTGACTGTTTCCAGCATTCTCTGCTTTTATTTCAGATTTCCACTTGCAGTGTTTTGCTTTTGTATTTGCCTTCACAAGGAATTGAATCAACACTTGAAAGAGAAAAAATTTGCAGGGCTATGGAGAAAGAGCAGGAGTTCAGGACTGAATTGCTCTTCTGAAGAGTCGGTGCGGGCTTTATTTACTGTATTATTGTATGAGTCCATAATTTCCAAGTCGGCTTGATGTGTGACTTGGAGATGTTGGTTTTCCATGCACCTACTGCCATTGTCCTAGGTAGGAGCAGTTCCTTGTTTCAGAGGTGCAGTTGAGAAAAGACTTTGCTGGTTGTTACAGTGCATCTTGTAGACCGTGCACAAAGCAGCAACATTGCTCTTATGGAGGAGGGAGTGAATATTTCAAAGTGGTGCACTGGGAGATGATCAAGCAGGCTGCTTTGTTCTGCATGGTGTTGAGCTTCTTGGGTATTGTTGGAGCTGCTCAAAAACAGGCAAGTGGAAAATATTCTATTACAGTTCTGCCTTGTACCTTGTAGGCAGTGGAAAGGTTTTGGGGGGGTGGGGTTGGTGGTGGGTAGTGGTGTGGTCAGGTTGTGAACCACGAGCCTCAGAATATCCAACTGACTTATTCTTTGAACCACAGTTTTTGTGTGGCTGGTCCACTTAAGTTTCTGGTGAATGATGATCCCCAGAACGTTGACGGTAGGGGTTCAATAATACTAATGCCATTGACTGCCAAGTGAAGGTTGTTTGACTTTCCCTCCTGTTAAAGATGGTCTTTTGCACCACAGAAGTGCCAGGCAACGTTATTTTCCAGCATCAACCTCTCCAATTCAGTTTTATTGGGCCTGGACCATTTGGTGCGCAGGTCCTTTTAAATTCCTTCTTTGTGGCAATGTAAAGGGTATGGTTTGTGTGTCGCCTGCGCAATATTCTTCGGGTTGCTGCATGGCAGCTCTGCTGCGCACCTTGAAGAAACATTGCTTGCCACTGTCCTGCAGAAAGTTTTCCAACTATTTGCTGGCCATCTCGATTAGGCTCACTGGCTTTTCGTTACTCAGTTTGTCCCTTTCTCCTTTTTAAACACCACTACAACTTTAGTAGTCTTATAGTCCTCTATCACAGCCCTATCGCCAGAGAGGTTTGGAAAAAGATGGCCAGAGCCTCTGCTATTTCCTCCCATGTTTCTCTTAGCCTTCTGGAAAATGTTTCATTCAGACCTGGTGATTTATCTACTTTTGAAGAAACTATACCCTTTTAATAGTTCCTCTTTCACCAGGTTTATCCCTTTCAATACTTCACACTCATTCTCCTTGACAAGAATATCTGCATTACTCCCTCTTTTGTGAAGACAGGCATAAGGTATTCGTTAAGAACCACGGCCACAATTTCTGCATCCACACACACAAGTTATCATTTTGGTCTGTAATAGGCCCTATTCTTTCCTTAGTTATCTTCTTTTTCTTTATGTATTTATAAAACATCTTTTTGTTTTCCTTAGTTTTACTGCCAAAGTTTATTTCATGTCTTCTCTGTGTTTTCCTAATTTCCTTTTAATTTCATCACTGCATTGTCTCCTCTTGGCTTTCTGCAGCACTGAGCTCGCAGTATTTGACTTTATCTTTCCTTTTCTGCCTTATCCTACCTGCCTTGTATGTTTCTTGACATTCCAGCAGCTCTAGATTTGGGAGTTGCACCCTTTTTCTTTGTGGAAACAGATTTGTACTGAACTCTTACTAACTCTGCCACAGATTAACCTTGGGGTAACAGATCCCAGTTCATTGGAACATAGGAACTTTAACAGACTTCTGGCAAAGCACACCCCGGACAGTCGATTCAGCCCATTAAGTCTCAATACCATTTTCCTGCATTATCTCCTTAAACCTTGATATCATTAGTTTCCAGAAATCTATTGATTTCTGTCTTGAACATGCTCAATCATTGAGCTTCCACAGTTCTCCAGGGTAGAGAATTCTAAAGATTCACTAACCTCTGAGTGAAGAAATTCCTCCTCATTTCAGTCTTAAATGGCCTACTACTTATCCTGAGACTGAGCCTTGGTTTTAGAATCACCAGCCAGAGGAAAAATCTTATTTACATCCACCCTGTCACATCATGTAGAAATTTTGTATGCTTTAATGAGGTCGCCACTCATTCTTTGAAACTCCTCAATCTCTCCTCATAGGACAATCCTGCCATCCCAGGGATTAATCTGGTGAACCTCCATTGCACTCTATGTATGACAGGTATATTGCTCCTTAGATAAGGAGACCAAAACTGCACACAATACTCCTGATGAGGTCTCACCAAGTCTGTATGCAACAGCAGCAAGATATCTTTACTCCAGTACTCAAATTCCCTTGTGATGAAGGCCAACATACCATTTGCCTTCCTAATTGCTTGCTGCACCTGCATGCTAACTTTTTGTGACTATAATGACTCACTTTTACCAAATCACATTTCAACTTAGTAAAATCGGCCTTTCCCCAATCGAGAACTTTTACTTTGGGTCTGTCTCTGTCTTTTTCAATCGCTATGCTAAATCTAACTGAACTATGATTTGTCATGAAGAGATATTAATGTCCATACTATTATTGGAAATTATTTTTTAAAATACAGTTCTAGTGTCTATGTATATGTCTGTGTGTGTCTTAATTGGATTAAAGCCAGCCAGACTGGGTGCTTGGATGTATGGAAGTTTTGAGATGGTACTTAGATAAATGTAAGGAGGGTAGAAGGTAAAGTGTAAATTTGCATTTGTTAAAAGAAACCATTTAAGACTGCAGGTGAAATCTTACACCTACCTAGAAGACACCAAGCAATGTTTTTTTTTCAGCTTACTAATAAAATTGGTAGAATGGAAGGATGTTTCTGTTAGAAGAGGTAAAGTTAAACGCCTAGTGATACAGTGGAAAATTTACATTCAAAGAGAAAGATATGTATATACGGAAAAGGAGGTTGTGTGTAAGGGAGAGGCATTTTAAAATCCAACAAGTGTGAGAAGCATCCAGCCTGTAAGCCCCAAGTCTGTCTGCAATGACCCAGAGCTGAAACAAACTCATTTTGAACACGACTGTCCAAGGTGTGCTTTGCTAGAGGTCTGTTAAATCTGAGTTTTCCTGTTGCCTTAACGGGGGTGTGACTGAGAGTCAGATTAATATGGGGATTTTTGTATTAGTTATAGTAGTAATCTTGTAGACGTAACTATGTGTTTACAATCTTTCCTGTGTTAATAAATGTTTAATTTAGTTTTATAAAAAAGCCTCCTGAGACTCTGTGGTCTTATTGCTACTGAATTGAAATCCTGCATCTTGAAACATTCAAATTGCAAAAATGGGTTATGACAGTTGTTTCAAGTTTCCCTCTGGTATTTGAACAGCTCGGCCTTTACCATCGGCTGTGTCATAATAACCAGGCTCTTTGCGGGATATATTTGAAATTCCTTGATTTTTTTTTGGAATTGGTGAATCTTCAGGTTATGAGTACAAGAAACACTTTGAAACCAGGAGTGCATGTGAGATATTTTTGAAGTGGTGATACTGCAAAAATGGCTGTATCGATGGCTAAATCTTTTTTGGAAGTAGAAGATTTAACTCTGGGTTACAAAAAGTATCCAAGAGTAAGTTAGCAAGATTTGGAGGATAAATTACAATTGGGGTTACCTGCGGAGGCCAGGAAAGCAGGTATAATTGAAATGATAGCACAGCATTTGAGGTTGGAAGTGATACCTGACACTATTGAGTCACAGCTGGAGATAGTGTGACTTCAGTTAGAAATGAAGAAGCTTGAACTTGAACAAGCAAAGGAAATGAAAAAACTGGAAATAGAGGTAGCAGAAAAAGAAAGGGAAAAAGATTATTTCAAAAAGAAATAGAAATGTGGAAACTTGTTCTTCAGAGGGAAAAGTTAGCAATGGAAGAGAGAACTAAGGAAGGAGACAGAGAATATCGGCTTAAAAAGCTAGAAGTTTAAAAAAGAGACCTCCAATTCTGAGGAAAGTTCTGATGAGGGAAAAACCTCTAACCTAAAACCCAGTGGGGAGATGTTTAAATTTGTACAAGCTCTTCCAAAGTGTGAGGAAAAAGATATTGAAGCATTCTTTATTTAATTTGAGAAGATATCTAAATAGATGAAATGGCCTCAGGAAAACCAGACATTATTGTTACAATCCAGATTGGTGGGTCAAGCGCACGAGACATATGCTTCACTGTCAGAAGAAATGCTGGTGAATTATGATATGGTGAGCAAGGCTATTTTGAGCCTACAGGCAGAAATTTAGGAATATGAGAAAACAGCCTGGGCAAACTTATATTGAGTTTGAGAGAGTAAAACAAAGTACTTTTGACCGGTGGATACGGGCGTTAAAAATAGAGACAACATATGCAACTCTTAGAGAAGTAATTCTTTTGGAAGAATTTAAAGATTCAATTCCCTCGGTAGTGAGAACTCATGTAGAGGAACAGAGGGTTCAACCGGTAAGACAAGCAGCAGAGATAGCTGATGATTATGAGTTAATGCAAAGAGTTAAACCTTTTCTTTGTTACCCTTTGAAATCAGAAAAAGATGGAAATTGGGAAGGTGAAAGGAAGGTGGGTAGTCAGGGAAGAGAAGGAATAGCTGGAAATTCCCTGGAAGTTTTTTCTCAGAATCAAAAGGAAGATGCTGAGGGTAGAAGTGACGTTCGAAAATGGAGGTGTTTTCATTGTAATAAAGAAGGGCACACAAAATCAATATGTTGCAACTTGCAGGGAATATCTAGGAATTATTGGGGTGCAGAAAAGTTCTGGAAGTAAAAATACTGTTGGTTCTGAGGCTCAGGTACAGGAGAAACCAGTGGTTTGTGTCAAGTAAAACAGGGAGAAACAGTGATAGGTGAAGAAGTGGGAATGTGTTTACCCAAGAGAATTCTGAGGAGTAGGTTACAGAAATTTTAAATATTTTGTGTGTGAAGGGAAAGTCTTTCCATGTGTATAGGGTGGAGTAGAAAAAGTCTTAAAATTTTAAGAGATACAGGGGCTAGTCAATCCTTACTGTTGTGGCATAGTGATATTTGTTGTCCAGATAAAGTATTGCAGGAACAGGTGATAGTAAGTGGGATTCATTGAGACGCTAAACCTGTTCCCCTATGGAAGGTAAATTTAAAGAGTAAGTGGAAAACAGAGCAAGTGAATTGGCTAGGGAACATCTAAAGATATCACAGCAAGTGATGAAAGTGAAAGCAGACAGGAGGGCTACAGCTCGAAATTTTATTGCTGAAAAGAAAGTGCTAGTTCTGTTACCAGTATGAGTGACTCATTAAAGGCAAGGTTTAGTGGGCCTTATAGGATTGAAAAAAAATTGAGTGAAGTAAATTATTTAATAAATACTCCAGTTAGAAGCAGAGGGTGTGTCATGTAAATATGCTTAAAAAGAACTTTGACAGGGAAAAGGAACAAAAAGAGGTATTAGATAATGAGAAAGAGGTAGAAGTGCAAGGCTCTGAAATTGATTTTCCTATAATCAAATTGGATGACGAGGGGGTACTTGAAAACTTAAATGTAATATTGAGTTATCTTCCAGACAAGTGTCATAGTGATTTGGAAAAGCTATTGTAGTCACACAAAGCTATTTGTGCAAATAAATTGGGAAGGACAGATTTAGCTTTACATGATGTCTCTATAGAAGTTTCATCTTTGGTAGGGCAACATCGTTATAGATTAAATCCAGAAAGTTATCACAAGTACAGAAAGAAATTGATTTCATACTTCAAAATGATATCATTGAGTCAGGTTGCAGTATTTGGAGTTCGCCTATTGTACTGATACCAAAATCGGATAGAGCACAAAGAGTGTGTGTGGGCTATCGAAAGGTGAATGCGATGACAAAAGCGGATTTGTATCCTTTATCATGGTTGGAGGATTGTATTGAGAAAATAGGACAATCAAAATTTATTACAAAGATTGACTTGCTAAAAGGATATTAGCAAGTACCATTATTGGAGAGAGCAAAGGAGATATTGGTTTTTGTGACACCAAATGGACTACATCAGTTTAAAGTCATGCCATTTGGTATGAAGAGTACAGCTGTGACATTTCAAAGACTGACAAACAACGTAGTTGCAGGTCTAAGCAATTCTGTTGTTTTTATTGATGACTTGCTTGGCCTAAATAGCCAAGTGGTTATGGTACTGGGTTTGTAACCCCAAGATCAAGAGTTCAAATCTCACAATGGCAAACTATGAAACAATGTAACTTCATCTGAAACAGATGGAAACAGGTTTACTCAAAAAGAGTATCAAGAGTTCAAATGAAACAGATGGAAACAGGTTTACTCAAAAGAGTATCAAGAGTTCAAATCTCACAATGGCAAACTATGAAACAATGTAACTTCATCTGAAACAGATGGAAATGGGTTTGTACTCGAAAGAGTTATATTGATGACTTAATAGCTTTCAGTCAGAGGAGTATTTACAGCACCTGGAAGAATTATTTACTCAATTACAAGAAGTTAATTTGGTGATGAACTTGGCTAAAAGTGAGTTTGTAAAAGCACAAGTTACGTTTCTAGGCCATATCATTGGACATGGTAAGGTGGTTCCAAGAGATATGAAAATCAAGTATTGTGGATTTCCCAGTGCCTACAACAAAAGGAGAAGTTTTGAGATCTCTGGGCATGAGTGGGTTTTTACCGGAAATTTGTAGCAAATTTTAGCAGCATGGTTGCTTCACTGACTAAACCATTAAAAAAGAACAAGAATCTTCACTGGACACAGGAGTGTCAGAAGGCATTTGACAGTTTGAAAACTGTATTAACTATGACACCAGTTTTGACAGTACCCAATTACGCCAAGTAATTTAAGTTGGCCGTTGACGTAAGTGATATAGGCATTGGAGCCATACTGTTACAAGATGACACTGGAATTGAAAAACTGATAGGGTATTTTTCACAGCAGTTGAACGCACAACAGAGAAGATATTCAATGATTGAAAAGGAGACATTAGGTTTGGTGTTAGCATTGCAGCATTTTGAAATCTCTGTGCTCTGTGGCAAACAATTCATCAGAAACAATTGTTTATACAGACCACAATCCTTTAAAGTTTCTGGACAAATTTCAAGACAAAAGTGCAAGGCTATTCAGGTGGAGTTTATTATTGCAATCATTTAATCTACAGATTACACATGTTGCTGATAGAAAAAATCTGCTTGCAGATGCATTATCAAGAGTTTAATAATTATGTTAATGTATACATCTGGTAATGTGTTTATAATCTTTCTTGTATTAATAAATGTTTAATTTAGTTTTATAAAAAACCTCTTAAGACTTGATTCGGTGATCTTATTACTACTGAATTCAAAGCCTGCATCTTGAAACATACAAATTGCAAAAATGGGTTATGGCAATTTCAAGTTTCTCTTTGGGCTTTGAACAACTCGGCCTTTACCATCAGCTGTGTCATAATAATCAGTTAATATTAGAGTATTAGAAATTCCCTTGAGCTGCCATACCTGCCCTTCTTCAAGCTACTTTGCAGTGATAAAAAAGACTACCTGCACCCTCAATTCACCTGCCTTATTCATTAGATTCCTTGCATTGTAAATCTGGTCCCTTTTCTCTGGAAAGGAGAAGCTAGATAAAGATCTTTAAAATTATGAATTGGTTTGGTAGGGTTGATGAAGAGAAATTTTTCCACTTGTGCAGAGTCTGAAAACTAGGCACCACAAATATAAGATAGTCACTCATCTATTCAGCATGGAATCCAGGAGAAACTGCTTTATCCAGCGAGTGACCAGAATGTGTAGTTTGCTATCACAGGGAATAGGTGAAGTGAATAGCACAGATGTATTTAAGGGGAATCTAGATAAACACGAGGGAGAATGGAATACCAGAATGTGCTGATCGAGTTAGATCAACTAGGATAGGTGGAGGCTTGTTTGGAACATAAAAAACACCCCCTTTCCGAATCCCCCCCCTTTTATTTTTTTCTAATAATTTATATAGATTTTTCTTTTCCCACCTACTTCCATTATTTTTAAATATATTTCCATCCATTGCTTTTTCTCTACCTATTAGCCTTTTTGATTCCTTCACCCCACCCCACCCCCACTAGGGCTATCTGTACCTTGCTTATCCTGCTTCCTACCCTTAATTAGCACATTCCTCAGATAATATCACCACCTTCAACACCTCTTTGTCCTTTTTATCTCTGACATCTTTTGGTTATCTCCACCTATCACTGGCCCTCTGTCCAGCTCTACTTGTCCCACCTCCCCTTAAACCAGTTTATAATTCACCTCTTCTCTATTTTTACTTAGTTCTGTTGAAGGGTCATTCGGACTCGAAACCTTAACTGTGCTTCTCTCCGCAGATGCTGCCAGACCTGCTGAGTTTTTCCAGGTATTTTTGTTTTTGTTTTGACCAACATAGAGCAGTTGGGCTGCAAGGTCTGTTTCTGAGCTATAAAATCTATAATATTGCTAATCTCTAAAGCAAACAATAAAAATTAAACACAAAGTTATAGCAACAATATCAGCATTTATTTTGTGACTTTAATGTAGTAAAATGTCCCAAGACGGCTTATAGAGGTGATTAGCAGAATTTGACACTGAGCTATATGAAGAGTTATTGAGAGTGGTGGCAAAAAGCTTGAGCAATGAGGTGGGTTTTGAGGAGAGAGAGGAAGATATATTTGGGGAGGGAATTCCAGAGCTTAGAGGCTAGATAACAGAAGACATGGCTGTCAGTCGTGCAGCAAAGAAAATCAGGGACGCACAAGAGACCAGAACTGGAGAAGTGCAGAGATAGGGCTGGAGGAGGTTACTGAGATAAGGAGGAGTGAGTGCATAATGATTGTAAATTAAGGATGCAAATTTTAAAACTGGTGTTATTGGCTTAGAAACCAGTGTAGGTCAGCAAACACAGAGGTGACTGGTGAAGAGGACTCGTAAGTTGGGATATGGGCAACAGAGTTTTGGATGAACTCAAGTTTAACAAGGGTGCAACACAGGAAGCAGGCCAGGAGAGCTTTTGAATAGTTGAGTCTCGAGGTAATAAGAACGTGGGTGAAAGCTTTGGCAGAAGCTAAGCTGAATCAGCGTGGAGATGAATGATATTACAATGTAGGTACATTGTCTTGGTGATGGAGAGGGTATGGGCTGGAAGCTCAGCTTAGAGTCAAATACAACCTGAATGTTGTGAACAGTCTGATTTAGTCTGACATTGACCAGGGGGAGGGAGGGATTTGGTGATGAGAGAATGGAGTTTGTGGTGGTATTTTTTTTTTTTTCATTCATGAGATGTGGGCTTCGCTGGCTGAGCCAGCATTTATTGCTCATCCCTAGTTGCCCTTGAGAACATGATGGTGAGTGCCTTCTTGAACCGCTGCAGTCCATGTGGTATAGGTACACCCACAGTGCTATTAGGAGGAGAGTTCCAGGATTTTGACCCATCGACAGTGAAGGAAAGGCGATATATTTCCAAGTCAGGATGGTGAGTGACTTGGAAGTGAACTTGCAGCTGGTGGTGTTCCCATATATCTGCTGCCCTTGACCTTCTAGATTGTGGTGGTCGTGAGTTTGGAAGGTGCTGTCAAAGGAGCCTTGGTGAATTCCTGCAGTGCATCTTGTAGATGGTACACACTGCTGCTACTGTGCGTCAGTGTTGGAGGAGGGAGTGAATGTTTGTGAATGTGGTGCCAATCAGGTGGGCTGCTTTGTCCTGGATGGTGTTGAGCTTCTTGAGTGTTGTGGGAGCAACACTCATCCAGGCAAGTGGGAAGTATTCCATCACATTCCTGACTTGTGCCTTGTAGATGGTGGACAGGCTTTGGGGAGTCAGGAGGTGAGTTACTTGTTGCAGACTTTTTTAGCACCAGACCTGCTCTTGTAGCCACAGTATTTATATGGCTAGTCCAGTTCAGTTTCTGGTCAATGGTCACCCCCAGGATGTTGATAGTGGGGGATTCAGTGATGGTAATGCCATTGAACATCAAGGGGCGATGATTGGATTCTCTCTTGCTGGATATGGCCATTGCCTGACACTTGTGCGGTGCGAATATAACTTGCCACTTATCAGCCCAAGCCTGAAAGATGTCCAGGTCTTGCTGCATTTGGACATGGACTGTTTCAGTATCTGAGAAGTCGCAAATGGTGCTGAACATTATGCAACCATCAGCGAACATCCCCATTTCTGACCTTATAATGGAAGGAATGTCATTGATGAAGCAGCTGAAGATGGTTGGGCCAAGGACACCACTCTGAGTAACTCCTGTCAGTGATGTCCTGGAGCTGAGATGACTGACCTCCAACAACCACAACCATCTTCCTTTGTTCTAGGTATGACTCCAACCAGCGGAAAGCTTTCCCCCGCCAATTCCCATTGATTCCAGTTTTGCTGGGGCTCCTTGATTCCAAACTCAGTCAAACGTGGCCTTGATGTCAAAGGCAGTCACTTTCACCTCACCTCGGGGGTTCAGCTCTTTGTCCATGTTTCAACCAAGGCTGTAATGAGGTCAGAAGCTGAGTGGCCCTGGTGTAATCTAAACTGAGCGTCAGTGAGCAGGTTATTGTTATTGCCATGCAAGCGCTGCTTGATAGCATTGTTGACGACCCCTTCCATTACTTTGATAATCGAGAGTAGACTGATGGGGGCTGTAATTGGCCAGGTTAGATTAATGCTGCTTTTTTTGTACAGGACATACCTGGGCAATTTTCCTCATAGATGCCAGTGTTGTAGTTGTACTGGAACAGCTGAGCTAGGGGCGCAGCAAGCTCTAGAGCAGAAGCCTTCAGTACTCTTGCTGGAATATTGTCAGGTCCCAAAGCTTTTGCACTATCTAGCGCTTTCAGCCGTTTCTTGACATCACATGGAGTGAATCATAATGGCCGGGCATCTTTGATGCTGGGGGCCTCTGGAGGAGGCCAAGATGGATCATCCACTCTGCACTTCCGGCTGAAGATTGTAGCAAATGCTTTGAGCCTTATCGTTTGCACTGACGTACTGGGCTCCTCCATCATTGAGGATAGGGATATTTGTAGAGCCTCCTCCTCTAGTGAGTTGTTTAACTGTCCACCACCATTCGCGTCTGGATGTGGCAGGACATCAGAGCTTAGATCTGATCCGTTGGTTGTGGGATCGCTTAGCTTTGTCTATTGCTTGCTGCCTTTGTTGTTTGGCATGCGTGTAGTCCAGTGTTATTGCTTCACCAGGTTGACACCTCATTTTTAGGTATGTCTGGTGCTGCTCCTGGCATGCCCTCCTGCACTCTTCTTTCAACCAGAGTTGATCCCCTGGCTTGATGGCTTGATGGTTTTGATAGGGTGGGATATATGCTGGGCCATGAGGTTACAGATTGTGCTTGAGTACAATTCTGCTGCTGCTGATGGCCCACAGCACCTCATGGATTCCTACTCTTGGCTTGCTAGATCTGTTTGAAAGCTATCCCATTTAGCACGGTGTTAGTGCCACACAACACAATGGAGGATATCCTCAATGTGAAGGTGGGACTTTGTCTCCACAGTGACTGTGTGGTGTTCACTGCTACCGATACTGTCATGGACAGATGCATCTGCGGCAGGCAGGTTGGTGAGAATGATGGTGGATTCGAACCTGGGTCCCCAGAGCATTACCCTGGATCTCTGGATTACTAGCAACAACACCACTACGCCATCATCTGAGCAAGAATCTGAACAAAACTGACATAGAGACAGCATGGAGGCTGGTTGCAATTGAATTAAGCTTTTTTGTGGCTCTTTAACTCAGCCACATTACCATCGTGGTTCTAGAGCTCTTTGCCAGGGTGGATTGGGGAAATAACATGCCGAATTCATCAAGAAGGATTTCTAGTTAAATGGGCCCCAACAGAGTTCAGAATAGCTGAACAGTAAATTGGTTCCTGGGGTTTCAGCAACTACAGAGATGGAAAGGAGATCTGGGAAGTCTTCATCCCAGTCTTGGACTTTTACCAAGAGGTCCTGCTATGGGATGTAAGCGACCAAAATTTGGTGATGTTTGTCAAGGATAGGAGAAAGAGGCCGGCATCGCCAATGAAGTAGGTGTGGATGGAAGTGGCTGAGGAAGTGAGCAGCGGGAATGTAGTCCCTTGAACCTGGAGACAATTCCCTAAGAAGTTCAACGATGACAGAAAGGCAGGAAAGGTGACATAACATGTTCAGGTGCCAAGCCTCTCTCATGACTTTCCCAGCATTCTCCTGCACAACACTGCTCAGACTGTGAAAGCTTGAGGCACAATACTCTCAACTGTCAAGAGAGCTAATCCTCTGCTTGTGGACCTGCTTTGGGGGTTTCAATTCCTCCAAGCTGGATCTCTGTGCCCAACCCCTCTGTCCTGTGAAGTGGCTCGTAGCTGAGGAGAAGGCAGCTGCTGGTCAATAGGCTACTATATTACAGAAATACATGCAAATTAGGGATCAAGACAGGGTTCAGGTGGTACACTAAATCAGAAACAAATATCCCTAATTTTGGTAATTTTTCTCCAAACTTGTGTGTTTCATCCCTAGTGCACTGCAACAGAGGTTGAAGATATGGGGCGGAATTTTAACTGTGGTGTACCATTCCCAACGGTGGACCCAAAACTTTCCGCCACTTCCATTTCCCATGTGTTTCTAATTCAAATTTAAAGTGCTGGTGGTGTGCATGGGAAACATATGCAAATCCACAGAGGGGGAAGCTCCACATCACTGAAATCTGCCGTCAGCTGACAATGCTACATCTACAGGAAAGCTATAAAAAAGCCTCCTGGTCAAAGATGAAGACTTTGCATCCTGCCAGAATGCTCCTGTGGTCGTCCAGAGTCCAAGATTCATCACAAGTCTATTTGAAGAACTCTTCAGAACCCTCAGCAACCACCGCCCACGTACCTCTCCCCATCACCACCCCCCACTTACTACTGGTTCCGCAAAATGACTGGTGGCACCGAAGGCCGTTGAACTTGCTACTTGACTATCATCAACAGAGGAGAAGTGCATGAAGTCATTGGCAAGACAGGAGAGGGTATTGGTCACCACCTTTGTGTGTGGCAGTCTATCAGATGCCACATATGTCACCAGTTGTGCCCTGGAATCCACAGCTGGTGAAGGAATTGAATGTTGCAGTGACCTTGAGGGCCACTGACATGGGGTTCACATCAAATCTATGTGGTTGCAGGGCTTGAACAATCCCACACATCTTGGTGATCATTTCCCTGAACTTCCTCAGCCATTTCTGGCATTGCCTCTTGGACATCTGCAGGTAATCAGTTCTTGTCCTGAGGAAGCATTGACGTACCTGTGCCCCTCTTCAACAATGTCTTTCCTGGATGGCTGCATCCGGAACAGCCTCTCCTTCTTATGTTGCCTCCCCACCTCACTGTCAGTCCTCTCCAAATTGTCTCCCTCCGTGACGTCCAAGTGCCGCAACAGACCAGCCCTATGGTTCAGTAATCCTTCCCTGCAGCTTCTCATCCAGGCTATCAGGAAAAGGTGGAAGATGCTTTTTCCTCCAGATGGTACCAGAAGGCCCTCCCACCTGACTAAGGTGGTGTGGATGGAGGCGACAGAGGAGGTGAGGTCCATACAAGACCTACGTGCATTGCAGGAAGGTCAACAACTTTCTTTGATCCACCAAAGTAAGTGCCAGAGTCTCTACTGGGGTCACCAGTAATGCATATGTGCAAGTGGGCAGCAACGTCAAAAGTGTGAATGCATGATCAGATGTGTGACTGACAGGTCAGTATGTATGATGAGGATGCATGCAGACAAGGGAATTAGCTGTCACTTGACATGTCACTAACTTTGCACTTTATCATGCAGGACAAGTAGACCCATAATACCAAGGAGTGAAGTGGTCAACCCCTGGCTCTTCACTGCAGCTGAAGAAGCTGTGATGGAAATTGCTGGGGAAGGGGCTGGGAGAGATCTGTTGCAAACAGGGGAAGGGGAGTGCTGGACCAGCCAGGCATGAGGAGGAAGAGGAAACCATCCTGGTGATGGCATGTGGGCACACAGGATACATGTGATGAAATGTGAAGCGCTCATCCTGTGATGAATCTTAATGTGGTTCTGTTTGTTCTTAACTTTTCATGGGCATGACCTGTGAAGACCCCTCAACATCCTGGAGCAAAAGTTTCCACTTCTGGGAATGCCCCAGAGGATGCCTTATCAGTAACATATGCCAGGGCAGTTACATCATTTTGGTGTGCGCAGGGGTCACGTTTAGATTCGGAGGCATGATCTGGTGACCACAGCACAGACACATCCCAGTGGCTGAGCGAGGCTGTGACAGCTGGATCCCCTGACAATCAGAGGACTGCTGGGGATCAGGCCCCTGCTGACGATCAGGCTCTGGTTGTGGCCACAAGAAACTTGCTTCACGTGCAGCAGAGATTCGGGGGAAAAAAGGAGAGATGCCAGGGATTATGCATTACTTTGTACGGGATATGGAGAAGTCGATGCACGGCATGAGTTCTGTCAGGTCCCAGGCATTTGAGTGCACGGGGGTTGCTCCACGGAGAGAGTGGCAACTGCCATGGAGAGCCAGGTCAAGCATTCGATCCATATGTGCTCCAATCTGCATTCCATCGCTCTAGCTATGGACTCAGTGCAGCAGTGGCTAGGCATGAAGGGGAGAATACACCCGGACTTCCCCCCAGAAGCCCTTTCCCCTCAGGGAGAGAGAGGGAGTGCTTTTGCGCATCAAGATGGAGGATGAGCACATGCCAACTGCCCTGGGGCTTTCCTCTCAGGACACATCCAGGTTTAGTGGCATGTCAGCAAATCCCCTCCTTCACCATTGACCCCAATAGTTAATGGCAAGTGAATATGAGGGGGATGCCCCTGTACTTGTGTAGGAGACCGCCAGGAGCTGGAGCCCTCAATGCCTCGGACTTCCAGAGGACAACTACCATGGTCAACCAAGGCAACGGGCCATCACAGTGAGCAGAGTATCTCCACTTCAGGCTGTAATAGAAAACTTCAGACCTAATGAGAGCATAAAGGCAGCATGGGTGATTTTTATATACGTTGACCACTTGTATATAGACTCACAATATATTGTTTTTGCTATATTTTTGTGTGCTTAATCGTAACTTTTGTGGACTTTTGTAATATGAGAGTTAAAATTATTGGCACGCCTCATGGTTGGCACACTTGATGGCTCTAGAGCAGATAAAGACATAGCCTTTATTGTTGAACAAGATGTGTTGCCTTTCCATGCAATCTTTTTGGAATGTTCATGTGCGATTCCAGTTTTGTTCTGATCAATTTGTGGGGTAAGGCTTAAGATGCAGGCTCAGCTGGGACCCCCTTTCAATGCACGCGAAAGGAGATTGGCCCAGATTAATCGCAGTTAAGTGGAATAAGTGTAGTTGCCCTCGACGCACTTTAAAGGTGAAGCTGAATCAGAATAATTGGCCATGGTAGGCTAATATATGTATTTGTAAGTGTGCCAAAGATGTCTTTGGTACCAGAACTCAATGGCGATTGTGTGTGACAAAGCTCTGTCCTGTTCTATTCTAGATGGCCGAGCACACAGGTTTACAGGTTACTTGCAAGGATGGCTGGGTCTACATCCCAGGAAGGCAATGGAGTTCTGGTGATGGGGCGATGGTCATGGAGATGGCAGAACTGTGTGTAGATCAGGTTGTCCCTGGTATCCTGTGCATACCTCTCCATGACTAGGCATACAGTCAAGGGTCATCCGTGTTCATGAGCTCCTCCTCCGGTTCAGACAATTCATCCTCATCTGATGAAGGGTGATGTTCCTTGTGACCATGTTGCATGGCCAGATTGTGCAATGTACTGCAGACCATGACTAGTCACGATAGCCTCGCTGGCACATACTGCAAAGACTCCCCAGACCAGCCAAGGCAGCGGAAGTGTATTTTAAGCAATCCAATGGTGAGTTCGCTGATGGTTCTGGTGGAGGTGTAAGCTTGATTGTACAGCTCTTCTGCAACACTCTGGGGATGCCTCACCAGTGTCATGGACCATGTTTGCAGTCGATAGCCCCTGTCACCTGGGAAATGAACACAGATCTGCATGATTATGCTCCCCTGCCGCAGACCATTTGCACATTCGAGGATTGAAAGTCTTTGTGATTCACAAATGGAGCTGGTGCTCCCAAGGAGATCTAATGGCCACATGTGTGCAATTGATGACCCGTTTCATTCTAGGGAAATGACTGGCACCAAAGGCCGTTGAACTTGCTATTTGACTATCATCAACAGAGGAGAAGTGCATGAAGTCATTGGCAAGACAGGAGAGGGTATTGGTCACCACCTTTATGTGTGGCAGTCTATCAGATGCCACATATGTCACCAGTTGTGCCCTGGAATCCACAGCTGGTGAAGGAATTGAATGTTGCAGTGACCTTGAGGGCATGGGGTTCACATCAAATCTATGTGGTTGCAGGGCTTGAACAATCCCACATATCTTGGTGATCATTTCCCTGAACTTCCTCAGCCATTTCTGGCATTGCCTCTTGGACATCTGCAGATAATCAGTTCTTGTCCTGAGGAAGCATTGACATACCTGTGTCCCTCTTCGACAATGTCTTTCCTGGATGGCTGCATCCGGAACAGCCTCTCCTTATGTTGCCTGCTATTGGCATTGCGGCCTCTGTTGTTGGCCATCAAGAGCTCTCCTTCGTCGCATCCTCTCCTGCTATCATGGTTGCAGGAATATCAGGGGAATGAGATCCATGGGTAGCATTGCAGCAATTGCAGTGTGTTAAGAGGACAGACAATGAGATGAAACGATGCTTGTCCATCATTCTTATCCATAGATCTAGTGAACAGTGAGTGCCCTTAACCCTCAAATTGTCCACACCCAAAACTCCACCCCCCCAACATAGACCCGTGTCTGGGAAGAGTGTCCTGCGGTCAGCGTCACGGTGAAGCAGTCTGGGAAGAGTGTCCTGCGGTCTGCGTCGCGGTGAAGCAGTCTGGGAAGTGTGCCCTGCGGTCTGCGCCTGTTGAAAATAACAAGATAGACCTCACAAGATAGTGCAAGAGAGTGGCGGAGAGATCAGAACCAATGCGAGTGCGAGGAAGCTTCAAAAAGTGACATCAGCACAAAGGTGAGAGCTGATTGGTGAGTGGTGGATAAGTGTTTTTTCTCCAGTTTAAAATAGATTAAGCTAAGGAAAAGTAAAAGTTCTAGTTTTTATATAAAGTCCATAAATAATTTAATGATTTTTACTGTATTTATCTTAAAGGGAGGGTTTTTTTCAACTGGAGGCATGGCAGGGCAGCTCAGGCCCATGTTATGTACCGCCTGCAACATGTGGGAAGTCCTAGATGCTCATTGCACTCTGACCGACTACATGTGCAGGAAGTGCCACCAGCCTTAGAGGACTGTAGAATGTGTAGTGGGGGGGAACTTAAAAAGGAAATCAGGAGAGCAAAACAGGGGCATGAAGAAACATTTGCAGTTAAAATAAAGGAATATCTGAAGTTATTTTACAGGTACATTAAGAGGAAGAGGATAACTAGGGAAAGAGCAGGGCACATTTGTGTGTGGAACTGGAAGACGTAGGTAGGTTTCTAAATGAATACTTTGTGTTGGTGTTCACAAGTGAGAGGGATGACGTGGGTATGGAAATCATTATAATTAAAGAAATTAGCATAGAAAGGGAGGAGGTTCTAAGTGGTCTGGCAGGCTTAAAAGTAGATAAATCTCCAGGCCCAGATGAAATGTATCCCAGGCTGTTGAGTGAGGCAAGGGAGGAGATAGCAGGGGCGCTGGCAATAATTTTCAATACCTCTCTGGCCACAGGAGAGGTGCCAGAGGACTGGAGGACAGCCAATGTGGTACCGTTATTCAAGAAGGGAGGATGGAACTACAGGCCAGTCAGTCTAATATCAGTGGTGGGGAACTATTGGAAGCAACTCTGAGGGACAGAATTAATCTACTCTTGGAAGGACAAGGATTAATCAAAGACAGTCAGCATGGTTTTGTTAAGGGGAGGTCATGTCTGACCAATTTGATTGAATTTTTCGGAGAGGTGACCAGGTGTGTCGATGAGGGCAACGCATTTGATGTAGTCTACTTGGACTTCAGCATGCCTTTTACATGGGAGACTGATAACGAAGGTAAGAGCCCATGGGATCCAAGACAGTTTGGCAAATTGAATCCAGATTTAGATGAGTGGCAGGAAGCAGAGGGTGATAGTCGAGGGGTGTTTTTGTGACTGGATGCCTGTGTCCAGTGGAGTTCCACAGGGATCAGTGTTGGGTCCCTTGCTGTTTGTGGTATATATAAATGATTTAGACTTGAATGTAGGAGGATTGATCAGTATGTTCACAAATGACACGAAAATTGGCCGGGTGGTAAATAGTGAAGAGATTACTTGTTTGACTGGTGCAGACTCGATGGGCTGAAGGGCCTTTTTCTGTGTCGTAGACCTCTATAACTATGATTACAGGCTGGTCAGATGGGCTAATCAGTGGCAAATGGAATTTAATCCGGATAAATGTGAGGTGATGCATTTGGGCAGGACAAACAAGGCACAAGAATACACGATGAATGATAGGACCCTGGGAAGTACCGAGGGTCAGAGGGACCTTGGTGTACATGTCCACCGGTCCCTTAAGGTAGAGGAACAGGTAGACTGGTGGTTAAGAAGGCATATGGGATCCTTGCCTTTATTAGCCGAGGCATAGAATATAAGACAAGGAGGTTATGCTGGAACTGTATGAAACGTTGGTTAGGCCACAACTGGAGTATTGCATGCAGTTCTGGAACCTGCATTGTAGGAAGGATGTGATTACAATCAAGAGAGTGCAGCGATTTACCAGGATGTTGCCTGGACTGGAGAGTTTTAGTTATGAGGAGAGATTGGATAGACTGGGGTTATTTTCCCTGGTGCAGAGGAGATTGAGGGGGGACATGATTGAGGTGTATAAAATTATGAGGGGTGTAGACAGGGTTGGCAGGAAGGAACTTTTCTTCTTGGTGGAGGGATCAATAACCAGGGGACATAGATTTAAGGTAAGGGGCAGGAGGTTTAGAGGGGATGTGAGGAAGAATTTTTTCACCCAGAGGGCGGTGGGAATCTGGAACTCACTGCCTGAAAGGGTGGTAGAGGCAGAAACCTTCATAACATTTAAGAAGTATTTGGTTGTGCACTTGCAATGCCATGGCATACAAGGTTATGGGCCTAGTGCTGGAAAATGGGATTAGAATAGTTAGGTACTTGTTTGACTAGTGCAGACTCGATGGGCCGAAGGACCTTTTTCTGTGTCGTAGACCTCTATAACTATGACTCTACCTCCTCCCACATCGATCTGCAGTCCTTGCATGCGAAGGTGTATTTGAAGTGACTCCCACAAAATGGTGTAACTTCTGAACCCACCCCCACCCCAGCCATTACCCTGGACCCTAATACCATTCACCTGGACATGCAATTTCTCCCCCTTGTGCCTACACTCATCCCTATCAAGATGTCCACTCTGACTCTAAACCCTCTGGCTTCATCCGCTCCTGTGTCCTGCCCTTCAAGAACTTTGAATATTCCAGCATTACACTGAACCTGCCCTGTTACCGAATCTGACTCCCTCTGTGACTGTGTGTGCCCTCTGCCACCGGCACCCTCAGTTTGACCCACAGGACCCCAGTGTTGACAGCAGCACCCTTTAGGCCCCTCATTCACCTCAGCTTCCCTGCCTGTAACTTCTCCCCCACACAAAATACCATCAACCCAGGATGCTATGCCCTTCCCTTCACTGCACGTCCTGAACCCCAACCTTTCACCAATCCCCCCGCCCCCGACAGACCTCTGACTCGCCTTTTCTGGCCCCAAGCCTCCATGTAAGCTGGCATTCTCCTGCTCCCATCCCTTGTGCCACAAAATTCAACAAGGAAAACCGCTGATCTTAGACACAACTGCACAAAGCTGCACAATGTGAACCGGGTGCTGTGAGATTCTCGGATACCACAGACTTTATTTTGAAGGTAGGATGTAATTAGGAAAAGTTTTAAATAATGAAAATTCATAGTATCCATATATAATACAAATGGGAACATGTCACAGGACAGCGCTAGGCCTGACAAACATGCTACTGACTTAATCTCTATATCTCAACCCAACATTGGGAAATGAAATTTCAGCTCCCACCTAATTCAGTGACCCTGCATGCCACCTTTCTTGCTCTTGCAGGCTCCATAAAATCCCCCCCCCACCCCCAATGGCAATCCTGTAAAGGCTATGGGCCCTGACAACATTCCAGCAATAGTACTGAAGACGTGCTCCAGACCTTGTGCCCCTAGCCAAGCTGTTCCAGTACAGCTACAACACTGGCATATACCTGACAATGTGGAAAATTGCCACGGTATGTTCTGTACTGAAAAGGAGGACAAATCCAAACTAGCCAATTAGCACCCCATCAGTCTACTCGCAATCATCAGCAAAATGATGGAACAGGCCATCGACGGGGCTATTAAGTGGTACTTACTGAGAAATAACCTGCTCATATGCTCAGTTTGGGCTCCACCAGGGCTACTCAGCTCCCAAGCTCATTTTACAGCCTTGGTCCAAACATGGACAAAAGAGCTGAACTCAAGAGGTGAGGTTAAAGTGACTGCCCTTGACACCAAGGCAGTGTTTGACCAAGTGTAGCATGAAGGAGCCCTGGCAAAATTGGAGTCAATGGAAATCGAGGGGAAAAGTCTCCACTGGTTGGAGTCATACCTAGCACAAAGGAAAATGGTTGTGGTTTTTGGAGGTCAATCATCTCAGTCCCAGGACATCGCTGCAGGAGTTCCTCAGGGTATTTTCCTCGGCCCAACTATCTTCGCCTGCTTCATCAATGACCTTCCCTCTATTAAAAGTTCAGAACTGGGGATGTTTGCTGATGATTGCACAGTGTTCAGCACCGTTCACGACTCCTCAGATCCTGAAGCAGTCCATGTCCATATGCAGCAAGACATGGACATCTTTCAGACTCAGGCTCATAAGTAGCAAGTGACATTCATACCACACAAGTGCCAGGCAATGGCCATCTCCATCTCCAAAAGGAGAGAACCCAACCATCTCCCCTCGATATTCAATGGCATTACCATTGCTGAATCCCTCACTGTCAACATCCTGGGGGTTATCATTGACCAGAAACTGAACTGGACCAGCCACATATGCTGTGGCCACAAGAGCGAGTCAGAGGCTCAGAATTCTGTGGCGAGTAACACTCCTCCTGACTCCCCAAAGCCTGTCCGCCATCTACAAGGCACAAGTCAGGAGTGTGATATGATACTGTCCACTTGCCTGGATGAGTGCAGCTCCATCAACATTCAAGAAGATTGACACCATCTAGGACAAAGCAGCCTGCTTGATTGGCACCCCATCCACTACCTTCAACATTCACTTCCTCCATCACTGATGCACAGTGGCAGTAGTGTGCACCATCTACAAGATGCACTACAGCAACGCACCAAGGCTCCTTCGACAGCACCTTTTAAAACTAGATGCACACGGGCAGCAGACACATGTGAACACCACCACCTGCATGTTCCCTTCCAAGCAACACCCCATCCTGACTTGGAACTGTATCACCATTTCTTCACTGTCTTTGGGTCAAAATCCTGGAACTGCCATTCTAACAGCACTGTGGGATTACCTGCATCACATGGGCTTCAGCGGTTCAGGAAGACAGCTCACCACCACTTTCTCAAGGGCAATTAGGGATGGGCAAAAAATGCTGGCTTAACCAGTGACACTCATACCTCATGACAAACATGCCTACATCCTGTGAAAGAAAAAAAAATCAACTCTAAGCTTTCCAATTGACAGAATGTTTGTTATGAATGTCTAGTTTGGTTCATGTTCGTATTTTAGAGATAATGTTTAGTTCGGGGAAGATTGTTCTTGTGAAGATAAGGTAACTAAAATACTGGGTTTTAGATATTGCCAGAACACGGAAAAGGAAATGGCAGTTCAGAAGGTTACCCATGTTTATTTAATGGAGTCAGAATAGAAGAGGTGGAGCAACAAAATAGCAGGTGGGCTTACTTAGCTGGAGAACTGGAGACATGATGTCTATGCTGCTTGCAAAAAATTACTTTCCTTGGAGATGTTTTGGTTTAAGAGTTAGAACTAATTAGTTTGAAAGTGTTTAGTGAACCCTGAAAGGCTATGTCTTCATGGAGATGGGTGGAGCATAAGAATGTTCTCTGGTTTCAATTTATTTCTATGGCTGGAAGAGGTGGTTGGTTGCACTTTGCACCTCATGTGGTTTGCAGCTCAGAGAATCCCAGGGGCAGTGACAGCTTAGTGAAGTTAACGGTCCTCAAAAGAGTTAGAAGTGTGCTGGTGGTTAGAAGTGGGTGTACAGCTTTGTGAATCCCATGGAATGCAGTCTCAAGACAGGAGATTGAATGGTCAGGAGGTTAGTGGTCGAAGTCAGAGTGGTTTTTGAGGAAATTTAGAGGTTTGTTCTGTCAAAAGTGAAGAATTGAAATCCCTTGTGAGGGTGACAGAGTTTTAATGAGATTTTGTGACCCATAGTGGTCACCTGATATCTGAGTGGGTTGCTGAGAAATCTGTGGCATCTGTCTTGGTCACATCTGCCATTTAATGTGCAGTGTGGAGTGTTTGACCACAGTTTGCCTTAATTTATATTTACCTCATGTTCATTCTGAATGTTAGAGTATAAGACTAATGTTGCAAATTGTTTTATTTTCCTGGCTTTGTATAGTAAAATTTATTTTGTTTGTTTAAAACCGTGGAACTTTGTGGCTTTATTCTCCTCGTAAGTAATTAGGATTTCAAACTTTTTCTACTTCAAACAAAATGTTACAGGTCCCTAACTGGATTGTAACAATGTTGATGTTTTGATGATAGAATAGATTTGTCACATATAGCTGAGCACTTCCATCCAGACTCAAATTTGAGGCTTTATTCTTCCTGATTTAAAGGAATATCTATTAGAGTTCTTTGAGGATTTAACAAGTAGGATGTATAAATGGGATAAAAAGGTACATTTGGATTTCCAAAAGGTTTTCAATAAGGTGTCATATGTTGCACAAGTTAAGAGCTCTTTGGGTTGGGGGTAATATATTAACCTGGATAGAGGATTGACTATAAATGGGTCATTATTGATTTAGAAATCTGTAACAGGTTTTTTTTACAGTCTATATTAATGACTTAGATAAACGTAGCCAAATTTGCTGATAATACAAAGATAAGTTGGAAAGCAATTTGGGAGGAGGACATAAAGGGCTGAATTTTACCTCTGTCTTAGGGACTCAGTGTCGGAACTAAATGGATCCTGAGCTCACACTTGCTGGTTAAGTGATGCTTGCTAGCTGGTGAGAACTGCTCAGTAAATTTCCCAGAGGCAGCCTCCAAATTGGCTCCAGATTCTGTCGGCCAATTCAGAAGGCTGTTTGCTCTGAAGCCTCAGCAGCACCACCAGGAGAGGTGGGCATTGCTGAGGAGAGTAGGAGGTCAGTCTCTTCAGATGGACCACTTAAGTAAAAGAATTAGTGATGCATGAGGCTGGAAGACCACCACCAGATTGAAAGGGAAAGCCCTTTCCAAAGGGGGAAGAGAGGATATTTGGGGCCATGGGCTAGTTTCCCCGCCCACTGCTCTTCTGCGGGTTTGAAGCTTTTGGCCTCCATGGCCTCTCCCAGCATGAAGAAATGCCTGCCAACGGCAAAGTGCTGGTAGTCCCACTTACGACTCTCTAATAGGACCCTTAATAATGCAAGTATATTGCCTGTTTCTATGGAGCGGGCAGCCAATCCTCACACAAACCTGTTCCTGTGTGCTGCTGGGAAAATTAATTCTTGCTACTCGGACTGGTAAAATTCAGACCGGAGTCTACAAAGAGTATGGGCAGAATTTTGCCCTTTGCGTGCGGTATCAGCGGGGGTGGTTGGGAAGCCGACATCTGCCCGCGCTCAGTAGCACTCTGCACTTTTACACGGGCGGGCCAATTAAAGCCCACCTACTGTGATGTGTGGCTTGGAAATGAGGGCAAAGGGGCGGTTGGGGGCATGATGTGTACCAGGTCCAATAGTGACCCAGCAGCCAATTCAATTGCGGCCTCGGCGGCAGCCCCTGGAAGGCTACCACAGAAGGACGTTGACGTCTTGTTAATGGAAACCGTTGCGGGTGGACACAGCAGGCAAGAGGGCAGGCCGGCAGGAGATTCGGCCCTGCATTACTCGGATGAGTGCTTCGCAGCCCTCCTGGAGGAGATGGCAGCGAGGAGAGAAACCCTTGTCCCCAGGGACGGGAGGAAGAGGACCCCCACCTCACCAAAAAGGCCTGGTAGTTGGTGGCATTCAGGGTCAGCAGCCACAGCATGGTGATGTGCACATGGGTGCAGTGCCAGAAGTGCTTCAATGATCTCCTGCAATTGGGAAGGGTGAGTACTGTGTTGGCATGGGTCATTTTGCAGAACAGTTAAGAGCTGCCCATCCTTCTCGTGGACCTCAGAGGTGTTAGAGTGTGAGTGGCAAATGTCAGTGAGGCAAGTACTGGTCAAGAGGTTGAGCCCTGGCTGCTTGGATTGAGTGCCTTGCGGCACGAGGGTCACGAATCGGCTGAGCCCTGCGAGGTGTTACTCAGGTGGGGCTGGCCAGGCTGCAATGGCGCTGCAGGTAGAGAGTACACTAAACAATGCTTCTCTGCCCTTTCAGGAGAAAATATCCCATAACAATGTTGAAAGGTTGCGGACTGGCAGGGGACCTCCGTACCTCCTCATCTTCACGTGCTACGAGTAGGAGGCCCTGCAGCTGGAGAGGTGCCATGCACCTCAGTCATGTGGCTGCGGTGAGGTTGGGGTGCCAGAGGAAGGTAAGAGTGCAGTGCACTGAGGTGAGAATGTTGGTTATTGCAACCATTCAGGGGTAGTCTCGATATTGATGTGGGTCTCGAACCTGGAATCCCTATTGATAATCGAAAGACAAGGGTACCGTGACATATCTCTGTCTCATGAGGCATGCACAGTGACAGTATCATGACTTAAACAAATGACATGTCCTTTTTTTTAGGCTCACCAGAAGCCAGTCGTCATGAGGAGCCTGAAGGCCCACCCCTAACCCCTGAGGATCACCATGCGCACCAAGCACCTGATTCACGCCCTCTCTGTCAAGCAGGCACCAGTGCAGACACCAGCATCTTGGTGGGCATAACATTGCCGTCTAGTCTATCGGTGCATATTGGCGAGGGCATTTCAAATTCAGTTGAGATGCAGGCAGAGTCAGAGGACTGCTGGGGACCAAGGCAATATTCAGCTGATGGCTGATGATGGGCCACTGGAGTCGTCCATGTGCTGGATGTCCAGCAGATTGTGTGGGAGGATCTGTCGGAGATACATGAGGGAATGCGTGCCATGGTGTCTGTTGTGGAGGAGTCCCTGTGGAGCATAAGCACTGCGTTGACCCTCATGGCTGAACGCAATGCCTCCACCATGGAGAGAGTGGCGACTCTCATGGTGAGGCTCCTCCAGGGACTCAATCAGGGGTTCCTGGGGATGTGCTCGGACTTGCAAACCCTCACACTGGCAATGACCTCAGTTGGTCAGTGAAAGTGGGGGAGATGGATTGGGCACCCTGTACCCCGTCTCGGTGCCTGTCCATCAATGGTGAGCAGGGAGGTCCAATGCGACCTCATGTTGGCGCACAAGCTGCCTGTCATTTCTGCGGGCTCCTCTCAGGGCGCTCTGGATGATGGCAGCAGCTCCCCGCCCCTCTGCCAGTGACCATGGCATCTGATGAGGCTGTGGCGACTGGGGAGATGCCAGCCGTGCCACTGGCTGCTCTGTCCCAGGCTCCACAGGCCGGAGGACGCCCGCCAAGGTCATCAAGGCCAACAAGGCAGCAGAGTGAGCAGGCTGTATCCAATGCTGGTGCCGGCAAGGGGGAAGCAGCTAGACATAGCACCCGCAAGCGAAAAATTAAAGCACCTTAAGCTCAACACGGCCTTATCACGGCTGATATTTGGTTCCCCCATTTTTCTTAACTTTTTTTAATGGTGTGATGGAAAACACTGGTTAATGTTAATTTCTGCAATGTTTCACATTCACAAGTAAATGAGATGTAATTTTGTGCAATGCCTTTGTATGCTTCACTGTTCTGTAGATGCTGGGTAGGCCATGATGTTATGATGGATGTGTGTCTCCTGAAACTTTATTGCAAAGGCACATAGTACATGTTGTTGGCCAAGGAATTGGTCCCGTCAGGGATCGAGTATGGAGCCTGCAGCCCTGGCATGTGGTGGTAGTTCTTACTTGGTAGTCTAACTGAAGGAGCGTTGGATCAAAGTGTCCCTGCCTCCCTGGAGGTTACTCAGGTCAGCGCCTATGCCCTCAGCGTTCTCCTCAGCGTCCTCGGACTCACCACTGGACTCATCACTGCTGCCTGTGCAATTGCATCAAGATGATCTTCCTCCACTGTGTCCCCCCTTGCCAGTGCCAGATTGTGGAGAGCACAGCATGCAAACACTATCAGTGACACACAATCTGGGGGGTATTGGAGAACGCCCCCTGAACGGTCCAGGCCTCGGAAGTGCATCTTGAGAAGACTATAGTTCTCTCTACCACCACCCTTGTGGAGGCATGGCTCCTGTTGTACCACTGCTTGGCCTCTGTTCTTGGTTGGCGGAGAGGTGTTATAAGCCACCTTTTGAGGGGATAGCCCTTGTCACCCAGCAGCCATCCATCCAGTCGGACTGGAGCACTGAGGTGCCTTGGCACCTGGGATTGCGTCAGGATGTAAGCATCATGGAAGACGCCAGGTTACTTTGCACATACTTGCAGAATCTGCATCTTGTGATCACACACTATCTGCATGTTCATGGAGTGGAACCCCTTCCTGTTGACGATGGCACCCAGCTCACCCGTTGGCGCCTTGATGGCCACATGTGCAGTTGATGGCACCCTGGACCCGGGGGATCTCAGCAATCACTGCGAAAACTCTGGCTCGCTCTGCCTGGCTGGCCTTGTCTGTATAGTAATGAATGAAAGTCTATGCACGCTTGAACAGAGCGTCTGTCACCAGTTTGACACAACTGTGGACAGCTGATTGGCAGACTCCACAAAGATTCCCCACTGAGCCCTGGAAAGAGCCAGTGGCAAAGAAGTTGAGGGCAACCGTGACCTTCAGTGCCACTAGCATGGGGTGTTCATCCGCACAGTGTCAGGGCCGATCCTCTGACAGATGGAGGGCACTGTCTCCCTTGGGAGATGGACCTCCATTGGCATTGCACCTCAGACATATTGAGGTAGCTGCATCGCCGCCTGTAAACCCTGGCAGCAGGATAGTGGCGTCTTCTGTGGCCCCTTCCACCTTAGACTTCCTGTTGGCCCTGCGCTCCTTGTGCCTGCACCTCTCCCCCCACAGGTTGCTCCCCTGGAAGCTGAATAGGGACATCTGACCTCCTCCCCCTCTGGCCTTCTCTTCAGAGGAGGAGGTGCCTCCAGCGGAGACCACAATCCCTATTACCAGGGTAAGGGAAGGCTGACTGATACCTGGAAGGCCCCACGTGTTTTGAATGATCCGGGGGTCTGGAAAACAATACTGAGTCCTGAACTGAAGCTTCGAAATTCTCAATGCAGCTCTGAAACGAGATGAAGCTGTCCTGTTCACAGAAGCAACCAGCAGCAAGCGATATTCTAAACTCTTCAGTAATTGCTTTGACAAAGCCACTGACCCCTCTTATCCCGCCCGTGGATTAGGTGTTACAAATTGTGGCTTGTCCTTGTGACAGCATAAAAATCACATGGGTTACGTAAAGTCGGAGACAATAGGTGTCTCAAGAACCGCTTAATTAATGGCGGGTGCACCTCCATCTCCATCACAAGCCCAAGGCTTGAAATATCATGCACGCTCGGCAGACATCTACGCACTTTATTTAACGCTCTATTCGGGCGACTGCCTGCCCGCTTAGCAAAAAATTCTGCCCTATAGATAAGTTGAGTCATTGGGAAAAAAATTAGCAGATGGATAATAGTGTGGGGAAATATGAGGTAGTCCACTTTGGCTGGAATAATAGAAAAGCAAAGTTTTTAAATGGTTAGAGACTACAGAATGCCATATAACAGAGATTTGGGTATCCTTGTACATGAAACACAAGAAGTTAGTTTTCAGGTACAGCAAGTAAATAGGAAGGCAAATGGAATGTTGGCCTTTACTGGATGGAACATAAAAGTAGGAAAGTCTTGCTAAACTGTGCAGGGCATTGATGAGACCATACCTAGAGTACTGTTTACAGTTTTGGTCACCTTATTTAAGGAGGGATATATTTGCATTGGAGGCAGTTAAGAGAATGTTCACCAGGTTGATTTCTGGGATGATGGGATAACCTTATGAGGAAAGGTTGAGCATGATTGGCCTGTACTGTGGAGTTTGGAAAATTGAAGGGTGATCTTGTTGAAAGGTATAAGAGTTTGAGGGATCTGACAGGGTGGAATCTGAGAGGATGATAGGGGAAATCTAGAAGGAGGAGGCACAATTTCAGAATAAGGGGTTGCCCATTTAAGACGGCGATGATGAAGATCTTCTTTGCGGATGGTTGTGAAGCTTTAGAATTCTCTACCCCAAAGAGCTGTGGGGGCTGAATCATTGAATATATTCAAGGCTGAGATAGACAGATTCTTGAACTACAGCCAAGTGTAACAGAAGACAGGCAGGAAAGTGGAGCTGATGTCAAGAACAGATCAGCCATATCTTATTGAATGGCAGAGCAGGCTTGAGGGGCCGTATTACCTACTGCTGCTCCCATTTCTTATTTTCGTATAACTTTATAAACCATATATTATAAATCAACCATTTTTCATCCATTTTTGATGTCAATTGGAAATAATACTGATGGTGACCACAATCTTAGCGATCTTGCTTGGGCTGGGTGGGGTTGAATTGTTTTGCAAGATTTCAGTTTTTGAATTGGATTTTTTTTTTAACATGGCAAATGTCTATAGTTTTATGACATATGACTCATTTATTGTTCCAACATCATTCTTTTGAGTAAATTGAATAAATGTTTCTTTAGCTCATCACAAAGCTATGAAATATACAGAGAGGATTCTTTAATTTCTTGGCTTAACAAGAAGTGTCAGGGCATGGACATGAAAGTGTTAAATAAAGAATCAAATTATTTTTCATGTCTAAAAAACTTCATGAATATTACACATGAAAAGTTACGTTTTCAAATGCAAATATATTGCTCAGCATCAAATAATGCCATGTTAAATAATAATTGTGGCCTTGCCTCAATATTGTAACGCAATTTTGAGTCTCACAAATGGGAACAAAAGCCAGTGCTTTGAGTGCAAAAAATAAATATAAAATTTATTAAAACACCCACAATATTTCAAAATGATCAGGAAGAATACATTTACAAGGAAGTTCTTGCAAACAACCTTTTTGTGTACAATACAATAAAATCAAAAGGAATCCTTGTCTTGAATCAGAGCCTTAACAATACAATTATGGACTACTGAACAAGACCATTGAAGAAAAATAAAAGAAAATTAAAGAATAAATCAACCCAAAATAAAACTTTCAGCAAAATATTTACTGTACGAATATCTGCAGTAAGGTACATAATGATCCTATTCCATCTGGATTTTTTATGCTACTTTTCATCCATCAAACTGCAAACTTCATTTCAAGTAGCGGACACTGACTTTTAACAAAGAAGAAAGTTTCAAGTATGGGTTACAAGTTAACCTCTTGTGTCTGAGGAACTTGTTACACAGTATGTATAACATTTTTATAGTCAAAAATTGAATACAAAAAACAAATTTGAACAATATTTTCCTATTGTTTTATTCTTTCATGATCCATCTTTTCTCACCCCTAATTCCTTAAATACATTACAAAATAATAAAAAAAGACAGGCTTTTAGAACATTATACACTACAGCTTTGACATAATATACAAAGTTTTTTTTTTGTTAACCAAAGCAATAGAATAAGCTTATTTGTTACACTTACAACATGGATAGAAGAATTCGAAGCCCAAAATAAAATCCCTGAAAGATGTATGATAAAATAAGCAAAGATGGCATACCGATACATCGCAGTTAAAAGTATCCCTGATGTCAGAGTGGAAAGAAAAGTTAAATTAGGCCACACTATATTCCGTGATTTTTTTTTAGGCAGCTATTTAAATTAGTTCAGGACATTAATAGCATGATTTTTTTTAATATAAAGCAAAGTAAACAAAAAAAAATTAAAATTGAACATGTTTGCACCTTTTTAAATATAGATTTCAATTCAAGCACATCAAAGTGATTTTGTTTAGATTTTGCAAGATTTACAGCCAGTGGTTGTGCCAAAAAAATTAAACTGCAGCATTCTTAATTTTAATTATTTACAGCTAACTGCAGGTGATCTCAAGAAAAAGTTTATAGTCTAGTTTTAAAGAGCTGTCTTCCATTTAATTGGCATGAAGCAAAAATCAAAAATCTACATATTGGAACTGTTTTACAGCTTTGCTATATTAAACAATATATAGTAAATACATTGCAGAGTTTTAAATCATGAGAGCAATGTTTCAGTTATATTGGACATTCCAGGTGCTTGAAACATTTCTGCTGAGAAGATTTAAAATAAATTTAGCTCAAGTCCTAGGCTCAAGTCCAAAACCCTAGTTATCGCTCAGTCTTGTTTTACTAAGACTGATTTTGATCCAGGGCTAGAAGAAAACAATGGTTACAAAGTGCCTGTTCATGCATCACATATAAGTTAAGCTTTGGTTGTCCCATACAAAATAAAAATATCCATTATTATGATGATGTGTATAAAATAACACACACCTGCAATGTGCAGGTGTATTCAAAGTAGCAATGCTGATTTCTCTAAGTCCACATTTTCCATGTTCCAATGGACAGATAGAAGCCAAATTACCCATCCAAGAATAAACCATTTTCTGGCATGAACATAGAGAAGTGATTATCTGTTGGACACAGGCTAATCAAAAAAGTTTAACTGACAATTATAATCCAGAACTAAAATGTACAGTTTGCAGAAACAAAATCGGAATTAGGTACAGAAATTTAGTCTCAGGAACCAACACTTAATGAGATGTAATGCTTGTTCATTTGTTTGAGATCTATTAAAGCTACATTTCTCAATTTGTAAACTTTGTTTCAATTTGGCTAGAGTACATTTAAAAATGTTTCATGGACATTCGAGTTTTAATTAGAATATGCCCTTCAGATTAAATGGAAGATCCTCTCTTTAAAACTACAAATTGTAGAAGTATGGGTGTTTGGTCAAATATTCTGTTTATCTGAACTAGTTCATTTTCATAACATTTTGAATTGAAATTCAGTTTAGGTATTTTTACGACTGATTGTTTTAACAAGTGGAATCCCATACTAATTTGCTTGTTATTGACCATCAATTATTGACAAAAATTCATGACAGATTTTTGATCATTTTTTCCACCCTGTAGATATCCTTGCCAGTACACAGATAAATTATAAAAGATATATAAGCCCAATCACTAAAACAAAAACAGAGTAATTTTCTCTATACAATAATATACAAAGTATACAACACAGTATCTTACTGCAACAGCAACCCTTGCAATACCCTCTACCAGTCACATGATTAATAGCATATTTTTACATCAAAAAGGTGTGTTTGCTGACTTACATGCTGCAAGGATCTGAGGCAATCTCTGAATATTGGCAAGCCATTGGGAATTTACAATTTCCACAAATAAAAATAAAAAGTATATACACTAACTCCTTGTTGTAACACTCATAGTTGACCAGAGCATCTGAGATAGCGTAAATTGTTTATGCGTTCTTCAATAATAGAGAAAGGACATATAATACCTTCTCTGTTATGTGCACTTTGTGAAATAACATGCTTTCTTTATGAATTATAAAGTCAGCATTCTAAGAAAGAATAACTGCATACGTACCACTCCAAAACTAACTAAATGAAAGAAAGAAGTAACACAATTGCAGTGTTTTGATGTGTTTAAAGTGTGTTTACATTACAACATTAACATCATGAGGTGGTTTTTGCTTTGCAGAAAGTTGCATTGGAGTCAGGCCTGAGCTGACTTCAGAAAGAAAAATGAAACCCTCTACAGGAGGTTGTCTCACACTGCTTCTGTTTGACACCATTAAACTCTGGTGTATTGTCAAACTGTTCAAAAAGTGCTCAGAGGTCCCTTGGGCCGACTAAGTATTTTTAAACCTACCTGAAGTAAATTTAAATGCTTAGAAAATGCAGGTGCTCCCATCCACTGACTAAACATTTAAGTTTTTACTGTTAGAAGTTAAGCTCTGTGCATGAATGTGACTACACATGTGCAAAGCTCTTTCTAGACGGGGGAAATGAAGTTTGAGCTGGATAGCATAGAATGAGTATTGCCCGGTCCAATTTTGTAATGCAGCTACCAGTGTCAAATAGCATAAACCATTTTCTCATGATATTTAAAACATCTCAATTGTGCTACTATCTTAGTATGCCTTCCTGCTCAAGATACTTCCGTTTGAAATCTGGATGTCATTGTGTTAATTGTCATTTGGTCTTCATGGGTTGCAGCAGACATAATTGAAATTGCAAGAATGTGCTGAGTGTGCATTTTGTTACTACATTTCTGCAGCTTCAGAACATTTTCCCCAACACTATAATGTATAAGACTAGGGAATATGAAAAACTTCACAACCGCCCACCCGCCTCTCCTAAAAAGGAGGCAACCTGTCCCTGCTCCCAACCAGGTCTTTTGTTATTCTGAACAAGAAAATTGCTCTTGCAGTACCTAAACAATATGATAAATGCTGTTAAGTCAATGTTAGGAGTGGCTCTTATGCAGCAAAGATGGAAAATTTTACCCGTGAATCTTTAAAGTTTAGTGTCTGTGGGAATACCACAGAGTTAATATTCTAATGTTACTTTATCTATCTACCTATTGAAAAGTATACCCTATAACCCATAATCTTTTTAAAGGAAATGTATCTTGCCAGAAAAGCACTGAGTTATAATAGTAGTTACCAAAGTGAAGAAAGCATGCCCTAATGTAGGTTTGTTTAAAAAACTCTTCTTTTAAAATTCAGGTTTTTTGAAAGCCATGCTTATTTGCATCTTAACTACAATATTTTCCTAATGTTAGAAATTATTTAAGGAATGTAGGAAAAACATATATTCCTGCGTTTTAGGACAAGGAAGTCACCAAACAGAATCCATATTTCTGTACAACCAAAACACAAACATTTATTAAAAAAAAGGGGAAGGAACACCTGACTGGACAAATTGAATAGCACCTCAAATAAAAACAAAAGAAAATATAAAAGCAATTTGGAAGAAGTTTAAAACATACTTCATATTTACAAATACTGATATACAAAATAAAGCCACATGGATAAAGCATAAATTTATGCCAACATTTAAGCACAGGCAATGCAAGCATGTTGCTGCAGAATGGGTAACAAAAGCTAACATTTTTGTAATTGAAGAAACCAGAAAGGCCATATGAAGCTGAGCTGCCTTAAATCATTTAACCATAAGAAATTTGCACCAAAAATACACACATTTAACATACTTCCCCTTAGATGTCACATTTCAATACAAGAAACTTCAATTTAACTAAGTGTTAACATTGTATGTCTATGCACCTAATTGAGTGTGCTGTGTGTCTGCATTGAAAACAATATTTGCGTACATACTACATGTCTACCAAAGCTGTGCAATAAAATTTGCTTAAACTAAATTGAGGCCGTAAAGTAAAGGATTTCTAATGGATTTTCTGTTCTTTCTGACAAGAAATTTCTGTTGCAATATTGAAAATATTTTTAATTCTGAATCAAATTTCTAATCCTCTAAATATGTATGAAAGTGACATTGAACACTGCAACTTAATTTAAGCTGTAGCACTTTATTGAAGAATATTGTAGCACCTTTCAGCAGGTCACATTATTAATGATTGCAACTCTCAAAATCCGTTTCACTGAATCATGCTAGGCTAAGGCAGAAAACATAATTGCAATAGATGTTGTGCTTGTTTCTGCCTAACTATTTTTGAATGACTGTTGACAACATTGCAAGCTTTAACATTCAAGATGTTTCCAGACTTGTGTGAGAAACATTACTTTTTAAAGAGCACCAGGGCTCAAGTTCAATGCGATGCTGTCTGATGTGCTGATAGTGGATTTTCAATGTTGGTAATCAGCATTCTATGATTAGCAAAAGTTTACTTGCATAATTCACATATCAGAAGTTTTGGAATCCAATTTCCATTTTCCTAATATATGAGGTTCTATACAAATTATTTAGTCCAACAGGGTTAAATCTGATTTATTCTTGTACTTTAGGGACTGGCATAAGATAGGGTTTAAAGAGCTGGTCTATATTTTCTTAATGAAAATATGTTTGTGATAAATATTTTAATTTCTGGAGAGGAAAAAGAACAGTGCATCATTCTTGTCACAACAAGATCATGTGCAAGTGACGTAATGATGAGTTTTAATATGATTTATGTTGTATGTTGAAACACAAATGAACAAGATTGTTAAAAGCCTTTACTTGAAAAACATTTCCCTTAAACATGAGAAATGTCTTTTGATTTGATCTTAGTTAATTCTGATTGGTTTATTTAATTTAGTATATATTTAGGGTTTTCAACATTGTATTTAACGTAATTTTGACAATTGTTTGACAGAATTTAAAAGCTGTGCTACTAGCAATTTAGTTTCAAGATATACTTCAATAATTTAAGTTTTACTGCTATTCACTGATGGAAAATTGAGGCTCAAAGCCAAATTCTGATCTCTGCTTTTCTCTCAAGAAATTTTAATTTTCACAGTACAGTGGATTTTAATGAGCAGCTTTCAGTTTTGTCTTGTGCAACATCTAATGTGGTATTTGCATGGAAATTTTATCAGTGGCATTTATGTTTGTCTTTGACAAATATGCCCAACTCCGATCATTTGAGATTTGAAAATAAATACTGTACTTCCCTAAATTTAACCAGCAAATACAAGTAGCATGTTGGTGGTCTTTAGCCACATTGAGTTATGAAACAGTAAGAAAAGCTACCCTGCATGTAATTCAAGTTATGTCAGGCTCTTACAGTGAGTACAAATTGCTGGTATTTCACATTTAGTTATTTATTTTAGCACCCTTTAGTGTTTGCACATACAGAAATAATTCCTGAGGTTTGGTTCAGGAATTAGAATTACCTGTTGCTCAGGAGAGCTTTTATACTGCACTTTCAGTAATAAGGGAAAAAGCGTAATAAACTTAATCTTTCATAGATTGGCCTGAGTGTGTTGAGCATAAGGGGAGGAATCCACATTATTATTGAAATAGTGCTGCAACATGGCATGCAAGAGTGCAATTCCAATTCAGTCAATCCTTTGAGTACTACATTTTCTGTGTACCTAGCTGAACAGGTTTTTTAGCTTATGGGGTAAGAATATTATACAGATTGAAGATGCTGTCTGATGTGCTGATAGTGGATTTTCAGCTCCAATGGTAGATCATTGGACTCTCAACTAAGGATCATATATTTTTTTGATATTTCACACTCATTCTCAGTTCACATCAGGGTTGCTGGAAGAAGCATTGTGTGGAACAGGAACATTTTACCTGCAGGGTTGTGTGTGTCTGGAGGATAGCTGGCAAAATCAATCCTGCTCTGAAAGCACTCATCTTTCACACAGTTTAGTGAAACGTAGCAAAATGTGTATTACATTTTGTGACAAACGAATGAAACAAGGGCAAAAAGCTAATATTTTGGTTATTCCTTTTTCTGTAGTAGGATCAATCCGGCCTTGAATGAAATAATGTAATCTTTCAATGATGCATATCATGACTGTGCTACAAAGCTTTGATTGATGTTCTTGTATCACTGTTATTGCCTGAAATTTTTTAGAAATTCTCTTATTGTAGATGCTAATATAGTCCTCAAAGGATTAAAGTATTCAGAAACCTGTTCAGAAAACATACTCAATTCTTTAACAGTGTTGAGATCTGAGGTATTGTTCTTCTAGTTTAAGAATGGCATCTATGACATGTACACTGTAACATACTTCTAATTGATTTCTTAAACGATGTAAAATCCAAACTATGAATCATTAGCTTATATTGTAAATATTTGACTAGATATTCAGACTGGGAAATTTGGTATCCAGTTAATGTGGACTGATGTTTCACTTGTACAATTTTATACTTATTTTGAACTTTATACTGCGTTGGGGGTAAGGCTTAAATTTTGTCCTCTGGATGGTTTGTTGATTTTGGACATTAGACACAAAATAATCAAGGAAGGCACATAAATTCATTTGAATAGAACCAACCAAAATTAGAATATTTACAGTTTGTTTTGTGGAGCTCAATATGCCTGAAATAATATGTCCTTATCAATTATATTTTCTTTTGAGACTTGAAACTTATAAGATGAAATTTGTTTTCATTGCGATGTACACAATTGACCATTTAAAAAAAAAATCACAGTAATTTCTGGTGTATGTGAAACACTACATTAGATGTACAGTATACTTTGCTGGAATAAAAAAATAAAAATGCCATTTTTAAACTGTACAGTGACTTCCTCAAAGCTGAACACAAGCTCAGAGGAGGAAATTTGGTCAAAATATTAAGCATTTGTACAAAATCAGCAGATCTACTTTCATGCAAGTAACTCAATACCCCATTTTAAAAACTCAGGAGATTAAACAAAACATGCAGTTTAAAATGTGAAACTGGGTAAACACCTACTGGTTTCAAGGTAAAACAATTGTTAAGTACAGTAAGCCTGGATCATAAACCACTCCCTTATTTCTACATCTACTTTAGAAATACTGCAGGTTGGACTGATGTTTGCCTACTTTAAGAGGATATAAATTGTGATTTACGCATCAAATTTGACAGCACTGTGCTTGCTTCAATGTGGCAAAATAACTGGTACTTCAACCAATGGGCTATTTAAAGCATGGTTTCTAATCAAAAACAAGTATTTCAACGACCCCAATAAGTAATTCTGAAGTTACTTTTGGGCTTTATCAGTGTCAGAACATGAGTAGAATTCAAGAACCAACAGATTAACCATATCATTATTCATTATTAATCTCTAAACATGTTTGTGTAAGATTAAAGGAAAAAATGCAGGAGAATGCGGTGGAGAAATATTTTGCTAAAAATTCTGTAGCTATTTACAGTAGTTCTCCCAATAATTATCTGTTAAATAAACTACTTCAAGTTGTCATTTTAAAATCAAGGTGAAAGTGCTTTAAAATGTTTTTAATATATTTACAGTTTAAAATTGGAGGATATAGGATGCAGGTAAAATACACAACCTGCTGTTCTTTTTATACCAATGGTGTAAAAATTAAGAATAAAACAAAAATCAAATCAACTGTCATTTGAATCCCAGCACTCTTAAGAGGCACCTGAATGCAGTTCGAATGACAGCATGATAATGACAGGCCTACCTTTTAGACTGGTGGTGCATTGTCATTATAGTAAAACCCATCTTTAGTTATTGAGTAAAACACAAAATGTATCTTGAGTACATTTGAAGCTCTGGAAATTTTAGTTTGCTTTACAGTAGACACAGAAATAAATTTGGTAATCATTAGTACAGTTCAATCATTGAGTCTATATTTTGGTCTAAAATTGCAACGTTTTGAAATACTTTTAGCTTAATAGCGGTAAAAGAAAATAATCTTGTTAATATGGTTTCGTGATCCATTTTTTTTTGTTTACACAGGTATAGCTAGTAGGAAAAAAAATTGCAAACTGTGGTGACAAAAGTACAGGTTTTACTGCAATTACAAATCAGATGTTTGGTGAAACACAACTAAATGATCAGTCATAAAATGACTTCAGCATTATCATTAAGCTTGCTTTAGAGAGTACATTAGATGTACTGTAAATTTCTTTTTTCAGTGAAATGAGATGTCAAGAGAATTGTAAAAACAATGAGCTGGAGGAGCACCATGATATTAATTGCCATTATAATCTACCTCGGAACGGCACAATGGGAAATTTTTTTTACATATAAGTGCATGTGTTTAATGTTTCAATAGAAACATCAGGCTAATAAGGTTTAGAGCACCAACAGCCAGGCCAGCAGAATACAATTTACAAATTTAAGATGCTGGGCTAAGAATTGTGTAGATGATTTTTACTGTTGTGACTAAAAAATGAACTCTGTGCTGTAAACTTACTTTTTTAAAAGCACCAGTTTCTTTTACTTTTAGTTTTGCTTCAGATGATGCCCTACACATATAATTCAACAGTTTGAGATGTTGTTATCTGTCAGAATTAACCTGGCCCTGAAGTAGTAGCTGCTTCTCTAACAAATGATTATTTTTTGAACAACAAATACAACAAAAGGTGTACAATAAATACTATTTTTCTAATTTGACATAGAAAGTTTTCTTTTTACCCCTCAGTATGATGGGCAACTATAAGTTCAAAAACATGTAGATATATAAATTAGATTGCTAAAACCAGAAATTTTTCAATTGCAATCAAAATTCTTTGCTCAGAGTGCAGCTTTCGAGATGATTTGCACTTGAGTGGAATTTCCCCTCTACAGTATATTCATCAGAGGAAAGCACCGCAACCAGCAACAGAAATAGCTGCTGTAGTGAGGTAAAATGGCCGCAAGGTTGTACATATCTCAAATCCAGCGGTTGTAGGGTCCTGTTACCTGGGTATAGGCATATGAAGACACAGTGATAACAGTGTTTGTTGTGATGGTCATTGCCTGACGAGTGGGAAAATAGTCTTTTTTGTCATGTTCAGTGTCTGCAGTTGGTGCACTGCCCCACTTGCGTTTTTTCCCAAGAAGCTTGGTGTTTACCAGAGGCAAGCCTAATCTTGCTGCTTCTTCCTGCCTTTGTTTGGCTCTTTCTGCAAGGATTTTCATCTTTGCTTCCCAGAGAGCTAAGCCATGGTTTGGCTGATTTAAGTTCTTATGCTGGTAAAACACAAGAGATATCCGTGTGGGATGACACCGGTTTGGTTTTTTTAATGGAGTAGTGGCATGAAGCTCTCTTCTGGCACATTCAATCAAAATAGAACCATGAGCTGGTGCCACAGCAACCCCGCCAATGTTCCCATCCAAAAAATTGTGTTCACTGTCAGACCACACTTCCTCTTCTTCCTCTTTAACATTATCAGGAGGCAAGTCATCCATGCTTTCATTCATGCAGTAAGGATCCCAGAGCTGTTCCTGTATGTCTGCACTATGTAATACTGGCTTATTTTCATTTACTTTGTAAAGATCCCATTGCTTGCCTTCCATGTTTGTGCTGGGTAACATTGTTCCATTTTCACCCCACACTTTCTCATGCAGGTTTATGCTGGATACGGAAGGCTTACTGTTACTTATTTTGTACAAATCCCATGGTTTATCTTGTAGGCTAGAACCTGATATCACTGACAAGTTATTTTGTATTTCCACAGGTTCCCATAATTTGTCTTTAAGATTCACATTAGATGACATGGAGGGTGGTGAGATGGTTTCACCTGTTTTAAACGAATCCCATATTGTTTCCTGGAGATTTGCACTTTGCAATGGTGGTGCACTTCTGTTATCTGTAAGTAAATTCCATGGCTTTTCTTGCATATTTTTTGCAGGTAATCCTGTTGCATTCCTGTTAGATGTTATTGAGTTCCATTTTTCATGAACATTTGTATTAGTTAACTTGGTGTTATCGGTAGGATTGAATAAGCCCCATGGTTTTTCATGTCCAGCTGTTCCAGTTGACATCAAACTACCATTTGGTTTAAACATATCCCATGATTTTCCTTGATGGGCTATGTTGGGTGGTATTTGTAAAGCAGAAAAGGTATTGTTTACTGCATGGACATTCATTGAAACCCCATGACAGGATTGGGAATAGGAAACAGAGTCATCTGGCTCTTGTTTGATAAATCGATTTACACTGTTTGCATTTTGTGAAACTCTTTTGACTTCCTCAGGTATTTGACGTATTGGATGTGACTGATTGGATGTTGTGGATAACGATGTTTGGGAAACTAATCCTGTTCCTCCTTGGAACATGGGTTGATGAATCTGCTTTGGTGTCATCTCTGTAGCCTGGTCGGAGCAATCAATCCTGTTATTTCTGAGGGCAAGATTGAAATTAGCACACAGCTCCTGTACATCAGGCTTCTTCTCAAAGCTGTTTCCTGAGAAACTCCCTGGTCTTGTATCACTTCTGCCATAGTTAAGGAATGATGTGGGAAATAATTGGTTACTTGCATAACCATAATATCCATAAGAAAATGAATATCTTGGATGAAAATTGTTAATGGAAGGCAGGGTTGGCCTTGCATAGTAAGAATGATAAGGATAGACATTGCCCAGACTATAAGAGTTGGAGGGTCTGCAGCTACCAAGCACTGTGTAACTCTCAACAACTGAATTTCCACTGTGTTTGTAGGAGTTGTAGTGATCTTGTGGTTCAATTTTGATTGAAGTTGTAATGTGATGTTGGGGTGTTGCAGTTGCCAATGTCACATCTGTGGGAACATGAGAAAAAGCAAGTTGCACTAGAGTGATTGGTAACCCACATAGCCATATTTTAAATATCAAAAATAACCTGTCTAATATAACCCGTGGAGTTATTACACAAATTAGATATAATGAGTTTCATTTATTGCCCAAAAATTAACATTTGTTTAAAACAAAAATCACAAAATAAGAACATAAGAAAAATTCAAGGCAGGAAAAGACCATTTGATCCATTAAACTCTTCCCTGTTGTACTCCATCTTACTCTGCCTACATTCTGGAATTTTCCATTTTGAGTCCAGTACCTTGTATGTGGATTATTTCAAACTTTTATCACCCTTTGAGTGAAAATATCTTTTTTCAGATATGTTCAAAATTCACTTTTCATTAGCAAGCATTAAGAAATTAATGTTTCGTTCTTAGAATTTTTAGGTATGATGAGATTTTGTGAAATGTTTAATTATTTAATTCAAGATTTTCACTGCAAATTCTTGTCACAAAGAACATGCTTTAAAAAGTTGTCAGCACTAAAATTCTTAATTGAGCAAGCAATTTTTTTTGTGGGAGAGGTTTCCACAATCCTACCACCATTTGCTTGAAGAAGTATTCCTTAACTTGTTTCCTGAATGGCCTGTCTCTGATTTTAAGGTTATGTCTGCTTGTCCAAGATTCTCCCAGCTGAAAAAGTTTCTCTTTATCTATCCTATCAATTCTTTTCAAAATCATAAAAGCCTCAATCAAATCACCTTCTATATTCCAGACAAGATTGCACAAGATAGGAACTCATGGTATTTAGGGTAATGTATTTGCATGGATTGAGGATTGGTTAACACGTAGAAGACAGAGAGTTGGGATTAATGGGTCTTTTTCAGGTGGATACAAAGAGGCTGCAAAGGGATATAGATAGGTTAAGTGACTGGGCAAAAATTTAGCAGATGGAGTATAATATGGGAAATGTGAGGTTGTCCATTTTGACAGAAAGAATTGTAAAGCAAAATATTATTTAAATGGAGAGAGACTGCAGAATGCTGTGGCACAGAGGGATTTGATTGTCCTTATACATGAATCAGAAAAAGTTAGCATGAAGGTACAGCAAGTGCAAGGGAAGAAGGCACTCAGTAGAGCACATACCTCCACCATGCTGTGTTAACACATTATAATTATGCAACTCTTCCTTAAGGCTTTTCCCTCCCTGATGCTGTCCAGCTATAAAGCTGAAAAAAGATACCTTTTTATTAAAAGCTTCGTCTCACTGAAGAGGCTTCAGACAAATCCATATACAACAAACTGCTCTGAAAACTCTGATTACATTTTGACAGGTTTTACAAATTGTACCACAGCCCGCTGAGACCATCCACAACATTTTAAAACAATCAACAACATTCTAAATAAAACATCCCAAAGCATACTTTAAAAAAAGGTCTATTTGCCCTATCTCTCAATGTTAACGGGTCCTTAAAAAAATTCAAGAGTCCGGATCCAGATCTTTGCCAAAATCTAATAATTTCTTCCCGGGGTGATACCTTATCTGCGTACCAAGTTTTATGGAATCTATTAGTTTTTGAGATGTATTGTTCACAGACAAACAGGCTAACAAACAGAGGTGAAAACGTCATATCCGCCCACCTTCAGCTCTGTCCCTCAGGGAGATTATGAAGCGCGTGCATGCGTGGTGTTCGTGCTCGCACTTATCCCGCCCGCACAGGCAACACTGAGCACTGCTGCTTGCTTTTCATGCTGGGCGGGCCTTACTTGGCCTGCCAGTGTGAAATTGCCTTCCGAGCCTGACCCACGGGTGGCAGACGGTTTTCCGACCACCCCCGCCAAGTCTGCCTGACATGGGTGAAATTCTGCCCTTGGTCTCCTTACAGGAGGGATACATTTGCATAGGAAGCTGTTCAGAAAAGGTTCATTAGGCTGATTTCTGGGATGAAGGGGTTGTCTTATGTGGAATGGTTGAGCAGGTTGGGAGATCAGAAGAACAAGAGGTGATCTTATCGAAACATATAGGATCCTGAGAGAGTTTGACAAGGTAGATTCTGAGAAGAATCCCCCTTTCATGGGGGAATTTAGAACCAGGGGTCACAGTTTAAAAATAAGGGTGTCCCATTTAAGATGGAGATGAGGAGGAATTCCTTCTCTCAAAAGATCATTAGTCTTTAGAATTCTCTTCCCTAGAGAACAGTGGAGGCCTGATCACTGAATATGTTCAAGGCTGAGTTAGATAGATAGATCCTTGATCTACAAAGGAGTCAAAGGGTTATGGGGGCAGACAGGAAAGGCCACAATAATCAGCCACGATCTTAATGAATAGCGGAGCAGGCTTAATGGGCCAAATGGCTGACTCCTGCTCCTAATTCTTATGATGTTATGAATGTCATGTAAAAAAGAATTTATTGACACAAAAATACTAGGAAAAGGAGATATTCTGGCAGCCTGCGCCAAAAGAAAAACAATAAATTTCACCAAACTTCCAGGTTGTGTTAAAAGAAGTGAAAATTTTGAGCATTAAAGAAAAGCTCGATAACAGTAACTAAAACTTTGACATATAAGGACAATAAGAAAATGTAGATAACTCTCAAATAACAAGCTTAATTAAATTAATTCTTAAATGTGTATTTTATATATATATATATAGAGCTAGTTTATAATAAAGCAAAATACCTTTGTTTTGTGGAGTGCTACACTTCAAATCTTCTGCTTCCTGTTTTAGTTTTCCAGCCAAAAGTTTCTTTGCTTGGTTTCTCTGTTTTTCAGCTGCCCTTTTTGCTTCTAGTTTCTTCTGACGTGCCGATTTAACTGGTTCAGGCAGCATTCTTACTTCCCTGGGGAATGCTGTAAGCACTTGTATTGCTCCTGCTTTAATCTTCTCATTCTGATTCTCTTCACTACCGTGTTCATCAGTTGTTGACACCTTGTACAGTGGAAGCACATGCAATTGCTCATCCTCTGGTGTTGTTCCTATCTTCCGATTGTCTTCTTTTGTTAATGTACAAACCTTTGAATAAATATCCCGAACAGATAAATATCTCAAATAGATTATTTAAGTATTCTTGTGACAATCAGTAACACATGATTTTTATTACCCAACTTTTATAATTCAGATAAACTATATATAAGTAACAGTTAGCACACATCTGCAGTTTGACATATAATGTGCTGAACTCCTGTAATCTGAAAGAAATGGAACTCAGTTTTCAGGCACCTCTGCCTGAGACCCCTCTGCCTTCACATTCCCTCCCTCCCTCTCCACTCCCTGGCTTAATCTGGCTGGCTGCTGGCTGGGTTACTGCATCCTAGGTTTGCTGTTGGCCATGACCCCCAACGTGCCTCCTCATAACTATTGGGTCAATATGTCATCAATCTGAAATTTTTAATTCTGTTTTTCTCTTAAGAAATGCTACCTGAATTGCGGAATGTTTCTAGCATTTTCTGTCTTCAATGTGAAAAAAAAATCAGATTTTTTTTCCCTTCTCCTTTAATCCGTCTCAAACAGCAATGAAAGTCTGTGCAGTACTGTGCATTGGCATCATGTGGCAGTGTTCCATCATGCATCACAGTTGTGAAATTATGCACTATCTTGTATAACATCATTTTAACACATCCTGTGAGGAAAGTGATAAATCAATAATATGCTCATCATGTGTGCTTTCACTTATTTTTAAATGTCACTTATCAATAATGCTGAAAAACAAAATTATGTGCAGAATTGTCATTTTGTGACATGTCATGTTATCATAGCATGCAGTGAAAATGATCAGTGCTTTTAGAGTTGAGTTTTCAAAACTTCCCCAAAGTCTCAGTGTTACTTCAGAGCCAAAGAGAAGAACTAAGTATCAGCTTCAGCTGAAATAATAATGTGAGGCTTATTTAATTAATCTTAAGAATCTTTAGCCAAGGAGCGGAAAATTGGCAATTATTCCTCATTGTTAACCAATGCCTGTGTGTGCACGTCATGTAATGTTGGTCTTGAATTTGTCCTCAGCAAAGGGTCTTCGAAAATTCACAGTCTGTGTGTACACAAGATGAATGACCACTTGTGTGATGGACCAGACAGCTGATAATTTTTGGGTAAATATATCCCTGCAAAATCATCAGTTGGGATTTTCCATGGAACAGAAAATTTGACGGAGCAGCCAAACATCTGTTGACTGCTGGCGGGCGAGACCGGAAAGTCCTGGCCACCATCTTCCGGAAAGCTGGGGATAAAAATAGTGTGGACAGGACCTCCTTTTCCAAGTTAATGCCAGAAACTTATTTTAAGATCACTTTTTATGCACATCTAGGTAGTGGATATTCGTGCTGGGAGGAATGGAACTCTTCCCATTTCATGATCAGGATCAAGTTATCCCAGATCATGTATGACACAGCCAGAAGTAAAGATCCTTCCACTTCATTCCATCATATCTCCAGTTATGAAAAAGCATTCCCTACTGCACAAGTGTAATACTATTTCCATCAGCCATGCTAACCATCCTTTGATCTCTGTCAAGATTGCCAGTTCCTATTAAGAACAATTTTGTACTGGAGGCCCAAACTCACAAGAAACTGAATTGAGATACTGGGCAGAATTTTCCGAGCCCACTGACATCGGATATGTTCAACGGCGTGAGCGGACAATATGGCGATAAGGCCAAAAATCGATTTCACGAAGTCATGAGACCAGTTTTCAATCATCTGCTCAGCCCTTTGATGGTGGGCTGCGTTTCCTGCTGTCGGATGTCGGGAACCTCATTTTAATACATCTGCATATTATTAAAAGATAGCCCGCCAAAGTCTTCCGCCTAGATAGATCGTCTGCCCAAGCCACCGTGATTGCACGCCGTCGTGTTTCATAACAGCATATATAAGGCGTCCACTTGGCGGGCTGCACTTTGAAGGGAACTCGGAGGTGAGTGCACAGTAACGTTGTGCAACGTTTGCATGGTTTGCCTGAGGACTTGGTGGGGGGGGGGGGCAAGGACTGCCATCTGGTTGACATATCTTGGGGCCGGGGTTGGGTGGCCAAGGGCTGCCCTGCGTCCTACAGTTGAAGGTAGTGCACAAGCATATGCGGTGTGGTGGGGAGGGAAGCGGCGATGCATTAGGGAAACCTTGTATAAAGTGACCATTCCTCTGCAGCTGAGACAGTTCAGACGCAGCCACATTGATCTGCGTGTAGTTGGGTCTCTAGCTTATCTGCCCACTCAAGCAATGCAGAGGCATGAAAGTGCCACCAAGTGCTCCAGAGCTTTTCACCCCTCGGGCACAGACTGTAAACTAATGGGCATTTTAGTCGCCTACAGAACAGTTGGACAACTGGGCACATTGTACGATCTCCTTGCTAAAGCTGGTCATGGAGCTGTCACTGGTGGAGGTGCTCACAGCCCCTTGCAAAATCGTCATCCCAATTTGGAATAGTCTGCCCCATGGTTCAAGCTAACAGCGCAGCCTTGCAGTGCTGGTTAGCACAGCATGCAATCCAATGGGCAAAGCTGCTGCCAATCGGTTAGGTGGAGTGGGGCAGAGGAGGGTGGGGTTTCAGGCAGCCATGTAGTGCACTAAACTCTGGCCATCCAAGTGGTGGTCAGCACCCTCTGGGATGCGTTAAGGGCCTTCAGACGTAACCAAGAGAGGTTCTTAGAACACCCAAGCTCACCCATGCGTCTCTCCCTTTCATCTTGTTGGAGGAGTATATCATGAGCATGGAGCTTGGTGAACTAGATGTGGGCCTCATGGCCTCAGACTGCAGCAAAGCGAAGTTATAACGAGGCTCATGCTCCACTAAGTTGCGAATTGCAGCAAACCATCGGGATCAAAATGAGGTTCTGGTGCCTGGACCAGTCTGGTGGAGCCCTGCAATACAGAAGATGTCACACATCATCATTGCCTGCTACGCCCTTTATAACCTGGTGCTGCAATGGGGAGAGGAGCTGGCTGAGGAGGAGCTGGAGGTCTCCTCCAATGATAAGTGTCATATCATGGAGACACAACCATGAAACTTTAAAAGCACCTGATCCTTTGTCCGCCTTCCACACTTGATCCCTTCAGGAGCACAGCGTACTATTCACAGATGCTGACGAGATGGGGGCCAGCCCCACCTTAAAGATACTGCTCTGTGACACCTGCCCACGACATTCTGGCAGCAACGACAAGCACCATCGAGGTGCAGGCATCGCCAATATGTCCAGGGAGTGAGAAGCCAGACCATCGCTTTGGTCTGAAGGCTGCATAAAGCACGGGGAAGAGGCCTTGGACTGAGACACCTGCCTTTATCTTGTGCAGAAAGGTTTCACATCTGAGTGACATTAACACTGCTCATCAGAACAAGGAGCCAAAGGCAGGGAGACATCGTTGAGAGTTTATTTACAAAAGTGAACATTATGTACAAGTAACACCCATGCCCAAGCTGTGCAACTACATCTTCTTAACCTTCCTTACCCTGCTGCTATGTCTTGGTGTTCCCTGGATATTTGCAGCGGAGGTGGAGGCAGCCAGCTGACTGCTATGCCCTTTCTGTGATGACCTTGGCGGGCATCCTCTGGAGGGCCAAGGCCTGGAGGACCCTGGCCTGCTTTCAGAATCCTGCTGTGTGGCAGTGGCACCATCCTCGTCCTGTGGAATTTGAGCTGCTGGGGTCACGGGAAGAGATGGGTCGGAGTCACTTGGGTGGATGGCCCCGGGGTGCTGACCCTCCTTCCTATGGGTGCTCAAGTGCCCCTATCTGACCCCTTGTGGAGAAAGGGAAGCTGGAGTGAGATCGAGCTGCCCTTACGTGTACACACTGTGGAGGCCAACAATGGCATCATGGGTGGAGTTCAGCCCACGCAGCAGTGCAGGAGTGATGTCCTGGACCAAGGTCTCCATGGCCGTCATCCTACCAGTGTTGACTTCGATGCATTGGCAATAGGCTTTATCACCTCAGCTTGAAGGCAGATGGACTCCTCCATTGTGCCTTGCAATCTGAGGAGCGCAGCGGACATCCCTTCCTGATTTTCCCGAGCTTGCCTTTGCAGCTGCAGCAACTGAGACATGACCGAGTCCAAAGGCTCGTCATTTGACTCGGACTCAGCAAATTTCTGGCCTCCAACAGTCTTCCGAGTGGCGGATACCTGGGAAGTCCCTACTGCCACCTGCTGTGGATCAGAAAGTGTGATGTGCTCACCAGATTGTGATCCCGAGGTTACACTAAAGCTAGATCCTACCAAGGTTTGTGTCTCTGCGGTGGTGGAGGGTGTGGGTGAGCACAGTAACGGGTCTTCAAGGTGGGTGCCTTCAGATTCCTCTTCAGAAGTTTCTTTGGGGTTTGATTGGAGGCCCTGAGTTGTGAACTCCATCGGCTGTTTCCTAGAAGGGCCTGCGAAAGCAACGGGAGATAATTAGTGCATGGGAGTGGCCTGTGAAACATGGCACATCACACTCAGCATGGTTGTCTGATGGATGTTGTACTGCTGGATCGTCACTTGGTAGAGCACCGCCAACCTCACTGTCAGCACAGGAACGGTCCAGATCCTCACCGACCAGCTGGATGGCTCTGTTTTCAAAGTCCGTGAGGACCTTGATTTCAGGCATTCCTCCACCTCTTCCTGCTGTTGTGTGACAGCCTGTCCTGCATGAAAAGAGATGGAGAGAATGTAAGCATGACGCCTGCCAGGCCAGATGACGTGTATACGTGGCATGTGTGGGAGGTGAGTGGTCCCATGGACGGGAGGAGGACAATGAAGGTGTGTGAGAGAATGAATGGTGATGACCCTTGAACTGGCAGTGAGTGAGGTGGCTGTGGATGTGTGATGGTTTTGTGAGTGTGTGAGTTGAGAGTGATGAGAAGAGTGACTTTCCCTGGCAGAACGGAGGAGATCATTCATCCTCTTTTGGCACTGGCTGACTGTCCTCTTTTGCAGGCATTGGTACTGACCATCACTGCCAGTGCATCCTAAGCCGGATTGGTGATGTTGCTGCTCATCTCGCGGCCAGAGTGGGGGTACAGGACATCACATTGGCTTCCCTGTGTCCAAAGGGCACTTGAGGGATGCTTCATTAAACCTGAGGGCTGCAGTCTTTTTGCCTTTCAGGGCCATGTCTTTTGTGTAGCAGTCGTGGGCTGGAAGCACTGAGAGGTTTGCGCGCGGCTGCACTTTAAATATGGCGCCTGACATGATGAAGCAGCGAGGTAATGGCATGGCAGGTGAATGAGAGCCCACTCGCCATCAAAACGGCGGTAGTTAGGAAGGCAAATGCAATGTTGGCATTTATTTTGAGAGGACTAGAATATAAAAGCAGGAATGTGCTGCTAAGGCATTATAAGGCTCTGGTCAGACCACATTTAGAATATTGTGAGAAATTCTGGGCCCCGTATCTCAGGAAGGATGTGCTGGCCCTAGAGAGGGTCCAGAGAAGGTTCACGAGAATGATCCCAGGAATGAAAGGCTTAACATATGAGGAATGTTTGAGGACTGTGGGTCTATACTCGATGGAGTTTAGAAGGATGAGGTGGGATCTGATTGAAACTTACAGAATACTGAAAGTCCTGGATAGAGTGGACGTGGGGAAGATGTTTCCATTAGTAGGAGAGACTAGGACCCGAGGGCACAGCCTCAGAGTAAAGGGAAGACCTTTTAGAACAGAGATGAGGAGAAACTTCTTTAGCCAGAGAGTGGTGAATCTATGGAATTCATTGTCACAGAAGGCTGTGGAGGCCAGGTCATTGAGTGTATTTAAGACCGAGATAGATAGGTTCTTGATTGGTAAGGGGATCAAAGGTTATGGGGAGAAGGCGGGAGAATGAGGTTGAGAAACTTATCAGCCATGATTGAATGGCGGAGCAGACTTGATGGGCCGAATGGCCTAATTTCTGCTCCTATGTCTTATGGTCTTATGTTTCCCAGGAATGCATAATTAATATGGTAGGTTTGGGACGATATAGCATGAGAAGCCACTATTGTAGCCAGCGGATAAAATGTCCTTTTTCCCACCCGCTACCGCACTTAGTGGGCAGAATCGTCCCAGATTTGCACTATGTCTTACCCCAGTGCAATATGGCTGCGCAAGATGGCCACCGATACCCATCTGTGTACGCGCAGAAATCTAATGATGTCACTGCTAGAGCCTGCAGCTTGGAACTCAGAGTGCCAGAATTGAGAGGGAAGGTTTACAGATTGGAAACTAAAATCCTTTCCTTCTGGGATGGCACTCATGTTGGGCAGTGTTTCTAAACTCTGTCTCACTATCCCAGTAATGTAAGTGGATTGTAGGTTGCTGTGAGTATTAGATGAGGCAATATAGTCTAACACTCACAGCAACCTACAATCCCTTACATTACTGGGATAGTGAGACAGAGTTTAAAAACACTGAACAATGTGTCTGCAGTAAAATATTCCACAACAAAAAGATTTTAGTTTCCCATCTGCAAATCCTTCCCTTCAAATCTCCTGTAAAAGGAGTTTCCAAAATCCTTCGCTTCAATCAAGGATTGAAATTCACAACATTCTCTTCTCCTGCTGCCAGTGATGACAGGCACATTGTCTTTTATAAATATGGCGGCCATTAACCCAGGCTTGCCATCGTACAGCTGCGCCTGCACTGGCAACAAATGCGACCGAGTTGAGACTACTCAAACTTGGTTGAATTGGAACCTTCACAGCCAGCAGACAGAAGTGACTTTTGTTCTGTTGGTCTCAGCTCAATTTGAACTTGGGTCCAAGAGATAAAAGGCCTGTGCCTAACCCATTGCACCACTAGGTTCCCCTGATGGCATTTATTTGAATGAAAAATGTGGAAATAAATGAAAGAAAAGTTTTGAATGCAGCATAGTTGCATTGTTTTGAAAATATGGGATTCAAGATTTTATCTGAGGCACTAAACTGAATAAATATTGATTTCATACAAAATATTAGTTTACATACCACAGTACAACCATTGTACATATTGTGCTGATCTTTGTGAGCATGGGCACAGAAGTCCATACATGCAGTTACGCCAGAAAATGGTTTTCCTTCTTTTTTTCCAAGTCTGCAATCGGGGGCTACTTGTTCATTTGTAACCTGTTGAGATAATGAATGACATGTTTTTTTTTATTGTTTTTCTTTTTATCAAGTTTGGATACATGTTTCATAGATCAGTATTATATGGTTATCATAGTTGTCATTATACTCTTAAATGAACAGCAAAGGTCTTGTACATGTATAGTATTTGCTAATGTTATGGTGAAGGAGCTAAAAGAAAGTATATATTTTTGCAATCATACTAATCCACTACAAATGAACTACTAGATTAAAAGGAAAGAGTCCTTGCATTTAAATAGCAGTGTTCATGCTCCAATACAGTTCAAAGCCAAATAAGTAGTTTTGAAGTGTAGTAACTGGTATAATATAAGTAAACATAAAAACTAGTTTGCATCCAGCAAGGACCCGCAAACATGAATGAGATTGATGAAATTTACAAAATTTTCATTGGATATGACAGGGTAGATGTAGATAGAGGGTCAATGTAGACAGGATGTTTTTCCTGCCTGGTGAGTCTAGAACCAGAGAACACATTTTCAGAATAAGGGGCAGGCCATTTAGGACTGAGATGAGGAAGAATTTCTTCACTCAGAGCGTAGTGACTCTTTGGAATTCTCTACTCCGGGGGGCTGTGGAAGCTCAAGCATTGAGCGTGTTCAAGACAGAAGTCGATAGATATCAGGATACTAATTACATCAAGGGATATGGGGATAGCGCTGGAAAGTGGCATTGAGGTAGATGATCAGCTATGATCTAATTGAATGGTGGAGCAGGCTCGACAGGTTGAATGGCCTACTCCTGCTCTTAAATTCCTAAAATTACCAAATAACCTGTTTTATGATATTGATACTGGCTAGGCACCTGGGCAACTCCACTCCACTTGTTAGAATAGTGCCAATAGCTGTTTTACAATAACCTGAGAGAGCAGAAAGGTTCCATTTTAATGGTTCACCTAAAAGACAAGCATTTCAAACTTTTTTAGTATCACACTGAAACATCAGGTTGGACTATATGCTGAAGTCCTAGAGCGGTCTTGAACTCATAGCCTTCTTATTCAGGGACACAAATACTAACACTCAGCCATTGCTGACACCATACAAACCATGAGCCATGTGCAGTGTTGTCAACTGTTAAATACTTCAACGAAGAGTGCAGAAGGGCATGCCTGGAACAGTACCAGGCATACCTAAAAATGAGGTGTCAATCTGGCAAAGCTACAACACAACTACTTGCATGCAAACAGCATTAACAGCAAGCAATAGACAGAGCAAAGTGGTTCCACTACCAACAGATCAGACCTAAGCTCTGCAGTTCTGCCACTTCCAGTCGTGAGTGCTGGTGGACAATTAAAGAACTCACTGGAGGAAGAGGCGCCACAAATATCCTCAATAATGGGGGAGCCCAGCACATCAGTGCAAAAGATAAGGCTGAAGCATTTGCAACAATCTTCAGCTAGAAGTGTCGAGTGTGTGATCTACCTTAGGCCTCCTATGGAGGTCCCCAGCACCACAGATGCCAGTCTTCAGCCAGTTCCATTCATTCCATGTGATATCAAGAAACGGCTGAAGGTATGAGACACTGAAAAGGCTATGGACTCTGACAATATTCCAGCAATAGTACTGAAGACTTGTGCTCCAGAACTTGCCGTGACCCTAGCCAAGCGGTTCCAGTACAGCTACAACATTGGCATCTACCCAGCAACATGGAAAATTGCCCAGGTATGTCCTGCAGGACAAATCCAATCCAACTTATTACTGCCCCATCAGTCTGCTCCTGATCATCAGTAAAGTGATGGAAGGGGTCATCAACAGTGCTGTCAAGTGGCACTTACTTAGCAATAACCTGCTCACTGATACTCAATTTGGGTTCCGCCAGGATCACTCAGCATCTGACCTCATCACAGCCTTAGTCCAAACATGGACAGAAGAGCTGAACTCTCAAGGTGAGGTGAGAATGACTGTCCGTGACATCAAGGCAGCATTTGACTGAGTGTGGTATCAAGGAGCCCTAGCAAAACTGGAGTCAATGGGAATCAAGGGAAACTCCCTCCGCTGGTTGGAGTCATACCTAGAACAAGGGAAGATGGTGGTTGTTGGAGGTCAATCATCTCAGTTCCAGGACATCACTGTAGGAGCCCGTCAGGATAGTGTCCTAGGCCCAATCATCTCCAGCTTCTTCATCAATGACCTTCCTTCCATCGTAAGGACAGAAATGGGGATGTTTGTTGATGATTGCACATTGTTCAGCACCATTTGTGATTCCTCAGATACCGAAACAGTCTATATCCAAATGCAGCAAGACCTGGACATTCAGGCTTGGGCTGACAAGTGGCAAGTAACATTCGCAGCACACAAGTGCCAGGCAATGACCATTTCCAACAAGAGAGAATTTAACCATCACCCCTTGACATTCAATGGCATTACCATTGTTGAATACCCCACTATCAACATCCTGGGGGTTACCATTAACCAGAAACTGAACTAGACTAGCAATATAAATACTGTGGCTACAAGAGCAAGTCAGAGGCAAGGAATCTTGCGGCAAATAACTCACCTCCTGTCTCCCCAAAGCCTGTCCACTGTCTACAAGACACAAGTCAGGAATGTGACGGACTACTCCCCACTTGCCTGGATGAATACAATGCCAACAACATTCAAGATGCTTGACACCATCCAGGACAAAGCAGCCCGCTTGATTGACATCCAATCCACAAACATTCACTCCCTCCCCCACTGATGCACAGTGGCAGCAGTACCATCTACAAGATGCACTGCAAGAACTCACCAAGGCTCCTTAGGCAGCACCTTCGAAACCCACAACCGCTACCATCTACAAGGATAAGGGCTGCAGACTCATGGGAATAGCACCAGCTGGAAGTTCCCCTCCAAGCCATTCACCACCCTTATTTGGAAATAAATTGCCATTCCTTCACTGTCACTGGATCAAATTCCTGGAACTCCCCCCCCCCCTAACAGTATTGTGGGTGTACCTACACCACAGGGACTGCAGTGGTTCAAGCACACCACCCCCTTCTCAAGGGCATTTGGGGATGGGCAATAAATGCTGGCCTAGCCAGTGACACCCACATCCCATAAATGAATCAAAAAAGTATTGTCTGTGAAGGGAGATGGTAAAAGGTTATTTATATGATACTTTACTACTGAATGTTAAAGTAATTCTCAATATTGCTGAAAGAATATTTAACTCTGTGATAATTGTCTCTTTTACCCACTTTAGTTTTCTGCCAGTTCCCTGCTATAGAACGTTTCTCTCTCATGCAATTGTATTAGACTTAACTTCCTGCAATGCTAAATGATGTCAAGTGTACTTTCATGTATTCATGAAAAGTCTGGTCAAGATTCTTCCTAGTTCACATACCAGTTGCTTGTAAAAGTTAAACTCTATTTTCCAAAGTGCTATGCCTCTGCACTAAATTCTTCTGCCAGAACAATGCTTTGTTACTTGTAAAGCATATTGGCATGACCATTGATGACACTGTTTCAAAGTTATTGCATAATAGTAGGTTCAAATAATCAAGAGTAATATTATTGATAATGTTTATTCTTCTGAACTTCATCAAAAAAGATAGCTAGTCATTCATTTAATATATTTGTAGGATCTAGCTGAGTGGAAATCACCAGCTGTGTGTGCCTACATAATGACAGGAACTACAATTCTGAAGTCATTCATTGGCAATGAAGCAGTTTCAGAAATTCTGCTGGTGGGTGGGGGGCTGGTGGTGGAGAGGCAGGAGGGAGTGAAAAGTGCAATACAAGTACATGCACTTTCTGAACAAGCAAATATCAACATTTTTTTCTAAATGTCTATTAATGCTCAGAATCCATTTTTGAAGGGTAAAAATCTTCAGAACAGTGAGATGAATAACCTGCTGTTATTTGTACTAACATTGGGCAACTTGTTTTACTCATCTGCTTTTTCACAGGCTCATGTAACAATCAAATACAAAATGCTCAAAGTCATTCACAAACCATTGTAAAATTATTTAAGACATAGAAAATAAATATTCCAGTGCACAACCAAGGAGATTTTATTGTTTCAAGCCCATTATTTTATTTTCTATATTAGTTTCTGCAATTCGAAACACATTACTTTCAACTGGAGAGACAATCTTCTCTGAGCTTCTTAATTAACTTTGTAGTGTTTTTAAAGCCTTCAATGAACTCCTGTATATCCCATTTGGAATGGTTTATCTTCAAGAAAGTTCTTGGGCTGTCAGCTCCCTACGGAGCTCCTTTGTCCCACAGCTCTATGCTTGGCCATCAGTTGCCTTCCTTTGTCCTTTATCCCTGTCTCCTCCACTCTTTAAGCTCTCTCAGTTTTAATAGTTGGTGCAGTCTAATCGAAACTACAAATTCAAGCTGCAATTTTAAAGATATCTAGGTCCACTGCCCATCACTCAACCATGCGGGCATAGATTGCTTCAGTACCTGAGGAGTTGAAGATGGGGATGTGTGTGGAGCCTCCTTCAGTTACTTGTTTAATTGTCTATCACTCTTCAGAACTGGATGTGACATGGCTGCAGAGCTTTGGTCAGATTCACTGGTTGTGAGATCGCATTATTCTTATTGCATGGTGCTTCCACTATTTAGCATGCATGCTGCTTCTACTGTTTATGTATTTCATCCTATGTTGCAGCTTCACCAGGTTGGCATCTCATTTTTGGATATGTATGATGCTGCTCCAGCCATCCCCTCCTGCACTCCTCATTGACCTATGCTTGATTCTCTGGTGTAATGGTAATGGCAGAATGAGGGATATGCAGGATAATGAGGTTACATATTATAGTGAAGTATAATTCTGTTGCTTGGTTCACAGTGCTTCATGGATACCCAGTTTTGACAGCTAGATCTATTCTGAATCTAGCCCATTTACCATAGTACACTTTGGAGGTATCCTCAAGTCTGAGGACAGGATTCATTTCCACAAAGACTGTGCAGTGGTCACTCCTACTGGCAATGTCATGGAGAGATGCATCTATGACAGGTTGATTGGTGAAGGAGGGTCCATGTAGCTTTTTCCCTCTTGTTGGCTCTCTCACCATCTGTCGCAGGCCCAATCTGGAAGACATGTCCTTCAGACCTCAGTCAGTAGTGGTACAGTCAAACCACTCTTGGTGATGGCCCCAATACAGAATACATTCTGTGCCCTTGCTACCCTTATGTGTTTCTTCCAAGTGGTATTCAATATGGAGCAGTACTAATTTGTCAGTTGAGGGAGGGTAGCAGGTGGTAATTAGCAGAAGATTTCCTGGCTGTTGTTTGGCCTGATGCCATGAGACTTCATGCAGCCTGGAGTCAATGTTGAGGACTCTCAAGGCAACTCCCTTCCAACTGATTACCACTGTGCTGCTACCACTGGTGGGACAGGACATACCCAGGGATGGTGATGGAGGAGTCTGGGTCGTTGGCTTTAAGGTATGATTTGGTGAGTCTGACTATGTAAATTGTTCCTTGACGAGTCTGTGGGACAACTCTCGTAATTTTGGCACAAGTCCCCAGATTTTAGGAAGGACTTTGCAGGGTCAACTGGACATAGTGTGCTTTTGTCATCTCTGGTGCCTAGGTCAATGCCAGGTGGTCCTTCTGGTTTATTCTTACTGCTTAGCAGTTTGATGTGACTAAATGGCTTGCTGGGCTAGTTCAGAGGCTAGTTATAGCTGTGGGTCTGGAGTCACATATAGGCCAGGCCAAACAGATTTCCTTTCCTAAAGGACAGTAGGAAACTAGATTTTTTTTACTACAATCCAGTAGTTTCATATCATCATTACTGATACTAGCTTTTTATTCCAGATGTATTCATTAATTTTTAGAACTATGTACATTCTGAAAAGAAATCCATTCTCTTGGGCCAAAATCTATTTCTTTGTTGCTTCTGGATGTTACAGTGACCTCCCAATTTTGCCATCACTTTTTGCTCCATGATTAACTTTCCACACCTCTTCATTTCCATAGGAATACCTTCAGCGTATTCTCTATGTTCTACCCTTCAAATAGCTTCTGGATTGACTCATTCTACACAGCAATACTTCGCTACTTTTATGTACCATCCCCTTGCAATAAAGACCAAAACTCTATTTTCCTTCATAATTACCCGCTGTACCTGAAAGCTGACTTTTTGTTAATCATCTACAATGACATGCAGATCCCTGTGGACTGTAGCATTGTGTAGTCTCTCTTCATTTAAATAATATTCTGCCTTTCTATTCTTCCTGCCAAAGTGAACAACCTCGCATTTTCCCACATTATACTCCACCTGCCAAACTTTTGCCCACTAATTTAACCTATCTCTATCCCTTTGCAGATTCTTTGTATCCTTACAACTTGCTTTCCTACCTACCTCCATATCATCAGCAAATTTGGCTACAATACAGTCAGTACCTTCACCCAAGTTATTAATATAGTTTCTAAATCATTGAGGTCATAGCACTGATCTCTGTGGCACTCCACTAGAAACAGTTTGCCATCCTGAAAATGACCCATTTATCTTGACTGTCTGTTTCTTGTTAGTTAGGCAGTCATCTATCCATGCTAATATATCGCTCCCTTGCATAATAAACTCTTATCTTGATCGTAACCTTTTATGTGGCACCTTATCAAATGCCTCTTGAGAATCCAAATACACTAACTCTGCTGGTTCCCCTTTATCTACCCTGCTTGTTACATCCTCGAAGAACTCTAATAAATTTGTCAAACACAATTTCCTTTTCACAAAACCTTGTTGACTCTACCTGATTATATTATGATTTTCTACATGTCCTGTTACTACCTCTTTAGTACTGGATTCTAGCTATTTTCCAATGATGGATGTTAGGCTAATTGGCCTAAAGTTTCCTGCTTTCTGTCTCCCTCCTTTCTTGAACAGAGTTGATACATCTGTAGTTTTCAAATCTGCTGGGATCTTTCCAGCGTCTATTGAATTATGGAAGATTACAACCAAAGTATCCACTATCTCTGCATTCATTTCTCTTAAGACCCTGGGATGCTGGCTATCAAGTCGAAGTCTTGTCAGCATTAAGTTCCATTAGTTTTCCCATTACTTTTTTTTCTAGTGATAGTGACCATTTTAAGTTCCTCCCTCCCCTTTGCCTCTTGATTTTCCAATATTCGTGGGTGCTTTTTGTGTTTTCTGCTGTGAAGACAGATACAAAATACTTGTTTAAAGCCTCTGCTATTTGCTCGTTATTAATTCCCCAGTCTCACCCGCAGAGGGACCAATCCTCACTTCCACTATTCTTTTCCTTTTTATAGCTTCCTTGTAGAAGCTTTACTGTCTTTTTATATTTATTGCTAGTTTTTTCTCATGTTCCCTCTTTATTAATTTTTTAGCAATCCTTTGCTGTTTTCTAAAACTTTCCTAATCTTCTGATCTACTTTGCAGCATTCTATGCCATTCATTCAATTTGATAGCACCTTTAAGTTTCTCAGTTAGCCACAGATGGTGCATCTCTCTAAAGAGAGAATTCCAGGAAACAGAACAAGGGAGAGAATAGAATGGGCTCACCAGCGTAAGGTGCTGACGATGAAACTAAAAGCTCAAGAAGCAGAGTGAATTCCAAAAGGAGATCGAAAGGTGACAGAGGGAATTAGCTATATTACAGAGAACTGACCTGGTGAGGCCAAGCACAGCACCCCAAGAAGCCAGAACAGTCCAGAGAGGCAGGGCAAACCAAACAATTTCAGCAAAACTTACAGTGAGGGAGCTGCCTCGTACTGTCAAAGAGCCACATGGCAGAGTGTTAGAAGTTAGCCAGCCCTACAGTAACTAAATTGGGGAAGTCATTATCCCGTGAGCAAGTCCACACTTCCCACCGCCCAAAAGACACCGCCCAAAAGGCGGAGCAAATGTTGCAGTTAACTTCCAGGCATCCAAAATGGCTGGGTAGTACTCAGCTGAGGAGCTGGCGGAAGCAAAAGGCTGGGATGGGAGTAGGAAAGGTTGGAGGAGAATCAGCCAAAGAGTGGCTAGCGGAATCTTTTTCCTGGAGATAAATAGGGGCACAGGAAGTCCCCAGACCCGGCCAGCAAATTTAAAAAGGGAGCCCGTACCCCTGCTGAGTGAGCATGTGGTCTGGCTGTCTGAAACATTCTTTTCAATTTTAAGCGGATGCCAGGAAAGTCCCCAAATAGATACTCAGTTGGCGAGGAAACGACCTTGCCCAGGTTTAAAACAAAAGGAGCCTGCACTCCTGCTGGGTGAGCAGGAGTTCTGGCTACCCAAGCCTGCCTTTTGGAATTTGGAGGCAGACCAGAGAGATTCCCAAATAACTCCCAGAGCTGGTGAGGAAACTGCCTCACCCAGTTGAAGAGTGACAGGGGACAGCAGCTGAAGCTAGCCCAACCCGTGAGCATGGATACCCACAAAGAAACGGGACAGAATGGGGACACAAAAAGCTCCCAGACCAGGCAGAATAATTTAAAAAGAAAGAAGCCTGCTCCTCTGTGGATGAGCAGGAGGTCTGAGCAGCCCACACCATTTTTCTAACCATAGAAGGAGAACTGGGAAGATCCCAAATGAACATGCAGATGGTTAAGAAGATGCCTCACCTAGTTGATGAGCTGCAGGGCAGTGCAGCGCAGCAGGAGCTGGACAGCCACCCAAGGGCAGTAATGTCCCTATAAAATGGGATGCATCGGGAACCAATCCTTCCCCAAGGTAACAGCTCAAGGCAAGACAGTATCCCTGAAACTCCACCACTCTTGGGACTACCACAAGGGGAGTTCAAGTGCAGTTAGAACCAAATTGAAACCAGATCCCAGTCAACTGTTGAGAGTCTGCCAGAGGGTGGACTTATCTGAGGGTAGCCAGGAGGTGTCAAATGAGAAGGAGGGACAGAAGACTTCCCCAGTTGAAGCCCCGGCTGCCATGGCTGGCAGACCCCGGAATCTCAAATAGCCAATCAGCAATCCTGACCCAAGAGCAATGTGAAGATGTGGCCACTCTGCTCAGGAAATTTAAAGCAATTCACAGCGATCTGCTGGAGGGTACGTCACTAGCAGTCCAGCAATAAGTTAAAAATCTTACCATCTGAGCCCCAACCAGCTAGCCCAGATCAGGCAGGAAACCTAGCACATGCTGGACCCCGATATAGCTGAGCTCCAGCACAGCGGGACTTTCCCAATACCCTGCAGTTGGATCTTGCAGCCTTTTACCTGGTAAAAGAAATTACTCACTTTGGCTGACACCCTGACCTAAACCCTGGGTATGCAGCAGGGAAGAGACATTTCCCCCTGCTAGCTTTGAATATTTGCATTTTTTTCAGGAGTGAGTGAATGTCCCCCTCTTTAATTTTCTCCTCTTCTTGAATGTGTTTAAAAAAAAAATCATTTTTTTTCTTCCAACGGTGGAGGAATGTCATGCTGAGAAGGCGCGAAGAAAAAAATCTTAAAAATTTGTTTCTCTTCCATATTCTCTGTTTAAATTCTGTTTTGAAAAATGGACAAAGGGCTAACGCATCGACCTCCTGGAATGTGACACTCCTTGCATTGTCTGAACATTCCAGCTAAGACAACACAAAGGACTAGTTGACAAGATGTCTGCATCAGCCAGCTCTGGACAAAGGCAGAGGTGTCGTGTCTCCTCATCTCCAACGTTGTGCTAATGGTTCCACAGTTATCTGCTCAAAATATAATGGGTTGTAATGAGGGTCCTTAAAACACATTGTTGGCTGAATGGCTCGACTGAAATTAATAAGGATACTAAGGGAAACAAATTAAATTAGAAATTGAAATTACTGCTGCCACGAGCAGAAGAGGGGAACAGTAATAAAAATTCAATTCAGCTCGCCCTCGTGTCCGTAACAGTAATGTGAATCATGTAATATTAAGGCCTGGTATATATATGGTTAATGTGGAACTGAGTACAGTATTGCCCACACAGTGATGTAAGAAGGCGCATGACTCAGAGCTAGGGTCAGTGTGAACTCAGTCAAGACAAAATTGTGGTGGGTGCTGGAGATGGTTCACTCTCTGATCTTCTACAAGCTAAAGATATCTTACCTTAGACAAGCCTGAGCTAAAAGAGCAACATAGGACACTTCTAAGGGGAGGGAATACAACATGGGGCAGAGGTCAACATCTCAGCCCAGTTTATCAAGGGTTACACAGATGCAGGGACAGTCCAAGCCTGTGAAAGCCATTACTGAACTGCCCAGCAGAGCGACCTTGCCAGCAGTGCGGTATGAAGAGCCCTCACAGGAGAGATCAGTGATCTGTGAAGTCCAATGCTTGCACTGCAACAAAAAAGGGCACTTTGGCATCTGTGCATGTCAAAACCCCAGCACTGCACAGATAGCACAAAGATAATCCATGAGATTGAGACCAAAAACCCAGAAGATACACGGCCATGCTTCTTGGATGAGGTCAAAAATTGTGGTACTTCATTTTGGAAAGCTGACATCCTGGTAAATGGTCATCCAACAAATTTTAAATTAGATTCAGGTGCCAGCGTGACAGTCCTGCCAGAGAAAGAACCATGGCTCAAAGACCTTGGTTTCAAATAAAGGACATTCCACTTTACAGGCAGGGGGTGTCTGATTCCTGGTCATCAGTGTGATCCTGGAGCCACAGAGGTATGGCAACAAACAGATTTTTGAGCAGATGTACTTCATTCATCACCAGCCTTTCTATCTCCTGAGCAGAGATGCTGCGTCTCCCTGGATTTCCCCCAGACAGTGGAGGATGTCAAGACGACCACTGTTGTTAGCCAGCCAGAACAGCACAGTCCTGAGTACTTAAACAAAAGCATACTCAGACTCGGATTTCACCTGCGGTCTCTCCTCTTTTTGCGGAGCAGGTTTGTCTATTGTCGTTGCAGGATCTAGAAAGCCCACAATGGTCAGACCAAACTACCACCCACTAAATTACCATTGTATCTCTGATGGAAGTGAGACCAGAGAACGATCAGCAGTCAGAGAAGCCTCTAGCTCCAATGATGACAATGGTACAGCTGGTCAACACAGTAACCAATGTGCAACAGTGCAACTTCCAGCTAGCATGCCACAACCACAAGGAATGCTGGAATCTGTACCAGTCTTTCGCCATTGACTACAAAACTCAGAGGTCAGCGTACCACTAAAACCTACTTCTCACCACAGGAAAGCTCTTCCTCAGCCTCAGAGGGCTTTGAGACGGTCCACATACAGAGAAGAAGAAAAAGCAGCACCAAGGAAATGAATACCATGTTCGTCCACCCCACAAAAAATGATAGGTAACAGCAACCATGGATCAACGCAACAGCCAAATTTATGAACTATATTAATAACTTGGATGAAGGGATTGATTGTATTGTAGCCAGATTTGATAGTGATACAAAGATAGGTAGGAAAACAAGTTGTGAGGAGGATACAAAAAGGCTGAAAGGGATATAGATAGGTTAAGTGAATGGGCAAAAATTTGGCAGATGGAGTATAATATGGGACATGTGAGGTTGTCCATTTTAGCAGGAGGAATTGAAAGGCAAAATATTATTTAAATAGAGAGAGACTGCAGAATTCTGTGGAAGAGGGATTTGACTGTCCTTATAAATGAATCACAATAAGTTATCATGCAGGTACAGCAAGTGCAAGTGAAGAAAGCACTCAGCAGAGCACATGCCTCTGCCATACTGTGTTAACTCAACGATATAATGATGGAACTCTTCCTTGAGGCTTTTCCCTCCCTAATGCTGTCTTGCTATAAAGCTGAAAAAAGAAATATTTTTATTAAGAGTTTCAACTCACTGAAGAGGCTTCAGACAAATCCATATACAACAAACTGCTCTGAAAACTCTGCTCATATTTTGACAGGTTTTACAAATTGCACCACAAATAGCTGAGACAGTCCACAACATCATCCTAAATAAAACGGCCCAAAACATGCTTTAAAAAAAGTCAATGTGCCCTATCTCTCAATGTTAGCGGGTCCTTTAAAAATTTCTAGAGTCCGGATCCAGATGTTTGCCAAAAACTAATAATGTCTTCCCTGGGTGATACCTTAACTGTGTGCCAAGCTTTGTGGAAATCTGTCTGTTAGTTTTTGAGATGTATTGTGCACAGACAAACAGACTAACAAACAGAGATGAAAAAATTACCTCTGCCCACCTTCAGGAACACAAATGGAATGTTGGCTTTTATTGCAAGGGGGACAGAATATAAAAGTAAAGAAGTCATCCTACAAGTGTACAGGTCATTGTGAGACTATACCTAGAGTACTGTACTGAAGGGGGTGGGGGAGTCACACTTTATTTTCAAAGGGTCTCCCATTCAAGTCTGAGATGAGGAGGAATTTCTTCTCTCAGAGGGTCATTAGTCTTTGGAATTCTCTTCCCCAGAGAGCAATGGATATTGGATCACCGAATATATTAGATGGATAGATTTTTTATTTACAAATGAGTTATGACGCAGGCAGGAAAATGGAATTAAGGCGACAGTCAGATCAGTCATGATCTTATTGAATGGTGGAGCAGGCTCAATAGGCCAAATGGCCTACTCCTGCTCGCATTTCTTATGATTTTATAAAACAACCAGGCATGGGTCAACATTAAGTAATGGAAGAGAAGAATGAAAACATACCCAAATGCCAGTCTAACCTCCAAGCCAACAGCAAGAACCAGAACCAACAGAGCCTGCCATTCCGACAGAATGAGAAATGAGATGTGGAAGGGTTATAAGGCGTCCAGACTACCTGAACCTGTAATTTCAAGGACATGAAGCGGGGAGATGGGGTGGTGAGAATGTTGTAAATGCTAGTACTATAATAGCAATAATGTTGGAATAGCAGTAAGGTTGTAACAATAAGGTAAATGCATAAGAATTATAACAATGTAAGACTTGAAGTAAACTAACGTAACTCTATATCCATGGGATAAAAACTTCGAGAAGGTGTAGTATAAGGGTCTGATGAGGAGTAGACCATTCAGCCCTTCAAGCTTGCTTCGCCATTCAATAAGGTCATGGCTGATCTACTTGTGTTTTGAATTCCACATTCCCATCTACGCCTGATAACCTTTGATTCCCTTACCTAACTAGAATCTATCTACGTCTGCCTTAAAAATATTCAATAACCCCACCTCCACTGTCTTCCGAGGTAGAGAGTTCCAAAGTCGCACAACCCTCCGAGAGAAAAAAATTCTCATCTTTGTCCTAAAAAGGTGACCCCTAATTTTATAACAGTGCCCCCTAGTTCTGGACTCACTCACAAGAAGAAACATCCTTTCCATGTCCATCTTGTCAAGGCCATTCAGGATCTTGTATACTTCAATCAAATCACCCCTCACTCTTCTAAACTCCAGTGGAAACAAGCCCAGTCTGTCCAACCTTTCCTCATAAGTCAACCCACTCATTCCAGGTATCAATCCAGTAAACTTCTTCTGAAGTGCCTCCAATGCATTTACATCCTTCCTTAAATAAGGAGACCAAAACTGCACACAGTATTTGAGGTGTGGTCTCACCAATGCCTTATATACCTGAAGCATAACATCCTTACTTTTATGTTCAATCCCTCTCATAATAAAGGATAGCATTCCATTGACCTTCTTAATTACTGTGTACATGTATATAGTTACAAGTAGTTAATAAAGACTTGCTGGTAACATACAGAAGACTACAAAGACTTCCTTACCAGACATGTTATGTAACCAACACCATCACAACAAACTCTACAACCAAATCACACCTTGATATGTCACTTGACTCCTCTGGCACTTTTTTTCCCTTGAGCATTTCACATTGTTCCCTTCCTCTCATCTCTCCTGTATAATCCTCATCCTACTGTCCATACAAGTGCCAAGTTTCTAACTTGGACATCTTCACTGCTTTCCTCTCTCTGTCTCTTCACTAAGTGACTTCCCATATTTGCTGATTGCAACCTCCACCTCAGCTCATCATGCCTCTCTCTTCTGAGTTCACTGCCCTCCAATTCTCCATTTAATCTTACCCATCCATTCTCATGCACGCCCTCTCAACCTTATCATCTTGTGGCCTCTCTACCCTCATTGTGTTAATGCCAGATAAGGCCATCCATGATCACATCCTTGTATTTCTCTACTCTCACAACCCACTTTTCTGTCCTAACCCAACTTTCTTCTGTTGCTGCGCATAAAAAACTCCCCCAAGTCATTTACAAACAACACTTCAAAGTTCCCAACTATCTAACCTTTGAACCTCCATTCATAATGACATCAAAATCACACCCTCACTGCGTCCCTCATTTCTACTCTCTCAAGCCGAGTGATGCAGACTTGAACTTTATGGTGGACAACTGGTTTAGCTATTTGTTGCCATTTGCGGCTGCACTACATAAAGTGCAATCAGATTCTGTTCTCCTCTGTCAAAACTGCTCATTACTCCAAGATGATCCTGGAATACAACAATAAAGCCCTGCTTCTCTTCTTACTACAGACCTTCCAAACCCGTGACCTCTACCATCTCGAAGGACAACGGCAGCAGATTCCTCTCTAAGCCACTCACCATTCTGACTTGGAACTATATTGCCATTCCTTCACTGTTGCTGGGTAAAAATCCTGGAACTGGCTTCCTAACAGCACTATCGGTGTACCTACACCACATGGACTGCAGCAGTACAAGAATAGCGGCTTATCACCAACTTCTCAAGACCAATTAGGGATGGGCAGTAAACGCTGGCCTAGCCAGTGACACCCACACTCTGAACAAATAAATTTTAAAAAGACCAGCTTCTCAAAACCTTCTAGCATTCCTCTTTCATCCTCACCTTCAAAAACAAGTGCAAGCAGCTCATAGACTCCTTTGGCACTAAGATTGAGACTATTTGTTAAGCTGCCATGGATCTCATCCCCCTCTAGTCTAGTCCTGAACAAACACAATTCTCTCTATCTTCCCTTCTGCCTGCTCTGATCTCACCATGTGCATGAGACCCACCTCTGTTACCTTGACCCTTTTACCACCAAACCACTGACCACTCAGCTTCCTTCCTGGTCCCCATGTTGGCTGATATTCTTAATGTTTCCCTCTCCTCAGATACAGCCCCTCTCCTGAAAATCTGCCATCATCACCCGTCCTCATAAACTAACCCTTGACCCCTTTGACCCTGCGAACTACTGCCCATCTCCAGCCTTCTTTTCCTCTCAAGCTGGTTGCTCGACTCAGTCTGATTATTTTTCCCAAAATTCATTTTTGAAACTCTCCAGTCAGATTTCTGCCCCTGCCACACTATCAAAGTCACAAATTACATCCTATGTGACTGACCCATGATAAACCGTCCCTCCTCATTCTTCTTGAACTGTCTGTAACCTTTGAAAAGGCTGACCCACACCATCCTCTTCCAATCCTATTCTCCATTTTCCAGCTGAGTAGGAAAAGAAAGGAACAGGCTGGTTCTCTTTTCTCTTTAAGCCAGAAGACTGAGAATGAAAGAGGTTAAATTTATGAAAAGTTTTGATAGATTAGACAGAGAGAGTGGGGAAGAGCAAAACTAGAGATCATCCATATCAGAGTCACCAAGAAATAAAATGGGTAATTCAGAAGAAACTACTTTCACCAGAAATTGGTGAGAATGTGGAACACTCCACCATAGGCAGTAGTTGAGGTGAGTAGTATAGATGCATTTAAGGGAAGCTATATAACCAAAGGAGGGAGAAGGAAATAGAGGGTTATGCTGATAGACTTAGATGAAGAAGGATTGCAGGAGGCTCAAATGGAACATAGGTACTGGCAGGGACTAGCTGCTAGTATTCAAGCACCAACTAGACATAATTTTTATGGATTGATTGTCCATCCTGAGTTCCTCTCAGGATGTGATGCTGAGCTTTCTTTAGTTGGCATTGGGCTATTGCACAGCACTATGTGTGGGTGCCACAGACCCACTTGGACTGAAGGTATAGAGTGAGCTGACTGTAACACAGCAGGTTTTAGGATGGAGATTCACAGACACAGCACTGGAGATCCTAGTGGAAGAGGAGCAGAAGAGAAGACATCTCCTGTACCGGAAATGGGGAGCAGTGGAAGAAGTAGTCCACTTCACCCTTGTATCCTGCTCTTCTACAATAGCTAGTGCTGCTGTGCCTGGCCTCATGTCTTCCCATCCCTGAAGACCCAAGGGGATACCTAACCAATGATCAAGCAATTCCATTTCCTGGTGACTCCTATATGACTTTTAATAAAAGAGTAGCATAGTACACACCCTTTTTACAAAAGGTCCTCAGCAAATAAATATTCAGAATAAATGGTGAAGCCTTGACCAAGTATTCTAAACAATCTCAAGCGTTTTAAAAGTCTTCTTCAAAACTAAAGCAGCAAGCAAACAGCAAATGGTGATTACCTTTAAGTAGTGCAGCTAGTTTACTCACAATCAGCTGGTCACTGTTGGAATAAGGTTTTAGTTCAATTGCTAACCACCAAAATTCTGTGCAGCCTCCTTAATGAGCAGGTAATTCAAGTGGCAAACAGCCTTTTAACGATTCTCTGGGCAGCAGTCCCAGCACAAACTTCAACTCCTTCACCAAGGAAAAGCCTTGTGTTAAACACAGGCTAAATCTGCATTTCACCTTTATGACTCTATCTTGCCATCTAAGGCTTTTTAGTGCCTAAAGTCTTTGGGGAAAATTACCCCCTTTCTCTATTGCATTTCAAGCCAAGTTCTCCACTTGGATCTAAGCAGCTTTTATTTGAAGATCATCCAGTTGAATGATCTTTACTCTTCAAATGCAAATTTTCTCTGCACTCCACTCTCCCAATCATTTAATGCCCTTGCTGAAGTGAAAGTTTAACTTTTTTTTAGATCTGTAATATTAAAATAAATTAACATGGTGTGACTCCCTTGTGTTGTTCATTGGAGCAAGATGATCATGAGGGATGTTCTCAATGTCATGATCTCTCATTGCCTGGAAGGGTATCATTCCAGTGATATTTCCTTCCCTTTGTAAAACCATATTTTGGCTTTCCAGTAGTGTGTGGATAAAAACTATTCATTTACAGAGTGAAGATGACCCTGCAGGGCAGGTACTCTGCTGCGTTTCCTTTTGTTATGGATAGGAGGATATTTAATTTAAACAGCCCTGATTTCTCCTCTCACCACCCGTCAGTAAACAGAAAGGTGTTTTAATTTGCTTCCAATTTTATAAGCGGTCGCATATTTCCTAACCCCTCAGTTTTGGTGCGATCCAATTTCTATTAATAACCTCACGTCAAACTCAAAATAGGGTAAACTCATAGAGTATTTTGTGCACATTCAAATGCGGGAGGAGGGTAGCAACAAAGCCCCCTGTGTATTAATACAATAAAAGAAGGATAGGGAAAGAAATATTTACAGGGTAAAGAGCACAGGGAAAAGAATTATTGGGCAGAATATTTACCTCGGTGGGCAAGCACGCGCCCAACCCACTCAAGCGTAAAATGACGTGCGTTGACGTCGGGTGAGGTCCTGACACAACACGCAATCTCATGAGATTTCAGTCAGCGGGCGGTCGCGGGAATCGGCAGAGTACCCAACAATTAAAAGGCCTATTAAAGGCACTTAAAAGATAATTAACTTAAATTTTTCGCTGCCTGTCCGGCCATACGGTTGGCATGCAGGCAAAAAAGCCAAGCGGCCTTTGCACTTTTTAGAAAACCTCATCCAAGGGCAGGATGAGGTTTCCAACGGCAAACAAAATTAAAATAAAACATTTTACATTACACTTATAACATGTCCCTGCTCATCTGATAGAGTCGTATAAGGGGACATCTTTTTAACATTTAAAAAATTTTTTTTTTGAAAATTGTTCTGTGCCAGGGAGATTTTCAAGTGCGCACTTGTGTGCATGCGCGAAGTTCCCACTTGCCTTCCTTCTCCACCCGCACAGGCCCACCTTAGTTGGCCCACCAGCATGAAATCATCATCTGGCCCTGATCACGGTCAGCATTCGGCGTTCGGCTTCCCGCCCGCTGCCGAACCTGCCCAACAAGGGCAAAATTCTGCCCATTGTTTCACGTGAGTCCAGAGCCCAGAATCAAAGTCCAATCATGTATTTCTTCACAGAGGTCAGCAGGCTGAACTGATGCTGGATAATTCACTTTTCCAGTAGAGTTGACTTCCACGGTGAGATAGGCATGCAGAAATGAGTCAGTCTTGCAGGTGATGGTACAGAAGTTCCAGGCAAAACAGTGTAGTGGGCCCAGGCATTCAAACTTGGACAGAGCCCCTTTTCTGTGCTGCTGCTAGGGAGATGTAAAGATGGCAGACTGAGCTTTGCAGCTCCACAAGGCAATATTACTGATTTCACCAGCTAAGGCAGTCATGTCACAAGATTTCCACCTCTCCATTTTGGCTTTATCAAATGGTGTGTATCCCTTTGTCTGGGTCCTTTGTCCTGGCAGACGAGTTGGCACCAGTTGACCAGGCCGTGCTTATGAAATGTAGATGGCCTCTGTATAGTTCTCTTTGAATTTGGTCTCTGTAGCCCTCAGGGGTCATAAGAAAATAAGAAATAGGAACAGGAGTAAACCATTCGGTCCCTCGAGCCTGCTCCGCCATTCAATAAGATCGTGGCTGATCTTCTTGTGTTTCGATTTCCACATTCCCATCTAACCCCGATATCCTTTGTTCCCTTCCTAACAAGAATCTATCTACCGCTGCCTTAAAAATATTCAATGACCCTGCCTCCACCACCTTCTGAGGCAGAGAATTCCAAAGTCGCGCAGCCCTCCGAGAGAAAAAAAATTCTCCTCAGCTCTGTCCTAAAAGGGCGACCCCTAATTTTAAAACAGTGCCCCCTAGTTTTGGACTCACCCACAAGAGGAAACATCCTTTCCATGTCCACCTTGTCAAGGCCGTTCAGGATCTTGTATTCTTCAATCATATTATCCCTCACTCTTAAACTCCAGTGTAAACAAGCCCAGTCTGCCCAACGTTTCCTCATAAAACAGCCCACTCATTCCAGGTATCAATCTCATAAAACTTCTTTGAATCGCCTCCAATGCATTTACATCCTTCCTTAAATAAGGAGACCAAAACTGTACACAGTATTCAAGGTGCAGTCTCACCAACAATAGACAATATCTCAGGCAATATTATGCCCAAGGCATAATATCCTTACTTTTATATTCAATTTCTCTCGTAATAAAGGATAGCATTCCATTAGCCTTCTTAATTACTTGTTGTACTTACATACTAACTTTTTGTGACTCATGTCATGAGGGTCTTTTCAGAGATAGTGAGGTACAAATTTCTTCAATACTGCCAAATAGCTCTTATTGCTTGAGGGTCACAGACAAACCTCACTTCAGCCATTTTAAAAAAGGTCATTGTCCAGTTTTAAAATTTTATAAATTATCCCCTGACACTTCAGTAACTCCTTAAGGTTATTTCAGTTGTATTTACTTAAATCTTTTGGGGGAGAATTTTCTCCCCATTGTGGGGGTTGGGCGGGAGCGGGCGTGTGCGCAGCCAATCGCCGCCCGCGATTGGCTGGGCGCTGCCGTTTTACGTGGGCGGACCAATTAAGGCCTGCCCAGCGTGATGCGCATCCGGAAGCGCTAAGCACTCCCTGTGCGGGCAGGGGTGGTGGGGTTGCCTGAGTCGGGGCCTGCGCTGTTTCGCGCATGAGCTGCCTCGGAGATTAGTTTAAGTTTAAATTTTAAAAAAAATTTTAATAAAGGAAAAGAAAAATTTTTAGAACATGTACCCTCATGTGAAACTGTCACATGAGCTGGGACATGTCTATGAATTTTATTAAAATGATTCAAACCTTTAAAAGCCTTCATGAAACCTCATCCCGCCCGTGGATGAGGTTCCATGAAAAATGCGAAGGCCGCCTGGGCTCTTCGCCTGACCAACAATCTTAAGGCTGGACGGGCAGCTCAGTTTATTGTCTTAATTGATAGTTAACTGGCCTTAATAGGCCTTCGACAGTTCGGCGGGCGCACACCTGAGTCGGCTGTGCATCCATTGAACTGAAAATCTGAATGATGCGCAGTGACGTCGGGACGCATGCCGGACATCACCACGCATCATTTTATGGTTCAGCGAGCGGGCCCCGCCACCGCTCGCCAACCTGAAGATTCTGCCATTGATTTGTGAGTTTGTGAAATGGTCAGTGCACCTCTGTGACGGAGTAAGAGGTCAAGCACTTACGATCATACTGTTTTCACCAGATCAATTCAAAATTAATTACAGCACAATATGATTTAATTGAGTTTTGTAAATCTGTGTATAATTTGGAATAAGTGCAAATTCAGAACAAATGTGGATTGATATTTGTCAAGAATTCATGCGATGAGAAAGGTCAACAAGGATGATTTTCATAATAAGTAACTGAAGGTAAGCAATAACTTAGTAAGATTTGTTCATTTAATTTAGAAGCAGTGACTCTTGGAAAAACATAAAAAGCTGACTGTTACTTTTAGCTCTGGAAATTTACTTTTGAACCTGAAAGCTTTGCATAAACTCGAGGAAAATCATAAATGATCTGATTAAAGATAAAGTATATATTTTAAAACTCTTTCAAGGGATGTGGGCAGCACTGGCTAGGCCGGCATTTATTGCCCATCCCCAACTGCCCTTGAGAAGCTGGTAGTGAGCCAAGTTCAATGAGCAAACCTCAAGCCACATGTGATGCCACAGTCTTCTTTCTGTCTTGTTTTCAGTTTAACAACTTTTGCAGGCACCAGAAAATGCTTGCACAGCTCACAAAGAGGTTGCTTCTCATAAAAAAAAACTTGAATTTATATAGCGCTTTTCATGATCACTGGAGATTTCAAAGCACTTTACAACCAATGAAGGACTTTTTTTGAGAGTTCTGAAGAATAGCCATATTGGTCTCGAAATGTTACTCTGGCCGGGATTTTCCATTCTGGGCCTAAATCCCACGACGGGGGCGGGAAGTCAGAGGGACTCCTGCCACAGAGCTTAGCAGATAAACCCGCCAAATTGTGGAATGTTGGGCTCATTAATTATGCAGCTAGGAGTTTCCCAGCAAATCATGCAGTGGGGCAGGCAGGAAGTCGTGCGCCCTGCTCTCATATCTAGACACCATATTTAAAGGCACCCAGACATTTCATTCATGAATAGCACAAGGAATCTGCAAGACAAAATGACTGTCAGCAAGCAGGTAGCTGGCCCCAAGCTTTAGCAATGCCTTGCTTGAGACTGTCCTGCAGACCGTGGAGGACAGGAGGGAGGTCCTCTTTTCCAGAGATTGGAGAAGGCCCACCCATCTCACCACACCAGTCTGGGAGGAGATGGCCAGAGTGGTCAGTGCCACATCTGTGAATAGGAGGACTGCCCTGTAGTGCAGAAAAGGAATGAATGACCTAATCTGTGCCATGAGGGTAAGTGAACCCTCTGCTCCCCACACTCACCTCACTGAATGGGCCCTGGAATGTGGCTGTCAATGACAAGGCCAGCATCTGGGCTGCCCATGAATAAAAGCCCTTTGCAAGGCTCTGGGGTACTGATAGGGAGGCAACTGCAGGTTGCTCACCCAGCCACACTGAAGGCACAGCCATAGTGATGAGGGGTGGTGAGGGTTGGTGTTGAGTGTAGCTCGCAAGTGCTGCTGATTCCAAAGCCACTGTTGCCCTTGTACTGTTAGCTGCTATGACTCACAGGTCTGGAGGGTGCTGCCAAAGTACCTCTGGGGACTAGCAGCAGTGCATCTTTCAAATGGCACATACAGCTGCTAATGAGTCAGTGTGGAGATACCCATTGGTGAGGGTGCTGGATGGGGTGTCAATCAAGTGGCCTACATGATTGTCCTGCATGGTCTCCAACTTCCTGAGTGTTACTGGAGCTGCATTTATCCAGGCTATTGGACAGTATTCTCTCAAACCCGCCACTTGTGCGTTGCAAATGTTCAGGCTTTGGAGATTCACAAGATCACTCATTAGACAGAATTAGCAGCATGCAATCCGCACCTGTATCATCAGTGCTCACAAACCATCTTCTATCTTTACGCAGGAGAAGATAGCACACAACAGATGTGAGAGGAGAAGACGGGAAGGGACTTGCCAGAAATCTGCCCTTTTACACAGTTTGAACAGTGGGTTGCCAAGCTGGCATGGGAGGACTATGACCGTGCATGTGCCGATGGCAAGTTCGGCCTCCCCCAGCCATGCTATGTAGGAGGCAGGCCATGTAGTCACTCAAGTTCTTTCCCTTCCATTACAGGTGCAAGCAGGAGGAGGGTGAGGCCAGAACTCTTGGTTGAAATCAGCCCCAGCCCATGTGACACCTTTGAAAAGAAAAGGACGATGAATCCTCACCTGTAGAGCCGTCACAAAATTCACTGCACCCTCCACCAGACTAGTGGCACACACCTTGGCGGTGATAGATCTAGTTTAGGCTGGTCCTCACACTCTGGTGGTCACCTCATGGACCTGTGTTCACAGCAGGAGGAGGCAGTGAAAGCCAAGGTGTCCAGCACTTGGTGAAGAGGCCTCTGTGCTAAGTCTAAGTCTGATAATGATCCCCTGGGAGCGGTCATGGACAAGATGCTGGAGACACAGCGAGATGCGGGGAACATCAGGCAGATGTGCCAGAGGCCCTCAACAGATTGGCACACAAAGCGGAGGAGTCCATCCACGTACTCTCAGATGTTGTAGCACCAACATGTGAGCATATGGAGGGCTCCATGGGGAGGATGGTGCACACCATGGAGACCCTAGTCCAGTAGAACGCCCAGTTTCTGCCGGAGATGCGCTTAGATCTGCACTCCATCTCTTTAGCCATGGGTGAGTTCTTACGGTGGCTCTGAGAGAGGGGGATGGAGCACCTTGATGTCCCTCCAGGTGCCTCTTCTCCTCAAGGAATCAGAGAGGTATCCTTGGGCACACAAAGGGAGTGTCAGGCAGACACCCTGGGGCTTCCACCCAGGACTCTCCAAGGGTGTCCAGGCTTTCCGAATCCCTTATGCTTGTGACCCAATCAGCTCCAGCCTCTGGGACTGCTGAGGCTGCGCTTGCCCCAGAGCAGGAGGCACAAAGAAGGCCAAGACCCTCCAGGTCTCAGTCCTCCAGAGGACGGCCACCAAGGTCATCGGAGACAAGAGGGCATAGTAGTCAGCAGGCTGCTTCCAATTCTGCTGTGGATGTCAGGGAAGCACCTAGACGTACTTGTAGGATAAGGAAAATTAACAAGTTCTAAGTTCAATCTGATAGCACGGGCGTAGAACCATTGTAATTAGTTGCTGCACTTTTGTAAATATATAAATCATTATACTTTACTGAGGTCAGCTGTATTTTTCTTGCTGCTGATGCTTGTGTTAATGTATGTGCGCAACCCAGCCTTGGTCTGTCCCTCTGAATCATACCTGTGCATGAAGGCATCGCACTTTGCCAAGGTCCTTGTGAGCCATATGCGAGGAGCCTCCGAAACACACCGTTACTTTTCCCTTCACTGCCTTTCTGATTCTATAGAAAGATATTTCCCTTGTCAAGACAGCATACCAGGGTTCCCCTTCAGTTGTCCATTCAAGCTGACCTTCACCTCCACCCACTTGTTGACCCTCCTCCCCAGCAGCATTTCTTGAGCAGGACATTGAGGATGTGGATCAGAGCTGTGCCTTCGCATCAGGTTGGTGCATGGCAGCTTTCAGACTATTTCCAACACCCTGTACCTTCCTCCTGTAATCCACAGCCTCCCCTGCATCACCATTGACCCTTCTGGTGTTACCTTCACCCTCTCACCCGTCACCCTTGAACCCCCCCTGCACCGCCCCATCATACTTCGGCTCATCACCGTTACCCTTCACATGCCTTCCCTCCCCGATGAGTTCACACCTGTCAAGGTCCTCATGCCCAGCCTGATCCTGTCCTCTCTGAGGTAGCTAATGCTACTCTGTAGAAGAATCATAAGAACTCAAAATGTTAACTCTGTTTTTTTTCTCTCCACAGATGTTGTTAGACCTGCTGAGTTTTTCCAGCATTTTCTGTTTTGGTTCTGATGGCTTGAACCTTACTAGGATGTAACCCATCTTTGCCTACCCTGTGACTGAAATACTCTACAGAGTTTTGAGACACTTCACATTTGTGTGTCTTTGTCTGAACGCCTTGCTTTTCCAAAATTCAAGCACCTTATTGAGCCTGTCATCATGGGTTTGCCTGTTTGGAGCTGAAATAAGTATGTCACACAAATAGCACACTACTCTCTGAATTCCTTGTAAATTTAATTCATTCCCCCTTTAAAAATTATGGGGCAGAAGAAATGCCAAATGCCAGCTATGAAACTGAAACAGACCCATGTGTCTACTAATAGTCAAATATGATGTTGACTCATCATCTAACTCAAGTTGACTTAGGCTCATCATCTAACTCAAGTTGACTTGGATGTAATTTTGAAAAAAATCTGGCCTCCTGATAACTTCCAAACATTTGGCAAAATATTGGGTGGATTACATTCCAGTACTTAAATTACAGTTACTTTATAATTCCCACATTCCTTACACTACTACCTGTACTACCACTGTTGTGGTAGCCCAGTTACTCTGTTCTACTTTAAAGATAATGTTCTCAGTCTCAAGTCTTTTCAGTTCTTGCTCTACTTTCTCCTTTAGAGCACAGGGCACTGGATGAGCCCTCCAGTAAATTGGTCTTGTGTCCCTCTGAACCTGTACATTGGCCTCATATCCTTGACTAGATTTGCCAGTTTCACTAAACACCTGAGGGTACTTGACAATCACGTCATCTTGCGTTGTGAATTTCCCTTCTATGTGAGAAAGCTTATTTCAGTTTAAATTAAATGCTGTTAACCAGTTCCTTCCTAACAAAACAAAAACAGAATTACCTGGAAAAACTCAGCAGGTCTGGCAGCATCGGCGGAGAAGAAAAGATTTGACGTTTCAAGTCCTCATGACCCTTCGACAGAGTTCTGTTGAAGGGTCATGAGGACTCGAAACATCAACTCTTTTCTTCTCCGCCGATGCTGCCAGACCTGCTGAGCTTTTCCAGGTAATTCTGTTTTTGTTTTGGATTTCCAGCATCCGCAGTTTTTTTGCTTTTATCCTTCCTAACAAAGTTGGTTTCTCACCCTTGACTACAATGATAGGCAATTTAGCACATTGTTCCTTATATGTGACTGGAGCCGAGACACACTTCCTTTATAGGGATTTCTCTCCTCCATAACTTCGCAATTCTATGCGTGATTTTGTCAGTTGATGTTGATTCAACTTTTCATGGCATAGCAATTCAGGAATCATGCTAACTGATGTCCCAATGGAGACTTCAATGTTTACAGGAGCTCCATCCAATGCCACTTGGACTACCATGCCCTGCGAATTTCCACTGGACATCCTTGTGCGTGGATTGTATGGGTCTCAGATGACCTCTTACGGGACAAGTAATGTTAAAAAGACAAGCCTTAAGGCTTTGTGCCTTAACGCGAGGAGCATTTGCAAAAAAAGTGGATGAATTAACCATGCAAATAGATGTAAACAGGTATGATATAGTCGGGATTACGGAGACATGGCTGCAGGGTGACCAGGGATGGGAACTGAACATCCAGGGCTATTCAGTACTTAGGAAGGACAGACAAAAAGGAAAAGACAGTGGAGTTGCATTGCTGGTTAAAGAAGAAACTAACGCAATAGTCAGGAAAGATATTAGCTCTGACGATGTGGAATCTTTATGGGTAGAGCTGAGAAACATTAAGGGGCAAAAAACGTTAGTGGGGGTTGTATACAGACCCCCAAACTGTAGTGGTGATGTTGGGAATGGCATTAAACAGGAAATTAGAGATGCATACAATAAAGGAACATCTGTACCTGGGTGACTTTAATCTGCATATAGATTGGACAAATCAAATTAGCAACAATACCATAGAGGAGGAGTTCCTGGAGTGTATATGGCATGGTTTTCTGGACCAATATATTGAGGAACCAACTAGGGAACAGGCCATACTAGACTAGGTATTGTGTAATGAAAAAGGAATAATCGGCAATCTAGTTGTGCGAGGCCCCTTGGGGATGAGCGACCATAAAATGAAAGAATTCTTCATCAAGATGGAGAGTGATGTAGTTGATTCTGAGACGAGGGTCCTGAATCTTAATAAAGGAAACTACGATGGTACGAGACGCGAGTTGACTATGATGAATTGGGAAACGTTACTTAAAGGGATGACAGTGGATAGGCAATGGCAAACGTTCAAAGAGTGCATGGGTGAACTGCAACAATTGTTTATTCTTGTCTGGCACAAAAGTAAAATAGGAAAGGTGGCCAAACCATGGCTTACAAGGGAAATTAGAGATAGTATTAGATCCAAGGAAGCGGCATACAAATTGGCCCGAAAAAAACAACAGACCTGAGGATTGGGAGCACTTTAGAATTTAGCAAAGGAGGACCAAGGGATTGATTAAGAAGGGGAAAATAGAGTATGAGAGTAAGCTTGCGGGGAACATAAAAATTGACTAAAAGTTTCTATAGGTATGTGAAGAGAAAAAGATTGATGAAGACAAATGTAGACAGTCAGAAACAGGGGAATTTATAATGGAGAACAAAGAAATGGCTGACCAACTAAATACATACTTTGGTTCTGCCTTCACAAAGGAGGACACAAATAATACACCAGAAATGTTGGGGAACACAGGGTTTAGTGAGAGGGAGGAACTGAAAGAAATCAGTATTAGTAGGGAAATGGTGTTGGAGAAATTGATGGGATTGAAGGCCAATAAATCCCCAGGGCCTGATAATCTACATCCCAAAGTACTTAAGGGAGTGGCCTTAGAAATAGCGGATGCATTGGTGGTCATATTCCGAGATTCTATAGACCCTGGAACAGTTCCTACAGATTGGAGGGTAGCTAATGTAACCCCACTATTTAAAAAGGGAGGTAAAGAGAAAACAGGGAATTATAGACCAGTCAGCCTGATGTCGGTAGTGGGGAAAATTCTAGAGTCCATTATAAAAGATTTAATAGCTGAGTGCTTGGAAAACAGTGGCAGAATTGGACAGAGTCAGCATGGATTTACGAATGGGAAATCATGCTTGACAAATCTACTGGAATTTTTTGAGAATGTAACTAGTAGAGTTGATGAGGGAGAGCCAGTGGATGTGGTTTATTTGGACTTTCAGAAGGCTTTCGACAAAGCCCCACATAAGAGATTGGCGTGTAAAATTAAAGCACATGAGTTTGGGGGTAGTGTATTGAGATGGATAGAAAACTGGTTGGCAGACAGGAAACATAGAACAGGAACAAACGAGTCTTATTCCGAATAGCAAGTAGTGACTAGTGGGGTACTGCAGGGATTGGTGCTGGGACCCCAGCTATTCATAATATATATTAATGATTTAGATGAGGGAGCTAAATATAACATCTCCAAATTTGCAGATGACACAAAGCTGGGTGGGAAGGTGAGGTGTGAGGAGGATGGAGAGGTGTTTCAGGGTGATTTGGAGAAGCTGAGTGAGTGGGCAAATGCATGGCAGATGCAATATAATGTGGATAAATGTGAGGTTATCCGCTTTGGTAGCAAAAACAGGAAGGCAGATTATTATCTGAATGGCTATAAATTGAGAGAGGGGAATGTGCAACGAGGCCTGGGTGTCCTCGTACACCAGTAGTTGAAAGTAAGCATGCAGGTGCAGCAGGCGTTAAAGAAGGCAAATGGTATGTTGGCCTTCATAGCGAGAGAATTCGAGTACAGGAGCAGGGATGTCTTGCTGCAATTATACAGGGCCATGGTGAGACCACACTTGGAATAGTGTGTGAAGTTTTGGTCTCCTTATCTGAGGAAGGATGCTCTTTCTATAGAAGGGAGTGCAGCGAAGGTTTACCAGACTGATTCCTGGGATGGCAGGACTGACATATGAGGAGAGATTGAGTTGGTTAGGATTATATTCGCTGGAGCTCAGAAGAATGAGGGGGGATCTCATAGAAACCTGTAAAATTCTAACCGGACTAGACAGGGTAGATGCAGGAAGGATGTTCCTGATGGTGGGGGAGTCCAGAACCAGGGGTCACAGTCTGAGGATATGGGGTAGATGAGGAGAAATTTCTTCATCCAGAGAGTGGTGAGCCTGTGGAATTCGCTACCACAGAAAGTAGTTGAGACCAAAACATTGTATGGTTTCAAGATATAGCTCTTGGGGTGAAAGGGATCAAAGGATATGGGGAGAAAGCGGGAGCAGGCTACTGAGTTGGATGATCAGCCATGATCATAATGAATGGCGGAACAGGCTCGAAGGGCCGAATGGGCTACTCCTGCTCCTATTTTCTATGTTTCTTATCGGCCTGGTGCTGTTGGACAAACGTATGCTGTGACTGCTGTTTCCTCCAGCCAGTGTTTTCTCCATTTATGTTCTTTCGACATGCTTTGGCAAGATGACCCTTCTTATTGCAGCTGCAGTACTTTGCCTTCAGAAATGGACAATCCCATGCCCAATGTTGGCCTGAGCACTGGTAACAGAACTTTGGAGTTCCACTGCTACTATGAGTTGCATTTGATGGGGCTTACTCAGCTGCAGCTTATTTACTTCAGCAGACGACTGGCAGTTATTAACTCTGATTTCTCTCAAGTCATGTTCCGCTGTGTTCATAAACAATGCTGTTTGGTAAGCTATATTGAAAGTTAACTTTGGCAATGTCAACAACTTACTGTGAATGCATTCATTTTTTAAACTACACACAAATCTGTCCCACAATGCTCTCTCTTGAAATTCTCCAAATTATAATGAATGGACAGCCTTTTCAAAGCCGTGATAAATTCTTCAACGTCCTCACTGGGCAACTGATACCTTGTACCAAACTGAAAGCTTTCAGCAATCTCCATTGGCTTGGGACTGTAGTGATACTCAAGCTTACACAAAACGTCTGACATCGTTGTGTCTTATGGCTTAGCAGGGCAAGCAAATTCTTAAACATTTCATACGTTTCTGGAGCGAACAACAAAACTAGCAAAACTCTTTAATATTTTGCGTGGTTTGTTTGCTGATTATGGGTTTCCAGAGGAAATTATGTCCAACAATGGATCTCAGTTTTGTTCAGAAGAATTTGTAAAATTCATGAGAATGAATGGGGTAAAACACACTAGATTTCCACCATATATTCCTGCTTCAAAAGAGCAGCAGAACGCACAGTACAAATTGTTAAGCGTACTCTTGTTAACAAAATGGTTGATCCAAATTTGAAGAAAAGTCAGATGTCACTGAATCACAAACTGATGATTTTTTTGGTTTATTTAATGCAATGCACTGTGCACTACTATCAGCAGAACTCCAGCTGAATTGTTTCTTAGAAGACAGCCTAGAATAAGGTTTTCGTTGCTGAAGCCACATTTAGCACAGTCAGTAGGACACAAACAATCCCGGTAGAAAGAGAGTCATGATAGGGGTAGAGCAAGAGAAAGAAGTCTGAAGTTTTACCAGAATATTAGAGTGTAAGAGCATCATCACAAGTGGTTGAAGTGACTACCAAGTGGAGTCGTAAAAATATGTCGTCTCTGCATATATTTGTTCAGGGGCAAGATCAATCTTTGTTCAAAATATTTTCTATTCAGACTCAGGCCAAGATGGATCAGGTTCTTCCTCAAGTTTTGAAAGATTTGGTCAAGAAAGGAGATATCCTCTTAGGAATGGGAAACCAGTGGTTAAGTCTGATTTATAAGTAAATGAAAGACAAGAAATATGTATAAGTTGTGTGGAATTTGAACATTGTGTAGCTCTTTCATTAAGGAGTAAGGAATATAATAGCAATCTCTTTTGGCACTTGTTTATGTAAATGTATAAGCAAACTGGAATAAACCAGTTTAGTTGGGTACTTGAAATCTATGTGGCACATTGTCTCTTTTGTCCTGCAAAGATATCATATACAGTACACAAAGTTATCAGGAAATTGGCAACTACTATGATTGCAAGAGATTAATAGTTTTATTATTTTCAGGCTGAAAGAGGGGAGAAAGAGCTGGACAAGGCACATTGGTTGCATTACATGTCTTTGCTTTCTTGAATGCAAAGAAAATATTTTGGTGGGCATTAAGTTCTTCATATCAATCGCAATGCCTTCATGAGAAATGATTTGTACTCAATTAATATTCAAGTGAGTGATCATTATAGGAACATACTTGGGAGCAGGAAAAGAATCATGATTATTACTTATTCAAGTTAGAAAGTGGGCCTTATATCACAAAATGAGCTATGAGTAAATGTATTTCAGGCCACATACCCTATTTTCTGTCCCAGCCATAAAATTGACGCAAAAACATAAAAACAAAAAACTGTGGATGCTGGAAATCCAAAACAAAAACAGAATTACCTGGACAAACTCAGCAGATCTGGCAGCATCGGCGGAGAAGAGTTGACGTTTCGAGTCCTCATGACCCTTCAACAGAACTGATCTTTCTTTACAAGGAGAGGGAAATATAAGCTGGTTTAATGTGGGGTGGGGGGGAGAAGTGGAGGGGTGGGGTGGGGGGGGTGGTGTTAGGATAGGAGCAGATCATCAAAAGATGTCACAGACAAAAGAACAAAAGAACACAGAGGTGTTGAAGTTGGTGACATTATCTAAACGAATGTGCTAATTAAGAATGGATGGTAGGGCACTCCAGGTATAGTCTAGTGGGGGTGGGGGAGCATAGATTAGATAAAATTATCGTTTAGATAAAATTGAGGCCTCGATTCAGAGCTGCTGAGAAACAAAGAGGAAAGCTCAGAGGATCAATGCCCATTTTAATAATAAGGACAAATGGCGGCTGCAATGGACAGGGAGTGGTTGGATTGTAAAGATGAGAGAAGCTATCATCTGCCAGATAATTAACTATGCAAGAGATGTGCTAGATGCCTTCTCCATGCATGGGAGCAGCACGCAAGGCTTTCTTCATGACAGTCAGTGGTACTGGATGTTATAAGGAATAAAGTGTAGTCTGAACCTTAGCTTTTCATGATCAAGAATATGAATGTTTTCAGAGGAACATAAAAGGATAGAAGAAAACTTAAGAAAGCAGACATCGGGACCCACTGGTAGTTATCTGAGAGGTAACTTTTAGCAGGCTCAGCAAAGCAGGCTAACGCAGATTGGAAACTCAACAAATTTGTCAGATCCGAGTCAAAACTGTTTGTATTGAGATTTAAGCCCTATCCAGTCATTTACCTACTCTGATCCTGTAGCTTCCTCACAGACTGCAATTTCAACCATCTTTTTTCAGTAGTTGAGAGACAACTTCCAGAGGGCAGCACGTCCTCCTTTGAATATGCAGATTGAGTTCTGATAATGCCCATTTAGAACACTAGATTAATCTGATTAGCATTCTTGTGAATCATTTAAGGACGAGCAAATAAAGCATTTTTGGGCTTTTGATTTTCTGAGTTCAGCTGAACATTGGAGAGCATTTTGCAGAAGTATTCATTGTTTAAGTTTATTCTCATTACATTGGATTTATTCTTCCAGTACAATCTCGTCCTTTGGTAGGTATTTTAGGGAAGTTATCGCTGCCATCATTTATTTTACAGTGAAATATTTAACGTTGTTTAGTTGGTCTGTGGTCCTTATCACCATGCTAACTTTGACAGATTCTTTGCTGTTCATTATCGTTTAAACTCATATTAATAGATTTGAAGTCATGACACAAAGTTATATCTTAGCTAATATTCTCAGGATAAATAGCTAGCGTACTGGTGTAAAGTAATGAGCTGAGCAATGCTTCACCATTAAAACACTGACTTCGAAATCAGATCCACAGAGGTGCTGCACACATCTGTTCATGTGGGTGCAGAAGCTATTTGAAATTCATGGCAGCAGTTCATTTAATGAGTCAGGCATGCAGCTAGTAATACCTACAATGCTTATTGGCTGCATACCTGTTTGAGATGGCAGAAAATTGGGCTTCATTGGAGTCATTTAAAGGCAGCCAGCACTTCTTAAAGAAGTGGTGCACTCTGGCTGCGGATAGCAGGGAACAATAAACAAAGCTTCAGAAATTGAAAAATGACTGCACAGTCTATGGTTGAGAGTCATCTGATGGTCCAGTAATTGGTTAGGTTAACTTATCCTGCTTTTTGTGGACAGGAGATACCTGTGCAATTTTTCACATTGTCAATTAGGCATAACTGTTGCACTGGAACAACTTGGCTAGAGTTGTGACTAGTTCCAGAGCCCAGCTCCTCAGCAGTACATTGTTGGGACCTATTACCTTTAATCTGTCTTACTGTGTCTCTACTGTTCCTTGATATCATGTGGAGTGAACTGAACTGGATGAAGTCTGGCATCTATGATGATGGGGACCTCAGGAGTAGACTGATCAAGAAGGATCATCCATTCACCGCTTCTGGCTGAAGATGGTTGCAAACTTTTAGTCTTGTCCTTTTCACTTGCATGCTGGACTCTGCCAGAATTGAGGATGAGGTTGTTTTAGAGCCACTTTCTCCTCCCATTAGTTGCTGAAGTATCCACCAACATTCATTTTGGTAAGTAGCAGGACTGCACAGCTTTGACTTGATCTCTTGGCTATGTGATCACTTAGCTCTGTTTATAGCATGCTGCTTTCAGTAGTCCTGTGTTGTAGCTTCACCAGTTGGCACCTTATTTTTAGATATACCTGGTAATACTCCTGGCATGCTCCTGTATATTCCTGATTGATTTAGGGTTGGCTGCCTGGGTTGATGGCATTTGTAGGCATATGCAGGGCATTGAGGTTATAGATTCTGGTCAACTGCAATTATGCTGCTGCTGATGGCCCACAGCACCTCATAGATCTGCAGTTTTTGAGCCGTTAGATCTGTTCTAATCCTGTCCCATTTTGCATGCTGGTAGTGACAACACACAAGGGTGTGCAGAGTATGAAGACGGGGCTTTGGCCAGGATTTTCTGCTTCTGATCGCAGCAGGCATCATGGCGGGTGTGGAGCTAAATCTCCCAAAAAGGCCCAAAACTGGTTTTATGACAGCATAAAACGAGGAAGTAATTGTGCGTTTCAGCTGTCAATGGTGGGCCCATTTCCCACTGCTTAACGTTGCGAATGTCATTAGCATAAATCAGTATCACATTATGCCGCCTACTCACCGGAATCATCCCTCCACGCTGGATGAGGAGCCCACGTCGATGTGCAATTAGAATGACATGTTTTACAACAGGATTTGAATGACGTGCAGCCGGCAACCTGCACTTCACTTGAGACTCTAAGGTGAGTTTGCATACTTTGCATTGTGCCGTGCTTGTGGGGGTCAGCACCAGGCTGCACCACATCGGTTTCAGGGGGGGTCTCAAAGCAAGTCTCTACAGTTACCATAGCAGAGTTCAGGCTGGGTGGCTTTTACTTTGCTGCAGCGCAAGGGCTCCGCCTGCGAAGTGGCCAGATAGGGCTGAGGGAAGGGAAGGGGCTGCAGGGCAAGGGCTGCATTGGAGAAGGAACCAGACAGGACTGAGGGAAGGGAAGGGGCTGCAGGGCAAGGGCTCCAATTTGGGACAACGAGCAGGGAAGGTTGCACTGAGACACATGACTGGGGGTGGGGCGGGCACTAAAGGGCCATCCAACTGAATTGATAGCTCCAAAATGAGGACAGAGGGACAACTGGGACAGGTTAGCAGCTGTTTAATTGACATGCAGGGAGTCCGTAAGGTGAAGTAATAATGCCCATTCATGCAACACTAATCCCTCAAAGTGGCAATGATGGTTCCCCTACTTTTAACCTGTAGTTTGCAGCCTTCAAATTCACCAGAGTATTATGGAACTGCAGAACTATTGGGCGACTGGTCAAGCTTGGGAATCCCCTTAGAAGTGTGGCCGTTCACCACACAGAGGAGAAGCCGCTGGATCCCGTAAATTAATCTCATGTACCCACTGAACATTAACACTCATGTTTAGTCTAAACAGCGCAGTCTTGGAGTGCAGGTGATGATGATCCCACTGCCTGGGCTGAAAGCAGAACATCCAATCGCCTAGCCAAAGCTGCTGCTAGTTGGTCATGTCGACTGGGGAGGGGCGGGGGGGAGGGGAGGAGGTTTATGGTGAATGTTCATGTGCATCCTGCATAGGGCATCATTTCAGGGGCCAGTACTCTCTGGCTGAGTAAAAAGGCCTGGAGCTCACAATCACAAAGGGAAAGTGGACCTTTGGCAACAGATGCTGACTCTTGCGTGTTTCTTATTGAAACTGCAGTGAGGAGGCCATCAGGAAGATGGAGCCTGATGTAATCATTGGCTATTTTATTGCTTATAGGTGGAGAGAAGAATGAGAAGAAGGCAACGGAGGTGCCTGGCTTCTCAAAGGGAGGAGCAGAACCCTCAAGACCAAGGGGCAGCAGGTCCCCCTCCGGATGCAGAGGATGATCCTCAGAGCTGTAATTTGTAGCTGCCTCGCTATACCCAGGGTGTATAGACGTTGCAGGTGTTGTCTGCAGATGAGTGAGAACAAATGTTGTAGACACCTCTGCATGTCAAGGGATCTGGTGACTCTCAGTTTCCACATTCTGCAGGATTTGGCGCCATGGGGACTTGGAAGGCATCCATTGCCAGTGGCTGAGAAAGTAACTGCTGCACTCAACTTCTACATCTGTAGCTCCTTCCAGGGTTCCACTGGGGACCTCTGCAGCATCTCCCAAGCTTTCACCCACAAATGCATCTAAGAGGTCACAGATGCCCTTTTTGCAAAGGCCCACAAATTTGTCCACTTCAACAGAGATCAAGCAAGCCAGGACACAAAAGCACTGGGCTTTGCAGCGTTTTCCGGTTCCCCACAGTGCAGGGTGCTATCGACTGCACTCATATGGCCACAAAAGTTTCCTGGCAACAGGCATTCCAGTACGTCAACCGGAAAGGCTACCACCCGCTCAATGTGTAGCTGATGTGCGGCTATAACAAACTTATCATGCAGGTGTGCACAAAATTCCCAGGTAGCGTCTACTACTCGTACATCCTGAGTAGGTCTCCAATCCCTGACTCTTCGAGGGACCACACAGGATGCAGGATTGGCTCCTCAGGGACAAGGGTTACCCGCAAAGGACTGATGCCTATGCCGTGGCCTCAGACTCCTGCAGAGAGAAGGTACAATGATGCTCATGCCGCAACTCAGACATTGGTGGAACACACCATAGGAATACTGAAAATACAAATCCGATGCCTGGACAGATCTGGTGGAGTGCTCCAGTACACTCCTCAGAGGGTCTCACACATCATGCCTTGCTGCGCGCTACAGAACCTGGTGCTACGAAGGGGAGAGGACTCGGCAGATGATGAGATGGAGGAGCTGCACACCCTCTCCGATGAGGAGGACCCAGAAGGAGATGATGGTGATGAGGTCTTGGAAGCCGAGGATGTAGATGGAAAGGCGATTATATGGGCCAGATGAGGCAGGTGTGCTTGTGAGGCCCTCATTGCCAAGAGATTTCAGGAGGAGGATGATGAGATGCACTGAGGATCCTCCTGGACAACTGTCCTCCATCATGGGCCAGCATGACCATCATCATAGCTAGTTTCACCCATGAACTTCTATATAACAGTGAATTGTTTCACAGAACGCTTACTTAGCCCTGATGCTATGAAGGATGAGCAAGCCTCAAGGGCATGTGTCCATGCCGAGATGAGGTTATACCTGGAGGAGGGCATTCCGGCATCAGACATCAGAAAGTGCTGCTTCTTCTCAAGTCCATCCAGCATCCCAGTCACAACAGCACCCTACAAGATGCAGGGGCACTTGCATGATCCTCAGTAGCCTAGGGCCTGAATGCCTTCAATCTGGCAAGGCACCTCATGGAGATCAATCAGAACCAACACAGCCATGCACAATATGTTACATCGATTGTGACACAGAAACATACCACTTGAGATAAGGCAGCCGATGAAATACCGCAGCTGCGACTGCACTCAGAGATGACTCAGCCGACTGTGATACACTCCCTAAAATGACAGTGACATCCTGAGCTTCATTTCTCCTAACCTGCCATGGAGGTGGAGCACCTGAGCATGATGAGGTCAGACACTTTTCTGCCTGATATTGAGATGCCTTCTCTTACACACAACCGGTGTGCCTTCATGGCCAGCCCTGGCCCTAGCGAAGTACAACATGAGCAGAGAACATGAAGCCCTCAAGGGCACGCACCATTGCTAATGAGGAGTACTGTTCTGCCTCATCATATACTCGCCCCTATCTCTTTGCACCCCTCCACCCCGTCTGAAGCAACGATGTTTGATTCCAGAGCATACCTAAAGGCTGTTTTAGCCTCCAGAGATCACCATTTGGAAGCAGCATCAGTAGCCTCTTGGAGTGTTAAGGTGATCGGGCGCACTGTCTACCAACTCTGTGACCAGACCCTTCTCCCTGCAATAGTCACAACTACAGTGTGAGAAATGCTTAAGGTTGGATGTCTCAGCGCTTGCGCACAAAGGTGCCATTACTTCATCACCTTGAGTTGGCATGGTTGTCCCAGTTTTTGCTGAGCTCAGCAGATTGATACTGGGCATGTCAGAAACCCGTTTGGCTGAGGGCCACGCACTTAAGCTCTGAGTGTAGGCTCATGTCATTATAACACTGCTGAGAGATAGCAGGCAGATGGAGCTGGACGGTACATGAGCCTTCTCCATGTGGTAACACATCTCTCCTTAAACACCACACCTTCATCTGTGAAAAATGCAGATGAGGTAGGGGCACACCCCTGCCTCAATCATTCAGAGCCAAGAATGCACATGGCAGGACCCTATGAGGCATGGGAACAAAGTTAATTCCACAAGCACACTAAACATGAAGGTGCAGGTATTACTGATATGGAGCATTATGTTGAAACGGGACATTCACTGTGGTGAGAAGGTAGCACACTGCACAGAAGAGAGGCCCAGGATAGAAACAATTGCATAAGTGGGTGCAGGAACCAAGGTATCACACGCGATTGACAGTAAAACAGCTCACCATAAGGAGGCATAGACAAGAGGAGATATGAAATGATTGTGACTCTGTTTACATTTGTGAACATTATATACATGTGGTTAACGCCTGTACCAATGTTGTGCCAACTGTATCTTCACTTTTCTTACATTACGTTTTAGCACTCCCATGACATCCACAACGGGGGTGGAGGTAGCCTGTTGACTGCTATGCCTTTTTGTCTGTGATGACCTTGGTGGACATCCTCTGGAGGGCTGAGACCTGGTGGGCTTGGCCTGCTTTGGATGTCATGCTGTGAGGCAGGTCAACCCTCCTCATCCTGTGGAGCTAGATCTGATGGGGTCACAGGAAGAGAGGGGTTTGGGTCAGCCAGACACTCCTGGACCTGAGTGGATGGCCCCGGGGTGTCGAGCTGCTGGTCCCCCTCCCTATGAATGGCCAAGGGTCCTGGACTGACTCCTTGAGGAGAAGAGGTGGCTGGAGTGAGATCAAGATGCTCCACAGCCCTCTTGCGTTGACACTGATGGATGCCACCAATGGCTACTGGAATGGAGTGCAGCTCCTGCAGCACTGCAGGACTGATGTCCTGGACCAAGGTCTCCGCGGTGGCCCTTAAGCTGCCAGTGTTGACCTTGGTATGTTGACATGCCAGCACTATCACCTCAGTCTGATGGTGGAAGGATTCCTCCATTGTATGTTGCAATCTGGGGAGTGCAGCTGACATCCCTTCCTGATGTTCCCGTGCTTTGCAGCTCCAGCAACTGATTTAGGACTGAGTCTGGAGGCTCGTCATTGGACTCAGACTCAGCAGAATCATGGCCTCCAGCAGTCCTCTGAGCGCTGGCGACCTCATTTGTCCCTGCCTCTGCCTGTTGTGGAGCAGATAGTGCACTGTGCTCACCAGATTGTGACCCTGGGGCTACTCTAGAACTAGGTCCCACCAAGGTTTGTGTCTCTGAGCTGGTGGTGGATGTGGGTGAGCACTGTGACGGGTCTTCAAAGGTGTTGTCCTCAGGTTCCTCATCCAAGGTGTCATCAGGGCTGAAGTTGAGGGCCTGGCTCATGGATGCCTTCGGCAGTTTCCCAGAAGTGCCTACGAAAGGAAGGAGACACAATTAATGCACGGCAGGTGATTCTGAAACAGGATAAATCATTCACAATATGATTGTCTGATGGATGTTCCAGTGCAGGATCCCCACTTGGGTGTACACCGCCAACCTACCATCAGCGCAGGCAAGTCTGTGTCCTCTGCTGCCAGCTCTGTGGCTCTGTTCTCGAAGTCCGTGAGAACCTTGATCTCAAGAACTCATGCCCGGTATGGGACATCTTACTGTGATCCAGCTTGTCCTGTGTTAAGACAGATGGAGAAAGTATGAGCAAGATGCATGTGAGGGCAGATGATATGGATGCCTGGCATGTGTGGGTGGCGGGTGGAGCCCTGGCAGGATTAGGATGCAAATTCCAAAGGAGATGAGGCCAGATGGAGATGTGAGGGTGTGTGAGGATGAGTAGTGATGTCCCTTGAGGTGGCAGTGAGTGAGATCCTTATGAATGTGCTGGCCGATTATGATGAGCTTAAGAGTGTGTGAGTTGAGAGTGATGAGATTACACTGCTGGAACGAATGAGATCATTCATCATCTTCCTGCACTGAGTGGCTGACCTTTTCTGCAGGGCATTTGCACTGACCACTGCTGTGACCACCTCCTAAGCTGGATTGTTCACCTTGGTGGAAGGCTTGCGTCCAAAGCAGGGTTAGAGGACATCTCGGCAGGACTCGACTGCGTTGAACAAATGCTTCTGTGAGGCGTCACGTAATTTGGATGCAGTATGCTTTCTGCCTTTGGGAGACAGGTCTTCACTGTAGCTGCCACAGAGAGTGCGAACGCTGTGCAGGGGCGCCGTTTAAATATGGTGCCCAGAGTTAGGGAGCACTAAAGTTGCAGCGGGGCAGGCGAATCAGATGCCACCTGCCAGCAGAGCGGCATGTTCCCATGGATAAATAATTAATCAGCTGTGATATGGATGATTCACCGCAAAAAGCCGCCACTGCAGCCAGCAGATGGAACAACGTTTTTCCCGCCCGCTTTTTCCCACACGTTTCAGGGAAAATCCCAGCCTTTGTCTCCACAAGGACACCAACCAACATTGCCAAGTCGTTTTTTTTCCCTTCATGTTTGTCCTCTGTCTCTACCTGCCAGAAGCCCAGTTTAGCATCCATGTCCTTCAGGACTTGGTGAGCCATGGTGCTACCGAGGCACTCTTGGTAATGAATATTGATGTTCTCACCCACAGCATATTCTTGTACCCCCAGTACTTCTTCCAAGTGGTGATCGACACCATTATTTTCCTGACATCCAGTGTTGCAAAGACAGTGGGAGGGAGTAGGATTATAATTTAAGGGGTTTCAAAAATGCAGTCAATTGCCCATTTAGGATATTCATGAAATGCAGTGAAAGAGCTTTAAGTTTATGTGAGAACTCAGCATGGGCAAATAGTAAATCTGGAAAAAATCGACAGGAACACTTTGTTTTTGCGCTGCCCACCTGGTTTGTGGTACGATGAAAGTCTTACACTTTTAAGGAAAAGAAAATTGTCACCTTATTACAAGCATAGGTACATTAGGATTCTACTGGGGATGACAAGCTACAGGTATGAAGAGAAACTTGAAAAGTTAAGACTTTTTTCACCTGAGCTGATAAAAACCAACAGCTGCTCTGATGATGAAGAATTATGATAGCATAGATAGTGACACCTTTTTCCCCTTTCATTGGTAGGATGACAACAAGAAGGCACAAATTTTAAATGGTAACATCATGAATTAAAGGGCAGTTTGAAAAAAATTCCTTACACATTGGCTGATGTGGAATTTTGCACCACCAAACATTATTGAAGCAGAATCCATAAATTATTTTTCAGGCACAGTTGCTTGTGAAGAGGAATTTTAAAGGGAATGGGGACTATACACAGCATGTGACTTGATGCGTGAACTGCCTGTTTCACAGGATTTTATAGTTGTATATTTACTCCATGTGCAGTAAATGGTGTACAAAATCAGCTGATGCCATAAATGGTACCTTGCTGTCCTCTAAATTCCAGCCAGGACACCTTGCACCCAACTCATGGAGCTGCAATGCCCATTTTGCTTGCTATCAAATAGTAGTTGGGTGTACAGCTGCATCATTTATCCATAGATTTGGCTTTGTGCCGTTATATTAAGTTATCTTTCATTTAGTTGTTGCCTCAAACCCTAAACTTCTCCCCCAGCCTTGACAACCGCTGACACAGTTAAATACTCTCTTCAGTGCATAAATTCTGTCAAGTCATCTCTGCTACAGTTTAAACTTCTGGTACATTGCTTATTGTTATTCTGAGGCCCACGAAGCATTTTGTAATGGTTGTTGTGGTTTGCTGTAAGATTGAGACACTGCAATTAAGCACTGATCTTCTGTTGCCACATCCTTGAGTTCAAGATCCAAAGCTTTACTTTACATGATTTCTAAATTGATATTAGATATTTAGATTGTTTATAGCTTTGAAAGTTGGGGGGCAGGGGCATTCAGCCCAATTGAATGCTACTGCCTATTCCGATTCTTTAAAAAGGAGCGAACCAATTAGTCTAACTTTCCGTAATCCTGCATATTTTTCCTTTTCAGGTGTGTACTTATATTTTTTAAGTTAATATTGAACCTGCTTTCTCCATCCTTTCTGGTAGTGCATTTAAGATAATCATAACTCATGACCTAAAAAAAGGTTTTCTCCTTTCCACCCTGCTCCTTTTGCCATTTATCTTTGGTCCTTTGGTTTATCTTATGGTTATCGACCCTCCTGCCAGTGGAAATAGGTTCTTGCCCATGCCCAATCTGCTCCAACAAAACCTGTGATAGTTTTCAACATCCATTAAGCCCGCTTAACCTCCTCTGCTCGAGGAAGAACCATTCCAGCTTCTCCGATATGACCACATAACTGAAAACCCTTACCCCAGTATCATTCTAGTAAATCTCCTCTGTACTCTTTCCAAAGTCTTTCAAATGTGTGGTGCCCAGAATTGGACACAACTTCAGCTGAAGCCTAGTCAATGATTTATATGGTTCGGCACAATTTCCTTTTGTACTGTATTTCTACTTATAAAGCCAGAGATCCTGTATGCTTTTTGAAAACAGTTTAATCAACTTGCTCTGCCAACTTCAAAGATTTGCGCAGGTAAACCCACAGAAACAGCCTCTCTGTTTCTGCACCCACTTTAAAATTGTACTTGGTTTATATTTCCTCCCAAAATGAACCACTTCACAATTCCATACATTAAATATAATCTGCTACGTGTCTGCCTATTTCATTCATCTAAGCCTGCCACTATCCTCCTCATTATTTACTGCATTTCGAAGTTTTGTGTCATCTGCAACCTTTGAAATTATGTCTCCTATGCAAAATCTAGGTCATTACTATATATCTAAAAGAGCTGCAGTCCTAATTAGAGGGAATTATACCACCATATAATTCCCTCTAATCTGATAAGTGGCTGTTCACCATTGCTCTTTGCTTTCTCTCACTTAGCCAATTTTGTATCCATGCCTTTTCACAGGATCACAGGATCACAGAATTGTTACAGCGCAGAAGGAGGCCATTTGGCCCATCTTGTCTGCACCAGCTCTCAGATTGAGCAACTCACCTAGTTCTATTTCCCCACCTTCTCACCGTAATTCTGTACATTCTTTCTTTTCAGGTCACAGTCTAATTCCCTTTTGAATGCTTCAGTTGAACCTGCCTCTTCCACATTCTCAGGTGGTGCATTCCAGACCCAACCACCCGCTGTGTGAAGAAGCTTTTCCTCATATTACTTTTGCTCCTTTTACTAATTACTTTAAATCTGTGTCCTCTCATTCTCCATCCTTTCATGAGCGGGAGCTCGTGGGAGCAGTTTCTCCCCATCTGCTCTGTCCAAAATCCTCACTATTTTGAATACGTTTGTCAGATCTCCTCTCAGCCTTCCTTTCCCCAATGAAAACTGTCCTAACTTCTCCAACCTATCTTCATAACTGAAGTTCCTCATCCCTGGGATCATTGTCACGAATCTTTTCCGCACACTCTCAAATGCCTTCACATCTTTCCTAAAGTCCGGCGCCCAGAACTGGACGCAGTACTGCAGCTGAGGCCAAGCTAGTGATTTATAAAAGTTCAACTAACCTCCTTGCTCTTGAACTCTATGTCCTTTTTAATACAGCCCACAATATTCTATGCTTTATTAACTGCTCTCTCAACCTATCCTGCCACATTCAATGACTTATACACATAAACACCCAGGTCCCCCAGCTCTTGCACCCCCTTTAGAGCTGTACCTTTTATTTTATATTCTCTCTCCATATTTTCTACCAAAATGAATCACTTTACATTTCTCTGCATTGAATTTCATCTGCCACCTTTTTGCCCATGTCACCAACTTGGCTATGTCCTTTTGAAATTCTACACTCTTCCTCACTGTTGCAATGCTTTCAAGTTTTATATTGTTCGCAAACTTTGCGATTGTACCCTGTAAGCCAAGGTCTAGGTCATTAATATATATCAAGAAATGTGACCTCTGGGGAATTCCACTACAAATCTTCCTCCAGCCCAAAAAGCACCCGTTATCCACTGCACTTTGCTTCCTGTCACTCAACCAATTCATAGCCATGTTGCTACTGTCCCTTTTATTCCATAAGCTATAATTTTGCTCACAAGTCTGTTGTGTGGCAGTGTATTAAACACCTTTTGGAAGTCCATGTACACCACATCAACAGAATTGCCCTCAACCCTCTCTATTGCAAAAAAACTCTTGCAAATTAGTTCAACATGATTTTTCCTTAAGAAATCCATGCTGGCTTTCCTGAATTAACACACATTTGTTGATGTGACTATTAATTTTGTCCCTAATTATTATTTCTAGAAGTTTTCCCACCATCGAAGTTAAACTGACTGGTTTATAGTTGCTTGGCTTATCCTTAGCCCCCCTTTTTGAACAAGGGCATTTGAATTCTCCAGTCGTCCGGGACTACCCTTGAGTGTAAGGAAGACCAAAAAGTTATGGCCAGTGCCTCTGCAATTTCCATTGGAGTGCTGCTTTGGGCTGCATTAGAGTGCTTCAGTTGGAGTTTGGTGAGAGAGGGAGTTCAGTGAAGTGGGAAAGAGGGATCCTTTCATTTTCTACTTTTCGTCTGTAACAGCCGCAGCCTTGATAAGTAGGACCTGGTGAGTATTTCTTCTGTCCTTAATATCCAAAAACTAGAGGAAGTAAAAGTGAAGGGAGTAATTTAAGAGAAAGTCATGGCAGGGCAGCTCAACCAAGTGGAATACTCCTCCTGTAAGATGTGGGAAGGCAGGGACACTTCCAGTGTCCAGGGCGACCTTGTGTGTAGAAAGTGTCTCAGCTGCAGCTACTCGAAATTTGTGTTTTGGAGCTGGAGCTACAGCTGGAGTCACTGTGGAGCATCCGCAAGAATGAGATCTTCATGGATAGCACGTATAGTAAAGTGGTCACAGGTAAAGAGAGCACAGGCAGAAAGGGAATGGATGAACATCAGACAGAGTAAAAGCACGGCTAGTGCCAGAGTTCCCTGGGTCCATCTCCCTTTAAAAAATTTTCCATTTTAGATACTGCTAGGGGAGGTGGTTTCTCAGGGGAATGCAGCAAGAACCAAGTTGGTGGCACCATGAGTGGCTCAGCTGCCAACGGCGGGGAGGAGAAAAAAAAGAGTGGGAGAGCAATAATGATAGGGGTTTCTATCATATGGGGAACAAATAGACATTTCTGTGGCCGCATATGTGACACCAGGATGGTATGTTGCCTCCCTGGTGCCAAGGCCAAAGATGTTACTGAGTGGCTGCAGGACATTCTGAAGGGGGAGGGTGAAAAGCCAGAGGTCATGGTCCATATAGGTACCAACAGCGTAGGTTAAAAAGCAGGATGAGGCCCTGAAAGCAGAATATAGGGAGCTAGGAAATAAATTACAAAGCATGACCTCAAAGGGAGTAATCTCCGGATTACTCCCAGTGCCACATGCGAGCGAGATCAGGAATAGGAGAATAGACCAGATGAATGCGTGACTGGAAAGATGGTGTAAGAGGGAGGGACCTAGATTCCTGAGGCATTGGGACCAATTATGGGGAAGATGGGACCTGCTGAAGCTGGATGGGTTACACCCCAGCAGGACCGGAACAGATATCCTCGCAGGGGTATTTGCTAACACTGTGGGCGAGGATTTAAACTAGACTGGCAGGGGGATGTGAACCTGAGTGGGGAGACACAAGAGAAGGAAACAAAGATAGGAATGAAAGACAGAAAAGAGAAAGCAAAATGGAAGGCAGAGGAAACAAGGGCAAGCAGCAAATAGGGCCATGGTACAAAAAATGTGTAAAAATGTTAAAAATTCTAAAGGCACTGTATCTGAATTCACGGAGCATTCACAATAAGATAAATGAATTAACAGTGCAAATAGATGTAAATGGGTACGATGTGATTGCTATTACGGAGACATGGCTGCAAGGTGACCAAGGCTGGGAACTAAATACCCAAGGGTATTCGATATTTAGGATGGACAAACAAAAAGCAAAAGGAGGTGGTGTGGCGTTGTTAGTTAAGGCGGAATCAGTGTGATAGTGAGAGAGGATATTGACTCAGAACATCTAGATGTAGAATCATTCTGGGTGGAGCTAAGAAGCAACAAGAGGCAGAGAACATTAGTGGGAGTTGTCTATAGGCCTTCAAACAGTAATGATAAGGTAGGCAACAGCGTTAACCAGGAAATTAGAGATGCATGGAACGAGGGTGCTACAGTAATCATGGGTGACTTTAATCTACAAAGTGGCTGCGCAAACCAAATTAGCAATAACACAATGACGGATGAATTCCTGCAGTGTGTCAAGGAACCAACTAGGGAACAGGCTATCTTGGATTCGTATTGTACAGTGAGAGGTGGTTAATTAATAATCTTGTTGTGTGGGGTCCTTTAGGGAGCAGTGACCATAACATGCCAGAATTCTTCACTCGGATGGAAAGTGAAGTAGTCCAGTCTGAAACTTGGGTCCTGAATGTAAACAAAGGAAACTACGAAGATATGAGGCGTGAGTTGGCTAAGATAGATCGGGGAACTTCATTAACAGGCAAATAGGCAATGTCTAATATTTAAGGATGAATGTATGCATCATAACAGTTATATATTCCTTTCTGGTGCAAAAACACTACAGTAAAAGCAGCCCAGCCATGGCTAACAAAAGAATTTAAGGATAGTATTAGATTCAAAGAGGAGTCATATAAAATTGCTAAAAAATTAGTAAGCCTAAGGATTGGGAGCAGTTTAGAATTCAGCAAAGAGGATCAAGCGATTGATTAAGAGGGGAAAAACAGAATATGAGAGTAAGCTTGAAAAGAACATAAAAGCGGACTGTAAAAGCTTCTATAAGTATGTAAAAAGAAAAAGATTAGTAAAGACAAATGTAGGCCCCCAGTCCGAAACAGGAGAATTTATACTAGAGAACAAGGAAATGGCAGAGCAATTAAATAACTACTTTAGTTCTGTCTTCATGGAGGAAGACACAAATAACTTCCTAGAAAAGCTAGGGAACTAAGGGTCTATTGAGAAGGAGGAATTGAAGGAAATTAGTATTACTAAAACAATAGTGCTGGAGAAATTAATGGGACTGAAAGCTGATAAATCCTAAGGGAAAACAAAAACAGAAATAACTGGAAAAACTCAGCAGGTCTGGCAGCATCGGTGGAGAAGAGCACAGTTGACGTTTCGAGTCCTCATGACCCTTCAACAGAACTAAGTAAAAATAGGAAAGGGGTGAAATATAAGCTGGTTTAAGTCGGAGGGGGGGTGTTGGGACAAGAAGAGCTAGGTAAAGAGCCAGTGATAGGTGGAGATAACCAAAAGATGTCACAGACAAAAGGACAAAGAGGTGTTGAAGGTGGTGATATTATCTAAAGGAATGTGCTAATTAAGGCTAGAAAGCAGGACAAACATGGTACAGATAGCTCTAGTGGGGGTGGGGTGGGGTGAAGGAATACTAAAAAGGCTAAAAGGTAGAGATAAAATAATGGGTGGAAATACATTTAAAAATAATGGAAATAGGTGGGAAAAGAAAAATCTATATAAATTATTGGAAAAAACAAAAAGGAGGGGGAAGAAACAGAAAGGGGGTGGGGATGGAGGAAAGAGTTCATGGTCTAAAATTGTTGAACTCAATATTCAGTCCAGAAGGCTGTAAAGTGCCTAGTCAGAAGATGAGGTGCTGTTCTCCCAGTTTGCGTTGAGCTTCACTGGAACAATGCAGCAAGCCAAAGACGGACATATGGGCATTAGAGCAGGGTGGAGGTGTTGAAATGGTAAGCGACAGGGAGGTCTGGGTAATGCTTGCTGACAGACCGAAAGTGTTCTGCAAAGCGGTTACCCAGTCTGCGTTTGGTCTCTCCAATGTAGAGGAAACCGCATTGGGAGCAACGAATGCAGTAGACTAAGTTGAGGGAAGTGCAAGTGAAATGCTGCTTCACTTGAAAGGAGTGTTTGGGCCCTTGGTCGGTGAGGAGAGGGGAAGCGGAGGGGCAGGTGTTGCATCTTCTGTGGTTGCATGGGAAGGTGCCGTGGGAGTGCGTTGAGGAGTAGGGGGTGATGGAGGAGTGGACCAGGGTGTCACGGAGGGAACGATCCCTACGGAATGCCGCCGGGGGGGTGAAGGGAAGATGTGTTTGGTGGTGGCATCATGCTGGAGTTGGCGGAAATGGTGGAGGATGATCCTTTGAAAACGGAGGCTGGTGGGGTGATAAGAGAGGACAAGGGGGACCCTATCATGTTTCTGCGAGGGAGGAGAAGGTATGAGGGTGGATGCGCGGCAGATGGGCCGGACACAGTTGAGGGCCCTGTCAACCACCGTGGGTGGAAAACCTTGGTTAAACAAGAAGGAGGACATATCATAGGAACTGTTTTTGAAAGTGGCATCATCAGAACAGATGTAACGGAGGCGAAGGAACTGAGAGAATGGGATGGTGTCCTTACAAAAAGCGGGCTGTGAGGAGCTGTAGTTGAGGTAGCTGTGGGAGTTGGTAGGCTTGTAATGGATATTGGTGGACAGTCTTATCACCAGAAATTGAGACAGAGAGGTTAAGGAAGGGAAGGGAAGTGTCAGTGATGGACCATGTGAAAATGATGGAAGGGTGGAAATTGGAAGCAAAATTAATAAATTTTTCCAGGTCCCGACGAGAGCATGAAGCAGCACCGAAGTAATCATCGATGTACCGGAGGAAGAGTTGTAGGAGGGGGCCGGAGTAGGATTGGAACAAGGAATGTTCCACATACCCCATAAAGAGACAGGCATAGCTGGGGCCCATGCGGGTACCCATAGCCACACCTTTTATTTGGAGGAAGTGAGAGGAGTTGAAGGAGAAATTGTTCAGTGTGAGAACAAGTCGAAGGAGAGTAGTGGTGGATGGGAATTGTTCGGGCCTCTGTTCGAGGAAGAAGCGGAGAGCCACCAGACCATCCTGGTGGGGGATGGAGGTGTAGGGGGATTGGACGTCCATGGTGAAGAGGAGGTAGTCGGGGCTAGGGAACTGGAAATTGTTGATGTGACGTAGGGTGTCAGAGGAATCACAGATGTAGGTGGGAAGGGACTGGACAAGGGGAGAGAGAAAGGTGTCAGGATAGCAAGAAATGAGTTCCTTGGGGCAGAAACAGGCTGACATGATCGGTCTGCCGGGACAGTCCTGTTTGTGGATTTTGGGTAGGAGGTAGGAGCGGGACTATCAGGTTGGAAGCTGTGGAAGGAAGATCTCCAGAGGAGATGAGGTCGTGACAGTCCTGGAAACAATGGTTTGATGTTCAGTGGTGGGGTCATGGTCCAGGGAGAGGTAGGAGAAAGTGTCTGCGAGTTGATGTTCAGCCTCTGCGAGGTAGAGGGCAGTGTGCCAGACAACAACAGCACCACCCTTGTCAGCGGGTTTGATGACAATGTTAGGGTTGGACCTGAGAGAACGGAGTGCAGTAAGTTCAGAGAGAGACAGGTTAGAATGGGTGAGAGGAGCAGAGAAATTGAGACGACTAATGTCACGCCGACAGTTCTCAATGAAAAGATCAAGAGAAGGTAAGAATCCAGAGGGAGGGGTCCAGGTGGAAGGAGAATATTGGAGATGGGTAAAAGGATCCGTTGAACGGGGAGAGGACTCCTGCCCAAAGAAGTGAGCACAGAGATGAAGGTGGCAGAAGAAGAGTTCAGCATCGTGCTGAGCCTGAAATTCATTGAGATGAGGGTGTAAGGGTATGAAACTAAGTCCTTTGCTGAGCACTGAACGTTCAGCGTCGGAGAGGGGAAGGTCAGGGGGTATGGTGACTACACAGCCAGGGCTGGGATTGGAAGACCGGAAGGGGACAGGGGGACAGGCAGGGGTGGAGGGTCCTGGATGGGTATTGGTGTCGATGAGTTGTTGGAGCTTGCGTTCTTAGCACTTGAGAGAAAGAGGAAAAGTTTCTTGTTGAGGTGTCGGATGAGACGAAGAATAAAATGAAACTGGGGGCATGTGCAGCTTTGAAAAAGGGTGCGGCGGTGCTGCTGGAGGGAGAGGTCGAGTGTGTTCATATGGCGTGCATGGCACTGAGTGTGGATCTCAGAATGCGACGGGAACAGCAGTCCGAGGAGCGTTGTATGACCCAGAGATACCTGTAATCCTGGGTGGTGGGTTCAAAACATGGGGGATGGAATTTCAGTTGAAATCCACGTGGGGTAAGTTGGAGATGGAGACAGTCACTGAGAAAGGAAATATGGCCGAGAAAGCGGGTTTTACTAAACACCTTGTCAAACACCAGGACAGAAATGGAAAGCAATGAAGGTGAACAAGACAAAAGAGAGATCCGAAAATCCTGACGGAGAGCAGAGCAAAACTTCTTCAAGGTAGGCATTTCTTGAAGAGAAGTGGCACTGAATTAAACACAGAGATAAAAGCAAAGAACTGTGGATGCTGGAAATCCAAAATAAAAACAAAAACAGAAGTAAAGAGTTGACGTTTCGAGTCCTCATGACCCTTTGACAGAACTTGAGTGAATCCAAGAAAGGGGTGAAATATAAGCTGGTTTAAGGTGTGTGTGTGTGTGTGTGTGTGTGTGTGTGTGTGTGGGGGGGGGGGGGGGGGGGGGGGGGGGGGCGGGGGAGAGAAGTGGAGGGGGTTGGTGTGGTTGTAGGGACAAACAAGCAGTGATAGAAGCAGATCATCAAAAGATGTCACAGACAACAGAACGAAAGAACACATAGGTGTTAAAGTTGGTGATATTATCTAAACGAATGTGCTAATTAAGAATGGATGGTAGGGCACTCAAGGTATAGCTCTAGTGGGGGTGGGGGGAGCATAAAAGATTTTAAAATATTTAAAAATAACTGCTTGTTTGTCCCTACAACCACACCAACCCCCTCCACTTCTCTCCCCCCACCCAAACCACACCCCCCCACACACACACACACCTTAAACCAGCTTATATTTCACCCCTTTCTTGGATTCACTCAAGTTCTGTTGAAGGGTCATGAGGACTCGAAACGTCAACTCTTTTCTTCTCCGCCGATGCTGCCAGACCTGCTGAGTTTTTCCAGGTAATTCTGTTTTTGTTTTGGATTTCCAGCATCCGCAGTTTTTTTGTTTTTGTTTTTACAAGAACAGAAGTACCTGGAAAAACTCAGCAGGTCTGGCAGCATCGGTGGAGAAGAGCACAGTTGACGTTTCAAGTCCTCATGACCCTTCAACAGAACTAAATAAAAATAGGAAAGGGGTGAAATATAAGCTGGTTTGGTTGGGGGGGGGGGGGGGGTTGTTGGGACAAGAAGAGCCAGGTCAAGAGCCAGTGATAGGTGGAGATAACCAAAAGATGTTACAGACAAAAGGACAAAGAGGTGTTGAAGGTGGTGATATTATCTAAAGGAATGTGCTAATTAAGGCTAGAAAGCAGGACAAACAAGGTAGAGATAGCTCTAGTGGGGGTGGGTTGGGGTGAAGGAATACTAAAAAGGCTAAAAGGTAGAGATAAAATAATGGGTGGAAATACATTTAAAAATAATGGAAATGGATGGGAAAAAATCTATATAAATTATTGGGAAAAACAAAAAGGAGGGGGAAGAAACGGAAAGGGGGTGAAATCTTAAGGGCTTGATAATCTACATCCCAGGGTAGTAAAGGAGGCGGCTATGGAAATGGTGGATGTGCTGGTTGTCATCTTCCAAAATTCTTAGATTCTAGAACAGTCCTGGCAGATTGGAGGATGGCAAATATAACCCTGCTATCTAAAAAAGGAGAGAGGGAGAAAACAGCGAATTATAAACCGGTTAGCCTAACATCATTAGTAGGGAAAATGCTAGAGTTTATTCTAAAGGATGTGATAACAAGACACTTAGAAAATATCAATGGGATTAGACAAAGTCAACATGATTTTTGAAAGGGAAATCATGTTTGACAAATTTACTGGAGCTTTTTGAGGACCTAACTAGCAGAATAGATAAGGGTGAACCAGTGGATGTGGTGTACTTGGCTTTTCACAAAGCTTTTGATAAAGTCCCACATAAGAGGTTAGTGTGCAAAATTAAAGCACATGGGATTGGGGGTAATATATTGGCATGGATTGAGAATTGGTTAGCAAAGAGAGTAGGAATAAACAGGTCTTTTTCAGAGTGGCAGGCAGTGACTAGTGGGGTACCGCAGAGATCAATGCTTGGGCCCCAGATATTCACAATATATATCAATGATTTGGACGAGGGAACTAAATGTAATATTTCCAAGTTTGCTGATGACACAAAACTTGGTGGGAATGTGAGCGGTGAGAAAGGTGTTAAGAGGCTTCAGGGCTATTCAGACAGGTTGAGTGAGTGGGCAGAGACATGGCAGATGCAGTATAATGTGGATAAGTGTGAAGTTATCCACTATAGTAGAAAAAACAGAATGGCAGAGTATTATTTAGATGGTGATAGATTGGGGAATGTTGATGTATAAAGGGATCAGGGTATCCCTGTACACCAATCACTGAAAGCAATCATGCAGGTGCAACAAGTAGTTAAGAAGGGAAATGGCATATTGGCCTTAATTGCAGGAGGACTTGAGTACAGGAGCAAGGATGTCTAGCTATACAGGACCTTGTGTTACTCACAATAAGAGATTGTGGTGGAAGAATTAATCCAGGCTGTTCTCTTGGTTAAAGCTGGTTTATTTCTAAGACAACTCCTCAATGTTACTAACTTCCTGGTAGCTTCAACCCAAAGTGTTCCAGCTGTACCTTTTTACTTTATTCAGTTGGGATAATTAATGCCCATCACCTGTTTAAATAGCAATTGGTTTTAACAAGATGATTGCCATATTAACACCTTGGTGAGACCACACCTGGAGTATTGTGTGCAGTTTTGGTTTCCTTACCTAAGAAAGGATACACTTGCCATAGAGGGAGTGCAAGCAAAGCTTCACCAGATGGATTCCTGGGAAGGCAGGATTGTTGTGTCGTATAAGCAGAAATTGGACCGACAAGCCTGTATTTACTGGAGTTTAAAAGAATGAGTGGGATCTCACTGAAACGTACAAAGTCCTGACAGGGATGGGCACACAGGATGCAGGGACTCTGGCTGGCGGTTCTAGAACAAGGGGTCATAGCCTCAGGATACGAGGTATGCCATTTATGACTAAGATGAGGAGAAACTTCTTCACTCAGAGTGGTGAACCTGTGGAATTCTCTACCGTAGAAGGCTATGGAGGCCAAGTCACTGAATATATTTAAGAAGGAATTAGATAGATTTCTGCACTCTAAAGGCATCAAGGGTATGGGGAGAGAACGGGAGTATGGTGTTGAGATAGAGGATCAGCCATGATCATATTGAATGGCAGAGCAGGCTCGAAGGGCCGAATGACCTACTCCTGCTCCTATTTTCTATGTTTCTATGGCCTGGATTTTATGGCCCCTCCCACCTGATATTACTGGAGTTTAGAAGAATGAGTGGGATCTCACTGAAACGTACAAAATCCTGACAGGGATGGGCACACAGGATGCAGGGACTCTGGCTGGCGGTTCTAGAACAAGGGGTCATATTACGGTGTGATATTACGGTCCCGCCGAACTGAATAGAGATTTAAGTGGCTCGCTGCATCCGCTGGTGGTGGGGAGACACACCGCAGTGGGGCCGTGAAGTCCTGGCCTATGTTTCACTCTCACTTCCATAAATATCCTTGGGTGCATCTCATCCGGTCCCGGTATCTTATCAACTTTTAAGTAGAGATAACCAACTCCTTTTCACTTATAAATCCTGCTAGTGTCTGAGTTTTAAAGTTTCAATGAAACAAGTAAAGGGTTTGAATGGCAATATATAATGATTTGTTTTGAAATTCATTTTCTGCCATATTTTACTTTTTTTTTCTCTTTAAGTTCTTGCATGCTGTGCACCATTGATCATAAAAGATAGGCACCATGCTTTCCATTTTCAGCCTGTACTGCCCTGTATGTAGTTGCAATGAGATCCACAAAATTAATCGGCTGACTTGCTTTCTGATTGCTCTCCCTTGCCTGGTGAAACGTCTTGTTATTATTTGTATTGCTTCTAGGTAGACCATGTGAGATTGGGAACTCACTGGGTGGATGATAACTCGTGACTCCACCATTCTATAAAGCAACACATTAATATCAGTGAATTTAATTTCTTCTCGAACACACTGGTTTATGATTTGCACAATGTCCAGCGCCATTCGTGACTCCACAGGTACTGAAGCAGTCCATGTTCCAATGCAGCAAGACCTGGACAATATCCAGGCTTGCACTGACAAGTGGCAAGTAACATTTGCATGACACAAGTGCCAGGCAATGACCATCTCCAAGAAGAGAAAATCTAACCATCGCCCTTTGACATTCAATGGCATTACCATCGCTGAATCCCCCACTATCAACATCCAGGGGGTTACCGTTGACCAGAAACTGAACTGGACTAGCCATATAAATACTGTGGCTAAAAGAGCAGAGTCTGGGAATCCTGCGTTGAGTAACTCACCTCCTGACTCGCTAAAGCCTGTCCACCATCTACAAGGCACAAGTCAGGAGTGTGATGGAATACTCTCCACTTGCCATGAGTGCAGCTCCAACAACATTCAATAAGCTTGACACCATCCAGGACAAAGCTGCTCGCTTAATTGGCACCCCATCCACAAACATTCACTCCCTCCACCACTGATGCACAGTGGCAGCAGTATGTACCATCTACAAGATGCACTGCAAGAACTTAGCAAGACTCCAAACCCATATTCCAAACCCATGACTACTACCATCTAGAAGGACAAGAGCAGCAGACACATGGGAACACCACCAATTGGAAGCTCCCCTCCACGCCACTCATCATCCTGACTTGGAAACATATTGCCATTCCTTCACTGTTGCTGGGTCAAAATCCTGGAACTCCCTCCCGATCAGCATTATGGGTGTACCGAGACCACATGGAGTGCAGCGATTCAAGAAGTTAGCTCATCACCAACTTCCCATGGGCAATTAGGGATGGGCAATAACTGCTGGCCTAGCCAGTGATGCCCACAGCCCATGAATGAATATAAAGATAAACAACTGCAATAAAATAGGGCACCAAAGTTTGTAAGCAAATATGTTAAACAATGTGTTGCCTGATGAAATTAAACCCATAGACTTGGTATGTAATGTTATATACTATTTTTGGAAATAACAGAAACATTAATTATTTGGCATATATTTTTTAGCAGTGCTGGATGACAATTCGGAATTGAATACATTTTCCAGCTTTATTAACTCTTTTAGATTTGTATCAGAGGATTTAATTTACCTGATTGTTGAAGGCTTGAGGTGCAAGCTGCTTGTATAGTGGAGCAACCTCTGTGGCAAGAGTTTGTAATCTCTCTTTAAGTAAATCTTCCTGAGGGGGAAAACAACAATTAAAATTAACACTTTGATGATAAAAGAGGACTCACTAGCAATATTAATGGATGAAGTTCACCAATAATATTATTACTTATCCCCTCACAGTTTTCACTCTGTGTAAAGATTGTACTTTGATAAACAAAATGAATTACAAAGTGTAGCTGAAGTTAAAGGCATTGTGATTTATAGTGAAATCATATTTGGATTGATTGGAATGTTTGAACTGCTGATAAGCAAGATTCAAATATAAGCCAGAGATGTTGGGATTTACAGTTTGCAATAAAGTTCACTTTTATTTCTCATTTAATAAAACCAATAATTAAAACTGATAAAAATGTTATTGAATTGTTTTACAATTCCAAGAGTGTACCGAATAATATTGGCATACCAATTGGTACTTCTTAGTTACTAATTGTTGATGTTTTCATCTATTGTGCTAGTCTATACCGCACTGGAAGAAGCAACTGCAGTCAGCCTCTAACAGTGTTTGTTAAATCTTGCACTGCTGCTTCCTATTGGATCCTTATAGTTTGATGACAAACCTTTAGAGAGCAGCACAGTTCAGCCCAAATTTGTAAGATTTGCCAGATAATTCAACAATGGAACCCAATTTCATGCTGTAGCTAGAATTCCTTAATCCTCATTCAGGAAGAGTCCATGCCGTTGTTGGCAGGCATCCTTTGGATTCTTAGCTACAAAGTAGAAGACTGTAGTGGACACTTCCAAAATGAATAACTCCTTGGCCATCCGATTGATCATTGTTTAGTAGAGCTACATGGATAAAGTAATGCAACATAAATTTCTACAGATCCCTTTCAGTGGAAGCAAGTAGAGATACTGCTATTAGCAGAAACTTTGAGTTAGTTTGGGCATAAAAACTGCCAACTTCAAGTCAAGTATCTCCATGGGTTGAGTCTCTTCTGTTATAGTCTCAGCTGATGTTGCTATTGGACAAGTCAGATCCCAGGATGGAACCCGGCTTGATAGATCCTAACTTTTATTTTTTGTTGAGAAATGTGGAGGGTGGCTACTGAACAGAGTCACTGGAGTCAGCTGATGAACTTTTAATAAGAGAATAAAACATTTACTAAACAAGAAAAGATAAATTCTATTACAATACTCCTTCACCCACACCTATGCCTTTAAATATGCAGATATATTTAGATTCCTAAGGATAACACAAGTTACAAAAGTTATTTCTCGGATGCCTTCCACAAGAGCCAACCTCCGGGGTTTCAAACTCTCCTTCCAATGTCCCTCTCCCCTGGATCACTGCGTGCATTAAAGCTTTGCTTCCCACACACTCTCTCTCAGATACTCAGCCTTGCCCACAGAACACAACTGCTTCACACGTCCACAATAGTAAAGAGATACAAGCCTTCAGCTGTCTCCTTGGATCTTCTGGCTTCTCGCAAGCCTATTTTGCTTTAAGTCTGCTTCCTGCAGCTTTCTTCTCTTTAATTTGGAGCCTTTCCCTCTGCCACTTGCTTTCACATCCACTGAACAGGGTCTTGTTCCAGATTCCTGTCCTTGCCCTTTGACTTAACTTAAAGGGCTTCTTAGGACCTTACTCCTTTTTCTTTAGGACCTGCTTCCTGCAGTTCCCTCTCCCAGTAGATTGTTGACAACTTGGTATTTCCCTTGAGATCCAGAACTCACATGGTAATGACTGTTACTTTAACTTTAGGGCAACTCATCTAAGGTTCTTAGTCTTACTTTCTTCAGCAATCTGCTAGTATGTCCAGCAAGAGAGAGACTTAAACTGCTTCCTCCACCTTCGAGCATAATCACCAACTGAACTCAGTTTCTCTGTGTCTGTGGGTCCTTCTCCCTGGACCCCTGTTGCTAAGCAACAGCACAGCTTTTTCTACCTTGTCTTTGTTTTAACTTCTCTTCAAGAGTCATAAAACCTCATTAAAACACAGGCATCTTTTAAAGTGAAACTAAAACTCAAGTTCTCCCCTTTTTCTATCACACAAATACAGAAATACAAATTACATTTAAGCTTAAAGCTAAAACCCACTCCCACAAATACAAATATAATTTGCTTAAACTATCTCTAGTTCCTAACACTTCACAGGTATATATTCTAGTTTAAGTCATCTTGTGGATTTTGCATTTGTAAACAAATTAAAGTTCACCAGTGTTGTAAAGATGCTTTAGTATTTTGGGCTTGTGCATTTTCTACTTGAATTGATTGGTAATTAGATTCTTAAGTTATCAGCGACCCTATGTACTGCTGCTGACCAGTGAGTGTTATTTCCCATATAAGAATTATTATTTTTATTCTTGTGCAAAAGTCATTTGATCTGTAGGTGGTGAAATTGCAGATATGGTGGCAGAATCATGAATTGCACACTTCTGAAAGGAGGCAATTACTGGAATATTTTCTTGAACGACCAATAATTGAGAAAGCATGATTCGATTCTTTTTTTCTCAAGTAAAATATAGTAGTGCAGAGTAGTTGGTTGAATAACTTGTTGCATGTCCATTAAGCAACTTTTTATTTATTCGCTGTTTAGCAAGACAACTTGACTTTTCAGCTAACAACTGTTAATTATCAATGCCTTAATTTCCTTTATGTTCTAGAGTGGACTCAATTTATTAGAAAAAATATTTTCTGGTTCTCCCCTCCTTGCCATTACAGGCTATTATTAACATTGTGATTATTCAAAACAACAGAATGTTGAGGATGTTGCTAGAGCAGTGAGCTTTTCTTGAACTGTATAGCTTTTTCTGATTCCTGATTTTTCCTATGTTTTCTGGTTTTGTGCTGTTGATGCACGTTAATTGATTTTTGAGGTGTGGAAAACTTTAAGTTACAATTTTGCCTAAGTCTTTGACCCCAGCGCCGAAATATATGATCAAGAACTTGAATTTGCACGTCCAAAAGTGCATCACAGCCATTGAAGTCAGTCACTCTTTTAGTAATTGGAAACACAGCAGCAAATTTGCACACAGCCAATATCCCTTGAACAGCAATGACATAAATGACCAGTTAATGTGTTTTAGTGATGGTTGAGGGATAAATGTCAGCCAGCACCCTGGAGAACTTCTCTCCTATTCTTAATATTGTGCCATGGGAACTTTTATATTTACCAAAGATAGCCAATAAAGTGTCCCTATAATGCCTCATACTAAAGACATTACAGCACTTCCTCAGTAGGGCATTGATATGTTAGTCTAGATTGTGTTCAAGTCTCTGGAGTAGGACTTGAATCTACAGTCAACTGACTCAACAGCAAGAACACACTCACTGAACCAAGGCTGACAATTTAGCTGCCTTCTCCCTATTCAGGACTGTAACAATAATTCACATATAAGTATTAAATGCAGTCCTGCAATAAAATGTAGTGAATGAAACCAACCTCTTTAGGGTTGTCTCCCAGAAGTCTAAACTTGCGTGGATGCTTGCTGCGGGCATACTTGCATCCATTGAAGTACATGCTCCAAGAACAGCCAAAGGAAAAGGAAGCACCACAGGTCTCAGGATCCTTTCCCTGACATGCACATGTGCGGCTGAAATGAAAATCAAGTCAAAGCAGTAATTATTAATCTGTTTGGAAGCTTCAGTAATGGTGGCCAAAGGATTTATACAGAATTGTCACTTATATTGCACATATGGCCTGAATATTGATCATCTATTGTGGTAGACTATTTCTTGACATGGTGCTTTTGTTTTCGAAATTTGCACGTACAGATGCCGGAAACATTTTAACATCTACTCATTTGAGCTTACTGCGACAATCAACTGAAACACTTGACTGAGAAAATACTTTGGGCAGAATCATCTCAGCACAAAGTGCAGTAGCAGGCTGGGAAAAGGACATTTAACCCGCTGGCTGCAATGCGGCTTTTCATGCTGTATCGTTCCAATCCCACCTCATTAATCATGCATTCCCAGGAAACATGCCAGGTCACTGGCGGGGCATCCTCTCATTCACCCGCCCTGCCGTCACATCAGGCCTTCACTAAACCAGGTGCCATATTTAAAGGCTGCCCCTGCAAAGAGCTAACATTCTTCAAGGGATAGGAAGCTGCTGCAAACTGCTGGGTGCCAAAGGGAGGAAACATGCTGCCCCCAGATTTAGTGACACTTTCCTCGAGCACCTACTGGACGCAGTGGAAGCCTGCTGCGATGACCTCTAGACCCGCTTTGGGCGAAGGGCAACAATCAAGGTCACCAACCCTGCATGGGAGGCGGTCTAGCGTGGTCAGCATTTTCGCCCTGCAAAAGAGGACAGCCACCCGGTGCAGAAAGAAGATGAATGATCTCCTCCATTCCAGCAGGGTAAGCAACTCTTCTCATCACTCTCAACTCACACTTATCACTCTCAACTCACACACTCATAAATCCATCAAACATCTTCAGGGATATCACTCACTATCAGCTCAAGGGACATCACCATTCACTCTCTCACACACACCTTCACTGTCCTCATCTCGTTCATGGCACCACTCACCACCCATACATGCCTGGTGACCTGCTATACTCTCTCCATCTGTATTCATGAACAAGCTGGCACACAACAAAAGGGAGAAGTCGCACACTGTTGGAGGAATGCCTGAAATCAAGGTCCTCACGGTCTTTGAAAATAGAGTTACCCTGCTGGCCGGCGAAGGTCTAGACCATTCCTGTGCTGATGAGATCAGTGGTGTTCAAAAACGTGAGGATCCAGCAGTGCAACATCCATCAGACAACCATAATGTGAGTGATAAGTCCTGTATCACAGGTCACTGCCATGCTTTCATGGGCACATCTGGGAAACAGCCGAGGGCGGTCCATGACCCAGGTCCTTGACTGAAGCCCCGAAGACTCCAAAGAGGAATCTGCTGAAACCCTCATTGAAGACCCATCACAGCACTCAACCACACTCTCCATCAGCGCAGAGACATGCACCTCGGTGGGACCAAGCTTAAGAATAGCCTCAGGGTCACAATCTGGAGAGTCCATCGCACTGTTTGATCCACAGCAGGCAGGGACTTCCCAGGTTTCTGGCATTTGGAGGACTGCTGGAGGCCAGAAATCTGCTGAGTCTGAGTCAGATGAGGAGCCTCTGGACTTGGTCATACCTCAGTTGCTGGAGCTGCAAAGGCAAGCTCAGGAACATATGGGGGGGGGGTGTGGTGGTGGTGTTGTAGTGGCATTATCACTGGACTGGTAATCCAGAGCCCCAGGGAAATGCTTTGGGGACCTGGGTTCGAATCCCACCATGGCAGATGGTGAAATTTGAATTCAATAAACATCTGGAATTTTAAAAAAATCTAATGAAACTATTGCCAATTGTTGTAAAAACCCACCTCGTTCACTAACGTCCTTTGGAGTAGGCTGACCTTACCTGGTCTGGCCTACAGTGACGCTGGACCCACAGCAATTAGGGAGAGGCAATAAATAAAGTGAGCCTAGCCAGCGATGCTGAATGAATTTTTTTAAAAGTCAGGAAAGGAAATTTCTGCTGTCCGCCTGCCTTCAGTCTGAGGTGTTAGCACCAGCATACCAATGCACTGAGGTAGGTTGGCAGTAGTTGGTAGCATGAAGACCTTGGTCCAGGACATCAGTCCTGTACTGCTGTGCGGTCTATCGCTGATGCTATAGTTGGCCTCCAACAGTGTCAATACAGGAAAGAGACAGCCAGGGGCCCTCGTGCAGCCACAGGCAGGAGGATCACCCAGGTGACTCCCGGAGTGTCTAGCCTATGCGAATCCCCTCTTCCTGTGACCCCAGCAGCTCTATCTCCACAGGTCAAGGAGGGTGCCACTGCCACAGAGCAGCACCCTGAAAGCAGGCCAGGGCCCTCCAGGTCTCGACCCTCCGGAGGATGCTCATCAAGGTCATCAAAGACAGGGCGTAGCAGTCAGTAGGCTGCCTCCACCTCCGCTGTGGATGTCCAGGGAGCACCAAGTCATAGCGGTAGGGTTAGGAGGGTTAAGATGTAACTCTTTCGAGTACAAACACGTTTCCATCTGTTTCTATTCAGATGAAGTTACATTGTTTCATAGTTTGCCATTGTGAGATTTGAACTCTTGATCTTACAAGCCCAGTATCATAACCACTTGGCTATTTAGGCCAAGCGAGGGTTAAGATGTAACTCTTTCGAGTACAAACACATTTCCATCTGTTTCAGATGAAGTTACATTGTTTCATAGTTTGCCATTGTGAGATTTGAACTCTTGATCTTGGGGTTACAAGGCCAGTATCATAACCACTTGGCTATTTAGGCCAAGCATGAAATTACATTGTTTCATAATTTGCCATGGTGAGATTTGAACTCTTGATCTTGGGGTTACAAGCCCAGTACCATAACCACTTGGCTATTTAGGCCAAGCGAGGGTTAAGATGTAACTCTTTCGAGTACAAACCCGTTTCCATCTGTTTCAGATGAAGTTACATTGTTTCATAGTTTGCCATTGTGAGATTTGAACTCTTGATCTTGGGGTTACAAACCCAGTACCATAACCACTTGGCTATTTAGGCCAAGCCAAGGGTTAAGATGTAGTTGCACAGCCTGGGCACAGTTATTAATCACTTGTATATAATGTTCACTTTGTTAATAAACTCCCAAGAATGTCTCCTTGCCTGTAGCTCCTAGTTCTGATGAGCAGTGTTCGTGTCACTCAGATGTGAAACCTTTGTCGCTGAACAAGATAAAGTCAGGTGTGTCATTCCAGGATCTTTTCCCTGTACTTTGTGCAACCTTCCCAGCACACTCATTCTCCCTGTATGCTCCCTGCACCTTTGAGGTGCGGCTGGCCTGCCATCTCAGCAGCATCTGTGTCCAAGGACAACGTGGTCCTGGAGGGTTCAGCTCACGAAGGATGCCAGAGGATCAGAAGAAGTTAGTTTCCTTGCTGCATCTCCATGATATGATCCTGTTCATAGAGTGCAAATGAGGTGCCATCAGCCAGACAGGAGTCAGACATTCAAATAAGCTATATGAGGATCTATGGAGTATCCTCCTCCATGTCATCATCATCCTCCTGGAATGTAGGACTATGGGCATCTGCTGTGTCTCCATGACAGGAGCCTTTTCACAGAGGGCAGATGCGCTGCCAACAGCCAGACAGGAGTCAACATTCACAGATGTAATGTGAGGACCTATGGTGTCTCCTCACTGCATGCCATTATCATTCTTCACAAATCTAACAGCTATGAAGGCCTCCTGGGTGTACCTGCCTCATCTGGCCTGTGTGATAGCCTCGTCGCCGTTATCCTTGCCTTCGAGGGCCTCATCGCCATCATCCTTGCCTTCGAGGACCTCCTCATCCTCATCAGAGGATATGTGCAGCTCTTCCATCTGCTCCTCAGCCAGCTCCTCTCCCAGTTGCAGTGCCAGCAGGTGACAAGAATGCGTAAGACCCTCTGTGCACTGTATTGCAGGGCTCCACCAGACTGGCCCAGGCACCGGAACCTCGTTTTCAACATTCTGTAATTTGAGGTGGTCGCACACCAGCTGAACATTCAACGAGTAGAAGCCCTTGTGGTTGAAATAGTTGACTGCCTGTTGCCACAGATATCTGAATGCCACATGAATGTTGCCGATAGCCCCCTGTAGGATACCTGAGATCTGGGCAAATCGCAGCGCTTTTGCTTCCTAGCTTTCCTAATCCCGGACGAAATGCACAAGGTTGTGTGCCTTCGTGAAAATGGCGTCCGTGACCACATGGATGCATTTGTGCTTGGAGGCTTGCAATATCCTACAGAGGTCACCTGTGCAGCCCTTAAAGGAGCAACTGGTGTAAAAACTAAGTGCTACGGTCACTTTTACGGTCACTAGCAGTGGATACCTTCCATATCCCCATGGCGCCAAATCCTGCAGGCAGGTGGCAGAAGTGACTGACCAGTTCCCTGGACATGCACAGTCTTCGGCGATACCGGTTGTCAGTCATCTGCAGGAATGACAAGTGCCGTCTATAGACCCTGGATCTTGCTAGGCGCCGACCAGCGACAGCTCACTGTGAGTCTTTAGTGGCATGCACAAGAGCCCCTTCTTTCTGAGGATGCTGCTCCTCCCTCCATCACTCTTTTCTCCTTCAGCTCCGATTTCTGAAAACCATGAGGCAAACAGCTAGGTCACATGGCTCCATGCTCTTGATGTATTCCTCCTGCAGATGAAAAAGAGAGACGCGTGGATTTGCATGGGTGTACTGAGAACCGCGTTTGGTTAAGTCTGAAGTCCCCTTTAACGATCCCAGAGAGTGCTGGCCTACGCTTTGACGGCCAGAGTTTAGTGCGCTGCATTGCTGCCCGAAACCCCACGCACTTTCACCCTTTTCCACCTGACTGACAGCAGCTTTGTCCACTGGAATGCATACTGTGCTCTCAGCTCAAACACAGGCATTCTCCTAACCCATACTGCAAGGCTGCACTGTTAGCTTGAACCATGGGGGAGACTGGTCCAAACTGGGATGATGACATTGCAAGGGGCTGTGAGCACCTCCACCAACGACTGCTCCATGGCCAGCTTTTGCAAGGAGATTGTACAAAATTGCCCAGTTGTTCAATTGTTCTGCTGTCCCCTAAAACACTCATTCGTTTGCAGTCTGTGCCCGAGGGGTGAATAGCTCTGGAGCAGTTGGTTGCACTTTCAAGCCTCAGCATTGCTTGAGTGGGCAGGTAAGCTGGAGGCCCGATTCCAAGCATGCCAATGTGGCTGTGCCTGAACTGTCTCAGCTGCAGAGGAATTTTACACAAGGTTTCCCTAATGCATGGCCACTTCTGTTGCCCACGCCCACCAACCCTGCATGTGCTTGTGCAGTACCATCAACAGCAGTGCAGCCCTTGCCTCCCCCATCTCGCCTCAACCACAGTGCACCCCTTGCCCCAGCACCACACTGTCAGCCAGCCAGAAAAAAAGCGACTTGCCTGTGCCCTCGCCTGAATGCACAGCGCCTCAACCTTGAAGTCCAACAGGCAACCCTCACAAGTGCTGCACAACGTTACTGTGCACTCACCTCCAAGTTCCCCTCGAAATGCAGCTCGCCAGGTGCATGTCTTATAAATGCTATTGTGAAACACGTCAGCATCATTTTGTGCCCGGATGATCTAGCGTGAGGGTTGATTCCGGTGAGCAGATATATGAAAATGATGTCCCTGATGTCTGGCGGCGAGAAATGCAGCCCACCATTGACAGACGGAGCAGACAATTGCAAACTGGTTTCACGGTGGTGTGAAACAGATTTTTGGCCTTCCCGCCATATTGTCCACTTACACCTGCCATGATGCCTGACGCCAATAGGCATGGAAAATTCTGCCCTTATTCTGAAAAGACTCCTCTGTTTTATCTACACTCTGTGTGTGTCTCAGTATTAAGATGTATTTATGGTGCAAGTTTAGCTTCGGTGTGAACTGGTTTCCTTTTTGCACGAATTCTGAGTTATAGAAGCAGAATATATGACACTGGCAAAGAGCAGCCAGGAATGACTAGCTGCTACTGCACTAAGCTGAATACTTGTAATCTTACAGGGCCAGATCGTTTAAATAATTAATATGAGCTCCCAGTGTACCTTTTGTCTTACACCAGCAGCTAATCAAAATTAGAAGGCGGGCACAGGCAAGAAAGATCTGTCTGACAGCTGAAATTTGAAGGGAATCACCCATTTAAAATATGTAACTGCATGTTAGGCTAAATATTGTTTCAGTCTTGATGAAGATTCAGCATAGAATTTAATCTTTTGTCAACCTTTATCAAAGCTGTTGAGAAGTGCCAGTCAAAAATGAAGTGCAACGTAAACCAATAGGAAGCCTGAAAAGAAGTCAAGGGGCAAGTGACATCCTACATATTCCTCATCACCACCCCCCACTTCCTCCGAGCCCCTGTGAGCCCGTATGATGACAGATAAACCAAATATGATGCTGCATGATGTTGTTTCAAGGAAGGTTTTTCCATTTGGCACTCCAGTGCACCTTCCAGTCACACTGCATTTTAACAATAAGAAGATAGTGAGCAGGCTCAATAGGATGTATGGTAAATGAGTACCTTCCACAATTCTCGGCACTCCAAGCAACATTGCCTCTCAGGAGACATTCTGTGCTGTTGTGCTGATTTCTTTCCACTGGGAGTGTGATATAAGTGTCTCCCCTTGCAAGTAAAATCTCTGTCACTTTCTTGCTGCATCTGTTGTTTAGTTTAATGACAGTGACTTTTACATTTAATGAAAAGAGCTTGCCTTCAAGAAAGAAGTGAAAGAATGGTCTTCTCTGACGTGTCTAGGAAATACTTTTTGGGTAGTAAATATGGGCCTTGCAAAAGGATAGGTACACACATATATAAACCTTGATGTAAGATCACACCTTGGATGGAATTTAATCCAGGCAACTTGCCTACCAGCTGAAGAGTCAGCGAGACCCCTGCGTTGCCCCTTTGTTGAAGGCCCGCCGTATTAAGTACCAGTCAGGCACTTAATTGGTCAGCGGCAGGCCCTCCCCAGGATTAAAGAGCGCAGGGACAGAAATTCCACCCCCGAGGGTTGTAGGACAATCAAAGGCCGGCATCTCACCAATGCAGGCAACACCACTGGGGGAACAGTGGTGCTGTTGGTAATGCACCCACAAGAGGCCTAGGATCTGCGAGGGACCCAGACAACAGGTGAGTGAGGGTGGGATGGGGGTTGTGGGAGGGGGTTGCTGGCTAGAGAGGCAAGGGCAGGAGAGGAGCTCTCAGCAATTCCCACTTCCTCTTGCCAGGTCCCTTGATGAGGCACTGAGTGCCTGACAACAAAGGATCCCCATCCCCACACCCGCAAGAGTCTTCAAGCAAACATGCCAGGATTTGCTTTTTGGGCACCCCCATGTGGCAACTGCCTCAACTGCTACTGCTTGAATACCCACTTAAAGGCCTCAAATGGCAGCAGGACGAGAAGGCTGTCCACAAGCCTTCCTGCTCCAAACTTACTCAGGGCAGAGGCAGGAAGGTGGTGGAGTCCACACCCGACACCCTCCCACCTGATTAGATGCACTCCCACTTCCAAACTTGTTATGGGGAGGGGATTAAATTCCGCATCTTGACATTTTTGTCTGCTCAAAAATTGTTCTTTCTTCTCCAAATCTGAAAGTGTCACTGAAATTGTCAAAGAAACTTACAACTTTCCCAATTTCCATGCTGCAAGTAGGAAACTTGAGTTCAAAATAAAAATCTTGGAATGCAAAAAAAATGGCTGAAGCAGCAAAATAAGCATATTAATGAAAATGCTGAGAAAATAGTGCAATCTTAAAAAACCTAACTTTTCAACCAATAATAAAAAAAATGTGTTATCCATGGTTAAGATTTTTCTGGAAGTCTCCACCATCTGTTAAAGTAATTGATCTCTTATTACATGTAACTTTGTATGAAAATAACTGCTGAATCGTATTTCCTCACTTAATGTTGGTTTGTCAACATTGTTTTGTTATTAAGTTCTGATACAATAGGGAACATAAAACTGTTTAACGTCTCATTCACTATTATCTGATTTGCTAGTGGGCCTCAGCTTTGAGATTTACCTTGACTCATAAATTTAGTAAAAAATAGCCCACAATGAGAGCTCTTGACCCACTTCCTCGTATCACCATTTTGTATCATGGCTCTGATCATAAATCTCACCCCAGCCTCCACCAACAATCCCAGCAACCATGTCAGGGTAAAGTAGCAGCTCAGAGACCCAGGATCCAGGGGCCCACAACCCAGGTTGGGGACCAGGGGGCTTGCCATGGAGATTCCTCCCTTCTCCCTGTTCCCCTACCCCCAACTGTTACTGTTGAAGTCCCAGATGTCTGCCACCATACTTTGGCCACCAATAGCCGGTTTATTGGGAGGGTGGGGTGAGGTAGGGGTTCCGCAGGGCATCAGTAACAGCAATTAGAGCCCAGTCACTTGGAAACAAAGCGGCTGAGCAACCGCTGCAGCTTAACCAATAGTGACGGACCAGGAAGGAGGCACAAGGCAATCCTTGGGAGACGGCCAGAAGAATTCTTCAGTCCATAACCATCACTGGTGAGTGTTATTTTATTTACATTTATATTTCTTTAAAAAGTTATTTTCATTTAGGAATGTACTGTACATGTACAGTATTTCAACATAAGTTTTTTTTCTGATGAGGAATGTCCAAAAGAACATAACTCTAGTTTATACATTAATTCTAATGGGAAAATCTGATTTGCTTAACAGTGTTTTGCTGTTTTCAACACTTTTCAACAATGCAAGTATGATATTAAGTGCAGAACTGCTGTATGGGTTAAAACAGGTGAGTTGACACCTTTTTCCATCGATTTCTAAAAGTCATTAATAGCTAGTTTCACGTCTCTATATGTCTGTCCTTTTCATATTTAGCAAGGATAATGTGGCAGTTTAAAATACTTTGACACTCATTTTTCAAGTAAAAATTCATGATTTTCAGAGTCAGTAACAACTAGGGGTATTTTTCACCTTTGGCAAGGGTGGAAAACTGCTCACAATAAAACCAGCCTGATTTTTCTTTCGCACTGAAAGAAACCCATTGCTGGAGGTGCTGTAATTCCGGTCAGATAGGGAGGAGTGGAATTGAGGTCAGGTATCAATGGGCTGAACAATGGAAGAAAATTATTGGAGGAGAATGATGTGGTCCAATATGGCATTGGCTACAGCAAGGTCACTGAGGACAAGGAATGATAGTGCATCATGGGAACAGTCACGAAGAATGTCATTTGTAACTTTGGCTGTGGTTGTTTTGGTGCTGTGGCAGTGGCACAGCAGAGAGATTCATATATGAAGTTGCAGTAAAATTGGGTACAGATTTGTGAGCTGACAGCACATTCATGGATTTTGAAGAAGAAAGGAAGGTTGGAGATGGAGAGATATCTTGCAAGAACAGATGGGCAAATGGTGGGTATTATTGAGTGAGGGATGATGGTAAGGGAACCATTTACAATGTCAGCTAGCATCAGGTTAGGTCAGGAAGAGAAATTGAATAGTCAGCAGTTTTGTGATAAGGCCAATGGAGCAAAATATATCCAAAAGGATAAATTGGATGGATTATTAATTTGGAATTAAGAGGCAACTAGAATTTATGAGTATCGAGAGCTCTTGAAGTAAATAAAGTGAAACCAATAAACTTACTCATCATTCAATCCACACCGGCGACACGTAGGATTCCCATACTTTGTTAAAGTCTCTGTGAGTTCATCGTACAGCTTGTCCCCAAAGGCTCGAGGAATGCCTTCCCATGCAAGAATAAGAATAATAACAACTGCATTCTGACAGTGATGACCAGCGCGCTCACGTACAAGACAGAGGACTTTTTCTTCTTCGCTCGCTCTTCTTATTATCTGTGTGTAATTAGTGAAATATTACTTTGGTAAATATTTCTCAAGGAGTTAAAGGGGTAAGAAAATGTAGCAGAAATCCTTTTTATGTTTGAAGTACTCCTTTTTATACAAGAAAATTATGCTCTTACCATGATTTTCTTTTTTTTGGAACATGTAAATTTTAGTGCCAACCTGGGGTACTATACTACTGGGAATACAAATCCTCCAATCTGTAGTGGATTTCTCAAGGTCAGGCAGCTCCAGTGTGGCCTTCTGGCTTGTCTGAATTTGAGTACCCTGCTGCTTGCAATGAAGCCCTTCTCAAATCATAGAAACATCCCCTGTAATTAATGAGGGAGAACCTACTTGAGGACCTCTAAATGGTCAATACAATTGGTGTTTTAAAAAAAGAGTCAGAGAAATATCTGGTAAAAGTGTAATTAGTTTTCTATTAAAAAAGGAGAATACTTTGAACAAAAAAGCAACCTCTTTAATAGAATCACAATGAGAAATCAGAGCTGTTATTTTACTTTTGACTGTCAATCCTTCATTATATAAACAATACTAGTGGCAAAGATGTTCAAGTTTACACCTTTACCTATTGTACCATAAAATAAACAGATTAGATCATTTTGCATTGTTACACACTTTGAGTCAATGTTTTCTTAAATTTGCAATACTGCAGTGCCCTCTGTGGCTTGCAGGTTTGTTCCAAATATTTTCCCAGCCAATCTGGATATTCCTTAAAAACAGTTGACTTGTAATTTCTTCCAGTTGTAAGTAAACTTGCAAACAGTTACATATTGCTCTCATTTATTATAACTGTTTCAAACACCTTGTAAATAAATTGGAGCTATAGTGGATTTTGCTCCAAATATTTTGCTTTCATTTGATATTTCAGAATTTGTAAAACGTTAGGATGCTCTACTTTGTCAAGCTTATAATGTGCTGGAAGACTAACAAAGTTGACATTCAACTTTTAATACAGTTCATTTTGTTTACTGATATCAGGTAACATACTACACTGCTTGCGATCATTATTATCTTCTGACACTTTGTGAAGCACCATCTGGTCGATTCTGCCAGCATGGAAGAAGAAGCAGTGAGTTGTCTGTGATGGATGTTTGGTATGAAACTGATTTGTCTGGAACAAAGAAACAAACAGGCTGGATTTGGTGTTGCCAACCATTTGTTGTAGCAGTGTTTAAGGGGTGACTGAGTAGAAAACACAGGCAAGTTCTGCCCTACAGTCAGTCAGACCATTCTGGACTCTGGTATGGTTTCTGGAAGGGCAAGTGACATTTAAAGCAACCAGCTTAAACAGAGTCACCTTTGAGTGAAATATTGTACAGAATTTTAACATTCATACTCGCGCAGAGTGGGGAAGGCTGGCAGCAGATCAGAAACCTGAAAGTTGCTAAAGTGGACTTTGCTGTGACTTTTTAACACAGCCATGCCATAAGCATCTCACTTCTGAGCTTCCCAGTCAAGTGAGCAGGTGTGATTATTTCTTCTACCTGACAGTTAAAGGCTCTCTATTTAAAGGGGCCAATAGATCCATTATAGAATTGTTAGGATAGAGAGATCAAGTACAATGAAGAAGCGTCAACATGAGAAGGCTACCCCCACCTCCAACATCTCTCCCTGCACCCTCCCCACACTACCACCTATGGTGCCTTGGGGGTCATTCTGAGAGCCTACAGAGAAACCTTCTTTCCAGCGTATGGAAGGGAGAGGCCAGCCTCTAAAGTCCAGCAGGTGTGGCTAGAATGGCTGAGGAGGTCAGCAGCAATAGTATGATATCTCATACAGTGCTGAAAGAGGTTCAATAACCTCATCAAGGTAGGAATGACGAGTGGAATCCTACATTCAATTACCAATCCCCACCCTCTGATTTCCCAGCATTCTCATGCACAGAACTTCTCAGACTAAAAAAAAACTGTTAGCACCACCTATTCCCATAAGATACCTTCTCACATCCCCTTCTGAACAGCCACCACTGATAGTCACCTTGCTTTTACTGCCATGAGAGGGAAAATGGAGAAAGCGCACATTGAAGTGGGGTCTCTGTCCAAGACTCTCTAACTACTCCTCCTATGGCATTCTACCTCGCCACCATCTCTCTCACCCCAGTTAGAGACCACAAACTGCCTTCTGTTTTGATGGCCAAATCTGCTTTTGCACAGGTGGGGCAGTCTTTGGTCAGACCATCATAAGACCCAAAACTGAGAGGATGTTAGCCACAAACATCTCGGTAGTCAGGGCAGGGGAATGAAAAGCTGCTTCTAGCTCTGCTGAAGCCTCAAGTGTAACCACATCAGGCTCCTTCCCCTGCTGCTCCTCATCTTCCTCCTCTTTCAGCTCTAATTCTTTCTCTTGTGTGACGATTGTGCAATAAACAGCGGACCACCACCATCAGGGAGATATGTGCTGGTGCATTCTGAACGGTGCACCCCCCTCCCCCTCAGATCTGTGAAGGTATCTGAATCATATCTTCAACAATGCAATGGTTTGCTTTATCACTGCGCTTGTGCTTATGTGGCTCCGGTTGTACATTTCCCATTCTTCAATGCAGCGTTATTCACATTTGTCATCAGCCACGTCATTAGATGGTAGCCCATGCCTATGAGGAGCCAGCCGCTGACTCTGTTTGGAGGTGCAAAAATCTGTGGGTGCTGTGATTGTCACAGAATGAAAGCAACACAGCAGTTTCTAGGATATCTCGCACAGACTTGCGTGAGTACCTTCTGGTGGTTACTTAACAATTGAACATCACTAGAGTGGATCCTTTTCAATTAACTAATACTCCTGGATGATCTGAGGGTGCCTTTACTGCCACATGTGTGCAGTTTATCACTTCCTTGAACTGTGGGAATCTGACAATTGCAGAATTTCTGAGAGCTAGCTTATCCTGACTGGTCTCATCAGTTGCAAAGTGGATGTAAGTGACAAACATGATATCAGTCACCTAGCAGATTGTGAAATCCTGTAGATATCAGTAGTAGATCACCAGAGATGAAGAAATTCAGGGTTGTGGTGACCTTGATCTCCACTGGCAAACCGTACCCATCTGGGCCAGTTGGAAGAGGGTCTTCATCCTGGAGATTGCAGATTTCAGCAATGAACTGCCAAGGAAGTCTGAGTTTCCTGAAGCGCTGTTGCTCAGTCATCTCTAGAAAGCTGATACTATGTCTTGGGGATATTGCATCCTTTGAGCTGGAGCTCTGTGTTCATACCGTCTGTCCTGTGGAATGGCAGGTGGCTGAGGAGAAGGCAGTTCCTGTTGATCTTGCTGATGTTGCTCCTGCTGTTTTCTTGATCCTCATCAGAGGTCAAAGGTAGAGCTGCATAAGCTATCCCATGCTGCAATGAAGGTGACAGCAGAGAAGTGCAGATCAATTTCAAAAAAAGTCCCATATAATGGAAATGATTTCCAAAATGTTGGAAATCACCAACAAAGCCGTGAACGCAAACTCTCAGAACAAAAGCCTTTCACTTAGGCAAGCAAGCAGCAGTCACTCTTCAGTATTTAAAGACTTTCCATCCTGGCAATGTCATAGCCCTGTCAATCCCTGCTGTGCTCTCACCTTGTTGATCCTGGTAAGTTTCAGACAGCTCAGGAAACCTGTGTACTTAGCTGAAGCCTGAATAAAGGATCAAATCTTAATTCAGTTGCCATTTCACATATTATAATAGCTGAAACATCAGCCCCACTGCAGTTTCTGCATGCTTCCGGAAGTAAGCATAATAATATCAGGATTATGAGATGCTGGCAATTTTTAATATTTTAACCCTTTGCAATGCACTAACCTCCCCCCACCCCCCATTCCCCTTTACAGGTTAAAATTTCCCCCAATGTGTGCAAGTCTTTCAGTCCTGGACACCTTTTTCCATTGTTCAGGTGTGCAAAATATCAAATTTGCAGAACTATTGATTGTCCAGGATTGCTAGGAAATTTAAAAGACCAAGGCAAGTGACTTCAGTCCTTCATATTGCATTTAAATCTTGACCATTTTATTAATTATTTTGTTTAACTAATTGCAGTTAGGTTCTCATGAAGCTTTGTGAAATTGTTTTTTTAAAAATGCTCCTACCGAGCACCATTATAGGCACTAACGGATTCTCCTTGTCTGGTGTGTTTGGAAGAAAATGAGGAGAATCTACAAAGAATTGCTAGGCAGGTCAAGATGTCTGAGGGATGCATTGTGCTATCTATGAATATATGCCCATCCATATCTGCAGAAATGAACCTCGCTTTGGCAGACAATCAATTCGTCCTGAGGTTCCTCTTCCCAAATGAAGCAGGGACAACAGACCTGATGGCAACACAATGACATGAAAATACCTGAATAATTAGAATATCATGATCCTTAGACATGCCTTAGTGGCACAGCATGAAAGAAGGCATGCCAGGTGATCAGCAGCTAGTGACTCTGATTGGCCATACCTGCTAAGATGCAACCCATAATTTTTGCAGGCCCTGGCAGTAGGGTAGGATAAGTACAGAGCAATGCTCTCTTTTGCAAGGATAAATGCAGCTCCAATACATGGCTGGAACCTCCAATGAAAGTATAGGTCAACTGTCATAAAATTTGCCTCCATTTTCTCGTAGGCCTGCCATAGAGCTGATATATTCAGATGGTACTCTGCAGTCGCACAGAAGGCCATTTGTCATGACTATCTCATATGGTACAATATCCATTTCAGTAGCCATCCAAAGTGTTGAGGTGTTGGGCTACTCTATCATTTGTCTGAGAAACAATGCCTTTATATGGCTTTCTTTTACTTTTACCTGTCATTTCTTAGTCTCTGATTTCTTGAGCAAAGGTTGCTAGAATGCTGAGCTGCCTTTTGAAGCTTTCCAAAAGATTTGAAAATTTGTCTTTGCCTTCTCTGACAATCCACATTACTTATCTTTCAAATGTACTCACAACCTTCTGCTCCCAACACGAGCATGCTCCCTACATTCACCCAAATCTGCATCTGAAGCTTTGCGAATGAGCTGTCCTAGGAGATTTGAGCACACTCTTCCTTTTGTGTCTGTCAAAAACTTGCCAAGAGCCATTTGAGTCTAAAGTGCAGCAAAAGTGGAAACTTTAGCCTTATGTGATTAATTGTTGCATGTGTAAATATCTGAGAATTCAGAAATTCTACTTTGAGTTGCTTGTCCTACATACTCAAGAACAGAATATAATAGATGAAATTAATAATCTCAAGTGTAGGAAAGAACTCGGTGAAAATTTGGGTGGGACTGAAAAGAATTCCAGTTCAATTCGATTAAAATAACTTTTTTTGCAATTGTTTGAATGTGGATCTCTGGGTATTGAGAAGTCTTTTTAAGCTTTGCAGTTGCATTATATACATGTAATTGCATTTCTGAAGTAAAGCCACATTTTAAAATGGGTTTATTGAAAATTTACTTTGATGAAAGAAACATTAGGTGGAATTGTCCCAGAATTGCACTAAGTGACATTTTACTCACTGGCCGCGATGGTGGTTTTCGCACCGTATCCTCTACTCCCTCTCTGCATGAGGTCCAGCAGAGCCACCAATCTGGCCTGGGAGTCAATGGCAGCGGCGGTCAGCGCCGATGGAGCACACAGGAGGTCAGTCATCCAGTGCAGGAAGAGGATGAATGATCTCATCCGTTCTGCCTGGGTAAGTCAAACACCGCATCACTCTCTTCACACACTCCCAAACCTATCACACGTCCGTAGGGACTTTACACCTCAAGGGACAACATCACTAACTCTCACACACACCCTCACATCTCCATCAGGCTCATGCTCTCAGGAGCTCTTGTCCTCACCTCGTTCATGGCTCCACTCACCACGCAAACATTCCACACATCCTTACTACCTGCCATGGCATGTATTCTGCTCACACTCTCCATCTGTTTTCATGCAGGAGAAGCTGGCTTACAACAGAAGGCAGAGGTCCCAGACTGGGGGTGGAGTGACCGACATTAGGCCCCTCACTCACTTTGAGGAGCATGCCATTGTGCTGGCTGGTGAGGACATGGACCATGCCTTTGGCAACGGTGAGGCCACCATCAAACACCCACATGAGGATCCTGCACCAGATCATCCCTCTCTCAAAGTGCTCTGCTGCCATGCACTAATTATCGCTGCTTTGGTTCACAGGGAGCTCTGCCAAGCATCTGACACCCTCAGCCAGCCAGTCCCTCAGCTCCATCCAGGAGCCAAGAAGTCACGTCCTCCATGGAAGAGGTGGAAATAAGCAGCCTGGAGGACCCATTACAGCACTTACCACACCCTCCACCAGCGCAGAGACACCCACCTCGGTGGGACCTAGATTTAGAGCAGGCTTGGGTTCACAATCTGGTGGTCACCGCACGGACAGGTGTCTGCAGAAGGAAGAGGCAGTTTCAGCCAAGCTCCCAGGCACTTGGAGGACTGCTAGGGAAGAGGCATCTGTCAGGCTGAGTCAGATGACGATCCTCCAGATTCGGCCTTTCAACCCATTGTGAAGAGTCAACAGAAGGCGGGAGAAACATCGCGCAGAGCTGTTGGAAGCCATCAACAGAGTGGCATGCGAGGGGGAATTGAAGCACCTCGACGTCCCTCCAGGTGCTCCTTCCTCTCAAGGAGTCAGGCCTGGGCCCTCGGGCACCCAAAGGGAGGAGGAGCACCAGGTGGACACCACTGTATCATCCACTCAGGATGTCCTCCACTCAGGAGAGGCTGTCCTCTCCCTCTGAGTCCACTTTGCCTGTGACCCCCTCAACCTTCTCCTCCTTCACTGCAGAGGGAGCAGATGGCCCACAGGAGGATAGCCAAAGCAATTGGGGCCCTCAAGGCCTCTCCTGTCCAGAGGATTTACCCCAAAGTCATCAGAGACACAGGCTGACTCCACCCCTGCTGTGGATGTCAGGGCAGCAACTAGAAGTGGTAGGCCTAGAAAAGTTATGAAATTCTGATCACAAGTGGTTGCACGGATGAACACATTTTGTCACTTTGTAATCTGAAAATATATCACTTTCACTGAATAATGTGTAATGTTGTCTTTCAGCATCATTTACAGGCTTCGCGAGTGCTCTCCCTATATCCAGGTCATCTGCACATAGCCGGACCAGGAGTGAATCCAGAGTGTGTGGCAGGGCCTTTCGGAGCTCGAGGAAGCACTGTCCCACTCACATGGAGCCTCCATCACACTCATCTCACTGTCCCAAGCATTTTCAATGCTGCCTGCTGGGGTTCTCTTTCAGATGTTCCATCTGAGCTGACCTGCATCTCTGCCCGCCCACTGATCACACTCCCATGAAGCACCTGTGCCTGTCCAACATGAGGCTCCACTCACTTTTGATTTGTACAGCATGGTAGTCGTTAAGTTGTTGAGAAGCTATCCCCGTCCTTTCCCGGTTATCCACGTCCTTTCCCCATCACAGTCAAAACCCCCCGGCATCACCTTCGACTTCCCCACTGTTACCCTACAGGCCCTTTCACTTTCATGAATGTCCAGGTGAATGTGCACGTTCCCTACTTTCTTGAAAATCACACCCCCATCCATATTGACTTGCCTGATTTCCTCCTTCCAACCCATGTCTGTGTTTACTTCCATTTCCCCACCACCGTCCTCACTGCCCCTTCTACCAATTCCATCTTCCCCTCACCCTCCCACCCTACTGGCTCCCTCTGCCCCCTGTTACTCTAACCATCCCTTCCAACCATGCCCACCCTGAGTTCACTCCCCAGGAGGCAGTCATTATCTCCACAGACCTCCCCTGGACGTTCACCTAGACATTCCAGTCCCACAACACCGCCCCCCCACTCCTTACATCTTCCTCCCCTCTCACTCCTTCCTCCACCCTGACGCCATCCTCTACTCTTATGCTTACCATCTCCTCTGTACTCTCTGCTCCCATCCATACTCCCTCCTCCCCAAAGACACCTTACCCACTTCCTTACACCTTCCTCCCCAATTGCACCATTCTCCCCCATTATACCTACCCCCTCAGGACTCCCTCCTCTACCCTTATGCCTTCCGTCCTCCATACTCCATGCTCCTCCCAAACTCCCTCCTCCCCCCAAACACCTTACCCCTCCATTGCACCTTCCTCCCCGCCCCCTTACATCTATCATAGAAACATAGAAAATAGGAACAGGAGTAGGCCATTTGGCGCTTTGAGCCTGCTCCGCCATTCATTATGATCATCCAACTCAATAGCCTGCTCCCGCTTTCTCCCCATATCCTTTGATCCCTTTCGCCCCCAAGGGCTATATCTAACTCCTTCTTGAAAACATACAATGTTTTGGCCTCAACTACTTTCTGTGGTAGCGAATTCCACAGGCTCACCACTCTCTGGGTGAGGAAATTTCTCATTTCAATCCTAAATGGTCTACCCCGAATCCTCAGACTGTGACCCCTGGTTCTGGACTTCCCCACCATCAGGAACATCCTTCCTGCATCTACCCTGTGTAGTCCTGTTAGAATTTTATAGGTTTCTATGAGATTCCCCCTCATTCTTCTGAACTTCAGCGAATATAATCCTAACTGACTCAATCTCCTCTCATATGTCAGTCCCACCATCCCAGGAATCAGTCTGGTAAACCTTCGCTGCACTCCCTCTATTGCAAGAATATCTTTCCTCAGATAAGGAGACCAAAACTGCACAAGGCCCTGTATAATTGCAGCAAGACATCTCTGTTCCTGTACTCGAATTCTCTTGCTATGAAGGCCGTCATATCTCCCGCCTTGTACCATTCTCCCCCATTACACCTTACCCTCTCCTCACTCCTTCCTCCACTTTTTCCTTTCTACCCACCACGTACTCCCTCCTCACCCCCCCGGACACATTCCACCCTCCGAACCCCCGCCCTTACACCTTCCCCCTTACCCCAACCTCCCCACACGCACCATTCCCCCCCCGTACACCACCTCCAGACTCCTTCCTTCTCCTGACACCCTCCTTCCCCTTCCCAACCTCAACCCCCTGACACCTTCGCCCCACCCCTCCCAACCTCACCCCTGGCCCCACCCAGTACAGTACACCTTCCTCTCCCATTCACACCTAGACCTTTCTTTTCATCCCTTCACCGATCATCTGTACCAGCCCATGGCGAAGTCTGCGAAGTTCCAAAGCAGGTCCAAAGCATCAACGGAGACCATGGAAGATGGTGCGAGCCCACGGCAAAGTCCGTGAAGTTCCACAGATGTGTGTTTATAATGTGCATCTCTGTATCTCTGTGAGTAAATGCTTATAAAAGTGCAGAAAGATTGTCTCCTGCTTTATCATTCACCATTGCTATGTGGAGATCTCCCATTTTCCGACAACTGCTTTGCCTCAGAGCGATTTGCAAGAGGGTCCACCCAGCATGCAATGCATGTGTTCTTCCAGGGCCTGGTAACCATCTTCTCAGATTTCTGCGATCTGAGCAAAGCCCTAAAGGTAAGTCCCGACTTCTGCATGTCACACTTATCCAGAAGTATTCTGGGCCAGGATGCAAATCGGGTTCACGCTGGCCTCCGGGGGATTCAGAGCGGACACCATCGGATGATCCCGCTGTGATTTCATGCTGGCATGAAACCGAATTCTGCCCCGCCTGCTGCAAACAGGAGTGGACAATTCCGCCCACTGATTTTATGGCAACGGGCAAATTTTCTAGTAGCCACGAGGGTGGGTGAGAAGAAATTTACTTTGCACTATTTATAACAAAATCATAAGCACTTTCTTTGTAAGTATGTTTATAATTTCATTACACAGAGAAAAATATTCCCTGAAAATATCCAAAAACAGATTTTAGAGAAGGCTGTTCCAATAGGATTCATGAATTCATTTAAAACATATGAAAAGTTGTCAATGTCACTTTTAAGAGTAATTGGTAAATATAAGATGTGGTATGCGTAATGAAAAGTGTCTGTTAAAAAATTACTTCCATGATACTATAGTGGGGAATAGTGTAAAATGGAGCAAGTCAAACTACATTCAAGCAGATAAAATCAAAATACTGCAGATGCTGGAAATCTGAAACAAAAACAGAAAATGCTGGAAAAACTCAGCAGGTCTAACAGCATCTGTGGAGAGAAAAATAGAGTTAACGTTTTGAGTCCATATGATACTCATTTTCTGTTTTTGTTTCACATTCAGGCAGTGTGTGTGTGCAAAAGTTGGCTTCATTATCTCAGTTGGGGAAGGTTAAATGATAAATTAGTCAAGGTTGCTACTTTCCAGAAAGCCTAGTGGTGAAGGATAAAACAGGAGACAATCTTTCTGCACTTATATAAGCATTTATTCACAGAGATGCATATTACAAAAATACACACCTCCTTAACTCAGACCCTAGTTCAAGTCTGTTCCTATTTGAATCCCCAGTTAACACTTGCCATCTGCATTCAATTGAACACAATCCATGTGTAACTAATCCAAAAGCAAAATCCTGCAGATACTGGAGATCTGAAATAAAAAGAAAATGCTGCAAATTCTCAGCAAGTCTGGCAGCATCTGTAGAGAGAGAAACAGAGTTAATATTTCAGGTCGTGTTCTTTCATCAGAACTGGGGAAAGTTTCGAAATTAATAGCTTTTATGTAGGTGAAATGGGGGAGGGAGAAAACGGAATAAAAGGGAGGGTCTGTGATAGGATGGAAGATGGGAGACATTAAATGACAAGAGTTGGCAGTGCAGAGACAAAGAGCGTAGTAATGGGACAAGTAGTGAAACTAAAGATGAGCCTAGAGGAGGTGTGTACAGCAGAATAATGAACAGTTGCTGTCCGAAAGCAAAAATAAGAAAACCAGCCTTCTTGACTCAACACTGAGGTTCAACAATTTCAGACCGTTATTTCTGCTCCCCCATTTTGTTTCCTTTTCTTTGAATGTGTCAGCCTTAATCTTGTTTTCGCCATTTTTTGTTTTCAGGAGGCAATGTTCATTATTCCGCCATTCACATCTCCTCTGGACTCATCTTTTGTTTCATTATTTGTCCCAGGACTACTCTTTTTGGCTCTGTCCCACCAACTCTTTTGTCATTTAATGTCTCCTGCCTTCTGCCCTATCATAGATCCTCCCTTTTGTTCTATTTCCATCCTTCCTCATTTCATCTACACAAAAGCTGTTACATTTCTAACTTTTCCCAGTTCTGATTAAAGATCACGATCTGAAACGTTAAGTATGTTTCTCTTTCCAGAAATGTTGCCAGACCTTATGAGTATTTACAGCATTTTCTGTTTTTAATAACTAACTTGGTTCCTGTTACTGAGTTTTAATAATTAAACACTGTAGAAGTCTACCTGTGTGGATAGTGAGCAAAGACAGGATCAGACTCGGGTGTAACAACTCCTGTAGTAATCAGTTTACTGACACTTGCTATCCAAACTTACATGAAATGGCCATTTGGGTAAAATACTGGAGGGTGCCCATGACCTATGAAATGTCCCTCAGCATAAATAACTGCTTTCAGAAGAAGAAGGATAAAAGAGAAAAATAAAATTAAACAAGAACAGAACTTGGCACTTACCCATTTTGCAATTGGACAACCCTGGGAACTTTTTCCTTCTTTCCCTGTGTAAATGACTTTCTCAATTCTAACTGCTTTCCCTTTCTCCCCATATCTGAAAGAAATAACAGTTCTGGTAAGTTAAACCATTATAAAAATTAAAGATTACCTTGTTGCATTGAAGGTCCAGGTTATTAAACAGGGTTTATCTGGTAGGTGATCTCTTATTTCAAACTGTAGTGTATATCTTTTTAAACTGTGACTTGCGAAACAAACGTCATTAAATGTATAATTTCTCACAATCTATTCCTTCACAGCCACATGGTACTTGCTTGCAAGTCTGGGGTTGATTTAACTGTAGTTGCTTGTTTCACTGACTAGAGATGTGCTATAAGAAAGTTAGAATGCCCACAACTCTCTCTGTGAATCCCCAAATTAGTTGCATCTTGCATCTCTCCAGCTGCATATGCTAATATTAGCAACTCTTTTTTTGGGCATTGATGACATATTTGATTCAAAATATAAATGTTTACTTCTAATATTAGTATTTCATATTGCAGGCAAATTATTAACTGCTCATTGTAACAAATTTTTCTATAATCTTAGCTGAAGTTTCAAAATAAAATGGCTCAAATCACAATCAAATAAATCCTTAACTAGAATCTTGGCTGACACGCCATGAAACTAACTAAACTTTAATTCTAATTGTAAGGTACTACTTCTGTTTAAAGTCTCTTAACCAGCTTCAGGAACAATTGTTCAGCATTGACTGCCACGATGCCAGCCGCAAGAAAAAAAGCACTTGCAAAACAGGTTAAACTGTACCCTCAAATTTAAATGTAACTAGATATTCCAACCATTGTCTAAAAATAATTGGAAAATCTTACAATAAATGTTTCATAGATTAATACTGAATGCTGTACACTTCAAAGGCATAACATTTTAGGATTGAGATAAGTGCACCTGTAAACAATTAACGTCAATATCTGAAAGTGTTATTGTCTTGCAACATGCTCCAACCTATTTATTCAACATCATTTATTTTGATTATACAATGTTAGAATACTGCAGGCCCAATTGTGTTATATAAAGCTTTCCAATGAATGAACTCAGAATCTCTGCTACATTGACACCATCTGGTAATTTACTGTTCACTGGGCACCACAAATATTTTTCACTGTTGCACAGCCAGAGGGCCATTTTCAACCGATGTGACATTATTGTGGTGAACAAACAATTCCATCTGTGCACTGAGGTTCATATGGTCCATGTGGGAAAAGGAAACAAATAAAACAATGTGGGGAATTTCAATCCAACCTACACAGTGGGAATGGGCTGAGTGCACAATTAAAATAGTCTGGAACTCCTGACACCAATTGAATGCTTATTTGCGCAATTTCAAACCGTGCGCATGTGCAAAGAAGGTGGTGACATCATCAAAACGGTTTCAGGAGATAGAAGCTTCTATCAAACTGAATTTTATAAGAATAAAATCCTGACTTCCAGGCTGGGATTTTCTGCTCCGGGCCTAAGCTCTGTGGTGGGCATGGGAAGTCAGAAGGACACACGCCTCAGAGTTTAGCGGGTAAACCTGCTGAATCGTGCAATTTTGGGCTCATTAATTATGCAGCAGGGAGTTTCCCAGTGAATCGTACAGTGGGGCGGGCAGGGAGTTGCACACCCTGCTGTCATACCTCCGCACCATTTTTAAAAGGCACCTGGACACTCATGAATAGCACAAGGTCTCTGAAAGACAGGATGACCTCCAGGAAGCAGCAGGCACCGGCCCATGCTTCGATGATGTCTCACAGGAGACTGACCTGCAGGCCATGGAGAACAGAAGGGAGGTCCTCTTTCCCAAGGATGGAAGGAGGAGGAGGAGGAGGCCCGGCCGTCGCACCACGCTTGCCTGGGAGAAAGTTGCCAGGGTGGTCAATGTCACATCTGTACATAGGAGGACAGCCCTGCAGTACAGAAAAAGAATGAATAACCTAATCCGCATAAGTATATTTTGTGGGTGTTGGGCATTGCTGCAAGGCCAGCATTTGTTGCCCATCCCTAATTGTTCTAGAACTTGCTCAGCCATTTCAGTGAGCAGTTAAGAGCCAACCATACTTCTGCGGTCTGGAGTCACATATAGGCAGACCAGGCATAGATGACAGATTTTCTTCACTAACGGGCATTAGTAAACCAGATGGGTTTTTATGACAATCAGTGAGAGTTTCATTGCCACTGTTACTGAGACTAACTTTCAATTCCAGATTTTATTAATTGAAATTAAGTTCCACCAGCTGCCATTGTGAGATTTGAACCTGTGTCCCCAGAGCATTAGCCTGGGCATCTGGATTACTAGTCCAGTGATATTATCACAATCTCCCCCATACTCTACTCCCCATACTTGCATCACTGAATGGGTCCTGGGACGTGGCTGTCAATGGCAAGGCCAGCATCTGTGCTGCCATGCATAAAAGCCCTTCACAAGGTGCTAGGATGCTGCCTCATAGGCCCACTGTAGTCTGTGTGGTCTGCTGGGAGGGAGGTAACTGCAAGTTGCTCACCCAGCCAGACTGAAGGCACAGACATTGTGGAGATGTTAGGAGTGGGGTGGGTTGGCATTGAAGACAACTTGCAGATGCTTGCTGATGCCATGCCTATATTGCTATTGTCCTTGTAGCTGCTAGAACTTGCGGGTCTGGAGGGTGGATACCCTTGGGGACTAGCAGCAGTGCATCTTTCATGTGGTGCACACAACTGCTAATGGGTTGGTGGCAGAGGAATTCAATGCTGAGGGAGCCAGATGGGGTGTCAATCAAGCGTCCTACATATCCTGCATGGTCTCCAGCTTCCTGAGTGTTGTTGGAGCTAGACTTATCCAGGCTAGTGGACAGTATTCTCTCAACCCTCTCTCTCTCTCTCTCTCCTCCCCAACCCCCCCCCCCCCCCCCCCCCCCCCCCCCCCCCCTCCCCCATCCCCACAACAAACGGTGTTTAGGATTTGGGGATTCATGAGGTTACTCATTAGACAGAATTAGCAGCATGTGATCTGCGCCAGCGTCAGAAGTGCTCACAAACTATGCTCTAACTTTATGCAGGAGAAGACAGCACACAATAGACATGAGATGAGAAGACAACAGGGGGCATGCCAGAAGTCCGCCCCCTCAACAGTTTGAGCACTGGGCTGCCAAACTGGCAGGGGAGGACCATGACCTTGCACGTGCTGACGGTGAGGTCGGCCTCCCGCAGCCATGCAGTGAGAAAGCATGCTTAATCTTTGCTAATTGGAATCTGAGGGTGAAGCTCTGTGCTATGTAGGAGGCAGGCCATGCAGTCACTTATTCTGTCCTCTTTCCATTATAGGTGCGTGCAGGAAGAGGGTGAGGCCAGACACCTGCGCATGCAATTAGCCCAAGCCTGCGTGACACCTCTGAAAAGAGCGAGGATGATGAATTCTCATCTGTAGAGCCATCATAAAATTCACCTGCACCTTCCACCAGCCCAGAGACACACACTTCGGTGGCTGATAGATCTAGTTTACGCTGGTCTTCACACCCTGGTAGTCATCTCATGACCTTAGTCCATCAGAACACCCAATTTCTGCTGGAGACACACTCAAATCTGCACTCCTTTGCTGTAGCCGTAGGTGAGCTTTCACAGTGGCTACACCAGAAGGGGAACGGGGCACCTCGACATCCCTCCGGATGCTCCTTCTCCTCAAGAAGTCAGGGATGAGCTCTTGGGCATCCAAAGGGTGGGGGAGTGTCAGGCAGGCGGTCTTGGGGCTTCCATCTAGGATTCTCCAAGGGTATCCAGCTGCTCCAAGTCCCCTCTGCCTGTGACCCCATCAGCTCCAGCATCTGGGACCGCTGAAGGTGTACCTGCCACAGAGCAGGAGACACAATCTCCAGATCTCGGTCTTCCAAAGGACAACAGCTAAGGTCATCGAAGACAAGAGGGCATAGTGGTCAGCAGGCTGCCACCACCTCTGCTGCGGATGTCAGGGAAACACCTAGATGCAGTGGCAGGGTAAGGAAAACTAAGAAGTTCTAAATTCACTCTGATAGCACGGGTGTAGAACCATAGTAATTAATTGCTACACTTTTGTAAATATATGATTCATTGTACTTTACTGACATCTGCTGGCTTTTTCTTACTGCTGATGCTTGTGTTGATGTATGTGCATAACCCCCCCTCTCCTTTCAAAGTGCCATCCCAGGCTGAGTCTGTCCTTCTGAATCATGCCTAGAATGAAGGCATCGCATTTTGCCAAGGCCCTTTCGATCCATGTGCAAGGAGCCTCTGAGGCACACTGTTCCTTTTCCCTCCACTTCATTTCTGATTCTACAGAACGACATTTTCCTTGTCAAGACAGCATACCAGGGTTCCCCTTCAGTTATCCATCCAGCCCCCACCGATGACCCTCCTCTCCAGCAGCATTTCTTAAGCGGGACATTGAGTGTGTGGATCAGTGCTGTGCCTTAGCATCAGGATGGTGTGCTTTCAGACTGTCTCCAATTGTCTCCTTCTAACTTCCTCCTGTAACCCACACCCTACTCCGTATCACCACTGACCACCACACTCCCACCCCGCTCCCCCCTCCTGGTGTTACCTTCACCATCCCCCTTGAACCAACCCCCCCTATCAAACTTCAGCCCATCAGCACAACCCTTCATATGCCTTCGCTCCCCAATGAGCCCACACCTGTCACAGTCCCTATGCCCACCCTGATCCTACCCATCTCAAGGATCCGTGTACACCTTCATGTCCCCTCCAACCACCCAAACCAATCCTTCACCTAGCACAGACACAATCTCACCCTCCCACCCTACTGCATCCCACTGCCCCCCTTAACAGTAGCTGTGCCCTCCCACCATCAGTACCCTCAATTTGCCCCCCCAAATTCCTCCAATGACACCGCAGATCCCTCCCTCTGAAACTACCCCTCTTTCCCTGTTTTCCCCCTCACTGTCCCCTGCCTTCCCACGGTCCCTGCACTACTCCCAGTCCCTTTCTGCAACACTCCCTGGTTTCATCTCCCCTTGCACCCCCCCCTCGCCCCTCCCCGGTCCTCCCGCCTCTGCCTCGTATTCCTGCATCCCTGTGTTGTCTGCCCTCTCCCCGCCTCATTTTCCAACACCCGCTCCCCCGCTCCTGGTCGTTGTGCACCTTCCACTGAGTGGAACAGCCTGCATCTTTTTGCTAAATCCTCACCATGTCACGTTGGTCCAGTCGTGTTTCAGACCGGCGTAAACTCTGGTGGGGTGGAGATATGCCGGGGAGGAGAATTCCAGTCGGGTGCTCATTTAAATCATATTAATTCTATGCTAATCAGGTTCCTGACAGCCTTTGGTGGAATGGCTACCTACCATGATGGTCAGGACTGCAAGTTCCCGCCGGCATTTCTCACCATTGGGAACCCGATTTTTTCATCCCAATGTATTCTCCACCCCCCGCCTGCCACGAACGCTGCTATTGGCGGGGGCATAAAATTCCCGTCCCAATGTCTGATCTCACTTAGCCGGAAATCTCTAAAATATTTTAACGTTGTGAGCTGGGGAGGTCAGAGATACACTAATGTCTCACTTCCATCTGAGCCAATACAATAATTGTACATTTCACGCAAGGCTGTAGATTTAACCTTGAGGTTACTTTCAAGTTCAGCATTTTGTTAAATTTCCACCTTCAATTACTTGCAGACCAATTTAACAAATCAAATATGTTCCTGACCAGAATTATGCCCTATATTTACTAATATACAGATATACATTTGTAACATTGATGAGTTCAGGCTGAAAAGGAATATGAGGTAGGAATTGGCTGTTGGTTATTAACTCAATCCCAAAGAATCTGCAATGTGAGTGGGGTAGGTGGGTGAGGAGGCTAAGTCATGCAGTCAGATCAGGTTCAGTCAGAATCTCACCACAGCTGTTAAAAGTTCTGCTCCATTTCCCTGCCCCAGCTCTGTGAAACCCAGTGGAATCTTCACCCAGTTGAATAGTTGGGAAGAGTATAGAAGGTAATACAGGAACGGACTGGGGTCCTTTACTAAACATGATGAAAACAAAGGGACCGAAGAACAACTCAAATCTGGAGGTTTCCAGGAACATTCTGATTTAAAAACAAAATTGCAACGATTTTGTTCTGTTCAACTGAGGTTTAAACAAGGATGTATTTAAACAAGTTGATCTGTATTTTCACCTGTTGCTATGTCTATAATAATTCTGTATTTTTGTGAGCAGTTTTTGCTTTATATTCTATGTTTACCCTGTCTAATTTCAATGTTATTGCAAATTTCTCTAAAGTAAACATTATCTACAATTCAGATTTTAGATTTCTAAATGAGGGAACCATTCCCTAATCAAGCCAGGCAGGACATCACTGACTATGATGTCAATGACTGCATCTGCATTTGTGCAGGAAGTGCAGTGTAAACAGATGAGTCTGCAAAGATAATTGTCCAATGGCTTACCACCCTGTTCATCCCCGATTTCTGCTTTCTTAATGGGGGACATTATTGCAGCCAAAACACTTGCCAAAGTCAGGTACTAATAATACAAATTGGGGTCCTCTAAGGTAATAAATGTCTTAATGGAAAAGAAGTAGCAATCTCGATTCGCCCCTCAATGTAGCTTGATGCTGTCGAGTGATTTCTGAACCATATGATTTTGACCTGCCAGCCAGCTGCCTCTTTCCACCATTGGATGGGCAGTTGACCAGTGGGAAAGAAATGAAACCTGGGAATTAAAATAGCCCAGGTGCTAAACTAATGGTGTTGAGTGCTTGCCCTGTCCGCAACTCCCTTCCCTTCCAAAATACACACCCAACAACATTGCAGAACTGCCTTTTATTCCATAGGACTTAATCAAAAGGAGAAAAGTGAATTAAATAACACAATAATATACAATAAAGTAGCTAATAAAAACAATCTTAACAGAAGTGCTGATTATAAAAAGAAATTATTGTAACATGCCTTATCCCAGAGTATTAGAATTCATTCAATATTAAAGGATACAGGATGTTCAGGAAGGATATAAATGACAAGATAGGGAGATGACTATTTGGAATAGTTGGAAATAAAAGATGTTAGATCGATGTCCCAAGGAATTAATCAAAATGAAATTGTTTGACATGAATTAACAAGTCTGCATGGAATAGGGTAAATGAGCAGCATCAGTTACAGAATCCCAGGGCAGAATAAGATGATTTTGTACAAACAATAAGCTTACCCTCTGCTGCTGAAACCCTCATCCACACCTTTGGTACCTCCGGAATTAACTCTTCTAATGCACTTCTACCTGGCCTCCCACGTTCTACCTTCCATAAACGTGAGGGCACCCAAAACTCTGCTGCTCTGTCCTAATTCACAGGAAGTCCCATTCACTCACCACACCTCATGCTCACTGACTTACACAGGCTACCAGTTGAGGAAACCATGATTTTAAAATTCTCATTCTTTTTTTCAAATCCCTCCATGACCTCAAACCTTCCTATCTCTACAATCTCCTTCAACCCACAATCTTCTAAGATATCTGCGCTCCTTTAATTCTAGCCTCTTGAGCATCCCGATTTTAATTGCTCCACTCTTGGTGCTGTGCCTTCAGTTGCCAAAGCCCGAAGCTCTGGAATTTCTTCCTAAAAGCTCCACCTTGCTTGCCTCTTTTGAGACGCTCCTTAAAACCTGCCTCTTGACCAAGTTTTTGGTCATTTGTCTCAAGATCTCATTATATGATGTGGTGCCATATCTTCTTCTATAATACCTCTAAAGTCCTTGGGAAGCTTTATGTTAAAATCCCTACTTAACTACAAGTTGTTGTTGATAACGTCTTCAAAATTGACCCAATAAAAACTGGGAAAGACCAAAATGAAAAGAGGTTTTAGAATTATTCAGTTGGTGAAAAATTGATTTTGATCCAGTAAGGAAAAGGGTTATTTACACTTTGACCAGATTGTTAAAAACTATGTGTGGATGATTTGTTTGCTATATTTAAATCTGCAGCTGCATGTAATAATTTCCTTGTCTTAATGGCTCCATCCTGTGCTCAAATTCACCTTTGAAATGGAGCAGTCAAATTAACTCCCCTTTATTGATGTACTAATTAAGAAATCTGTCAGGGATTCTCTACCATGGCCTACCACAAGCCTACCTTCACTGTTCAGTATATGCATTGCGATTCTTACAGTTCTGCATGCTATAAAATTGGCTTTATCGGCCACCTTGTAAATAGGGGAGCCATTTGCTCACCATGCAAGCATGATGCTGAAATAGTGCGCATCAAAGTCATCCTGCAGGATAATAGCTACCCTGATCAGATCATTTTACGCTGTATATCACGCAAACTCATGAGCGGGCCTAAGGCTGTCACTTACGGCCCTGAAAAGTGCCCAGTCTACCTCACATTACCCTGGAAGGACAGGGTATCGCAAAAATTTAACCAACAAGTGAAGCTAGTTGTTTCACGCTGCTACTATGCAGTAAAAACACTAGTGGTATTTGACACTAACAGTCAAGCAAAAAGAAATTTTGCCTATCACCCATATGAGTTATGTGGTATATGAATTTTAGTGCCAGTATTATGCTAGGTGTATGTAGGTCATACCTCCCAAAGATTGGCGATTCATATCAAACAGCATGTCCCAGCCACTGTACCTAGCTAGCCTATGCTTGCAAAATTCAAAACAAAGTGTCCAAAATTAGATGTGTTTCTACTATTGAACAACATTTGCTAAATAATCCTCAGTGTGCTAAGAATTACACTGACAACCAATTTAAGATTGTCAGTTGGACTTGCAGTGTGGCTCATTTGCGTACTGGAAGCTACATATATTAATCCACAAGGCCCTGTTCTTTGCAGACAGAAAGAACATCACAGAATCACAGAATTGTTACAGCACAGAAGGAGGCCATTCGGCCCATCGTGTCTGCATCAGCTCTACAAATGAGCATTATGACTTAATGCCATTCTCTTACCTTTTCCCCATAACCCTGCACATTGTTTCTATTCAAATAATCACCCAATGCCCTCTTGAATGCCGCAATTGAACCTGCCTCCACCCCACTTTCAGGCAGTGCATTCCAGACTCAAACATATACATACATTCTGCCAGCTTTGGCTAAACATAAAAGTGACAACCATTCGTTGACTCATCCCTTGACCAATCAGGGTTGAACTGCCTGGTTTAAATTTGAAACAATGCTTGGCAGTTAACTGTCAGTCACCATCACTGGTGCATTCTCCATAGCAATGCATCTACCAATCAGAGTCTGCTTGCCTACCAATCAGCACTCTCTTCTCATACAGAATAAATTGTTGTTTTCCCCTTGGTATTGGTATTCTTTCAAAGTGTCCTGATGAGTGCAAGATGAAAAGCTTCGACATGTCTAGTTTTTTTAGCAATCAAAACAAAACCTTCTGGGGGCCATATTTAAATAGGCAACAAAAGAGAGGGCCCGTGTGAAATGGGGGGTTAGATTCTTTTAATATGCTTTAAGAGGCTTAAAGCCTGTTTTTGATACCCTCTTTATTGAATTGGTTTGCCCTGAACAAGCTAGGCTGCTACCCTCCGAAAAACCAGGTTTACATGCAACCTAACTGGTGGTCCTTAAATGCTGCCACCAAAAATGTAACTTCCAGAAAAGTGACTCCCAGGAGGTGCAGAGTTGCTCCTCCGTGCTTTACATTAAAATCATTGGCCACTGCTAGCCACCACTTGCTCCCCTACTGTTCGCTGACCACCTGCGCCACCACCCCCCCCACCGCCCCCACCCTCCCAACCCACTCCTTCTCTGCTGCCTACCATTGTCCTCATCTCTCCTTTCTTCAGGATTATTAACCTCATCTTTTGGTCACATCGTCCCTCATGATCGCTTCACCTCTTTCTCCAAGGCCTGCCCTGAGGGCCACTGCCGATGACCCAACAACTCAAAATTCAAATAGTCTTCTTCTGCCAGCTGCCAGGGTAACCCAGAAGGTGTGTGTAGCTCACCAGTACAATGTAACTGTGGTTTGAGGCCCAACATCAGCTGAGACTTTGACCTATCCATGCTGCCACAGAGCTTTCTTCAATGGAAAGGAAAATGTCGGGCTTATATAATGGGTCACCGATGCTGTGTCAGGGCTGAATTCTATCCCAAAAAGTTTAAAACTATGTTATGTTCTTGATGCTTCAGATCTTAGATGCAATACTGCACAACAATCTAAATGCTGTTTCAGCAATTTTGAGACAACATAGATAGCAATTCAAATCAGATAACTGAGATAATCATCTGTTATGATCCTTTTTTTTTAAACACAATTTCAAGCAAATCTCCATTCGGCTCAGGTCACATTGGTTAGCAAAAATAACCAATGTGCCATTGCAGGATATCTGTGGTATTTTTCAGAATGAGTATCCTGTCACAATTATGTCATACAACATCTATCACAAGAAAGTCCTATGATTTTTAAAAATTCATTTGTGGAATTTTTGAATGTTGCTAAGAAGGCTAGCAATTACTGCTCATCCCTAATTGAGAAGGTGGAGTCAGCCAGCTTCCTGAACCTCTGCAGTCCATGTGGTGTAGGTACACACACAATGCTGTTCGTGAGGGAATTCCAGAATTTTGACCCAGCGACAGTGAAGGAATGGTGATATAGTTCCAAGTCAGCATGGTGTCAGCCTTGGTGAAAACATGGACAAAAGAGCTGAATTCTAGAGGTGAAGTCAGAGTGATGGCTCTTAACATAAAGGCAGCATTTGACTGAGTGTGCCATCATGCATGCCTTAATAAAATTGAAGTCAATGGGAAATAGGGAGCAAAGCTTTCACTGGTTGGAATCATACCTAACTCACAGGAAAATGGTTGTGGTTGTTGGAAGCCAATCATCTCAGCCCCAGAACATTGTTGCATGAGTTCCACAGGGAATTCTTGCCTAACCAGCTCGAGCTGTTTCATAGGCCAGGATTTTCCAGTCCCGCCCGGGGCTGGGATTTTCCTGTGCCACCGAAAAATCAATGGACTTTTGGCTGGCTGTCTAAATGTTCCATTCTCTCCCATGACGAGTCCCGCCCACATCCCAGCTGTGAGGTCTGAAGTGGGCATGTTTGCTGATGCACAATATTTAGCATCATTCCGAACTCCTCAGACCATGAAGCATCTGTGTCTGCATGCAGCTGGATTGGGCTGAAAAGTGATAAGTAACATTCATGCCACATAAGTACCAGGCAATGACCATCTCCGACAAAAGAGAATCTAACCATCTCCCCTTGGTGTTAAACAGCATTAGCATCGCTGAATACCCACCATGAACATCTTTGGGGTTACCATTGACCAGAAAATTAACTGGATCAGTCATGTAAAAAGTGTGACTGCAAGAGCAATCCAGAGGCAATGAATTCTATGCAAATAACTCACCACTCCTCAAAGCCTTTTCGCCATTTACAAGGCACAAGTCAGGATTGTGAGGATTGTGATGGAATGATCTCCATTTGCCTAGATGAGTATAGCTCCAATAACACTCAAGAAGCTCAACAGCATCCAGGACAAAGCAGCGCACATGATCGGCAGCTATCCACTATTTCAAACATTCACTCCCTCCACCACCAGCATACAGTGGCAGCAGTGTATACCATCTGCAAGGTGCATTGCAGTAAGTTGACAGCGCTCCTTCAACAGCAGCTCCAAACCCACAATCTTTACCATCGAAAAGGATAAGGGCAGTAGATGTATGGGAACAGCAGCAACTGCAAGTTCCCCTCCAAGTCAAGTTTCTTTATCTTAACTAGAATAGAGAAACCTCTGAAATAATAACTTATGGTATTATAAAATGGTTAAAGCTTGTTTTTTTGTTTTAAAGGAGGGCCAATTCTGTTCTTAAAAAGATCAGGTTGAAAGACTTGAAAGTATATTATACTGCAACACTCTATTCATTTTGATGTAACTATCTGCAAACAGTAGAAAAATATGCAGGTCCTAAAATCACAGGTGCCAAAATACTAAACAAACTCACTCACTTTTCCAGAACCACTTCATCCAATTCAGGGTCACAGCGAGTCAGGGCCTATCCCGACAGGCAATGGGCACCAGGTGGGGGGGTACACCAAGGATGGGATGCCAGTCCATCACAGGGCACACATTCACATGTGCACACACTCACATGCACACACACTGGGAGACGATTTATCATACCCAGTCCACCTAACCAGCATGTCTTTGTACAGTGGGGGGAAACCAGAGCACCCGGCAAAAACTCCACACACACAGACACCCGAGGTCAGGTTCAAACTCGGATCCCTGGAACTGTGAGGCAGCAGCACTAAACACACTGCCACCGTGACACCCCACTGAACAAGCTATTTTGTAAAATTCATACAAACATAAGAAGCATTTCTTTTAGAATTCTACATTACTTGGGATTAGTCAATAATTGGATTAAACATTTTGTTAATTATTTTCCTCTTCAATTTCAAAACTGTTGGAAAATTTCTCCAGAAGGAAACATATTACAATAGCTGAGTTGGAAAACAAAAGTCACAAAACCTTATATTTAAGCAGCAGCACAAGTTTGTTGTTCCCTGTTTTACTTAGCTGCAGCCTATCCTCACAAAGAACAGAAAAATAAAGATCTATAATTATATAATCAGTTTCTTAATATACTCCAGGACATCACAGTACTTCTACCTTCAGGAGCTGACTTTGTCTGGACAGTCTGTGCAGACTTTGAGGCACATCTAAGCAAGTTCCCATGCCCTGCTGCATGCTCTTGGGTGACTGCACACATAGAAACTAATCGCACCAAACTCACCTCGTGTCAACAAACAGACAAGCACATGAGAGGCTTGTAGACGTGCCACTAATAAATTAAAAGTCTACATCAGTACAATGGGAGATTTTTTTTCTCTTCAACTTTTTCCAGTCCCGGCTGGTACATAATGCAAAGGATTTTAAGTTCCAAGTCTTGCGAGGTGTAATGCACCTGCTTTGAATAAGCATGCATCAGGAAACAAATGTTTGCTATTTCTGGAAAGCAGTAATGCGAAAATAGATATGGAAGTGGCAATCACATTGTTGCATAAAATTGGTTGCATTATATTATCAATTTGGTTTTAGTAATATTACAGTACCTACAGTTAGAAAATTGCAATCAATATTTTGTACCTTGCAGAGATAAATATCGATTGCTACTTCTGCCATTTTGAGACAGTTTTGTATATATTTCAAAAGACCGAAATTTTCATTGTAAGAACATAAGAAATAGGACCAAAGTAGGCGATATAGGCTCTCAAGCCCGCTCCGCCATTCAGTCAGGCCATGGCTGATCTGCGACCAGAACTCCACTTTCCTGCCTGATCCCCATATCCTTTCATTCCCTTATTTAAAAAAAAAATCAATAAATATCAGCCTTCTGGGATAGAGAATTCTGAAGATTCACAACTTTGTGTGTGAAGAAATTCCTCCTCATTTCATTCATAAATGGCCAACCCAGATGTGATGCTATGTTTACAGGAGGGTCAATTGTGACAGCGCTCAATGCCAAAAGGCTGTAAATTTACTTTAAGTTAAAACAGAAGAGTATCATATTACAGTAACAGCAATAAATTAAATAATGGCTGAAACTTTTAGATGTAACTTGGGACCTTCAGAATATTGCAGAAGGGTTTCAACTATCATGTTGGTGATTGGACTTAATCTGCTTTACTGCAGATCTGCTTTACTGTCAATAATAATTTTAAATGAATGCTGACATAGATGAAGATATTTGAACTTTTGATAACTCTTCCTGAAATTCTCAGCCGTCATAAGTGTTGGCAGCCAATAAACATAGTTAACATTTATTTCTATGACAGTACTTTGACCAGTTAAACTGAGGTTTTAGTCCTATCAAGTGAAGTTTCAAGGTCAAACCCAAAATAAAGTATTTGCACTGTTATAACTACATTGAAAAAGATTTAAAATTTACATTTATTGTTTACGCACTAGAATAAGATGCCAAACAAGAAATATATCCACGCCTCTTCAGAACTTTTATAAATGTGCAGTGTGCAACTATTTTTTTTAAAAATATGAAAAACTGATGACTTGTTACCCAGTTATCTGAAGCTTTGTGGTTAATAGCACATGATGGAGCTTTGTTGCCTTTTAGAAAGCAAAATAAATATGATAGGATGGAATTTCCTCAAACATTCTGCTGGACTTTTGCCATTGCCGTAGTGGTGTGGCTCAGGAAAAGCAGAGACGTGGGATGAATCAGGTCTTGAACTGAAATTTGATTTCCTGCAACCTTCACCTCTTTATAAGATTAATTACATGGAAGAGGTGAGGCCAGCAGCAGTATTTCCTATGCAGGGAGTTTCTGCATTCTTAGTCTATAAGAGCACCAGTGTAAGACTAGACATTTAAATGCCAAGTGGGAAGGTTGAAAGAGGAGTTAATGAGGAACAGAGTTCAGGCCAGGAAAGCATTCTGGACTCCAAAAGATAGTAATTATTTCCTTTTGATAACAGTTCAATATTGGTCTCCTTACACAGGGTTCAAACAAGGCACAGTGGAACATTCAGGAACTGTAATAGTCTGGGCATCCCCTCTCAATAGCTGGCAAGCACCTGAGCTTAACCTCTTATGGCTTGGGCTCACACGGGCCCCATGCAAATGAGATGGTCTTCCACTGACTCCACATATTCCAGCAAGGTCAACGATGAAGGATACCAGCAGACTTAATCCCTGTGCAACTGATGGAATCATGTTGTATTAATTTTCGGTCCCTGTTAATCCAGACCAGAATAAATTTCTCTTAATCAATAAAACAGTTGGGTAAGAATTTTAGATTATTTATCCAATTGATTTAAAACTGTCTGGACACTAATTTAAGTTATTGGGTTGCTCTGGATTGGCTGCTGTCTGTGCCAAATATGGCAAGCTCTTCTCTTCATTTTAGCTCCAAATTCAGTTAAACCTCTTAAGGAAAATTAATTTGCATTCAAAATTTGGCAACTGAACAATCAATTTTTGAGCATTTTAGGAGGTCCTTTTGTTTATTGTGGAAATCTATGTTTTTTTACATTTATTAAAGTTAGTATAAATTGACAAAAACATTGAGGCCTAGAAATTTGATGGTGCTACACCTTTTTCTCAGGTGAAAGATAAGTGGTTGAGACTCCGATATAGCATGAAGCATGTGCTCATTATGAGCCAGAGGTGCACTCCCAGCTATGTTCATATAAGCAAAAAACTGGATGACCAGGGCCTCCATTTAAAACAGACATTAGTACAATTGAAAATGTCATCTTACACCTGTTTAAGGTCTTATGTGCAAAATTCAGTAGTCCAGAACATAGGAGAACCAGGATAACATGGCCTATCACTGCCAGCAGCTGCCATAAAGATAAATCAAAAAAAGCTCATTTAAAGAGTAGAAATGTTCCCTCCGGCTACACATTAGTACCACGGGTTTCTGCCAGCCACCATCCCTCCAGAATGTGCCTTGACATGTTTTCCAATCACTCTTTCCTGATCACCCCTTCCCCAGTTGTCACCTCCAGATTGTTTTCCTTTGCCCTCTTCTTCAAGTACTTATCTTAGACTGCTGTTGGCCCCAAAGTAACTTGAAATCCCATAGCTCTTCACTGGCAACCTGCCTTTGGATATGCAGCCGATATTCATAACCTCCTAATTTCTATGAGGCCCAAAGCTCAAAACTGGCTGCCTCTTGGGTCTACCCATTCGAATGCAGGGATCAGATTTCTAACCCTTACTATTGTGCTGAAATCCATGGTTTCAAAATTTGTACTTTTTGAGACAGGTCCTAATTGAAAAGGAAAACTGAACAAGGAAACTGACCCTTCCAGCTTCTAAGAAAACTAATACTGAAACTGAGATTGGAAAGCAAAAGTTCTGGGGAGACTGAAACTGCTTGAAACCATAAAAGGACAGAGAGCCATCAGAATTCAGAGGATGATCCCAGTGGTACAGAACAGACAGGCTGAAGAAGATGGAGGCTCGACCCAGAAACTGAGAATAAAAAAAATCCAGTTACTGCAGCTGTTTCTGTCACTTGAAGATAACATTGATAGATCTATGGCATCCAGATTGTCGTAAACAGAGTTGAGGAGGTTCTGCAGATGTGTGCCATTTTTGGTGAACACTGTGCCCATGAAACTTGGGTTGGGTGTGCACTGCTGTTGGCTGGGGAGTCAGGCTAAACAAGCAGACAAGAAGCTGAAATTCTTTCTGAGGAAGACAGAGTTTTGAGGGCTTTGCTACTGAGATTAATAGTCTCTGTGCTGAGGGGACTGCTGAGCCAATTCATAAGATCCATCTTAGTTGGCATTTAATGTGTGATTTGTAGTTTATAACTGACCACAATTTTCCTGTTATTTAATGTTTAACTTATGCGATTCTGGGTTTTAGTGTATAGGTGGTTACCCAAGATAATATTTAGTTTGCTTTGTTTGACACTTGTATAGCAAAAATTCTTTTCTTTTAAACCGGCAAATCTTGTGGCTTCATTCTTTCAGTAAATTACTGGGAACTCGTATTTCTTTTTTTAAAGATATTACTAGTCTCAGCCGAGATCATAAGAGAATGCTAAGGCAGACAAAGGATAAAATTGTGGATGGGTACCTAAGGCCAAAAAGGGGCCAAGTGAAATGTGAATTTCATGGCTGCCAGATCCTGCCCTTCATAGCAGTTCCAGATCCTGGCAACAGTTCAACATAGACTCTGGTACCTCTCTGTTGGTTCTGAACCCTGGGACTGTTTTCCTAAGCGTTAGGTCCTCTATCAGTTTTTCAGTGATCAGAAACCTGTAAGCTATCCATTCAATACTGATCTAGACAATGCTCTTCTATCATAGATCAGAAATGGAGAAATTTGATGACAATTAAACTGTGTTCAGTACCAATCATAACTCCTTAGATAATGATGCAGTACATGCCTGCATGCAGCGAGACCTAGCTGAGCTGAAGGGTGACAAGTAACATTCACGCCATACAAGTGCCAGGCATTGACCATCTCCAACAAGTGAGAATCTAACGATCTCCCCTTGATATTTAATGGCCTTACCATCAGTGAATCCATGACCCTCAACATCCTGGAGATTACCATTGACCAGAAACTTAAGTGGAGCAGCTACATAAATACTGTGACTACAAGAGCAGGCCAGAGGCTGGGAATTCTACAACGAGTAATTCACCTCTTGACTCCCCAAAGTCTTTTCACCATCTACAAGGCACAAGTCAGGTGATGGAAAACTCTTCAATTTCCAGGATGAGTGCAGTTCCAATAATACTCAAGAAGTTTGACACCATCCAGCACAATGCAGCCTGCTTGACTGGCATCCCATTCACCACCATAAGCACTCACTACCTCCACCACTAGTACGCAGAGGCAGCAGTATGTGCCAGCTGCAAGATTCACAGCAGCAACTTGACAAGGTTCCTTCAACAACACTTCGAAACCTGCAACTTCTAATGCCTGGAAGGACAAGGACAGCAGATGCATGGAAACACTACCACCTGCAAGTTCCCTTCCAAGTCACATATCATTTGGAACTCTTGCCATTCCTTCACTGTCGCTGGGTCAAAATCCTGGAATTCTCTCCCTAACAGCGCTGGGTATGCTTAAACCATATGGATGGCAGCAATTCAAGATGGTGACTCACCACCACCTTCTCAAGGGCAAATCAAGATGAACAATAAATTCTGGTCTTGCCAGCAACACTTACATCCCATGAACAAATAAAAAGAATTGGAAATCTGCTGATAACATAATAAAGTTTTGTATATTTATGTGCTTCCTATCTGTCACACTTTATATGTCCATCTCGGATGTCACCAATATCCAGTGCCAATTCTGGAGTCATACTTGAGTGAAAGAATAAACATATAAAGGCAATATTCTGAGATGGACAGGTAAATTCTTCAAAAACAGCAAATACCAAAGTCACAATTTTTTGGTGCAGATTTTCCCTTTGCTCAGTTTTTGGGTGGCTGGCTAGTGGGCTGTAGATGGAAAATGAGTATCTTATTCAGCCCGTGGGGTCCAGCTTGCTTCAGTATTGAGCATCCTGACTGGCCTCCATGTCCAGAATTTTTTTTTCTGCAGCTCAAAGGAACACATCTATACTTCCTGGTTTCACAAAATTTAGTAAGTACCACCAGCTGATACAATGCACACTACACCTAGTTGAGTTCTAAAATAGTATCTGGATTATACTAACACCATAGAACCCTAATTTAACATCTAAATTAGCAACACACTTGTTTCAGGCAGCCAACCAGACTGCCAATTCTGAGGATCTCAGCAAAATGACAAGAGCCACAATGATGGTGGGAATGGACGGTTAGTTCTTTCTAATGATTATCACTGGGCCAAAGGACTCAAAATTACCCTGGTCAATTGTTTACTCACTGTTGTTTAGACTTTGGACCTTAATGGAGTACACATAAAGGCATAATTTTAACTTTGATGTGTAAAACGTCCAATATCGCATCAGATGTTCGTTACATATCTTTCCCAACTTTCATTTCATTATCTTCAAAGGGCACACTTCATCATTAAAGCATAATAATATATTGTGCATTACATGATAGTATGTACCTGTCCATTCAAAATATTGCATCATCAAACTTTCCATGATAAATATCACAGGGTTCAGTAAGTACTTCGGTGTGTTAATATCGCACTGAGGTCCTCACTTAATTCTATACATGAAACAATCTGAAAATACTATATGTTTCCACCCTGCAAACTGAAGTTGTCAAACTCATTTCGACCTGCAAAGTTCCCTGACCAAACAACAATTAAAGTGAATTCCCGTACTACATTTACTGATAATAATTAGACATTCTTGCCTTAATAGAGCAGACCAGATGAGCACAGCACCACATTTGCTGTAGAATACACTTATGCATTACATGGGATAATACTCCTATTATTAAAATAACAGTGTTGAATCCAACTTACCATAAGCAACACTATAGGTATCTACAAGTATAATTTAAATTGGAACACCACCACCTGGAAGTTCCCCTCCAAGTCACTCACCATCCTGACTTGGAAATATATCGCCGTTCCTTCACCATCACTGGGTCAAATAATTCTGGAACTCCTTCCTAATAGCACTGTGGGTGTACCTACACCACATGGACTGCAGCGGTTCAAGACAGCTCACTGCCACCTTCTCAAGGGCAACTAGGGATGGCCAATAAATGCTGGCCCAGCGAATGAATTAAAAAAATCATATAGCCACTATGATGTCAATTTGGTCATTGCAGCTTATAATGTATTATATGGCAGATGAATTGCAGTATAATGTTAGCTGAGATGACTGCTTTGCTGTCCTATCTCAATTCTCATTGGCATCCCTCCTCCCCCTACCCCATGTCAAAATGTGCAATGGAGTAGCTACCAGTTATTGTGCTTAATACCAGTTGGACAAGCAGTCTTAAATAAAAATAGAAAATGCTGGAAATACTCAGCAGGTTATAGCAACATCAGTGGAGAGAAACAGAGTTAACATTTCAGGTCTGTGACCTTTCATCAGAACTGGGAAAGGTTAGAGATGTAATAGGTTTTGAGCAAGAGGTGGGTGGGACAAGGCAAAAGGAAGGCCAGCGGTAGGGTGAGAGACAGGAGAAATTGAATGACAAATGAGTTAGTCTGACAGAGTCAAAGGGAATGGTGAGGTGCAGGAAAATAAACAAAAGGTGTGTCTAGAGCAGATGTGCTTTTTTTTTATTATTTCAAGGGATGTAGGTGTCAGTGGCTAGGCCAGCATTTATTGCCCATTCCTAATTGCTCTTGAGAAGGTGGCAGTGAGCCGCCATCTTGAACTGCTTCAGTCCATGTGGTGTAGGTACACCCATAGTTCTGTTAGAAAGGGAGTTCCAGGATTTTGACCCAGCGACAGTGAAGGAACGGCAATATAGTCCCAAGTCAGGGTGGTATGTGGCTTGGAGAGGAACTTGCAAGTGATGGTGTTCCCGTGCATCTGCTGCCATTGTCCTTCTAGGTGGTAGAGGTCATGGCTTTAGAAGGTGCTAATGAAGGAGCCTTGGAACAGACCCTTCGGAATGCTTATAAGGAGGAGAAGGGAAGACGTGTTTGGTGGTGGAGGTGGCGGAAAGCAGAAAATGAAAAGTTAAATAAGGAGGCTGGTGGGGTGCAAGGGAAACCTTATTGTGTTTCTGGGATGGAGGGGAAGATGTGAGAGCAGAAGTGTGGGAAATGTGGCAGCGACAGTTGAGGGCCCTGTCAACCACGATGGGGAGGAATCCTCGTTTGAGGAAAAAAGACAGCTCAGAAGTGCTATTGTGAAAGGTTGCATAATCAAAACAGATGCGTTGGGAAAACTAGGAGAGGGTGGAAGGAAGTGTAGTTGAAGTAGCTGTGGGAGTCAGTGGGCTTATGATGAATATTAGTTGATAACCTATCACAGAAATGTAGGCTGAGAAGTCAAGGAAGGGAAGAGCTTCCATGGTCCATGGTGAGGGACCATGTGAGACTAAGAGAAGGGTGGAAACTAGATGCAAAGTTGATGAAGTTTTCTAATTCATGGCTAGGAGTCTTAATTGTTGTGATAGTGTATTGTCAGTATGTTAAATATAATTGTTTAAATATATGTTTATGCTAATATGTACATCATCATAAGGAGTGATACAATATCACGAAATTCCATTCTCTTGCGCAGTTAGTTAGCACATGTAAGCTGAAGCAGCAACAAGTCTCCATTAAAGCTCTGTGTTTAACCTCTATGCCTGCCTTTCAGTTTCATTTGTATTAATCAAGAAAGGTTATGGTGGCAGCAGTAGTGAGTCGACAGCATTGGCCAGCAGTTGAAAATGACAGTTTAAGTTGCAAGATCTATCTGAAGTGCTGCGACCGGGTCATAACTCTCACATTGGGGGAGCAACAGTATAAGAAGAGAATGAAGGCGATTTGGGTGCACTCCAGTTTTGCCCTGACAAAAAAATTAAGGGCGGTTTCAGCCACAGAGATCAGTGCAGCATTGTGTTCTGGTGTAGATTCCTTCCCACTGTCGCCGCACTTGCATACCATTAGCCAAGACTGACACCAGAGCCTTTTGTAGCCTGCAAGCTTGAAGACCGCGCTGCAGCAACACAGCCCAAAGCATAGCTCCTGCTCAGCTCTGCAAACATCGCAGCTCGCTGCAATTTTTAAAGCCAGATTTGTCGCGCATTGGAAGAAAAGGGTAGGCGGCTAGGCAATGGCAGCCAGGTTTCCAGAAATTGACTTTAAAGCATCCGATGTCCCAGGTGAATTCAAACTGTTTAGGCAGAGGATTGAACTATGCTTCTTAGACCACAAGGTTATGGATACAGTGAAGCGTGTTATAAAAATTACGATCGCTATAGGAAATGAAGGTCTGTGCGGAATCAATACCTCAGGTTTATCTGATGCTGACAAGAAGGATCCATCGAAGCTATGGGAAACATCAGAATATCAGCTCAAAATTAAAGTCAATTTCAGAGTACATCATCTCAAACTCATGCGCTGTATACAGAAAGCTGACAATGACTTTGGATGACTTTGTTAACCAATGCAGAGAGAAAACAAAAGAATGAGATGTTGAACTTTTGGAATAAATCCTGGAGTTGGTTATTGCCTCCTATTGAGGCATTACAGAAAGGCCTCCTGGAAAAGCCAAAGGGACACAACATGAAGAGCATATTACAGGGCAGATGCAGATGTGAGGCCATTGTGACTGGGAGAGTGGTTGCAACCTTAGGGACCGGAACATCTGTCAGTATAATATTCAAGGCGCCCAAGCAAAGCATTAACTGCGGACTCTCCCAAAAACCATGTGGATCTCCCCCATACACAGACACATGCAAAGCCTGCAGGCTTAGAGGGCTCTGGGCCAATCTTTGCAGAAGGTGCGGCAGCAGGATTTCGGGGAGGAATCAGATCAGCCTCAAACTGCAGAAGTTCACTACCTATAGGAAAAGGGAGGCAAGACACTTCCAGGCATCGCCAAAAACACAGATGCATCTATGAAATGGGGGAACGCCTGACCAAAATGGATGAGGTGAATCAAGGTGAAGGTACTATAGATATACAGCTGTTTCACACGATCACCTGAGTGGAACAGGTCCAGGCTTTTAACAAAACGGAAGCTTTTGCAACACTCCAGATCAGCTGCCCCAATAAGGTTGGATAGTATCAACTGAGAGTTAAGATTGAGATAGGCGTAAGTGCCAACACCCTACCTTTCCACATTCTCAAGGACATGTACCATAAGGCATGGAAATCTGTTGTCCAACTCACAAGCATGAAGCTTAGGATCTATGGTGGCTCGTCAATAAAGTGCCTAGATTCCCTGGTCCAGGAATGCAGGTACAAAGAGTCAACATGGCCTACTCAGAGTGGATGTATCAGGACCAGCAGGGTTGCTGGCATGCAATGAACTTAAATGGGCACCATCATGAGCTGACCCAGTCTGAAGACCATAGCAGTCAAAACAGGTGCACAATCATTTGAGCAGTACAAGATTTCCAGAGGTTGTACCCGGACTGGCTTGACGTAATTGGAAATTTCCATGGGATGCAGTCCTACACCTTAAAGGTGGATGCTGTAAATCAACCCACCACAAAAAAGCAGCATGAACACTCAAGAAAAGTTTGGATGAAACTGGACAGAATGGAAAAACAAGGCATCATTCGATGAATGTAACATCACATGGATCGGTGCATTTCCATCACTACCGCAATTAAGAAAAATGGTTCAATTTGACTATATTTAGACCCAAGGAGGCCAATCAAAGCCTTAAAGAGATGTCCTCATATGTTACCAATGCTAGAAAAGTTAAATCCAATATTTGCTAGAGCAAAATATTTTTCCAAATTAGACACAAAAGAACGGATATTGGTCTGTGCACTTGTCAAGAGAGTTGCAAGAGTTAACAATGTTTTGGCAGGTTCTGTTTTCCCATTTACCATTTTGGCTGTCAATCAGCCAGGATATATTTCAACAGCATATCGACCTGATAAGGACAAGTCCTGGGCTGTGTGTACACTGCGGATGACATCGCTGGAGTACGATGCATGGCAGAAGAGCATGTCAGAAACCTACACTTGTTAATGGTGACCACCAGATGCAAAGGTTTTATTTTCAACAACAAAAAGTGGCCCATTAAGGCAGATCCCATAAATTTTTCTGTGTCATTTATGCAAGCTCAGGTATCTGCCTAGATCTTGAGAAGATTAAAGACATTCAGTCAATGCTGACACCACAAGGCAAGGACAACTTCCAAAGATGTCTAGGACTATTCAACTTTCTTGCTGCATACATAATGAGTATCTCGAAGAAGGCATTTACACTAAGAGAACTGCTGAAGAAAGGCACGCTATTCCTATAGCAGGACAATTACCAACTGAATTCAATGCATTGAAAAAAGTGCTGTCAGTTGAGTCACGTCTTCAATACTATGACCCTCAGAAGGCAATAACATTATAAGTGGACACAATGCAGAAAAGGTCTTGGTGCTTGTCTTCTTCAAGGCGGTAAGCCTGTCTCATTTGGTTCAAAAAACTTCATCAGCACTAGAAATTACTCAAATATTGCTCGAAAAACTCTTGCTCTTATCTTCGGGATCATCAGGTTCCACACGTACTTATTTGTGAAAGAGTTCATGGTCAAGACAAGTCACAAATCACTGGAGATGACCTGGTGAAAACTTCTCATGAGTGCACCGCCTCTACTCCAGAGGTTACTCATCAAGATTCAGGGCTACAACTGTGATGTTAGATGGTCCTATCATCTGTCCAACCCCGGGAAGGCATGAGATGTACCACTCGACATCCAGGTGGACAGAGTTTGGAGCATGTTTACAACGTAGATCTCATATGCTTCGCTGAAAAAAAGAGAAACTGCAGGGGGGAGACTTAAGGCCCCATGCTCTGAGGTCTGTGGCAGATCACTATAGAGGGTTAGCCTGAGACCATCCAAGAGACTCCTATGGATCTGAGAACATATTGGCCATATCAAGATGAGATTAGTAATTCCAATGGATGATTCCTCAAAGGACACCAAGTACTCATTCTGGTGATACTTAGGCCTGACATACTTGATCAGTTCCACTCTGTGAATAAAGAGGACTTGCTCACAAGTCAGTGTTCTGGCCTAGAATCAGCAAGGACATTGACCAGGAAGTTAAAGAGTGCAATGCATGCCTGGAACACCAAGTCAGTTAGCAGATAGACCCTCTGCATACACCAAAATAGCAACAGATCTGTTCACTGTGGGCAGAGAAGACTATCTGCATGTGACCAACGATTAGTCCAAATTTTCAGTTATTCAGAAGCTTCGGGACACATCGAATGCAGCAGTGGCCAGCACTTTTGGCACAATCTTTAGTCTCATTTTCACCCCGATGGAAGTGGTATCCAACAATGGTCCACAATACATGGAAAAACTGTTCCAGGATATGTGTGAACAAGTGTCCATCAACCACATCGCATCAATGCCTCAATGTGCTTATTCAAATAGGATGGTTGAATATATGGTCAGGACAGTCAAATTGCTGATCAAAAATTGTTTGGAAACTGGGCAAGATACCAAAGTTGCATTATCACATGTTCGCACAATGCTATTAGACTCTGGATTGCCATCACCTGTTGGGATTCTGTTTTGTCAACTGGTGAGAACCACATTACCAAGCCATCATCTCACCAAATCTTTAATGATCAGACTGGTTACATCAGCAACATGATGAGATGAAAGATGCACATGATGTGCATACAGGTGCAGAATTACCACCACTATACATTGGCCAGAGGGTGAAGGTCCTAAATTCACAAGAACAGTCATGGATCCCAGCACAAAGATAAAAGCAAAAAACTGCGGATGCTGGAAATCCAAAACAAAAACAAAAATACCTGGAAAAACTCAGCAGGTCTGGCAGCATCTGCGGATAGGAGCACAGTTAACGTTTCGAGTCCGAATGGCCCAGGATGAAGGAATCAAAAAAGGCTAAAAGGTAGAGATAAAATAATGGATGGAAATACATTTAAAAATAGTGGGAAAAGAAAAATCTATATAAATTATTGCAAAAAAAGTAAATAAAAAAGGGGAAATCGGAAAGGGTGGAGGAGAGAGTTCATGATCTAAAATTGTTGAACTTTATCTGTCAACTGTCCCAGAATATCTGTGATAATCTAATGTCAGCAGTGTAAAAGCTGCTTGTCCTGCTTGCAAGAACTTTACAATCTGATATTTTTCCTCTTAGGCTTCACTACAAAAATCAACAATCATCTTCTGACTAGGCACTTTACAGCCTTCAGGACTGAATATTGAGTTCAACAATTTTGGATCATGGACTCTCTCCTCCACCCTTTCCGATTCTCCCCCCCCCCCTTTTTTTCCCAATAATTTATATAGATTTTTCTTTTCCCACTATTTTTAAATGTATTTCCATCCATTTTTTTATCTCTACCTTTTAGCCTTTTTTGATTCCTTCACCCCACGCCACCCCCACTAGGGCTATCTGTATCTTGCTTGTCCTGCTTTCTACCATTAATTAGCACATTCCTTAGATAATATCACCACTTTCAACACTTCTTTGTCCTTTTGTCTGTGACATCTTTTGGTTCTCTCCACCTATCACTGGCCCTCTATCCAGGTCTACTTGTCCCACCCCCCTCCCTTAAACCAGCTTATATTTCACCTCTCTTCTATTTTTACTTAGTTCTATTGAAGGGTCATTCAGACTCAAAACGTTAACTTTGTTCCTCTCCGCAGATGCTGCCAGACCTGCTGAGTTTTTCCAGATATTTTTGTTTTTATTATGGATTCTAGCACAGGTGTCCAAGATGCTGAAAGAGCCACATTTGTATGAGGTGAACGGTGTGGTACTGCGAAGGAATCAATTTCCCCTCAGGGCACTCTCTGCAAGCCATGTACAAATTGACCAACCAGCATTGCCTATGCCAATGAATTTAAGTTTGAAGCGTTTGTAGTTTTTGTGGTAGGGATTGAGTACAATTAAAGCAATTTGCTGACAAGGTTAATTTCTGATCTTTCCTCTTATTTTTTTCCCAATTGCTAGTCAGAAGCAAAGGACAAAGCATGACAGTAAATGACATGAGCATGATTTATTTGGAATAAGTTTATTTTCTTCTAATCTATCAACTGTCCCAGAATATCTGTGATAATCTAATGTTAGTAGTGTAAAAGCTGCTTGTCCTGCATGCAAGAACTTTACAATCTGATACTTTTCCTCTTAGGCTTCAATACAAAAAATAAATAGAATGCTACCTTTTGTTTTGAGATCCTCCCCAAATATCTGCAAAAAAGTTGTTATGAAAATAATTCCTTGTCTTAAAAATAGTCAAATGTTCTGCTTTCCTGGAATCTTTTGCATTTCCATCCACTTGGATGACTTTATTGAGAAAGAATGGTACCTAACTTTTAATTAATTTCCAAGTACCCATTATTCCCTATCTTAACTTTGTTGTTCTACCATAAAGTATTGTCTTGGGTGTTGTTGAGAGATGAGCCCTTTACTTTGGAATCTGTTGCTGGAATTCTTTGGTTGCTGCTGGTCCAGCACAATCACAGTCTTGATGAGATGCATCTTTTTAGTATGAATATTAACAAAATCTTCTCTTTGTTACAGAGAAGCAGATGAATGGAAATAGATGCAATTAAATTGCATGCTATAGACAAGATGATATTTTTGATAAAAGCAAAAAACTGCGGATGCTGGAAATCCAAAATAAAAATAAAAATACCTGGGAAAACTCAGCAGGTCTGGCAGCATCTGCGGAGAGGAACACAGTTAACGTTTCGAGTCCGTATGATTCTTCAATAGAACTAAGTAAAAATAGAAAAGAGATGAAATATAAGCTGGTTTGGGGGGGGGGGGGGGGGGGGGGGGGTGGAGATAGAGCTGGATAAAGGGCCAGTGATAGGTGGAGGTAGCCAAAAGATGTCATAGACAAAAGGACATAGAGGTGTTGAAGGTGGTGATATTATCTAAGCAATGTGCTAATTAAGGGTAGAAAGCAGGACAAGCAAGGTACAGATAGCCCTGGTGGGAGTGGGGTTGGGTGAAGGGAAGGGATCGAAATAGGCTAAAAGGTAGAGATAAAACAATGGATGGAAATATGTTTAAAAATAATGGAAATAGGTGGGAAAAGAAAAATCTATATAAATTATTGGGAAAAAAAAGGTGGGGATCGGAAAGGGGTTGGGGATGGAGGACAGAGGTCATGATCTAAAATTGTTGAACTCAGTATTCAGTCCGGAAGGCTGTAAAGTGCCTAGTCGAAAGATGAGGCGCTGTTCCTCCAGTTTGCGTTGAGCTTCACTGGAACAATGCAGCAGGCCAATGACGGACATGTGGGCATGAGAGCAGGGTGGAGTGTTGAAATGGCAAGCGACAGGAGGTCTGGGTCATGCTTGCGGACAGACCGAAAGTGTTCTGCAAAGCGGTCACCCAGTCTGCGTTTGGTCTCTCCAATGTAGAGGAAACCGCATTGGGAGCAACGAATGCAGTAGACTAAATTGGGAGAAGCGCAAGTGAAATGCTGCTTCACTTGAAAGGAGTGTTTGGGCCCTTGGACGGTGAGGAAAGGGGAAGTAAAGGGACAGGTGTTGCACCTTCTGTGGTTGCATGGGAAGGTGCCGTGGGAGGGGGTTGAGGTGTAGGGGATGATGGAGGAGTAGACCAGGGTGTCACGGAGGGAACGATCCCTGCGGAATGCCACCGGTGGGGTGAAGGGAAGATGTGTTTGGTGGTGGTATTATGCTGGAGTTGGCGGAAATGGCGGAGGATGATCCTTTGAATGCGGAGGCTGGTGGGGTGATAAGTGAGGACAAGGAGACCCTATCATGGTTCCAGGAGGGAGAGGAAGGTGTGAGGGCGGATGGGAGATGGGCCAGACACGGTTGAGGGCCCTGTCAACCACCGTGGGTGGAAAACCTCAGTTAAGAAAGAAGGAAGACATGTCAGAGGAACTGTTTTTGAAAGTGGCATCATCAGAACAGATGCGATGGAGGCGAAGGAACTGAGAGAATGGGATGGAGTCCTTACAGGAAGCGGGGTGTGAGGAGCTGTAGTCGAGGTAGCTGTGGGAGTTAGTTCGCTTGTAATGAATATTGGTGGACAGTCTATCACCAGAAATTGAGACAGAGAGGTCAAGGAAGGGAAGGGAAGTGTCAGTGATGGACCATGTGAAAATGATAGAGGGGTGGAAATTAGAAGCAAAATTAATAAATTTTTTCAGGTCCAGATGAGAGCATGAAGCAGCACCGAAGTAATCATCGATGTACTGGAGAAAGAGTTGTGGGAGGGGGCCGGAGTAGGACTAGAACAAGGAATGTTCCACATATCCCATAAAGAGACAAACATAACTGGGGCCCATGTGGGTACCCATAGCCACACCTTTTATTTGAAGGAAGTGAGAGGAGTTAAAGGAGAAATTGTTCAGTGTGAGAACAAGTTCAGCCAGACGGAGGAGAGTATTGGTGGATGGGGATTGTTTGGGCCTCTGTTCGAGGAAGAAGCGGAGAGCCATCTGACCATCCCGGTGGGGGATGGAGTTGTAGAGGGATTGGACGTCCATGGTGAAGAGGAGGAGGTTGGGGCCAGGGAACTGGAAATTGTTGATATGATGTAGGGTGTCAGAGGAATCACGGATGTAGGTGGGAAGGGACTGGACAAGGGAAGAGAGAATGGAGTCAAGATAGCAAGAAATGAGTTCCGTGGGGCAGGAACAGGCTGACAAGATCGGTCTGCTGGGACAGTTCTGTTTGTGGATTTTGGGTAGGAGGTAGAAGCGGGCCATCCGATGTTAGGAGACTATCAGGTTGAAAGCTGTGGAAGGAAGATCTTCAGAGGAGATGAGGTCAGTAACAGTCCTGGAAACAATGGTTTGATGTTCAGTGGTGGGGCCATGGTCCAGGGGGAGGTAGGAGGAAGTGTCTGCGAGTTGACGCTCAGCCTCTGCAAGGTAGAGGTCAGTGATATTTTTGATGTTTGTATCATTGCATTCAATGCCAAAAATAACAAAACTTAAAATGCAGTGTGGAACAACACTTTTTCTTCACATTAACAATTTTAATTTATATTAAGGAGTCGATGCCTTCAAGCATGGCCGAAACAACTTGAGGGTAAAAGGAGAAAAAAAAAAACTTACAAATATATATTACAAATACATTTTACACAGTTATTTATAAAATTAATAGCAGTGGGTAACAAAAATACTTGGAAGATCTGGTCTTTATATTATTTCCATCTGAGTGTATTTTATGCCTTGGGTTATTATTGCTCAATTGCATTTCAGTTTTTTATTTCACAATTTTTGTGACGATTGTGTTTGAAACAGTAAATTACAGAAGGTTTTTAGTAAGTCTGAAGCCAATTTAGTGCTTATTTAACTCTCAGAAGGATATGAGAATATACTCTCAGTGTTGTAGCCAGAATGTTTACCTTACAACTGTGTCATTATATTCCCTCAGCATCATAATTTGCTGTGACTCATCCTAATGATTGTTTTGCAGGAGACTTTAAGAACTAATTTGGGATTGAGAAATAATATGGAAATTTAGTGATATCATAGAACAAACATAAGAAAAAATGTACGTGCACTTCTTAAATGACACCTGCCCTGGATCTTGTGCACAGAAATATTGACTCTGTGATGTTGAAGCAGATGTTTCACCCCTTCTGCCATCCACAGTCTCTCTAAAGTAATTGCTGAGGCAGTATACCTACACACCACCATTTTTATTCTTAGAAACTTGTTTCCTTTCAGCAATTAAAAATTATTTGCATTCACAATATTATCTTCAAGAAACAACTATAAAAATATTGCAAAATTAAAAAGCAAACAGCATAGAAACTTTGAATTATAATGAAATGCCCCCTTTGGATAATCTCACTTCCATTCTTCACTTTCTAGTCAGCATAATTTTTTACTATTTGCATCGAAGATGTACAGCAAAATATTCTTCTCCTTGATGGCATCATTATTTTGTAAAATAGGCCAATCTCCAACATGTCCCAACTTTGACCTCCAAAAAATCAGGCGGAATTTTATGTGGCAGGGACGGGGCTGTAATACGCGTCAAGCCGTTCAAAAGTCCACTGACTTCGGTGGAACCGTAAAATTCTGCCGGTATAAAATTCCACCCATGTTATTATCTAGCTGATTTCTGCATGTCCGAGTTGGTACTGGTATAAAGAAAGACCCACTTTAGGCATTGGTTTTATACTGATGCTGCTTACTAGCAGAACCTAATCATCAACCTGATTCTTTGTATCCCAATTGTTGAATTCCCCTCATTCATTGCCTCCTGTACGCATGCTTCATTGCATTATGTTATTGCCTGTGATTACTAGCACGATACAGGATATAACACTAAAGATATTTTCCTGTAGTTTGTCTCACGCGGGGGTACATGCCTGTGCATGTATACACGAGGGACAAAAGAAAGCCATTTCTGCTGTAAAACTAATGCTCCTCAAAATAAAAAAGTTAAATGAGGTCATTCTGCTTTATCTTTCTGCAGAGATCCAAAATACTGAGAATGGATTCAAAGAGTCACAGAATGCTATAACACAGAAACAGACCATTTGGCCCATTTAGTCCATGAGTTTTTCTTTGTATATCATAAGGCATCAGTGTAAATTTGGTGTCAGATTAAAATGTTTGCCTCTAACTAGGTTAACCTTAGCAATAGAATTTGGAATTTCTTTTGTCAATTCAGAGATTGACGAAAACAGTCTATGTTTATCTATTGTGTGAAGATTAGGAAAACCTGGAACAATTAATATGTGTTAATGATGTTGAAAACACAAAGTCAGTATTTTGTCTCTGGTGGTTTTGAATTTTTTAATATGTATCTGACATGCAACTTGTGACTTTCTTTAAAAAAACCTTGCATTTATATAGCACCTTTCACTACGACAGGATGTTCTTAAGTGTTTAACAGACCATTAAGTAGTTTTGAATGTAATTACTGTTGTTATTGTAGTAAACCCTTCAGCAATTGCACATAGTAATGTCCCATAAACAATAGCAAGTTAATGGTCTATTTTAGTGATTTTGCTTAAGGGATTAATATTGGCCAGGACATTGGGGAGAACTCCTCTGCTCTTCTTTGGAATAATGCCATGGGATCTTTTACAACCAACTGAGAGGGCAAATGGGGCCTCATTTTGACATCTTATCCAAAAGATGGCATTTCCAACAATGCAGCATTCCCTCAGAACAGCACTGGAACGTTAGCCTAGATTTTGTGCTCAAATCTCTAGAGTGAAAATTGAACACATGACCCTTGTGGCGGAATCTTATTGAGATTTAGGAATCTCACATGCCAGCTGCAAGGCTGGCGAGAGACATGTGCTGCCTCTTTTTGGGAAGGCCTGTGGAATCACGTGCAATCAGCAGTGGCAAGACTCATGGCAGGCCTCCACATGGGATCAATATCTTGGGATGAGAGACTGCCGGCCAGTCAAAGGCAGGCAGCTCTTATGCTCAGCAATTCCGCTGGGTGGCTGGAAAGACGGGCACTAGAGTCCCAGGATTGTTGAGCAACCCAGTCCACAGCTAAGTAATGTGGGCTGGGGAGCAGGGTTTATGGAGTGGGGGTCATGGGGAGAGGGGTGTAGGTGGGTGGCTCTCATTGGGACACCCTTCCGATGCAGAATTCTTTGATCAGGCACTGAGTGCCTTTGATCGAAGCCCACCCCACCTCCATCCACACAGGAGCTTGCCACTCAGTTTTAACTGCCCTACATGCTGGATGACAATAAGCCCACCTGCAGCTGGGTTAATGCTGGCAACAGTGGAATGAAGCTCTTAAGTGGTCATTAATTGGCCCCATAAGGGCCTCAATTCAGCTGAAGAAGAGCACAACAATTGGTAACTCTTTCGAGTACAAACACGTTTCCATCTGTTTCCAGATGAAGTTACATTGTTTCATAGTTTGCCATTGTGAGATTTGAACTCTTGATAAAATCTATCAATGTATCAGTTATTACATTGTTTCATAGTTTGCCATTGTGAGATTTGAACTCTTGATAAAATCTATCAATGTATCAGTTATTACATTGTTTCATAGTTTGCCATTGTGAGATTTGAACTCTTGATACTCTTTTGAGTAAACCTGTTTCCATCTGTTTCAGATGAAGTTACATTGTTTCATAGTTTGCCATTGTGAGATTTGAACTCTTGATACTCTTTTGAGTAAACCTGTTTCCATCTGTTTCAGATGAAGTTACATTGTTTCATAGTTTGCCATTGTGAGATTTGAACTCTTGTTCTTGGGGTTACAAACCCAGTACCATAACCACTTGGCTATTCAGGCCAAGCTCTTTCATAATGTTGGTGGTGTAACTCTTTCGAGTACAAACCCATTTCCATCTGTTTCAGATGAATTTACATTGTTTCATAGTTTGCCATTGTGAGATTTAAACTTTTGATCTTGGGGTTACAAACCCAGTACCATAACCACTTGGCCATTTAGGCCAAGCCTTTAAGTTACATTGTTTCATAGTTTGCCATTGTGAGATTTGAACTCTTGATCTGGGGGTTACAAACCCGGTACCATAACCACTTGGCTATTTAGGCCAAGCTCAAAACACATTTCCATCTGTTTCAGATGAAGTTACATTGTTCGCCATTGTGAGATTTGAACTCTTGATCTTGGGGTTACAAACCCAGTACCATAACCACTTGGCTATTTAGGCCTGCTATAACAATTGGTATCTGAGCCTCCAGACTAGGAATGGAAATTAGGCTAGGGTTCCCACTCTGCATTGCTCTCCAGTGGCTCACAGTGGAATGGGAGTACAAGCAGATGCAGAGAATTGTACTTGGCTGTGATGGTCCCATCATTAGCTAGTCTTTCAGTATCCATTTTCTTAGTTTGCATAATTACACATAACATCAGTAGGTTATCAGACGATTGGAGCATTGAGCAGCATGATTCATCTCCTTTTCAGAAAAGAGGATAAAGATAAAGAAAGGTGAAAGAAATAAAGTTAAACCATGTAACCAGAAGCACTTCTGTGCAATTATCGAATTGTTGTTGAGATAGTGAATTATTCATTTTTAGTTGTTCCATCATTTGTTTTGCCTTCGCTAAATGAACACTCGGCTGCCTTACTAAGAACGGTGTACTTAGTTATGGATCACTGAATGTCATTGTGTGACTGATCTTATGGATCAGTGAATGAACTAAGTTCCCAGTGCCTTCTAACTATAGTGTTAATGTATGCACAGAACGCCTTGTGGCAGATAAGATTTTGTCTTGCTTCAAACATAAGATATGGCTGGTGACTTCAAATTTAAATGAAATTATTGCATGGTGAAAGACCGTCCCTCTGTCAACTTTTTTTGTCCATGTTGGAGACGGTACATGGGAACACAGAAACTGGAGTAGGCTGCTCAGCCCCTAAAGTCTGTTCTGCTATTCAATAAATCATGGCTGATCTGTAAATCAACTCAGTTCAGCTGCCGTTTCAATTGACTCAGCATCTACAGCTGCTTAGGTGAGAATATTCCGGGTTTCCACTACCACTTATGAAAAACACTGATTTCACTGCAAATGGCCTGCCTCAACTTTAAGATTTTGCCCGTTTGTTGTGCATTATCCCACCAGGGGAAACATTTTTTGTGTCTATGCTATCAATTCTCTTCATCATTTTAGGTACCTCAAATAGGTCACCCCATAACTATCAAAATTTAAGCGAATACAAACACAGTTTATCCACCCAGTTCTTAAGCCGTGGTTACTTTGCACTGCACTCCCTCCCAGCTAAATAATTATTTAAGTCCCCTTGAGATAAATGTGGTGTCAGATTAAAATGTTTGCCTCTGATTAGGCTAACCTTAGCAACAAAATTTGGAAGTTTTTTGTCAATTCAGAGATTGATGAAAAAATTCTATTTATCTAGCCTTGCGTGAAGATGAAGAAAACTTAGAACAATTAATTTGTGTCAATGACGTTGAAAACAGAAATTCAGTGTTTTATCTCTGGTGGTTTTGAATTTTTAAATATATATCTGACAAGCAACTTGTGATTTCCTTTAAACACCCTTGCATTTATATAGCACTTTCACTACAGGATGTTTCAAAGCGCTTTACAAACCATTAAGTAGTTTTCAAGTGTAATCATTGTAATGTAGAAAACCTATCAGCCATTGCACACAGCAATGTTCCACAAATGGTAGCGAGTTAATGACTAGGTGATCTGTTTTATGATTTCGCATTCCATTCGTCTTTTTGTTTACTTTTTGTACCCATGCACTAGCTTTTAGAGATTTGTGTACATGGACACCAAAATCCCTTTTTTCCTCCAGTTTCTAGTCTCATTTAGAAAATATTCCAATCTTTCAAACACTAAAACCAAAGTGGATGATTTCAAACTCCCCTCCATTGAACTCCATATGCCACAACTTTGCCCATTCATTTAATCCACTTCTGTCCCTTTGCAACTTCCTGCTCATGTCTATGTAACAGATGCAATATACCGTGCTTCCTAATTTGGCCACATCTGAAAATTTGAATATACACCACTCCATTCCTCCAGGTCAATGAAATATGTACCGAATCCTGGGGAACACCACTTGTTATATCTCACCAATAAGGGTATATTTACTTTACCTTTACTCTCTGTCTCCTACCTATCAATCATCAACCCATGTTACAAGGTTATCTCCAACTGCATGTGCATTTTGTTAATAATCTAATGTGCGGGAGCTTATCAGATGCTTTCTGAAAGTCCAAATAAAAACATCAATAGACACTCTCCTCTCCACCATGTCAGTGACCTCTTCAAAAAATTAAACAAGATTAGTTAGCTATCTGGTATCCAGATTATTGTTAATTGGCCAGCCAGTGTGAAATTGCAGTCGGGAGCCGATTGCGGTCAGCTCCCCAATCCTGGGCCTGCCGATCGTGCCTGCCCACTGACCTAAAATTCAGGCCCTTATGTTTTGGTTTTATTTTAAATGTAGTGCTGTTCTTAAAGAAGCATGGCGTCATTTATAATTTTTGTATATTTATGGAATGCAAGTTGCACAGATTCTAATCAAGTAACATCTGTTCCAATGATTTGCCACAACTTTCTGTCTGATTTTAGTAGTATATAGTCTAGTTGCATGTTCTGATAGTTTCTGCCAACTGATTTTGAGTTGAACATGAGAGAGCTCATGTCAATTCAGTCAGTTAATTACAGTGGGCAGGATTTTGCCTTGGCTCGTAAGATTGGCGGGGGCCCCCGCGATTGGCAGTGCATTGCAATTTTATGCTGGCAGGCCAATAAAAGGCCCGCCCAGCATGATCCACGACTTGGGAATGAGCAAGAAGGGCCGGGCGGGGGCAGGGGCATGATGTCCGCCGGGTCCAATGGCGACCCAGTGGCCGATTCAAAAGTGGCCTCGGCAGCCCCTGGAAGGCTGCCACAAAAGGATGCTGAAGTCTGGTCAATGGAAACCGTTGCAAGTGGACATGGCAGGAGGGAGGGCAGGTCAGCGGGGCAGTTGGCCCCTCATTTCTCAGATGAGTGCTTTGCAGCCCTCCTGGAGGGGGTGGCAGTGAGGAGAGAAACACTTGCCCCCAGAGACAGGAGGAGGAGGCCACCTACCTCACCAAAAAGGCCTGGGAGGAGGTGGCATCCATGGTCAGCAGTCACAATGTGGCGAGGTGCAATTGAGTGCGGTGCCGGAAGCGCTTCAACGATCTTCTGCGATTGGGAAGGGTGACTACCGTGTTGGCATGGGTTATTTTGCCAAACAGTTAAGAGCTGCCCATCCCGTCGTGAACCTCAACGGTATTAGAGTGTGAGTGGCAAAAGTAAATGTGTCAGGAGCTGGCCAAGGGGGTGAGCCGTTGCTGCTTGGACTGAGTGCCTTGCAGTTCCAGGGTCACGAATCGGCTGAGTCAGGCTGCAATAGCACTGCAGTTAGAGAGTGGACTAATCAATGCTCCTCTGCCCTTTAAGGAGAAAACATCCCGTAATAATGTTGAAAGGTCGCGCTCTGGCAGGGGACCCCCACACCTTCTCATCCTCACGCACTACAAGCAGGAGGCCCTGGAGCTGGAGAGGTGCCATGCACCTCAGTCAAGCAGCCGCGGTGAGGTTGGGGTGCCAGAGGAAGGTAAGAGTGCAGTGCACTGAGGTGAGAATGTCGGTTATTGCAGCTAATCCAGTATAGTCTCTATATTGATGTGAGCCTCGAACCTGGAATCCCCATTGATAATCGAAAGACAAGGGCACCATGATGCATATCTCTGTCTTATCAGGGTGCCAGGCATACACAGTGACTGTATCATGACTTAAACTAATGACATGTCCTTCTTCTCCCTTTTAGACTTACCAGCAGGTGGTGGTCAGAGCAGCATGAAGGCCCACCCCGACCCCTGAGGACCACCATGCTCACCACGCACCGGTGTCACACCCTCTGTCAAACAGGCACCAGCGCAGATACCAGCACCTCAGTGTGCATAACATCGCCATGTAGTCTATTGGGTGCACATTGGTGAGGGCACTTCAAACTTGCTTGAAGTGCAGGGGGAGGCAGAGAGTGCTCAGAGCGCCGGCGGTTGGATGACTGCTGGGGACCAGGGCAATGGCTGATGATGGGCCTCTGGAGTCATCAATGAGGCACCAGATGCTGGGTGTGCAGGAAGATCTGTCGGAGATACATGAGGATCTGTTGGAGATACATGAGGGAATACGTGCCATAGTGTCCGTCGTGGAGGAGGTCCCTGCAGAGCATAAGCACTGCGTTGACCTTCATGGCCTTCTCCATGGAGAGAGTGGTGACTCTCATGGAGAAGCTCCTCCAGGGACTCAATCGGGGGTTCCTGGGGATGTGCTCGGACCTGCAAGCCCTCACACTACAACTCAGCTGGTCAGTGTCAGTGTGGGAGATGGATTGGGTGCCCAGCATCCCAGCTACGTGCCCGTCCATCAGTGGTGAGCAGGGAAGTCCAATGCGACCTCATGTTGGCGCACGAGCTGCTTGTCATCTCTGTGAGCTCCTCTCAGGGCACTTTGGATGACAGCAGCAGCTCTTCCGCCCCTCTGGCAGTGACTGTGGCATCTGATGAGGCTGTAGCAACTGGGGAGATGCCGGACTTGTCACTGGCTGCTCTGTCCCAGGCTTCACAGGCAAGAGGACACCCGTCAAGGTCATTATGGCCAACAAGGCAGCAATGCCGGTGCCAGCGAGCGGGGAGCACCTAGACGTAACACCCACAAACGAAAACTTAAAGCACCTTAAGCTCAACATGGCCTTATCATGGGTGATATATTGTTTCCCCATTTTTCCTTACATTTTTTAACGGTGAGATTAAAAACACCGGCTGATGTTAATTCCACATTCAAAAGTAAATGAGATATTATTTGGTTCAGTTGGCCTCTGTATGCTTCACTGTTCTGTAGGTGTAGGATAGGCCATGATGTTACGATGGACATGTGTCTCCTGAAACTTTATTGCAAAGGCACATAGTGTATGTTGTTGACCAAGGAACTGGTCCTGTCAGGGATCGAGTATGGAGCCTGCAACCCTGGCATGTGGTGATGGTTCGTATTTGGTAGGCTAGCTGAAGGAGCATTGGATCAAAGCATCCCGGGTGTCCCTGCCTCCCTGGAGGTTACCCAGGTCAGCGTCTATGCCCTCAGCGTTCTCCTCACCGTGCTCGTCCTCAGATTCACTCCTGGACTCATCATTTGTTGCCTGTGCAATTGCATCAAGATCTTCTTCCTCCACTGCGTCCCTCCTTGCCAGTGCCAGATTGTGGAGAGTGCAGCATGCAACCACAATCAGTGACACACGATCTAGGGGCTATTGGAGTGTGCCCCCTGAACAGTCCAGGCATCGGAAGCGCATCTTGTGAAGACTATAGTTCTCTCCACCACTGCCCTTCTGGAGGCATGGCTTCTGTTGTACCGCTGTTCGGCCCCAGTTCTTGGTGGTGGAGAGGTGTCATGAGCCACCTTTTCTGGAATAGCCCTTGTCATGCAGCAGCCATCCATCCAGTCGGGCTAGAGCACTGCAGAGCCTTGGCACCTGGGAGTGCCTCAGGTTGTAAGTGCCATGAGAGCTGCCAGGGTACTTTGCACACACTTGCAGAATCTGCACCTTGTGATCATACACGATCTGCACATTCATGGAGTGGAATCCCTTCCTGCTGATGAAGGTACCTGGTTCACCCACTGGAGCCTTGATAGCCACATGTTTGCTGTCGATTGCACCCTGGACCCGGGGGAACTCTACAATCATTGCAATGAAGCTGGCTCACTCTGCCTGGCTGGTCTCGTCCATATGGTAATGAATGAAAGTCAATGCACACCTGAACAGACCGTCTGTCACCAGTTTGACGCAACTGTGGACAGCTGATTGGGGGAGATTCCAAAGATACCCCACTGACACCTGGAATGAGCCGGAGGCGTAGAAGTTGAGGGCCACTGTGACTTTCAGCACCACTGGCATGGGGTGTCCACCCCCACAGTCGGAGCTGATCTCAGGGCCAACCCTCTGACAGATGGAGGTCACTGTCTCCCTTGAGAGATGGAGCCTCCATCGGCATTGCACTCAGACACATTCAGATAGCTGCATCGCCTTCTTCTGCAGCCCCTTCCGCCTTGGACTTCCTGTTAGCCCTGCGCCCCTTGTGCCTGCAACTCTCCTCCCACAGGTCGCTCCCCTGGAAGCTGAATAGGGACACCTGGCCTCCTCCCCCTTCTGGCCCTCTCCTCCTCAGAGGAGGAGGTGCCTCACAATCCTCATTACCAGGGTAAGGGAAGTTAGCCTGATACCTGGAAAGGCCCACATGGTGCGAATCCTCCGGGGGCCTGGAAAACAACACTGAGTCCTGAACTGAAGCCTCGAAATTCTCTAAATGCAGCTCTGAAGCGAGATGAAGCTGTCCTGTACACAGAAACAACCAAGTGATATGCTAAAATCCTCACTAACCGCTTTGACAAAACCACTGACCCCTTTTATCCAGCCTGTGGATGAGATTTTGATAATTGTGGCCTGCCCGCCTGCCCATTTGGCCCGTGTAACGGCCTAAAAATCGCACGGGCTATGTAAAGTTGGAGACAATTGGTGTCTCAAAGGACTTAACTGGCCACTTAATTAATGGCGGGCGCGCCTCTGTCTCCATCGCATGCCCACCTAGTGAAATATCGCAAGAGTGCGCGTTGACGTCGGCACACTTGACTAATGTCAACACGCTTTATTTGATGCTTGAGCAGGTCAAGCACACGCCCGCCCATGGAGCTAAAAATTCTGCCCAGTGTTTCTCTTCAACCCAGACAACGCTAGATATTGCATGTATTGAGTCACACGCTGGCTTGTTGAAAGTGAAAGCTTGCTTCTTGTCTTAGTATCTGATGAAGCTCTAAAAACAAAACTATATGTACAATTTCATTTTTTGGTTCTATTCAAATTTAGATAACTGATTGTCCTATTGTAAAAGTGAGTTTTAAAAGGACTGGAATTATTCCAATATCCCCCATGGGGCTCAACTGTAAGCAAGAAACCCCGACACAACTTGAGATGCAGTGGTGACAACTGAAGACCCAATAACCCATTTGTCAGGCTTTTTAAAAAATTCTTGACATTAAACAAAACCAGACAAAATATAAAATCAGAGCTATGAACAGTGTTACAGATAAAAGTTTTGTTTAGGATAAACAAAAAAAAATCACATTACATCACCCTAGATTCCTTTTAAATGGATGAACAACAGCATTGTCAGAAACCTAAGTATGTTGCATTGTTCATGTTTTGTATGGGGAATGGTGGAGGTGAAGAAGGGCAGAAAGATTGAATATTCCCATTGGTTGGACATGCGCACAAACAAATTTGGATTATTTTTAAAATAGGTTTGGGACTGTTGTTTATTGAAGGCAAAACAATTATTGGGCCATATAACAGAATATTTATGGTTTTCGAAAAATATATCAATATTTTTGAAAATTGAGATACGTATGATAAATTGAATCACAAAATAAGAACAGTGAAATACCGCATGCAATGCAGAAGCATAAACAGCTCTTATGTGCCTGTTAAAACCTGCTCACATGAGAAGCTAATCCTTCCTTTTGCAGAACAGGATGTGAAAGTGTCAGTCATGTGAAAAGTTATTTTTAAATTGCAATCTGGATGACTGCTGAATTCCAGATCATCCCAGTGAGTGCTGTCATAAAAAATGTGGTTCCTGAAAGGCCTTAGTGCATGTGAAGGCAGTCTATCAAGGGTAACAGAACACAACTGGAAATGTTTTCAACCTCATTTAGGAAAAAGCTTCACTCCTTTGAAGCTTCCTTTTGTGATGTTGCTTTTCCTAGGACCTGCTTACAATGCAAATCTGGATTCAATTTCGTTTCCATTGATCCAATTGAATCAATCCAGCTTGAAATGCCTGTCATTTAAATTGAGATACTTTAAATTGGACCAGGGTATATTGGATGGCATCCAAATCTGCAGCTCTGATGCATGCAAAAAGTGTGGTCTGGCAGCAAATGTACACATTTGTCATGATGCCACAAAACAACAGTATTCAGTAATGAGTACTGAGCAGAATGGGTTGTGTGTTTTGGATAATTTATATTTTGGATAATTTGAATGATATTTTGATATCTCTTGTATTCGTTTTTCCTCAATGAGTATTCCATCTTGAATAGGTTACATTCTTTACTTAAAAAGGCTTGGAAAAAGTGTTTGCCATAGTTTTTTTTGCTTTTTCTCTGTTTCTAAACATAATGCAAAAATGTGAATTTGAAACTCTGTCATTTGCATGTGATACAGTCACAAAAAGGTTGCTTGGACTTTCTGGCTGTTCTAGTATTAAAAAAATTTTCAAACGTTCTTTTCTTTAAAATATGTTCCTTCAAGTTAGCTGTTATCCAATACCACATGATCACTTTTCTCCGAATTTACTCTTAACACTCCGAAATTTTGGGTCCTTCTTAGATATTCTCTTGGGTTAGCATCATGAGTTTCCCATAAAGTGATCCCTCGTCTTTCAGAATCAGAAAATTACTTCTGTTATCCAATATCAGACACATAATAACAGAACAAATTGGACTGTGATGATAAGCCTCCCTTGCCAAATGAAATCAATATTGTGATCCTTACATATGTCCTCACTTATATTTTAACAATCTTCCAAAATATGAACACTTCAGTGAGATAAGGCCAAATACAAATTATTAAGTAACTTTATTTCCCTGAGTAGGTGAAAGTGTGGCTGTTCTAGCAAACCTCTCCTTAATACAATGTAACCAACCCCCTATTGTAAATGAGAAAATAAAAAAAAGCCCACCAACCTTTTCATCAGAAATTCATTTTACTTGACTAATCTATTTTCCTGAAGCCTGATCAGCACGTAAGATGACTTTTTCATTAATACTGTTCCCCTATCCAGAATTTCATCAGAAGTGCTGCCAATTAAACCAGGATTCCCCCAACCCCTCAGTAGAGGCCTAGCCCATGCAAGAGTTCAACCCTACATCAGGTGTGAATGCCTGCCGGAAGCATGTGAAAAGAGGTAATGGAGTAGAAAGTTGTTGGCACACAGTTTCAGTTGTGAAGGCTGCATACATCTAATATGGTAAGCCTGGGCCTCATTAATATTGGCCAGGATTTTCCATTACAGGCCTAAGTCCCGTGGCGGGGGAGGGAACCGGGAGTATTTCCTGCTGAGGAGCACGGTGGGAATTCGTATCAAATAACGTGATGCTGGCATAATTGATTTTGCAGTCAGGGGTTTCCCGACGTATTGCGTAGCAGGGCAGGCTGGATGACATGCTCCCCACCATCATATCCGGACATCATATTTAAAAAGTGCCCGGACATCAGCTTCATTGTCGTGAACCTATCGTGGAAGGAGGAGGTGGGCCAGCTATCCCAGGGAACTCCAGTCCTCAGATTCAGTAAGACTTCCCTCAATGTGCTGCTCAATGCAGTGGATGCCGGGGGGGCATCCTGTACCCCGAGGATGGAAGGGGGAGGCCGAGCATGTGACCAGCCCTGCATGGGAGGAGGTCACCAGGTTAGCTAGTGCCCATGGCCTCCACTGGAGGGCTACCCTGCAGAGTAGAAACAGATTAATAACCTCAACCACACTGCCAGGGTAAGTTAACCCTCAACTGCTCACACTCACCTCACTGAATGGTAGAGGGGACACGGGCCTCAGTGGCAGGGGCACCATCCGTGCAGCCCATGCAATAAAGAGCTACTCAACATGATAAGGTGGTGCCTCATAGCCCCATTACAGCCCATCTAGTCTGCAGGTGGACAGGCCACTGTGGGTCCCTGACCCTTCCACATAGAGAGCTCAGGTTCTGTCTGACAGCAGACGGCGGGGTGCTGTGGGGGAAGGGGGATAGGCATTGAGGGCACCAGCAAGCACTGCTAATGACATGTATCAATGAGCTTTATCCTTCAATCTGCATGGGCTCACCACTCTGTAGGATGCTGCCCAGAACCCTTGTGGATGACCTGCAGTGTATCAATCCCATGGCACTCAATCCAATGGATTAGTTGTAAGAGTGGAAGCATGAGAAAGCTACCTGAAACTGACCAAGCCTGTGCAGATGGAGAGGTCGACAGGCAGCCTCCATCCAGTAAGGATCAACTCATAATGTAGTCACATAGAAATCTAAGGGTCATGCGTTCCTCCAAGTTGGAGCCAGCTCATGCAGTCACTAGCTCTCTCCTCTCGCTTACAGGTGACAGCAGGAAAAGGAGAAGGTCAGAGGAGGAAGCCCTATTCAACAAGTCCTCCAGCCCACAGAGGACCGAGGGTCTTGGGGAGGAGGAAGAAAGTGCGCCTGTAGGGCCATCACAGCAGTCACTTGCACCCTCCGTCAGCCCAGAGACATGCACCTCAGTGGGTACTAGATCTAGTATAGCCACAGTCTCACATTCTGGTGGTCACCACACCAACATGTGTCGGCAGCAGGAGTAGGCAGGGTCAGCTAAGATCATCGGCAGAGTCTAGATAGTTGCAAGCGGCCATGGTGCATGTGACTTTTCAGGTTGAGTCCAACACCTTCTAATCTCCCCGTGACCCACATTCTCCTCCCCATAATCATTGGCCTCCTGGTGTGACCTTTGACCTCCCCACAGTCACCCTATAACGCTCCTCTATCACTCTCCGTCCTGTGCAGATGAATGTCCACATCCCCTACTTTCCAGAGGAGCCCATCCCCCTGACAATAGACATGCCACCCCTCATCCTGACTGCCCCCAGAATCCAGTTTTACTTCTATATCCCCTCCAAAAACCCTCTGTCGCATGGACCCTCACACTCCCGCCCTAAAGGCTCCCACTGCCCCCTTTAACTCTCACCATCCCTTCCTGTCAACCAATTCCCTCAGTATGCCCCCCCTCCCCCACCCCCCGCAGGACTCCTCAGTTGACATCATGGACCCCTCCCTCTTCCCCCCCCCTCCATGCCTGTTCACACCTGCACACCCCCTCCCATGCCCATTCACACCTGCACACCCCCCCATGCCCATTCACACCTGCACTATCGCTGTGCCCGTTCACACACTTGTACACCCTGACTCCACCCCCCGCACTTGCACTCCACCGGGGCCCTTTCCACCCTCCAACTCATTACCACCTCACCAATTCCACAACTCGCCAGCATCTCTCTTTCCCCTACCACTGCAACCTTCCCCACCCCCTAACTCTCCAACCCACCCCACCTCTTCATTCCTTTCCTCCCCATCTAATGCCGCCACTCCCCCCACCCCCCTCCTCCGCATAGATCATCGATGCCTAAGAGTACCTCATGCAGCCGTCCACCTGCAGTGAGAATCACAGAAATCACAGTGCTGAAGTGGCCCTTCGGCCCATTGAGTCTGCACCGACACGTGAGAAACACCTGACCTACCTACCTAATCCCATTTACCAGCACTTGGCCCATAGCCTTAAATGTTGTGACATGCTAAGTGCTCATCCAGGTACTTTTTAAAGAATGTGAGGCAACCCACCTCCACCACCCTCCCAGACAATGCATTCCAGACCATCACCACCCTCTGGGTAAAAAAGTTTTTCCTCACATCCCCCCTAAACCTCCTGCCCCTCATCATGAAATTATGCCTCCTTGTGACTGACCCTTCAACTAAGGGGAACAGCTGCTCCCTACTCACCCTGTCCATGCCCCTCATAATCTTGTACACCTCCCTCAGGTCGCCCCTCAGTCTTCTCTGCTCCAACGAAAACAACCCAGGTCTATCCAATCTCTCTTCATAACTTAGAGAAGATCCATATCTTTTAATCTCCTGCAGCAAGAAGATCCACGTCCTGGAAGCTCCTGCAATGCTATGATCCATTTGGTTGATGCTCCACCTATCCGCTGTTGTACGTGCTGTTCCAGGGTCCACAGTCGCTGGAAGCCTCCATCTTCCGATCTCTGCAAGCTGCCCAGGCCTTTATCCAAGTGAACCCCGACATATCCACGGCACATTGTTTCGGACATGTTCCAGACATGTGTGATATCCCTTTGGCAGCAAGGATAATTGGACAGGGGGGTGACAATTTCGGTCGGGCCTTCACCTGCACATTAATGGGATGCAAATTGGCTTCGCGCCAGCCTCTGACAGGAATGGTGACCCAATATGACAGGCGGGCCATTGGGGAACTGATTTTTCTGATCCCGTTGCGTTGGCCCCCCCACCCCTGCCTGCTATTAAACCCATTGCTGTTGGGACTGGAAAATCCTGGACATAGATTGGGCGAGCTGCAGCGTCAGTCATATTGCTAAAGGCAATTCGACTGTTTGAATAAAATGATACTAGGATCCTTGTTTTGCCAGCAGAGACCCATGGGTACGTCCAAGGGATGGAGTGGAATGGCAACAAAGGAAATGGGAGGAGGGGAAAGCACTTGGTATACTCCGGATTCAGCTAAGGGAGCAAGGGGAGCATTCGTGCTTTTCACAGTAACATACAAAAAATATATAAATCCTAATTCGAGCACTTCTGATGCAATTTAGCAGTGGACCAAATCCTTGTGCAGTTTGGACGTGGACCCTCACTGCTAAAACCTTACATAAAACCCAAACCTTTACCAAGCATTTTTCTACCCTCCTGATAGCTCCTTCTTTCACTTGTGTTTATGCTCATCATGAGCCTCTGTATCTATGTAGTATCTTGGGGCATTCTTTTACATTAATGACTCTATATTAATGCCAATAATTGTTGCTATTGTTGTCCCCTTTCCTCCTTGGGACCCAGAGTAAATGTAGAAGCCAGTATTGCCAAGAGATAAGGTAATATCAACACCCTGATGGACCCAAGTGATACCGTCCTGATCAAGGGATTGAGGCAAAAGGGCACCAGAGTTTACAACTCATGTAGGCTGTCTGGAATGCAACCTTGGTGGGTAATTGGGCCTATATAAATTAAATGGGTGTCGCTCAAACCTGGGAATGCTGGGACTACAAAGCTGCCAACCAATCAACCAGGTGGAGTGGAAGTCTTGCCTTAGCTAATAAATGGCCTGATGAGTGTTAAGTGGCTGCAGGGCAGCCAGTATTGGTGTTCTTTGTTGACTCTTTGGGTGGTGGGACAGGAAACCCCAATATTCGAAAAATCCTGCCTGATGAGTTTTACGACAATCTGGTAGTTCCATGGTGACCACTACCGATAGTAGCTTGTTATTCCACATTTATTTAATTATCTGGTTTGAATGTTGCCTCGCATTCTTTTGACAATCACCTTAAATCTATATCCTTGGGCTACTGATCCCTCTGCAAATGGAAACAGTTTCTCCTTATATATTCTAGCAAAACCATTCAAGATTTTGAATATCTTTATCAAATTTCCTCTGCAACTTTTCTGTTATAAGGAGAACAGCCCCAACTTCTCCTGTCTCACCACTTAACTAAGGTCTATCATCGCTGTTACCATTCTAGTAAATCTATTCTACACCCTCACCAATGCCTTAGCATCCTTCCTAAAGCATAGTGCCCCAATTGAACAACCCGAAGCTGAGTCTTAACCAGTGTTTTGTCAAGGTTTATCATAATTTTCTTGCTTTTGCATTCTATTAATAAAGCCAAGGATCCCACATGCTTTTTTTAGAACAGCCTTCTCACTTTTTCCTGAACCCTTCAAAGATTTGTGTACATGGAACTCCTGTTCCTTCACTCCCTTTAAAATTGTTCCCTATAGCCTCTCCTGATTCTTTCAAATAAAGGAATCATTTCAAACACCTCGGTGTCATGTTTCATCTGCCATATGTCTGCCTATTTCACCAATCTGTCAATGTCTTTTTGAGGTCTGTTGCTATCCTTCCAATTGTTAATACATTTTTGAGTGTTCTATCATTTATAAAGTTGAGTTGGGTATACCCAAGTCTGTAGTATAAGGGTCCAGCATAGAAAGGGTTAATGTGGGATTGGGTACAGTACTGTCAATAGTGTGATGTAAAGGGACCCAAGTCTAGAGTACAGTCTTGTAATAAACAGAGACATAAGTAGAGGCAAGCTTCGACAGAGCTCCCAGCTTAGAACTTATACTGTATATATGTAATTTTATTAACTAGTAGTTCATAAACACTTTGTCATAAACACTTACTGTTAAACTATACAAGACTCAGAACCTCTTTGTGAGACCTATAGAACTATACACATCTTACAACATGGTGACAATGATCGGAACAACCTAGAACCTCTCAGAGACTGGAGAAGAAATTTAAAATCTGGAAGATTAAAAGAGCAGAATTCTGACCTGATGAAAAGCACCAGAGCGACAGCAGAGAAGGAGATTGCCAGACAAAAGCTCCAAAGCAGAACTGGAAGCAGAAGGCAGAAATACAACTCTGCACTGCAGCAGAAAACTCAATATCAAGAGATGCAGAGTCAGAAGATCGAGTGGGGTGAGCTAAAAAACCTAAGTTCTTGGCCAGGATAAGTTTAAAAAAGCTTTTAAGTCAGCAGCAGTCAGAATCACCACTTTGAAATGCACCGCAAACAGCCTCAGGTTCTGAGTCAGTGTCTAACCACGTGGTGGCTACCCTCACTTTCAATAAAAAAAATTAAATAACAAATAATCAGTAGTTAAAAGACCCAGTAAAAACCAGGAATCAACAGTTCTACGACCCAAAAATATTTAGATACTCCGAGAAAAACTTAATAAGATAGATTCAGGGAGTTGCTGCTGTAAATTTTAAAACACAGAAATCATGACTGCCATTACTGCGGGAACCTGCCAAAACTGACAAGCATGGGAAATCTCGCTGAGAAGAAGCATACTGCAGTGCCATCTTGGATTTCCTTACAGCATTTAAAGCTCTACGCACTTTTAATTTTAAATGGCCAAAAATGATCAAAAAGCTACCTTACCAGAATAGTTTGGACTCATCCAAGGCCCAGACCAAAATTGGGGACTTTGGAGAAAGAGATTACTTTGGATACATGATTGCTTCAGGTCTAGACAAAAAGACAGAAGCTAAACAGGTTAACACACTGCTTTATTCAGTAGGTCCAATAGCCGATGGTATACTAGACAAGGAATCAATGAATCCTCAGCAAAGTTTGATGATGTTTTACAGTCATTTGACACATATTTTTAATTTGAGAAGCAACAAGATCCCTGAAAGAGCAAAGTTGAACAAATATGTCCAATATCCAGGAGAACCTGTTGACTCCCTCATGAATGAGCTATACAAAAAGGTTGAAGGCTATGACTACAGTGACCTGAAATTAGAGCTAATCAGGGACAGAATTGTTTTCAGAGTGACGGACGATGCACTGTCAGGCATGCTTCAAGCTAAGGAAGAGTTGACCCTTGAAAATGCCACTCAGATTGTCAGGCAATCTGAAATCCATTTACAGCACAGATCCATCTTAAAAGGTGAAAGCAAACCATGGTACAGAGCAACCTCCACTGTCCAGCTAGTAAAATAGCAGAAGAGTTGGGACACACCAGGCTAAGGGAAGCAATACCCTAACCAACCACTAAAGGGTGGGCAACTATGCCAATGTTTTGGAGCCAAGCGATCCCACAGGCATGATCAATGTCTGGCAGTCTCAGCACAGTGTTTTAATTGCAATCACATAGAACACTTCTGAAAGCTATGCAAGGCTAAAACAACCAGATGCACAAATGATTCACAAGGTCGAAGCACCACACCGAGAGGAAACATGACCATGCTTCTTAGGTGAGGTCAAAGATCAGGGATTTTCATTCTAGAAGGCGGACATCTTGGTTAATGATTGTCTCACAAACTTTAAATTGGACATTGAATCCAGTGTTATGGTCCTCTTGGACAAGGAAGCATGGCTAAGGGTGTTCTGGCTATAAGTAGCAGACACACTACTCTGTGGGCCTGAATAAATCAGACTCCCGGTGATAGGCATGATTCTGGAACCATTAAAGTATGGCAGCAAACAAATATTTGAAGTCATGTACATCATCCGTAACCAGTGTTTTTCTCTTCTGAGCAGAGTTGCCTGTGTTGCCCTGAACCTTCTGAAAACGTCAGAAGACGTCAAAACAACCTCTGTCGTCAATTACACAGAATTGCAAGTTCCCAAGAGCCCAACAGAAAATATACTCTCAAATGGGACTTCAGCTCTGAATTGCCTTCACTCTTTGCAGAGCTGGTTTGTTCACTGTCTTGGCAGGTGCCAGAAGCTCCTTGTTGGTCAGACCAGCCAACCACTCAACTGGTTACCATGAAACCTTGAGTGGAAGAAGGCCAAGAGATGAACCAGCAGCAGGAAAAGCCTCAATCTCAGGTTCTGACATATGTTGGTAATATACCTCAAGACACCACTACACAGATGCTGCAACCTCCATCCAGTACAACTGTTAGCCAGACGATGCTGGAACAGAGAAGCAGTCATCAACTGACTGCAGCACACATCAGTGAGGCAAGGAAGCTAACCAATGAAAACATCGTTGCACAGAAAGCTAACCTGCAAGATAAGGCCATTGATAAGTCACACGCAAACAACAGCAAGAGACATCTTCCATCCAAATATGGTGAACTGCACGTAGGAAGATAAACAGAATAAACATGATAGACAAGCTGTGAGCTTGTTCTCCCCATAAGGAACAGGATAAACCAATGACCATCGATAATACCAGATTGGGAGTTGAGAAGAAGTGGGTCATCTCCAAAGAGCAAAAAATGAGAATTAAGATCAATCAACTAAACACCAGAATGATCACATCTAAAACAACCTCCTATTCATCAAGGTTTACCCAATACAACAGAGTCTACCACTGCTCCAATTATTGTCGAGACAAGATCTGGAAGAATTTTAAAGTCTCCAGACCACCTGAACCTGTAAACACAGAGACTTGAGGAGGGGAGAAGGGGTACTAGAAGTAATGTAAATTTGTTGAGTAAATAGGAATGCATTGTAAATACATTGGATAATGACTTGGGAGTGGTGTAGTATAAGGGTCTAGCATAGAAAGAGTCAATGTGGGACTGGGTGTAGTACCGCCCACAGTGTGATGTAAAGGGACACATGACCAGAGTCTAGAGGGCAGCTTTGTACTGCACAGAGATGTGTGTAGAGGCAAGCATAGAGACAGCTCCCAGCTTAGACTTTATACTGTATATATGTATATAGTTGCTATAGTTAAGAAACACTTACTGTTAAATTATACAAGACTCAGAACCTCTTCGTGATACCTATCGAGCTACACACATTTTACAACAAAGTCGAGATCATTAATACATATCAAAAAGAGCAGTGGGTCTAATACCAACCCCAGAAACACCACTTCCCTCTCATTTAAAAAAACAACTTTTACTGCTGCCTGCTTTCTGTCCCTTAGCCAATTTTGTATCCATACTGCCACTGTCCCTTTAATCCCATGGCCTTTAATTTTGCCAAACATTTTATGACTAGCACTACCCTCATCAACCATCTCCATTACTTCATCAAAGAACTCAATCAAGTTCATCAAACACGAGAGGCCTTTGACAAATCTGTGTTGACTTTCATTTATTAGCCCATACTTCTCAAAATGCCAATAAACTTTGTCCCAGATTATTGTCGCCAAAAGTCTCTCCACCTTGACATTAGGCTGATTATCCTTGTGTTGTCAGGTTTAACACTCTCCCCCTTTTTTAACTAGGGTGCAACTTTTGAAATCTTTAACCCTCTGACACAATTTCCATATCCAAGGAGTATTGGAAGATTGTGGTCAGAGTCTCTACAATTTCAACCTTTACTTCCCTCAAAAACCTAGGATGCATCCTATGATGCCTCTGCTTTATCTATTTCTATCTAACCAATTGTGACTGCCCGTTCCTTTATCACTACATTGGCACCATCATCTTCTCTAGTGAAGACAGAATGTAAAGAACTCATTTAGTGACTCAGCCATGCATTCTGCCCCCAGAAATCTCTCCTATGGGTCTCTAATCGGCCCTACCTTTTTGTTGACTGCCTTTTTACTATTTGAGTTTGCAAAGAGTTTTGGGTTCCCTTTTATGTGAGCCATTAAGCTATTCTCTCTCTTTGATTTCTTATTCCTTATTTCAGATCTCCCTTGTACTTTCTGTGTTCAGCTTGCTTCTCTACTTTGTGAGGAACCTTGAAATTATTGTAAATCTTATTTTCCTATCTCATTTTAACCTCTGTCTCCAGTCATCTAGGAAACTAGCTTTGGATGCCCTTCCTTTTCCCCTCTTGGTAAAATGTCAACTCCGTATATGAACCTTCTCCTCTTTGAAGGCCTCCCATTGGTTAATTGCTGACTTATCTGCCAATTTTTGATTTAATCTTTGTGGGTCAGAACCCTTTACAAATCACTTGAATTAGCCCTCCAGTTAAGTATTTTTACAACTGACTATACTTTGTTCTTTTCCATAACTACTTCAAAACTTGATGACATTATGATCACTGTTCTCCAAATGCTTTCCTACTGAAACTTGCTGCACTTGCTTCAGTCCTCAGAACAAAATCCAGCACTGCTTCCTTCCTCATTGGTTGGACAATACGCTGATCAAGAAAGTTCTCATATACATTTCAGAAATCCCTCCTCCCCTTTGCCCTTTACACTGTTACTATCCCAGTTTATATAAGGTAATTAAATCCCTGATTATCAAGGCTCTGTATTTCTTGCATCTTTCTATAATTTACCTAATTTGCTCCTCTATCTCGCTTCCGCTACTTGGTAGCCTATAGTATATACCCAGTTGCATCGCAGCTCCTATATTATCCCTTAGTTACAACCAAATTGTCCCATTTTTCGCCCTTGACTACAAATCCGTCTCCACGGCTAGAATAGTTTCTTTGATCAATAATACCACTTCCTCCTTTATCCTTCTCTTCTTTGAGCCAGTTCCTTTATTTTGACTATGTCATAATCCCATGTGGTGACTTGTGCCTGCAGCTCACCAGCCTCATTTATCATGCTATGTGCATTTTCATACATGCATTGCAAACTCTGCCCCCAATTTGCTCCCTATCTGATCTCATCTATTTCTGAATTATACTTTAATATTATTTGCCTTTTCTAGTTATCTGTGAACCTTGTTTCTCCTCTGTAATTTTTCGTCATGTTGCCATTTCAAAAAAGGATAGAAATTTGTTATCAACATACCTTTCTTCCATTAGTTCTCGAATTGCTGCCACAGTGGGTCCAGAGCCAAGATGTGTATAGTATGGACCTTCGTCTTTCTCTATGATTTGCTCTGCAATAAAAATAAAAACAAACAGAAAATCAATGAAATATTTTTATCTCTACATATCAAGGCTATGCATAATATAGAATTAGGAATCCCATTCAAATCACGCCAACAAAGTCTTGGATTTTTAGTTTTACTGAATCTATGAGCCTTGAAATTTGAATCCATAATAAGACAGCACGTTGGAATGACACTGAAACTAAAGTCATATATCACTGAGCTATGGAATATTGTAGATGAGGGAAAACAATCACATCTCAGCATCTAAAAATTCTTGCTTGCCCTCTCTTGAGCTACAGGAACGTAGTTATTTACATAAGTCAGGACAAATCCAACCAGGCAAATTACAGACCCAGCAGACTACTCTCGATCATAAGAAAGTGATCAAGGGTTCTTTGACAGTGCTTTCAAGCAGCATTTAGTCAGCAATATCTTGCACACTGACACTCAATTTGGGTTTCGCCATAGCCACTCTGATCCAGAACTCATTACAGCCCTGGTCCAAACATGGACTCAAGACGTGAAGTGAGACTGACTGCCCTTGACATAAGACAGCATTTGACCGAGTGTGGCATCCTGGAACCCGAGCAAAACTGGAGTCGTTGGGCATCGGGGAAAACTTTCCACTGGTTGGAGTCATATCTAGCACAAAGAAAGATGGTTGTGATTGTTGGAGGTCAATCATCTCAGTCACAGGTCATCATTACAGGAGTTCCTCAGGGTAGTGACCTCGAACCAACCATCTTCAACTGCTTCATCAACTACCTTCCCTACAGCATAAGATCAAAGTGGGGATGTTCGCTGATGATTGCACAATGTTCAGCACCATTTGTGACTCCTCAGATGTTGTAGCAGTCTGAGTCCATATGCAGCAAGACCTGGACAACATTCAGGCTTGGGCTGATAAGTGGCAAGTAACATTCGTGCAAGGCCTTGACCATCTTCAACAAGAGAGAATCCAACCATCATCCCCTTGACACTCAATGGCATTACCATCACTGAATCCCCCACTAACAGCATCCTGGGGGTTACCATTGACCAGAAACTGAACTGGACTAGCAATATAAATACAGTGGCTAAAAGAGCAGGTCAGAGGCTGGGAATTCTGCAGGAAATAACTCACCTCCTGACTCTCCACCATCCACAAGGCACAAGTCAGGAGTGTGATGGAATATTCTCCTGGATGAGTGCAGGTCCAACAACACTCAAGAAGCTTGACACCATCCAGGCCAGAGCAGCCAGTTTCATTGGCACCCTATTCACCACCATAAACATTCGCTCGCTACACCGCCGACGCAAAGTGGCAGCAAAATGCACCATCTACAAGATGCACTTTGACAGCACTTTCCAATCCTGCAACCTCAATCACCTAGAAAGACAAGGGCTGGAGATGCATGGGAACACCACCACCTGCAAGCTCCCCTCCAAGCCACACAACATCCTGACTTCGAACTATATCGCCATTCCTTCACTGTCGCTGGATCAAAATCCTGAAACTCCCTTCCTAACAGCACTGTGAGTGTACCTACACTACATGGACTGCAATGGTTAAACCACCTTCTCAAGGACAATCAGGGATGGACAATAAATGCTAGCCTGGCCACTGATGCCCACATCCCATGAACAAATTTTGAAAAAAAGGGCAAAACACAACCATAATACCACTTGGAATAAAAATAGAAATCTCATTGTCAAATCAGCAACCTTTTCCCAATCCTGCACTATCATTCTACATACCCACACATATCTCTGCAGTACTGAAAGGGGTACCCCATTTCAGTATCCCATTGTCAGAGGTGCCATTTTTGGGTGACATGTTAGATTGAGGTTTCAACGGCTGCCTCATGGATGTAAAACATTCCATGACACTATTTGAGAGAACAGCAGGAGAAGTCTCCCAATGTCAGGACAGAATATCTAATTTGCCTAATTGCCTTTTGTGAGATGTTGCTGTGTACAAATTGCCTGCTATGTTTTTCTACATTACAACAGTTCACAACAGTTCATACACTTCAAAAGAACTTCAAGATCTATAAAGTCCTCTGGGACATCCTGAGAATGTGAAAGACATTCTTTATACATTCAGAGAGGTGCACCTATTTTAGCATGTTTTGTCACAGTAACCAGAAATGCTTTAGTTTCCTTTTCCTGAAAGGTGCAACATTGTTGGCTTTCACCATCCAAAATGTTATTGCTGCAAATATGTAGATAAATTCTGAGATTGTGTGGACTGTGCAATCCTATTTTAAAGAGCTTGAAATCATTCATAGATAGTTTACCACGTAATTAGCTTTAAATTACCTTTTAAAATGGAGCTCTTGTACACTTCTCCCCTCTTTGCAGAAACTGCAAGATTGTTTTGCCAAGCAGAAAATTTACTGAGTTTGTAGCGTGACTGTTTGGGGTGGTTCAAATTCAGTTTAATAAAGTCCAGACAGCAAAGGCTTCAGCAAACTTTGGAAAGATTTTTCATTTTCATCTTCAACTTCACCAGTTGGGCAGTAATGTTGCAGAACAGATCACCCACCCTTTAAAAAACCCACCTGATTTTCATTCCATTGAGTTCAATGAGACTGACTTCAATAGAATGAAAATTAGCTGAGTTCTCCAAAAGGCTGGAGGTTGCCCTGCCAGATTACTGCTCAGGTGAAGATGAGGATCTATTCCAATGATAAAAACAAAAAAACTGCGGATGCTGGAAATCCAAAACAAAAACAAAAACAGAATTACCTGGAAAAACTCAGCAGGTCTGGCAGCATCGGCGGAGAAGAAAAGAGTTGACGTTTCGAGTCCTCATGACCCTTCGACAGAACTTGAGTTCGAGTCCAAGAAAGAGTTGAAATATAAGCTGGTAATATAAGCTGGCAGCTTATATTTCAACTCTTTCTTGGACTCGAACTCAAGTTCTGTCGAAGGGTCATGAGGACTCGAAACGTCAACACTTTTCTTCTCCGCCGATGCTGCCAGACCTGCTGAGTTTTTCCAGGTAATTCTGTTTTTGTTTGTGTGATCTATTCCAATGATTTGGGTGATCTCAGTGCAGCTGTACTTTAGCCTTTAATTAAGACATCTATATGAAATTTTTTGAATACATGTATCCAATTCTCCCATATCCAGAGACATGAAAGACAGAGTCATAGGAGTGATCTTCCTCTCGTGGGACCATTTATTACATTCCACCAGACTGACAGCTTCAATGTCCAAACTTTCTCTGAAGCCTTATTACCATTTGTTTGAGTGTTTCTGGTTCATGTGGCAACATCCGACAGGGCTAAAGGCCAGGTAGAGGAAGAAGGTTGGACATTGCTTGGGACTCAATGGCAACCGCACAATTAACTGAAATGATCCAGTTAAAGCTCCAAATAATAGCCAAAGCAATTTGATTCTTAGAGGTATTCGGGCAAGATTTAGGTCTGGACCCTGGCAATGCCTCAATTTTAAATTTCTCATCTTTGTTTTCAAACTCCTCCACGGCCTTGCCTGTAACTGTATAACCTCCTCCAGCCCTACAGCCCTCTGAGATCTCTGCACTCCTCCAATTCTGGTTTGTACATCCCCTATTTTAACCGCTTCAGTGTTGGTGGCTATACTTTCAAGTGTCTCGGCCCTAAACTCTGGAATTCTCACAATAACATAAGAAATAGGAGCAGGATTAAACCACATGGCCCATTGAGCCTTCCCTGCCATTCAATATGATTATGTGTTTCAACTCCACTTTCTTACCCGCACCCCATATTCCTTGATTCTCTTGAGAAACCAAAAATTGTCTATCCCAGCCTTAACTGTATTCAATAATGGAGCATCCACAGCCCTCTGGGGTCAAGAATTCCAAAGATTGAAAACCCTTTAAGTGAAGTAATTTTTCCTTATCTCAGTCCTAGATGATTGGCTTCTTATCCTGAGACTGGGACATTTTACGAAGTTAAAAACACAATATAAATGCAAGCTGTTGTTGATGATCATGAAGAGTGATAAGTTTTTAACTTCATGGTCAGGATTTTAGGTTCCACGGGCAGGTGCTTGCCTTACCTGACTGGGTGTAAAATAGTGCACAATGACGTTGGGCGAGCGTGAAGGCCCTTAATCAATTAAACATATTTTTTGCTGCCCATCCAACCTTGCAGTCGGCGGGCGAGCGAATCGGCCAGGCAGCCTTTGGATTTTTTAGGAAACCATCCATGGGCAGGATGAGTTTTCCACAATTAAATAAAAAGTAAATATAAATACATTTTTGGGCAGAATTTTTATGTTATAGTGAGCGAGTCCTATGTCGGGACATTTTTTTTCAGATTTTAAAAATCTTTATTTTTTGATTTTAAAATTGCTCGGCTCCCTGAGGCAGCCCCCTGCCTTCAGGGTGCTTTCAGTGCGCGCTCCCCTGCGCAGACCTTTGCACTCACACTCCTCCCGCCCTCACCCCGACAACGCTGAGCTTCTCAGTGCGCCTTTCAGACTGGTTGGCTGTTAATTGGCCAGCCAGCGTGAAATCGTGGTCTGGGGCTGATCGCGAGCGGTGGACCGTTTCCCAGCCACTCCCGGGCCTGCCTGCCGCACCCGCCCGACGACCTGAAAATCCTGTCTCCTACGTGTCTGCCAAAAACTGATTTACATGACAATGGTGTTTATTTCAATTTAAAGTGTTAGCTCCCCATTAATTCATTTGAACTATTATGTTCTGGTTGGCTTAGGACTCTCAGGAACAGTCCAGTGCTCTTGCATTTTGCATTGGAGGGAACTAGCAAGTGGACAAAACTGTGCAGCTGAGTAGATGCAGGAATAAAGAAAGCAAGTATGACTGATGGTGCAGAAATAGGATGGTTCTCATTGACTTTGAAACTTCCCTTTTCATCCCAACTGGGATAGCGCAGACTGGTTAGGAGAGAAAAGAATTTTTGGTTGGGAAACAAGAAGTTGTTATAACAAGATGAGTATTGACAGACGTTACGAAGGGAACTTATAGTTTACAGGAAATTATGGCCAGAATTTTAACATCGGTGTGCGGGGGTCTGAAAGGTTCAGACCGAGTAGACACTGGAGAGTTCTTCCGCTGGTGGCAAAGAGCAAAACTAGAGGCCATCAATATAAGATAGTTATAAAGAATTCAAGTGGGAAATTCAGAAAAAACTACCAGAGAGCAGTGAGAATGTGGAATGGGTGAGATGAATATATGGATGCATTAATGGGGAAGCTACATATAGTATAGATGGTTATCGATGAAGGAGGATAGAGGAGCTTGATGTAAAGAATAAACATCAGCAAGGACTTATTTGGCTGCATGGGCTGTTTCTTTGCTTTTCTGCATCCAAATAATCCATATTCGGTGGGGTGGATGGTGGTGGTGACAGCATTGGACTTGGCTTCCATCACTACATATAAAAGATTGAAATTCAGCAACAAGTGCTGAAACAGCAAAATATATATTTTATTTGAAAATCAAACAAAAACAATGCTTATCCTTGATAATGCCAGCCTTTCCCTTGACAAAGAACAGTCCAACAAGCAGTAATACAAGTATGGGAGCAAACTGTCCCTGATCTGCAACTGCCATTATGGCAGATCTGTTTACAAGGCTCTCTGGTATTTGTGTGAATGCAGTTTACATTGCTGCACCTTCTTCAGGTGCATTTAGGTGTATCTCCAGAAAAGTCATATGGACACTTGAGATACTATGCTGACTGGAAATGTTGTACCTTTTTTTACAGGCTGTTTAGGAGCAGCAGAGAGGAAAATTACTTATTTTTATGGGTGATACAATCTTTAGATGTGACATTGTTGATTTGGGGACGGTTCATGTTTAGCAAGATTTTAAACAGACATTTTAGAATGTGGAAAATGCTACTGTAAAACCCGAGGCTTTTAAATTATGAGTTAATATACATATAAATTTAATTGAGTTTTATGAGAGCCAGAATAGTATATTTAGAGAAAAATATTTTCAAACCTCAGCATTAAAAATTATGTCCTATTGTTCGAAAAAAATATGGAACTTACACTTGGTTGATAGGGCATTGCGATAATGTTAAAAGCGTTGTTATCGAGTATGCGCCTTAGACAAGATTAACTGACTTGCACATGCATGTTTGAAGCAATTTGGATATTTTACAACTGCCTGTTGATTTAGCAGTGTTAACATCAAACAGTCTAAAAATCTCTTGGGAGGCAGCTTATTCAATTATTTTCCATGAACTGAGGAAACTTCTCATTTCTCTAATAACAAATATTTGGGGAAGGGAAATTAAGGCTTATTAGAAAAAGTATAGGGTCAAATAATTTTGAGAACACGGTGGCTCTTGAAACGTTGTGACCTTTGAAATATTCTGCAAGAAAAGTAAATAGTTATGAGTACCTAAGGTTAGTTGGATATTCCATGGTTTCACTTGATTTAACTTTTGGGGCAGTGAGAAAACTTGGAAAGCTTTTCTCAGGAAACTGTAATTGCATAAGGTCTGGTGAAAGGATGGGCTTGATGTGCTGAAAAACTTCTATTTTGCAATGCTTTCTCACGTTCTTGTGGAAATACAAATATGTCATTTGATTCCAAGTTGGATTTAGGTACTATAAGTATGCACAGAAGTCCAGAAATTATATGCTTACACTTCATTCCATGGCCAGGTGTTTAAAATATTCTGCTTAATTTTCCTAATTTGTTCCCACTGATGGAAACAAAAATGACTTGTCTACTCAAGTTAACTTCACAGATTGTAGTATTAGTGTGTTTGGGACCATAAAGATTGATGTGGGATTGGGGAAAACTACCACTCACATTGTGATATAGTCACATCAGAGTAGTCGAGAGTAGTAGTGTGTCTGCTGGAAGTCATCATGAAGATAGCACCTAGTCAGGACTCTGTCCAGTATGTATGTATATAGTTATGTGTTATTAACACACAGTTATTGTTCGACCATACAAGCTTCTAGACCTCTTCCTGAGACAACATACAAACATGCAACATGGTGGCAGCAGGTGAAGAACTAAGAATGAAGAAGTAAAGAAACTGCAGTCTGACCTGAGAGAAGTGCGTCTAAATTGAAAACCTTGAATACACAGCTGGCAATTGCCTGGGAAACTCCATTATAGGCATGGAGACTGAGGGACAGAGGAAAGATCCACTGTGTAGCATAAAAGGACTCCACTGGAGCAAGTAAGGTCTGTTGAGAGACCTGATCAAAAGCTGAATCAAAGAACCTAGCCAGGTTGCAAAAGGGTGAGCAAACTCCAAATAAAAGGCTGAAATAAGTTTTTAAATTTGGCGCAATAGTCAGGCAGCACTGGCACACTGATTGATTAATAAGCAGCCTGGATCTAGAGTCAGTGTCCTTACACATTGCAACCATGTGCAAATGGAAAAAATACTAAAGAGAAGTCAGAGCAAAATAATTAGCTTCAATTTGATTCTCCAAGCTCGGAAAAGAAACTAGCTGACCAAAACAATTTGTTCAAAAGATTTTCTGCAGAATCACTGAAGTTTAAAATGGCTCCATAAGTGCAACAGTAGCCCGTCAGATTCCAACAAGCATGGAAGGAAGAAAAAAAAAAATAAAGCTGTACTCCCCTGTGCTGAAAACAGCCATGGGTGGTAAACCCACACTGACAGATGGAAGGACCAGACCAGGCCCAAAATTGGGTGTTACATAGAAAAAGATTTTTAAGATATTTGATAGCATCAGGCTTGAATAAGAAAATAGAGGTTAAACAAGTTAATGCATTATTATATTCAGTAGGTCCAATAGCTAATGACATAATTGCCAAACAAGGAATAAATTAATCTTCCGATAACTTTGAAGAGGTCATGAAGTCCTTTGTCACCTACTTTAATCAATCAATAAAAAGCAATAAAATTTTGGAATGAACAAAATTTAACAAGAAAGTCCAAAAGCCCAGGGAACCCATAGACTCTTTCAAAACTGAGGTTTACAGATTGGCTAAGGCTGCGACTATGGTGACCTTAATTCGGAGCTCATAAGAGACCGAATAGTATTGGTATTGGCTGATGATACTCTTTCGGATGTACTCCAGTCTAAAGAAGATCTGACTTTGGAAAAAGTCATTCAAATTGTCAGGCAATCGGAAGTCTGCCAGCAAAACCATAGTCATCCTCACAGAATCATATCTTACAGATAATGTCCCAGACACCATCACCATCCTTGGGTATGTCCTGTCCAGCAGGACAGACCCAGCAAAGGTGGCGGGAAGGATTGCCCTGGGAGTCCTCGACATCAGCTCAGCACCCCATGAAGTCTCATGGCATCAGGTCAAAGATGGACAACCTTCTGCTGATTACCACGAACCACCCTCCCTCAGCTGATGAATCAGTGCCTCTCCACATTGAACATAACCTGAAGGAAGAACTGAGGGTGGTAAGAGCACAGAATGTACTTTGGGTGGGGGACTTCAATGTCCATCACCAAGAGTTGCTCAGCAACACCACTACTGACTGAGCTGGCTGAGTCCTAAAGGACATAGCTGCTAGATTGGGTATGTGGTTGGTGAGGGAACCAACAAGAAGGAAAAAAATACATGACCTCATACTAACCAGCCTGCCTGTTGCAGATGCATCTGTCCATGACAGTATCGGTAGGAGTGGCACTGCACAGTCCTTGTGGAGACAAAGTCCCGCCTTCACATTGAGGGTACCCTCCATCATATTGTGTGGCACTACCAGCGTGCTAAATGGGATAGATTTCTAACAGATCTAGCAACTCAAGACTGGGGATCCATGAGGTGCTATGCGCCATCAGCAGCAGAATTGTACTCGAAAACAATCTGTAACCTCATGGCCTGGCATATTCCCCACTCTACCATTACCATCAAGCCAGGGGATCAACCCAGTTCAATGAAGAGTGCAGGAGGGCATGCCAGGAGTAGCACCAGACATACCTAAAAATGAGATGCAGCTATAACAGAGGACCACTTGCATACCAAACAGCATAAGCAGCAAATTATAGACAGAGCTAAGCAATCCCACAACCAACGGATCAGATCTCAGCTCTGCAGTCCTGCCACATCCAGTCATGAATGGTGGTGGACAATTAAACAACTCACTGGAGGAGGAGGCTCCACAAATATCCCCATCCTCAATGATGGGGGAGCCCAGCACATCAGTGCAAAAGATAAGGCTGAAGCATTTGCAACAATTTTCAGCCAGAAGTGCCGGGTGGATGATTCATGTTGGCCTGCTCCAGTGGTCCCCAGCATCACAGATGCCAGTCTTCAGCCAATTCAATTCACTCCATGTGATATCAAGAAACAACTGAAGGCACTGGATACAGCAAAGGCTATGGGCCCTGACAATATTCCAGCAAGAGTACTGAAGACATGTGCTCCAGAACTTGCCGCATCCCTAGCCAATCTGTCCCAGTACAGCTACAACTGGCATCTACTGAGCTATGTGGAAAATTTCCCAGTTATGTCCTGTACACAAAAAGCAGGACAAATCCAACCCGGCCAATTTCCATCCCATCAGTCTACTCTTGCTCATCAGTAAAATATTAGAACGGATCATCAACAGTGCTATCAAGTGGCACTTGCCTCACGACAACCTGCCCATTGACACCCAGTTTGGGTTCAGCTCCAAACCTCAGTACAGCCTAGGTTCAAACATGGACAAAAAGAGCTGAACTCCCGAGGTGAGGTGAGAGTGACTGCCCTTGACATTAAGGCTGCATTTGACTGAGTGTGGCATCAAGGAGATCTAGCAAAACTGGAGTCAATGTGAATCAAGGGGAAAATTCTCTGCTTGTTAGATTCATACCTAGCACAAAGGAAGATGGTTGTGGTTGCTGGAGGTCAGTCATTTCAGCTCCAGGACATCATTGCAGGAGTTCCTCAGGGTAGTGTCCTCGATCCAGCCATCTTCAGCTGCTTCACCAATGACCTTTATTCCATCATAAGGTCAGAAGTGGGGATGTTCGCTTATGATTGCACAATGTTCAGCAACATTCACAACTCCTCAGATACTGAAGCAGTCCATGTTCAAATGCAGCAAGACCTGGACAGTATTCAGGCTTGGGCTGACAGTTGGCAAGTAATATTCATGCCACATAAGTACCAGGCAATGACCATCTCCAACAAGAGAGAATCTAACCATTACCTCTTGATGTTCAATGGCATTACCATCACTGAATCCCCCACTATCAACATTCTCGGGGTTACCATTAACCAGAAACTGAAATGGACTAGCCATATAAATACTGTGGCTGCAAGAGCAGGTCAGAGGCTAGGAATCCTGCGACGAGTAACTCACCTCCTGACTCTTCAAAGCCTGTCCACCAGCTACAAGGCACAAGTCAGGAGTTGATGGACTACTCCCCACTTGCCTGGATGAGTGCAGCTCCCACAACATTCAAGAAGCTTGACACCATCCAGGACAATGCGGCCCACTTGATTGGCACCCCATCCACAAACATTCATTCCCCCAACACTGACGCACAGTAGCAGCAGTGTGTACCATTTACAAGATGCACTGCAGGAATTCACCAAAGCTGCTTCGACATCGCCTTCCAAACCCACAACCACTATCATCCAGAAGGATAGGGGCAGCAGATAGATGGGAACACCACCACCTGGCAGTTTCCCTCCAGGTCATTCACCATCCTGACTTGGAAATACATTGCCATTCCTTCACTATCGATGGGTCTAAACCCTGGAATTCCCTTCCTAACTGCACTGTGCGTGTACCTACACCACATTGACTGCAGCAGTTCAAGAAGGCAGCTCACCACTACCTTCTCAAAGACAATTAAGGATGGGTAATAAATGCTGTCTCTCAGGGACGAGAGGGATAAGCCCAAGGTATCCGAACAAGGAAAACAGATTGTTGACAAAGAAAAATACAAAACTAAGGGGTGCAAGAAATAAAACAGATGATGACACCTGAGTATTTGAAACACCAAGTACCACAACTTCAACTCCAGACCAACAAAATCAACCAAAAGCAGTTAAGATTGCCACTGCTCCAAACCTGAAAAGAACAAGATCTGAAGAGTCATAAAGCCTCCAGATTGTCTGAATCTGTCAAGTCAGAGCATTGTTGGGGAGAAGGATAATGTATGTTTTATTGTGAATACATTTGGGTAAAAATTTGGGAGGAGGTGTAGTATTAGGGTGTTCAGAGTTGTAAGGATTCATGTGGGACTGGGGAAATAGTACTGCCCACGTTATGATATAGAGAGTCACATGGGAGTAGTAAAGGGTATTGGTGAGTCTGCTAGAAGTCAGCATGAAGTCAGCACCTAGTCAGGACTGTATCATGTATATATGGACATGAGACAACATACAACCATACAACCCAGGTGAGGGAGGAAGTATTCAGTTACAAGGAATAAAGGCCATGTAATGCCAAAGATGTGACATCTGCAACTTACATCAAATACTTAATAACAGGAAAATAATCAGCATATTCTGATATAACAATTTGTAGTAAACAGGGATCAAAATACCAATGGCCTATAACGCCATTTGTTTGTATTTTTAGCAAGGTGCTTTGTCCATCTGAAATGAGACATTCATGACCCCTTATACATGACTTGTGCTTGCTCTTGATTAAAGGATTCAAACCAGCTGTTGTCACAAGTTGATTTCCAACACATGACTAACTTCTTTTGCAGTAGATAGGAAATAGGTAGAAGTACAACTTGCAACTACATTGCAGCAAACATATTTAGCAAACAGTGATCACGTATAAATTGATCTGTGCACAATTTAGCCAGTAGTTTCTGTTGTGTTGGAGATACCTGTTGAAACTGACTAAGGCTTTTTACTTTACTGGTTCAATATAGACGTGGACTCCACTTCATTCTTGTTTGGGTCCAAAGTCTATAAAAACAACTGTTTGATTGCTAATAACACTAACAGTAATTTATGGTCTTAAAACTGAACAATTCAGAGTTTGCAGTTATTTTTGACCATTCCCAATTTGACTGGATATGAACTTGCCAATATCCTCATCAGGACTCTGTGACTTTATTGTCCCTGCTTGAAACTAACCGTTACTGGCTCATGATTTTAAGCCTGGTTAGACTGTGCAATGAGCTAAATATTGTATAGTCCGTGTATATCTGTTTGATGTAGTGGTGCAAAGTCTCTTCTCTGAATGAGATTGTAGAAGCAAACATCATGATTTTTCAAACAATCATCTAACTCCAATGAGAGCTACAAAATGATGTGTTATGCAGTCGGCAGTGGAATTAAATTTAATACAATTTATCTCAAGATTTTGTTCCAGCGTGTTTTCCCAATAAGAATGTTGAGCTCCATTGAAAAAATCCATTGGTACTTGGTACAGCCACATTTAAAACCACCAAGTCCACCAATTTGCTGTGGATGACCACTGGAGATCCAAAAGTATAATATAAATATTTGGAGTTTGTGGGTGTGACCTTCATTTTAGTAATGGTGTTACATGAATGATGGACAACTAGATGGACATCAGGTTCCAATGATTAAAGCATGTGATTCCATTAGCTGTTACAAAAAATAATTTGAGCTTTACATCTTACCACACTCTGTATGGGCAGCTCCAAGAAGTAGCCACAATTTATACAACATCTGTATCTTAGCATGTAAGGATTTTGGGTTTGTTATGATCTCAGATGAGCCCCCAATTTTGTTACAATCTTGGTCGAGACCAGTAACTTTTTTTTAAAAGAAAGAAATCCAAAATCCCAGTTATTTACTGAAAGAATGAAGCCACAAGATTCCACAGTTTCAAACAAAAGAATTCTTACTATACAAGTGCCAAATAAAGCAAACGCTAAATATTTACCTATACTCTAAAACCCAGAATCAACATAAGTTGATTCATAAGTTAAACACGAATTAACAGGCAAATAGCAGTAGATTATAAATTATACATTAGATGGCAAATGTAAATAAGACAGATCTTATGAATTGGCTCGGCAATCCACTCAGAATATATGTAATCAATTTCAGTCAACAAGTTCTTCAAAACTCTGTCTTCCTCACAAAGAATTTAAGCTCTTCTTCTCAAGGAATTAGCCTGATCCCCAGTGGACAGCAATACACAACCAACCTGTGTTCCATGGGCACAGTCTTCACCAAAGATGGCACATCTGCAGAACCTCCTCAATTCTGCTTACAACAGTCTAGATGCCATAGGTCCACCAATGTTATCTTCAAGTAACAGAAACAGCTGCAGCAACTATATATTTTCCTGTTCTTAGTTTCTGGATTTAGCCTCTTCTCCAGCCTATCTATATTGCACCACTGTGATCATCATCTGACTTCTGATGGCTCTGTCCCCTTTTATATAGTTTCTACCAGTTTGTCTCCTCAGAAGTTTTGGTTTCCAATCTCAGCTTTAGTCTTAGTTTCCTTAGAAACTGAAGTGCCAGTTTCCTTTCTCAGTTTCCCTTTCCAATTAGCGTCTGTCTCAAAAAACAGAAGCTTTGAAACCATGGATTCCATCACAGCTTGTGTTTTTTTTCTTTATTCTTTCATGGGATGTGGGTATCAGGCAAGACCAGCATTTGTTGCTCATCCCTAATTGCTCTTGAACTGAATGATTTAATAGGCCATTTCTGAGGGCAATTAAGGGTCAACCACATTACTGTGGATCTGGAGTCACATGTAGGACAGACCAGGTAAGGATGGTAGATTTCCTTCCCTAAAGGACATAAGTGAACCAGATGGGTTTTTATAATCAATGATAGCTTAACTAGCTTTTGATTCCAAATTTTATTAATTAAATTTTAAATTCCAGTAGTTGCCATGGTGGGATTTGAACCCATCTGTATTTGCCTGGGCCTCTGGATTACTAGTCTAGTGACATTAGCGCTGTGCCACCATCTCCCCATTTGGAATATTAGAAATCACAAAGCTGATTTTAGTCCCTGTTTTTTGAATGGAACGGTATGGTAGATCATGAATAATTAATTGGAATACAGAATGTACTACCCAATTCCAGCCGAACACCAGGCTCCGACGGTAGAATAAGGGTCTAGTTATAGGGTTAACGTCAGACATATAGGACCGAGTACAGTGCTGCCCACATAGTGATGTAAGAGAGCACATGACCTGCACAAGGGGGTCAGTCTAGTATTGGACATGGCCATGTGCACAAGCAAGCATGGAGGCAGCTCCTAGTTTGGGCCCTTTACTGTATATATGTACATAGTTCTTGTAGTTAATAAATACAGACAATTAATGTACTTAGGACTACAAAGAATTCATTAAGACCTACCAAATGGTATCCAACACGCTACAAAACCTAGCATCTTGGCATGTCTTTGAAATGGGTTACATAAAAATATAAGAATTAAAAGTAGGTGTAGGCCATTTGGCCCCTTGATCCTGTTCCACCAGTCAATAAGATCATGGCTGATCTGATCGTGGCCTAAACACCACTTTCCTATCTGCTTTGTACTGCCTTATACATCGAAATTCTGTCTAACTCAGCTTTGAATATATTCAATGTTCCAGCCTGTACCTTTCTCTGGGGTAGAGAATTCCAAAGATTAACAGCCCTCTGAGAGAAGAGATTCCTCCTCATTTCCACCTTAAATGGGAGGCCTTTTATTCTGAAATTATGCCCCCTAGTTTTAGATTCCCCCATGGAGGGAGGGGGGAATCCTATCAGCATATACCATATTGAGCCCCCTAAGAATCTTATATGTTTCAATAAGATCGCCTTTCATTCTTCCAAATTCCAATGAGGATAGGCCCAACCTGATCAACTTTTTCTCATAACCTCTTCATCCCAGGAATCAATTTTCTAACTTTCTCTGAACTGCCTCCAATGAAATTACATTACTCCTTAAATAAGGATGCAAAAACTGTATGCAGTACTCTAATTATAATCTCACCAATGCCCTGTATAGTTGTAGCAAGAGTGCCCTACTTTTATACTCCATCTTCTTGCAATAAAAGCCAACATTCTATCTGCTGGAGATTTTATGGTGCAGTGGGTAGCGTCTCTGTCTCTAAACCAGATGTTCTGCATTCAAGTCCCACTCCAGGGGCGGAATCATCCCAGATTTGCACGAAGCGTGGTAGAGGGCATGAAAAAAGACATTTTACCTGCTGGCTGCATCGTCCGCTTTCCACTTCATTAATTATGCAGCCACAGGAAAACACGCTGGTGAGTGGACTCTGAATCACCCGCCATGCCATCACCTCACTGTTTCCTCATTCTGGCTGCCATATCTAAACAGCAGCTGTGCACACAGCTGTCTATGCTTGCAGCCCAGGACTGCTCCAGTGAAGAACTTGAAAGCCAAGAAGAATTCAGTGACCCGACACTGGAATGCCTTTTGAATGCCTGCTGTGCTGTTCTCCACCCCCGTTCTGGCTGCAGGAGGACCAGCAATCCCACTACTCTGGCTTGGGAGGCGGTGGCAGTGGTGGTCAGTGCCAATGCTACACAGAAGAGGTTAGCCATCCAGTGCATAAAGACATTTAATGATCTCATCTGTGCCACCAGGGTAAGGCAATAATTTTGTCATTCCAAACTCTCACGCTCACAAGGCCATCACACATTCCCTGTCATCTTACTCACTGTCAGCTCAAGGGACATCACCACTCACTCGCTCACATATACCCTCACATCTCCATCAGGCCTCATTTCCTCTGGAGACTGCCTCCTTAGCCCTCACCATCTTGAGGCCACTTGCACAGATCACCATGTGCCCCCACACGGGCCCTGAGATACCCCCCTTCTCCAGTACAGTCTTGCCCTATAGCCACTTCCCTTGCCTGAGGCCACTTCTCCCCTTCCCCAAACATTACTAGCCCTGCAGCCGTTGAAAAGCCATCGCAAACTTACGATGGGTCTGGTAGGTAGAGATGTTCACCATATTGTCTGCTCACACTCACCATGACACCCACTACCAACGGGATTGAAAAATTCCAGCCTTTGTGTCTTCTTCACAACTTTCTTTCCTACCTACCTTTGTATTATCAGCAAATTTGGCTACAATATACTCTGTCCCTGCATCAAGTCATTAATAAAGATTGTAAATAGTTGAGGTGCCAGCACTGATCTCTGTGACATCCCTGAAAATTACCCATTTTGATACTTGGATCACAAGCCAGATGGTGAAGAATGCAGCATTATATATGTCTGTCTCCTACCTACTAATCCACTGTCTCAGCCTCTCTTTTTATACTCTTTTGGGAAATCAATCAAGCAAAAGATAAACCAATTAACTAATTAAAGTGACAGCCCCTGAAAATGGCACTGTAACAAAAAATGCAAAACTTTAAACGAAACATAACAACTCAGATCAGAATGTTATTGCTAGGGCTGATGAGGCACTCCAGCCCCTGCGGTGCTCACCTGTCGTGAAATAAATTCCAGCAGCTGCCAGAGTCAGATTTGAGCCTGTGTCCCTAGATTAGTCAGGGCCTTTGGATTACTAGTGTCGTGACATAGCCACGACACCGCTGTCTTCCAAAGTCTCTTGTTATACTCTTTCAGTTAGAACAGAACAAAGTAACAGGAAAAATGAATTAACAAATTAAATTGAAGTGATAGTACCTTAAAGGAGCGCTGTAACAAAAGGACAAAAATTTAAAGGAAACTTATCAAACTAAATCAAAATGACATTGTGGGGGCTGATAAAGTATTCCAGCTCCTGCAGTACCCACCAGTCAAAACTGTGTTCCTCTCTGCAGATGTTGCCAGACCTGCTGAGTTTTTCCAGGTATTTTTATTTTTGTACAGAATAAATTCTGCCAGCTGAAACAGTTGGATTTAAATCTTTGTTTTTGCAGAGTAGCCTGGGTATCTGGATTATTAACAATACACTACACCATTGTCTCCATGCACTTAATTAAACAACACCTGTCCCCTGTGTATCTTAACAATATAATGAAGACACCATAGCATATTTATCCAGACCCTCTGTTTCCTGTTAGTTAGCCAATCCTCTATCAATGCAAATATATTATCCCCGTGAGCTCTTTTAATGTACAGTGACCTTTTATGCGGCATCTTATCAAGTGCCATTTGAAAATTCAAAATATGTGACATTGACTTGTTTCCCCTTATCCACCCTGCTTGTTATATTCTCAAAGAACTCTAATAAGTTTGTCAAACACTATTTTCCTTTCGTAAATCCATGTTGACTCTGTTTAATTATATTGTAATTTTCTAAACGTTCTGCCTCCCTTCTTTCTTGAACAGGGTGTTACATTTGTGGTTTTCCAATCTGCTGGGACCTTTCCGGAACCTAAAGAATTTTGGAAGATTACAATAACTGCACCTACTATCTTTGCAGCCACTTCTTTTAAGATCCTAGGATGCAGGCCATCAGGTCCAGGGGATTTGACAGTCTTTAGTTTCTTAGGCCAGGATTTTTCAGTCAGCTTGCGGGGGGGCTGGCACGACGTATAAAATAACATGCGTCCCGATGTCATCACGCTGTCTCGCGTTATTTCATTCGGCGGGCATGCGCTGGAGTCAGCTATGCACCAGAGTCGGCTGCGCGCCCGTCGATAATTAAAAGGCCATTAAGGAACTAATTAATTTCGAATTTACACTGCCCATCCAACCTAATGGTCGGTGGGCAGGCGAAAGCCTTTACATTTTTTAGGCAACCTCATCCATGAGCGGGATGACTTTTCCTGATGCTTTTAGAAATTGAATAAAAATTTTTGCTGAAAAATAAAAACATGTCCCATCTCATGTGACAGTCACATGAAGGGACATGTTTCATTAAATTTTTGTTCGATTTATTTATTTATTTCAAAAGCGCTTCAATCTCCAAGGCAGCTTTGTGCATGCACACATGCGGGAAAGAGCTCTGGACCCAACTCTCCCTCCTTCCCCTGCCCGCACAGGTAGCGCTGAGCTGTCAAAGGCCAATTAAGGCCCACCCATATAAAATGACAGTGCAGAGCTGATTGCGGGCAGCTCCGCAATTACTCCCGCCGAGCCTGCCAGACACGGGAAAAATTCAGGTCCTGTTTTTCTCCAGTGATAGTGGTTGTTTTACGTTCCTCCCTCCCGTTTGACCCTTGATTTTTTAAAAACTATTCATGGGATGCTTCTTGTGCCTTTTACTATGAAGCCAGATGTAAGACACTTGTTCAAAATCCTTGCTGTTTCCTTGTTTCTTATTAAGGGCCCTCACTCTCTCAGGGACCAACATTTACATTAGCTACTCTATTCCTTTTTATATACTTAAAGAAACTCTTACTTCTGTTTTATATTTCTTGCTAGTTTACTCTCACATTCTAATTTCTCCCTCTATTTCTTTTTTAAGCCACCCTTTGCTGGTTTCTAAAATTTTCCCAATTTTCTGGCCTACCATTAATCTTTGCAGCTTTGTATGCCTTTTCTTTCAATTTGATACCATTCTTAACTTCCTTAGATAGCCATGGATGGTTCATCCTCCTCATTGAAGTTGCAATGCTTTTCTTTATTCTATTCTCTTCTTCACTAATTGCCAACAAAGCAAAAACCATTTGTTTGATTCACATCATTCAATTTCTAAAAGCTGTGTATGTTTTCTGGTCTTTTTCTGGATATGGGAAAGAGTGGTAAGCCAGACCTAAAGCATCCAGCCAAATGAACAGTTCACAACAAAAACAGAATTACCTGGAAAAACTCAGTAGATCTGGCAGCATCGGCGAAAAAGAAAAGAGTTGACGTTTCGAGTCCTCATGACCCTTCGACAGAGGTCATGAGGACTCAAAACGTCAACTCTTTTCTTCTCCACCGATGCTGCCAGACCTGCTGAGTTTTTCCAGGTAATTCTGTTTTTGTTTTGGATTTCCAGCATCCGCAGTTTTTTGTTTTTATCTCTGTATTGAACAGTTCACAAGGTCACTCATATTCATCCTGTCAATCACCTCAGACAGATCATCCAAGAGAAAGTGCAGGTTGCATCCAAAATTGATTGAGTAGTATAGCCAAGGATAATTGTCAATGGTACATTTGTGACTGGAAGGCTGTTATTGATGGGGTTTCGCAGGGCTCAATATTAGGACCTGAATATTGCCGTTGGCGTGAAGGGGCAGGCCTGACACGCAAAATGACACGAGATGACATCTGGCATGCATCCCAACGTCATCACGTGTCATTTAGACCTTTCTTTCGGCGGCCACACACCAGAGGTGGCTATGTACCCGCCAAACTGTCAAAGGCCTATTAAGGCCATTAGGGAAGTAATTTAGATAATTAGCAGTGCTGCCTGTCCAACCTTAAGGTTGGCAGGCAGGCGAAGAGCTCAAGCAGCCTTCGCGTTTTTCAGGAAACCTCATGCATGGGCGGAATGAGGTTTCCTGAAGGTTTTATAAAGTTATTAATTAATTTTTGCACAATTCTTAAACATGGCCCAGCTCATGTGACACTGTCACATGAGGGGACATGTCTAAATACTTTTTAACTTTATTATTTCTAAACTTTTATTATGTACTCAATCTCCCTGAGGTAGTTCCATGCCTCAGGGAGATTTCTGTGCTCTTGAGCGAAAGAGCGCAGGTACTGACTCTCCCTCTTCCCCCCACCTGCACAGGTAGTACTACGAGCCCCGTGTCACACTGGGTGGGCCTTAATTGGCCCGCCCACATAAAATGGTGGCGCACAGCCGATTGCAGGCAGCGACTGGCTCCGCACCCATCCCCGCCCGCTTCCGCCCAGCCCGCTCGACAGCTTCTGGCCTAGGCGTCTTGTTTTCTCTGGTACATATAAATGATTTCGACTTAACTGTAGGGGCAGGTGAGGAAGAAAGCTGCAGATTGCAGAAAGATTGGTCAGCTGGGTCAGAAAAGTGACAAATGGAATTCAATTCAGAGAAGAATGAGATAATGCATTTGAGGAAGGTAAACAAGGCAAGAGATTACACAATAAATGATAGGATACTGAGAAATGTAGAGGAACAGGACTACATGTCCACAGATCACTGAAAGTTGTCGGATAAATAAAAAAGGCAGTGAAAGAGCTTTTATTAGCCGAGGCATAGCATATAAGCGCAGTGAGCTAATGTTAGAACAGTATAAAACACTAGTTCGGTCACAGCTAGAGTACTGTGTACAGTTCTAGTCACATTACAGGAAGGATGAGATTGCACTGGAATGGATACAGAAGAGATTTATGAGCATGTTGCCAGGAATGGAGAATATTTGCTGTCAGGAAAGATTGGGTAGGTTGAAGTTGTTTACTTTGAAATAGAGGAAGCTGAGGGGAGATTTAATTATGTTTAAAATTATGAGGGGCCTAGTAAGAGTGAAGTGGAGAAATATTTCATCCAGAGGATAGCAGGAGTCTGGAATTCACTGCCTGAAAGGCTGATAGAGGCAGAAACCTTCATCATACTTAAAACGCAGTTGGATGTGCCTTTAGTGCCAGAACCAACGAGGCTATCAGACAAGAGCTGGAAAATGGAATTAGCTGGATAATTCTTTTTCAGTCGGCACAGACAATGGGCCAAGTGGCCTCCTTCTGCGGCATAAACTTTCTGTTTCCATCAGACCTAGATGTCATGATTCCTCTTTTTTGTAAAAAAAGGATTTTTTTGGGAATTGAAGATTGGTGCAAACATTGGGGTCTATGCCGAACAGTGTGCTGCAGACAGCAGCTCAGATGAAAGTGTCCTGTAGTTGCATGTAGGTACCATGTATTATAGCTTTGCAACACTGCACTTAAATTCAGGTCTCAGAGACTCCTATTGACACACAGCGTCTAGCTATCTTGTTACATTTCTGCAACTGATAGGGCCAAGGTGAAACACAGTCTGAGGATACGGGGTAGACCATTTAGGACTGAGATGAGGAGAAATTTCTTCACCCAGAGAGTGATGAGCCTGTGGAATTCACTACCACAGAAAGTAGTTGAGGCCAAAACATTGTATGTTTTCAAGGAGAAGTTAGATATAGCTCTTGGAGCAAAAGGGATCAAAGGATATGGGAAGAAAGTAGGAGCAGGCTATTGAATTGGATGATCAGCCATGATCGTGATGAATGGTGGAGCAGGTTTGAAGGGCCGAATGGCCTACTCCTCTTATTTTCTATGTTTCTATGAAACACAAAGTTAGCATTAAAAGTACATACTTCACTCAGAATGGAAAGCATCATGTTTGTTAACAGGAGGGGGACACACTGGAGGTTAAAACTAATGTTCAACTATAGTTGGTTTTCACAAGGTTTGAATATAGTTTTCATCAGATGGCATATATGGAAGATTTGTGAGCTACATTGAAAAGTGAAGGCATATGTGTGAAAGGAAAGAAAGCACAGACAAGACAATGATCTCATGAAGTAACCAATCAAATCATTAAACAATTTTTCCAGTGCAGCAAATCTAACTCCTTGCCAATGATCTCCCCAATCTTATTCAGCTGCAAGCTGATCCACTTCCTCCTTACTCCCCCATGATTTTCCACTCTTACCCCAAAATTGGTCTTAAAATGAATTCATGAAGAATTATCTGAATTTCCAACAAAAATGTTGTTTATCCTGTGATTTAGAAACTGCAACTTTACAATATCAGGTTAATTGAGAATGGTTTAGAGAAGGTATCAGTCAGGTCCAAATTATACCAAAACATGATATTAAGAGTATGGGCGGAATCGTCCCAGATTAGCACAAAGTGCGGTAGTGGGTGAGAAGAGCGTCTTTTTACCCTCCAGCTGCAATGGTAGGCTTTCGCGCCATATCGTCCCATTCCCGCAGCCAAAGGAAACACGTCGTCTCGCTGGCGGACGGCCTCTCATCTGCCCGCCATGCTGTTACCTCACCGCTTCCTCATGCAGGGCGCTATATTTAAACTGCAGCTGCATGCACACTTCTCAATGCTTGCAGCCCAGGACTGCTCCGGTGAAGACATGGCCCCAAAAGCCAAGAAGAGTACAGCCTCCTCCACCCTGAATCAGTGACCCTGGGGTGCCTTCTGGATGCTGTGGAGGCCATCACGATGTCCTTTACCTCCACTCTGGCCACAGGATGCCCATCAGTCTTACGACTCCAGCATGGGAGGTGGTGGCAGATTGGTCAGTATCAATGCTGCATACAAGAGGTTAGCCATCCAGTGGAGAAAACACTGAATGATCTCATCCGTGCAACCAGAGTAAGACAACTATCTTATCACTCTAAACTCACATACTCACAAGGCCATTACACATTCACTGGCATCTTGTTCACTGCCAGCTCAAGGGATATCACCACTCGCTCTCCCACACCTCACATCTCCTTCTGGCTTCATCTCCCTCTGGAGACTAGCTCCTCAGCCCTCACCATCTTGAGGCCACTTGTACAATCAACATGTCCCCACACACACCCTGGGATATCCCCCTTCCCTATTACAGCTCTCCCCTTATAGCCTCTGCCCTTGCCTGAGGCCACTTCTTTTCCTTCCCCAAGCAAGCCCTAGCCCTGCAGCTGCTGAAAGGCCACCTCTGCCTTACAGCTGGCCTGATAGGTAGAGCCCCCCTAAAAGTGAAGTGGTGCTGCATGCGAAGCTTGGCACTGATGACTGCGAGTGCTGCCCAAAGCAAGGTAGGCAAACAAGCCTCAAAGTCCCAAACGAAGTGCAGCTCACTAGGTGCATGTTGCTTATGCACAGTTGTGAAACACGTCGGTGTGCATTCATGCCAATATGACTGGATAATCCAGCATGGGGCGATGATTCTGGTGAGCAGAGCTTATAAAGAGATGGTAAAGTATTGAAATTAGGTTCCTGATGTGCAGAGGCAGGAAATGCCATTGAAGGGTGTAGTGGACGATCACAAATTGGTTTCTTGCTATATTGTCCTTCCCCACCCACCATGATTCCCTATGTCAGCGGGGCTGGAAAATTCCAGCCTATCAGACTAACATAAACTAACTGTGTATGAAGTCACCAATAAAGTTCAATGCCTTTAGAGAATAGGACTCGTGGACAATGAGATTTTGCATGAAAATTTCCTTCGAGTTCTGAGTCAAACTGAGGGCAAGATCCTAAGTTGCTTGTAATGCTGACTGATGTACTTTTTGATGGGCGGGCCTGGACAAATTCTTTTTGGGCCTGGAGATGAATGTCCCTGCCCAATTCCACATTCCAGCAACCCCATCTTGAAACAGCAAAGAATACCTTACTAAATTTAAAAACTACACAAAACGTTGATTCTTCTTTTATCTTGAGTAAATAATGCTTTGTGAAAAATAACAGGAACGCAGGGTTATGAACATTTTGTAGCAACAGTGATTGGTTTTGTATTGTTTCATTGTCTTTCTTAAAATGCTAGTGTCGAGTAAATTGTTAGTCATTAATAATTAATGAAATTGAAGCTTTTTGGACATTTCATATCACTGCAGAAATATAGGAAAACTGTAGGTGTGATTTCAATTAAGTGCTTACCATTGTTATAGAACCATATTCTATTCTGTTCTATAATAGAATTCATATTAATTATGACTATATTCAGACTATATTTATGTATATTTGATCCAATTTGTCAGTCACCGTGACATTCACTGAAAACCAGAAATTCTTGTCTTACGTGGCTTGAAAGGTTAAAGCAACTATTTAAATGAGGCGCTAGCAGAAAGACAAACAAAGCTTCCAGTCTAAATTTTGAACACTGGTAGGCTAGAAACAGTCTCTGCAGCTCTCTACTTTTTCATGCACAGCACATCTCACTGGCAACGCACCAAAAGGAAAGGAAAATGTAGCACAGCTGGAATCATAAGAACACAGGAAATAGGATCAGGAGTGGGCCATTTGGCCCCTCGTGCCTCCTCCGTCATTCATCTAGATCATGGCTGATCTTCTACCTCAATGCCATTTTCCCTCACTATCCCCATATCCCTTGACGTCTTTAATATCTAGAAAACTTCTGAACTCTGTCTTGAACACACTCAATGACTGAACCTCCATGGTCCTCTGGGATAGAGAATTCCCAAGGTTCATCGTCCTCTGAGTGAAGAAATTCTTTCTCATCTTAGTCCTAAATGGCCAACCCCTTACTCTGAGACTGTGTCTCCTCGTTCTCGACACCCCCGCCCCCCAGCCAGGGAAAACATCCTTCCTGCATCCACCCTGTCAAGCTCTGTAAGAGTTTTGTATGTTTCAATGAGATCACCTCTTATTCTTCTAAACGCTAGAGAATACAGGCCGATATCCTCAATCTCTCCTGTTGGACAATCCCACCACCCTAGGAATCAGCCTTTGTTGCACTCCTTCTATGGCAAGTATATCCTTCTTTAGGTAAGGAGACCAAAACTGTACACATTACTCCTGGTGCGGTTTCACCAAGGCACGAGAGAATTGCAGCAAGACATCTTTACCCCTGTACTCAACAAACATGTCAAAATCAACTGTCAAAAGCACCTTTCTTTTTTTATTTATCCTTCATGGGATGTGAGCATCACTGACAAGGCCAGCATTTGTTGCCCATCCCTAATTGCACCTGAACTGAGTGAATTGCAGGGCCATTTCAGAAGGCAGTTAAGATCACATGCCTGCCACCCTTTTCTCTTACACCTACCATGCCAACTCACCTAGTATCCACCATCAGCAGACCTCAGGACCTACGCAGAGATGAAATGAGTTCCAAAAAATAAAGTTCTAAGAGTCTATTGCAAACTTATATTGAAAAGACACTCTCATTCATAAAAAAACAATTTACTACATTCACATTCCTTCAACTAAATAAAACTTTAAAACAACAACATTTCATTCAAGTGCACAATCACATTGCTCTGTGTCTGAAGTTACATGTAGGCCAGACCAGTAGATTTCCTTACCCAAAGGGCATGAGAGAACCAGATGGATTTTTACAACAATTGATGATAGCTTTATGGTCACCATTACTGAAGCTAGCTTTCAAATTCTAGACTTTATTAACTGAATTGAATTTCCAACAGCTGCCATTGTGGGATTTGAACCCATGCCCCCAAAGGCTTAGCCAGGGGCATCTTGTTTACTAGTCTAGTGATAGTACCACTAAACCACCCATCTCTCACCAGTCAAAAAAGCCTGTCAAAGGGAGCTGTCAAACTATGTAAAAGTCCAGCCCTTTAAATCTTTGAAAAAATTATCTGGAGTGTTAAAAAATCACTCTGTTGACATAATGCATTACTGACTTCACAACCATCCATTATCACAGTAGGGTGCCTTCCATTTCACAGTTTGATTGACAGCTGTAAGTGGTTATAGACTGTTTGATGTGGGACTGAATTCCAGTGCCTTTTGTTATAAGGGATTGTGCACTTGAATGAGATGTTTGTTGTTCTAAGGCTTTATTTAGTTGAAGGAATGTGAATGTAGTAAATAGGGTTTTAAGAATGAAAATGTTTTTTCAATATAGTGAAATCTTTAATAGACTCTTAAAACTTTATTTTATGGAACCTTTATTTTATTTCATCTCTGCATGGGTCCTGAGGTCTGTCGATGGTGGATACTGGTGAGTTGGCATGGCAGGTGTAAGAGAAAAGGGTGCCAGGCATGAGTTGGCACTAGGTTGGCAAAGGGGCTGTAAAGGGCCTTGGGATGGGTACAGTGACATTGGTTTACATGGAGGATATAAGGGGCCGGGGTGGGTGGGGGGGGGGGGGGGGTAATAAGTTGGCAAAGGGGCTATAAAGGATGTTGGGGGTGGGTACAGCACATGAGGTGGCATGGATGAGGCATGGGGAGTATGTGGAGGGGTGAGGGCTGGAGGGATGTTTTATGTTGTAATCTTTTTTAAAATTTTTAGACTCAATGCTGGATGTTAATAGGATCTAAGCCGATTGTTGAAGCTGAAACCAAGACACAGAGCTTTTCTTTATCGAGACAGTTTATTGATTTATTCAGTCTCACAGCACTCCTCCCTCTCTACCAAGTATATCAACTTTCCCCTATTTATATATACTTATATAACCTCAACAATGTAACTGACAAGACATTAACAGTGGATCCCGAGACAGACCTTCTGCCCCCGTCTGCAACTGGCAGCCTCCCACTTCTTCCTGGTCACCTGAGGCGACTTCTAATATAGCCTACCCCTTGGACTGAAAATCTGACGTTTGGGCAGCCATTTTTAAACCTCGAATTTGGCCCACCACCTCAGACTAAAAATCGACATCTGGGTAGCCATTGCTAAAGGTAGGTTCACAAAGCCAGGAATACTCCCGTCTCTGCACACCTGAACTCTGGGCCAAAGTATTTGTTTAGTTTCTCTGCCATTTCCTTATTCCAAATTATAAATTCTCCTGTCCCTGTCTGCAATGAACATACATTTGTCTTTGCTAATCTTTTCCTTTTTACAAACCTGTAAATGCTTTTACAGTCTGTTTTTATGTTTGTCGCTAGTTTATTTTCATATTGTGTTTTCCCTTTCTTCATCAGTTTCTTGGTCCTCCTTTGCTGGATTCTAAAATGCTCCCAAACCTTGGGCTTATTACTTATTTTGCCAACTTTATACGCCTCTTCCTTTGATCTAATACAATCTTTCACTTCTCTTATGAGCTACATTCCACCACTTTTCCTGTTGGGTTTTTACACCTCAAAGGAACGTGTATTTGTTGCAAACCATGTATTTTTAAGTGCTAGTCATTGCCTATCTACCGTTACACCTTTTAACGTAGTTTCTCAATCTACCACAGCCAACATGGCCCTCATACCTTCATAATTTCCTTTGTTTGGATTTAAGATCCCAGTTTCAGATTGAATGTAATGTAATGTAAATTCTATCATACTATGGTCAATCTTCCCTAAAGGCTCCTTTGCAATGAGATTATTAATTAGTCCTTTTGCATTGCACAATACTAGATCTAAAATAGCCCATTCTCTAGTTGGTTCCTCAACATACTGTTCTACAAAACCATCTTGTATATATTCCAGAGTTCCTCCACACCATTAATGCCAATTAGGTTTACCCAGTCTATATGTAGATTGAAGTCTCACATGGTTACGGTATTACCTTTCTTACATTCACCTCTAACTTCCTGATTTATACAGTGCTGTAAGTTACCACTAGTGTTTTGTAGCCTACACACAACTCCCGCTAATGTTTGCTGCCCCTTGCTGGATCTTCCAATCTAAGATCCTCCCTCACTAATGTGCTGATCTCAACTGTTATTAATGCCTCCTTTTCCTTTTCGCCTATCCTTCTTAAATGTCAAATACCCTTGAATATTCAGCGTCCAGGCTTGGTCATCCTGCAGCCACGTCTCCATAGTAGTGATTAGATCATACCTGTTTACTTATATTTGTGCCGTCAATCCATCTACCTTGTTGTGAATGCTGTCTGCATTCAGATAGCGTGCTTTCAATTTTGCTTTTTTTAAAACATATTTCCATATTTTGACCCTATTTGATGCTGGCCTTTGTTTCTGCTGCCTTCCAATTTCTCTTATTATTTTTCTTCTTATCATTCCCAGCTTTGTTTCTCTCGTATTTAAATTCCCTCTCAGTTTTTTTTTGAGGATGTAACTTGCAGAACAGATAAGGGGGAACGGGTGGATGTAGTACATTTAGATTTTCATAAAGCTTTTGATGAAGTCACAATCAAAAGGCTTAGTAAACAAAATTAGAGAACATAGAATTGGGAGGAATATATTGGCATGGGTTGAGAAAACAGAGAGAAAGAATAAATGGATAATTTTCAGGTTGGCAGGCCATAACTAGAGGGGTACTGCAAGAATCAGTGATTGGGCCCCAGCGATTCACAATCAATACCAATGATTTGGATCTGGGGATTAAATGCAGTATTTCCAAGTTTGCAGAATACACAAAATTAGATGGAAGTGTGAGCTGTGAGGAGGATGCAAAGACACTTCAAGGGGATTTGGAGAGGTTAAGTGAGTGGTGTGAGAATGGATTTTTTTGTATTTTTGGGGAATATAATGTTATTCTGCAAAGAAGACTGGGTGCCTATGTGTGTGTGTGTGTGTATGTGTGATTTAATTAAGCTGGGCAAGAGATTGATAGGAGTCAGATTGTCTGGGGGGGTTGAAAAGAATAGAGGTGTTAAATTTTAGGCACAAGTAAATAGGTTATATCTAACATTTGCATTTTTAGATAAGTTGAGAGTTTGTTTGAATATCAAAGGGGAGTCAGAGGTATAAAGAAACATGTTTGCATCTTGCAGGAGTTCCATAGGTAAACAGTAGAGGGAATATTATATTGTATTGACCCAAAAGCAAAGACATGAAAGAAAAATGAAAGATTTTATATTTTGGAAGAATTTGAGTTTCAAGGAGGTGTGAGAATAATGAAATCAGAGATGAAAGGGAAAAAAGATATTTTAGAGTTTCTGTGGAGAGCTTAGGATAGAGATAGCTGGAACTGTTTGAGCTTTTGAGCTATAGATGTAGCTATGGGCTGAGAGAGGGTGCAGTTTGAATCAACCATCCAGTCAAGCCAAAAAAGTCTTGGCCTGCAACAAGCAGTTTTATTCTGAAGTGGATTCCACCGTAGAGTGGAAAAGGGTAGAGGTCGTATGGTATGCCTTTATTGAAGCCACAGCAGTTTGCCTTGTGTAATATTACTGGATTTCTTTATAGTTAACATCTATAAGGGAGTGCTGCCTAGAAGATGTTTACTTTTGGGTTTGACCACATAGAGAGTTTTTTGGGGAATGTTTTATAAGACTTACCTTAATTGTGTAATTGTAATCTTGTGTACTTAAGTTTTCTTTTATTCTTGTTAATAAAACTTTTACTTTTAATTTTTTAAATCCCAAAAGTGTTCCTGGACCTTTTACTGCTCAGATCAGTACATCTTTTTCTCGGTTTCAGAATACAGAAAAAAGAGTATGGCCCATAAGCCAAGTTCCCCTCTGGGATCTTGTTTGTGCAGTAATTAACCCCGGTTGTGGTCATAATGGTGGGCAAAAATTTGGCAGATGGAATATTATATGGAGAAATGTGAGGTTATCCACTTTGATAGGAAAAACAGAAATACAGAGTATTTCTTAAATAGTGAGATGCAGGGAAGTATTGAACTTCATTGAAAGCTAACATGCAGGTATAGCAAACAATTAAGAAGGCAAATGGCATATTGATCTTTATTACAAGAGGATTTGATTTAGAAGTAAAGATGTCTTACTGCAATTATATAGAGCCTTGGTGAGGCCGCACCTGGAGTGTTGTGTACAGCTTCCCCTAAGGAAAGATATACTTGCCATAATGGGAGTGCAACGAAGGTTCACCAAACTAATTCATGGGATGAAGGAATTGTCCTAGGAGGAAAGATTAAGTAGACTGGGCCTTTATTCTCTGGAGCTAAAAAGAATGACAGGTGATTTCATTCAAACATATAAAATTCTTACAGGGCTCAACAGGATAGATGAAGGAAGGATGTTTCCCCTGGCTCATGGGTCTGGAACCAGGGAACACAGTCTCAGAAGAAGGGGCAGGCCATTTAGGACTGAGTTGAGGAGGAATTTCTTCACTCAGAGGGCGGTGAATCTTTGGAATTCTCTGTCCGAGAGGGCTGTGGAAGCTCAGTCGTCGGATATGTTCAAGACTGAGATCGATAGATTTCTACACACTAAAACATCAAGGGATACAGGGATTGTGCAGGAAAATAGTGTTGAAGTAGAACATCAATCAATATCTCTTTGAATGTCAGAGTGGGCTAGAAGGGCTGATGGGCCTACTCCTGCTCATATTTCTAATGTTCGTGTGTTCCCATCTCCCTGCCAATCTAATTTAAACTTCCCCAACAGCATTAGCAAATCTGCTTGTGAAAATATTGGTCCCAGTTCTGGTAAGGTGTAACCTCCCCTCTTTGTCTTCCTGTCATTCAGGCAGAGATCAATAGATTCCAAAGGGAGTAGGCTGATTTTATTCAATAATCTAATGCTTGAGACATCTGAAAAGAGTTAAAATTGCACTCTTTTTTGATTGTTACCTTATTTTGCTCTTTGTCACCCTTCAGGAGTGGCAGATCTCAGTTGGAACAAGTGTCCAATTTGAATGAGTCTTTTATCCAGCATAAAAGAACAAAAAGCAGAAATGTTTTCCAATTGATTAAAGCAGAAAAGTATATAATTTCTATTTCCCTCTTTGTGCTCAGCATGTTTCTTCCTGCCCAAAGGTGTATTGCAATCTATTTCCTTTGAAATTTCTGTTAAAATCAATGAGTTCGAGCACATAACTGCATATATTGCCACAGCTCAGCTCAAAAGGATTAGACTGAAGGGCTTTGGAAAAATTAACAAAACAGAAGCAGTTTCGATTTTAGCACATTACGCTAGCCTACATTAACTACTGAGCAATCAGTAGCAGGTTCAGGAGAGAGAGACTGAAAAAGAGAACATATGTAAAAAAGATAGGGACAGTGAATAAAGATCAGATCAGATAAAGGAAAGGGATTGCATATAACTGGAAAAGAGGGTGAAAAAGATTTTAAAAGGGTGAAAATGATTCATGATGATGGGAATAAGAACAGAAAACACTTATTGACAGAAAACATCCGAGAAAGTATAACAACTTTGAACTCTCTTATCCTGTCGTAATGGTCTTAATGATTCTTGTTTTTAAATTTTATCAATACTGTACCTATTTATACCCAACATAAAAGCATTACTAGTTATAGGGTGGGATATTCCAGCCCCGTCTGCTGCCGAAAGTCAGTGGAATTTTGGTTGGTCCGCTGAATCTCCCGCAGTGGGTCCTGCCACAATGGGGCTGGAAAATCCTGGCCATAGAGTCATTTACAGTTTAGAATGAGGTCATTTGGCCCATCAAGTCCTTGCCAATCTCTATGGAGCAATTTAGTAAATGCCATTCCCCGTGGCCTTGTAAGTGTAATTCATTCAAGTGCCCATCCAATTTTCTTTTGAAATCATTCACTGTCTCTGCTTCCACCACCTTTGTGGGCAACAAATTTCAGGTCATTAGTACTCCCTGTTTAATAATAGTTCTTCTTCACATTCCCCCTGCATCTCTTGCCCAAAACCTTAAATGGTATGTCCCCTAGTCCTTGAACCATTAGTTAATGGGACAGTTTCTCATTGTTTATCTTATCTAGGCCTGTCCTAATCTAGTACACCTCTATCAAATCAACCTTCAGTCTTCTGAGCTCCAAGGAGAACAACACCAGCTTCTCCAACCTAATGTTGCAGCAAAAAATCTTCCATCCATGGACCCATTCTGGTAACTCTCCTCTACACTCTCTCATGCAACCTCAGGTCCTTCTGTTCCTCCCTGCTGTTTCAAATTGTGCCTCTTCCTATCCCTTCTGCCAAAATGCATTACCTCACACTTCTCTGTAGTAATTACACCTGCCATTTGTCTGCCTATTCTGCAAGCTTCTGTTGCAGTCAATTAGAGTTGGAGGCAATGGCATAGTAGTACTGTCACTAGACTAGTATTTCAGAGACCCAGGGTTTGAATCCCACCACAGCAGATGGTGAAATTTGAATTCAATAAAAATCTGAAATTTGAAGTTTGATGATGACCACAAAACCATTGCTGATTGTTCTAAAAGCCCATCTGGTTCCCTAATGTCCTTTAGGGAAGGGCATCTGCTGATCTTACTGGGTCTGGCCTACATGTGACTTCAGACCCACTGCAATATTGTTGACTTGTAAATGCCCTCTAAACAAGAGCAATTAGGAATGGGCAATAAATGCTGGCCTAGCTAGCGATGCCCACATCCCATGAATGGACTTCTAAAAAATGCTCACTGTTTACCACTACCGAGTTGGGTATCATTGACAAATTTTGAAATTTTACTCCATAATCCAATATCCGAGTCATTTATATGGAGCACTGACCCTCGGGGAACACCACTGTCTGCCATCCTCCGGCTTGAAGAATAACCATTTACCCAGACTCGCTGTTTTCTGTCCTTAAGCCAATTTTTAAATCCAATTTGACACTGACCTTGCTATTCCATGAGCCTGTTTTATTAATCAGCCTTTCCCGTAGTACCTTGTCAAACACTTTATGAAAATCTATTTGGACAACATCCACTTCATTCCCTTCACCAGCCTTCTCTTTCAATTAGATTAATTAAGCTCAATCTGCCTCTTACAAATTTGTGCTGGCTATCCCTAATTAACTAAAACCTCTCCAAGTGCCGCTTGATTTTTTTTTCCCTGATTATAGTTTCTAGAACCTTATCCACTATTGATGTAAAACTATGAGGCCTATGGTGGCAAGGATTAACCTTACACACTTTCATGAATAAGGATGTCACATTTGCCATTCTCCAATTCCCTGGCACCTCCCCATTATCTAGGGAAGATTGGAAGATTTTGGCAAGCCCTTCTGCTGTCTCTACCCCCACATACTGATATAACTCTAATAGGATCCACTTCATCTTTTACAATTTACATGCCAGGAGAAGATTTTTGGTTTACCTTTTATTTGCATGCCACTCTATTCTCATACTCTTTCTTTGCTAGTCTTATTTCCCATTTTCCTCTTCACTTCCCCTTTAAACCTTGCATCTGACCAGGTTCTCGCTTGAAGCATTCAGCTGACAGGAATCATACACCCTATATTTTTTTTTCATCATATTCTCTGTCTTCTTCATCATCTAAGGAGCCCTAGTTTTGGTTCACTATCTTTTGCCCTTATTGGAATGTACCTAGCCTATACCTGAAACATTTGTTCCTTAACGATCACACATTGTTCCATTCCAGCTTTTCTTGTCATTCTTTGGTTCCATTTCACCCTGACTAGATCTCTTTTCATCCCATTGAAATTAGCCCTCTTCCAATTTAGACATTCAACTTTAGATTGTCCCTTTCCCTTCTGCACCCCTCTTACCCAAGTGTTCCCCCACAGACACTTGATCCACTTGGCCCACTTCATTTCCCAGCTCTAGGTCCAGCAATGCCTCCTTTCTAGTTCTGCTGAGAACATACTGATCAAAGAGTTTCTCCTGAACACATTTCAGAAATTCCTCTCCCTCCTTACTCTTCACTCCAACACAATCCTGATTGATATTTGGATAAAGTGCCCACTATCACTGCTCTGTGATTTCCCTGCAGATCTGCTCCACTATCACTCCCTCTTACTGTTTGTAGGCTACAGAATACCCCTAGTAATACGATAATACCCTTTTTGTTTCTCAACTCGATCCAAATGGATTCTGTCCTTGCCCCCACAAGGACATCCCCCCTTCCAATACTGCAATGTCTTCTGTAATAAGTACTTCCACCATACCTCCAATTTTCCTTCCCTATTTTTTTCAAAAATTATTGTACCCAAATTTATTTTATAATTAATGTAAAATTAAGCAAAATCAACTTTTTAAAACTTACCAACACAGTCACATGATGGAAATTCCATTTGGGCCCTTTTTGATGGGGTATCCAGCAAACTTTTAGTTGGGGTATCCAAATATTTCAAAGGAGATTCCAAAAAGCCACTGAGAGAAGGGGTGAGAGGTGTGTTTTTTGTGGGAGTTCCTTCTTCTGAAGGTCCCTCTATATTTTCTCCAGAATAAACTGTTGACAGCACTGTAATCGCACCAGAGGTTTCAACTTTCATGTGTTTTGAGGATCCAGTCAGAAAAGAATTATTAAAACATTTTGTACTTTCCTGTAAAGTGGAATTAGTTTTGTTGCTTATATTGGTTGGTTTACACTCATGTTGTTCATGAGATGCCTTATTTTGAGAAAACAGTGTCCGACTGCTCTGGTCTGAATCACCAGATTGATTGAGAAATGAAAGCTGAGGGTCAGTAGAAGGTGTCTGGTTTTCATTTGGTTCTACCTGAGATGCTGAGTTATTCTGAGGAGTAAACTGGAATTGTTGTGATGTAGAGCCTGATTCAAATTCTGCTTCAAATTGTTTTAAGAGTTCCTCAATTTTTTCCTCAAAGGTGCGAGGACTATGTACGGGCACATCATTTTGTTGTATTTGAATAGGTAAGGAATCTGAATTTATGTGTGGATCTTTTTCATCTGCGTGTCTGGCAGGGCTATTCTTCAATGAAGTTGATTGTGGATATTTTTCAATATGTTGATGAGACAAGAAGGAATCTGGTCGGGAGCTACACATTTCCTGTGACACTGACCTGTTAAAAGTGGGAGTCTCCTGAGTAATAGCTGACTCTCTGTTATCTGTCTGTTTCTGCTGGGAAACTTCAGAAGTTGGTTGAAGTGCTATCTGTATCTGCTGTTCCTTAAGATGTTGTTGCGGCAGTAACTGTGTCTGGTGTTCCCCTATTCCATAGTTATTCTGTATTTTTTCCACTTGCTGGAACCCATCCAAGACCTGTTTTTGTTGAGGTAATGATTGATGCTGCAGACCTTGTTGCAATTTTGTCTGTTGCATTTGTTGAATTTGAAAGAAAAGCTGCTGTTGAATATTTTGTGCCTTTTGAAGCTGAGTTTCTTTACGTTGCTTGTGTGTTGGTTGTAACTTCTTCTTTTCTTGTACTGCTTTCTTTTGCTTCTGTCTTTTTAGATGTGGCTGATGTGACCACCATTTTTGCTGCTCATGTAGATGGTTCTGTTTTTGACTGTTCACTTGAAAGAGACTGCGTTTATGGTGTAGATGTTGTTGTAATGCTGCCTGTGTTTTTTGATGTTTACTCCTCTGATGCATATGCATTTGTTGCATGGACTGAGATGACTGTTGTTCAGGCAACATCCCATAAAATCCAACTCCACCTGCCAAGTTGGAAAATGGCAATGATAAATCCTGTTGGGTCTTTATGCCTGCATCTTCATGTGCAATTATGCTAGGCATTTTAAACAATGGCAGGGGGTATTTGTTACTGTTGTTACTATCTAATAGCTGCTTTAACTCAGTCATAGGGTCATTCAGTGAAGTAACTGGCTGATTGGTATTGAATAATGGCATGTTTCCTTCAGCGCTGGCTGCATCACTCCTGTGAGCAGAGACTTCATCGGTATGTTTTATAGTTGATATTGAATTTGAAAAATTATTAAATGGATCTTGTAATGTTTTCATGGCTGGAATGTAGTGAGCTTCAATCTGTGCTGGTTTTTTTAGATGCTCCCATGGAGTTTGCGCTTGAGACTGATATTCTGGAAACATTTGCTGACCAGGATGCTTTTGTAGAGAAGGGTGTCTATTTTGCTGCTGCTGATTGAGGTCATCTTGCAGGTCCTGAATAGCATCAGAAGATGCAGGCAGAGGAACATGGTTTTCCTCAATAGAACTAGATGAGGCATCAGCTATTTGAGAGGTGCTGTTAATCTGTGATGAAGCTTCTGGAAATGGCTGTGGAAGTGTTGATGATAGTTGTGTAAGGGCTTCAATGGCAATTGCTGTCTGAAGACTTATGTTTTTCTCTTTTGCAATGGTCAAAGCATTCTGAGAATATTGAGGAACATCAGAGGAATCAAAAATGGATGTTTCCTCCAAAACAGGCATGTGATTTTGTAAAGCACCGTTTTCCACAGGCATATCACTGATTTTATCCGAAATTGTTGAAGTCCTGTTCTGTCCTTCATTAATAACAGCTTTTATTTTTTTCTCAAGCCATTCCAAGTAGTCTGGGCATTCTGGGCCATCGCAGTTGCAGTTTGGTGGTTTCTTCCCATGTTTTTTTGCAAGGGTCCATGCAGTGGTCAAAGTGCTCAAATCATCATTCGGAGGGCAATCATCATTCATATCCACTGTGTCGCTGCTGTTATTAATCTCTGGGTTACATTTCTCAGTAAGGTTAATCTTTTGTAAAGGCTGACAGTTTTGTGCTGGTGAATTATATGAAGGTATGCTTGCTACCGTTTCAGGGAGTACAGTTAACTTTCTAGCATCATCCAGAATGACATTATCCCTCGTGGTTGCTAGGTCTTCCTTGACATGGTTCCTAACTTGGTTCAATCTTTGAGTTGTCTCCTGGCTGATGTTTCCATTGGGGTGCTGAGGGAGTCTCTGGTTATCCATCCACTCACTTGGTTCCACATCAATGGTATGTTGTTCTTGACTACATACTCCATTCACCAGACTTGGTGCCATTTCTAATCTCAACCTGCTTTCACCAACATGGTTGGTTGACCCCTCTTCCATTTGGTCTGTTCTGGGGCCATCCACTGAGCTCCCTTCTGAACCTGTCTATAGAACAAAATAATTGAATGTGTTAAAGCGAGAGTAAATTTTTTTTGAATATGTAATAGCATGTATTCAAATAAAAACTAAAGATTGCCACAAAAAGTAAATAACTTAATTTACATCAGAGGCTTTAGTCAATTGGTCAACACAGTGGTGAAAAAGGCTCATAAAATTAGTTTTGGTCAACACCCTTTTCTTATTTGTCCCCAAGCGATGTTATTTTAAACTAGCTAGAAGCTAGTGGCTAGAAGCTATTCTGACTCTTGGCCAACAGAATTACTTGAGCAGCATTTGCCGTTCAATCAAGCAATCTTTGGCTGAAGTTTGACAGTGCATTGAGTATTTCTATTCAATCAAGCTTTAACAACGTTTATTTTCAAATGTTTTTTTTATTTTTTTAGAACCAAATGTATTATTTGTACATGTTGTCCCCATTCCATGTGGCAGAATTTAATATGCCAATTATTCTCATACAGTAAAACTTAACTGACCTTCAAATGAGAAATCATGGGCGGAATTTTACAGCCCCTCCCACCGGTGGGATCTTTCGGTTCCGCCAAAGTCAGTGGACTTTTGAATGCCCCGCTGCATTTTCCAGCCCTGCCCCAGCCACAATGGGGCTGTAAAATTCCACCCCGTAATAAAATGAGAATTTTCCTTCTCAAAATGAATTATTAGATCTTAGAAGCTTGAAATTAGGGACAAAAACATTTTTTAAAATTAAACTTGTGAGACATTTTATCACAACCTGCCATGAAACCCAGCAATATTCATATTCTGAAGGAGACATCATCCATTTCACTTTAAAAATCTGTGATTGAAATTGGAATATTGTTCATTTAAAAACAAAAAAAAAATCATTAAGGAATGGCAAACAACAGCAAAACATTAATATGATTATCCATTTAAGGCACTGTTAAAATAAAATTCTGAGCTCTATGTATTTTAGAAAGCAAAACTTTTAAAATAGATGCAAATGAAAAAATGTCAGTAAAAAATATTTTATTTTGGTTAAGTTTTTGAAATATGTTATGGTAGGCTAAACTCAAGATTGCTGGTACTACTTGGTGGGAATCCACATCATCCCAAACTAGGAGGGTTCCAAGTTTATACTCCGTGCTGTGCCAAGTTAGCTGGTCTTTGCAATGTTTGGCAGCCTGGTACGATGTTCTCTCAATTTAAAAAAAACATTTTCAAGAGCCAATGATAAATAGCGTTACGCTGAGGAAAGTATTGTACATGGTATTCATAAAGAAGTTGGGAACCACTTCCTGTTTTGGTCATTTGTAACTGAGAACTAAAAATAGATTGTAAAGTCTGTATTTATGCATGGCTGGAGTTGATCCCATTTAATGTTTGCTCGGTCAGTCAGTAAGCTGCAGTTTGGAAATGGTTGACAGTAAATGCAACATTGCAACAGAGCAACATCAGCTCTGTCTTTACTATCTTCATAACATTTCTTGAATATAAACTTGGGTTGGCTGTCTGAATATTACCAATACAAATTATAAACAGTTCTCTTAATAGTAAGATTAAAAGTGCAAGATTAAAAATTCTGAATATTCTGAAAATTGAGGAATTTAAATGTGATTAAACACTACGGGTGGAATCATCCCAGATTTGCAATAAGTGCAGTAGCGGATGGGTAAAACAATGCTTTACCTGCCAACCGCAATGGTGCGCTTTCACGCCATATTGTCCCAAACCTGCCGCACTATTATGCATTCCTGGGAAACGCGCAGTTTTGGTGGCGGGCTGGATCTCATTTGCCCACCACGTCATCACCTCACCTAGCCGAGCACCATATTTAAAGTCCAGCCGCGCGTGCACATCTCAATGCTTCTAGCCTATGACTACTGCAGGGAAGATGTTCACAAAAGGCAAAAAGACTGCAGCCCCCAGGTTTAGTGACTCATCACTGGAATGCCTTTGGGATGCCATGGAGGCCCGCCATGATGTGCTGTACCCCTGCTCTGGCCACAGGATGGGCAGAGGTGTGACCAGCCAGGCTTGGGAGGCAGTGGCAGTTGTGATCAGTGCCAATGCTGCACAGAAGAGGTTGGCCATCCAATGCTGATAGAGGATGAAATGATCTCATCCGTGCAGCCATCTCATCATTCTAAACTCACACACTCAAGCCCATCACACACCTCATCACCTCATCACCAGCATCTCACTCACCGCCGGCTCAATGGACATCACCACCCATTCTCACACACACGTACCCTCACATGCCCATCTGGTCTCATCTTATCTGGAGACTGCCTCCTCAGCCCTCAACATCTTGGGGCCACTTGCACAGATCAACAAGTGTCCCCACACACACACCCTGGGTTACCCTCCTTCCCCAGTACAGCCCTCGCCCTACAGCCTTTCCCTTGCCTGAGGCCACTTTCTCCCCTTTCGCCAAGCAAGCACTAGCCCTGCAGCCATTGAAAAGCCAGCCACATAAGCTGATCTGGTAGATAGAGACCTGCTGTGATGTGGTACTGTCTATGAAGCCTGGCGCTGATGACTGCAAGTGCTGACCGAAGCAAGGTAGACAAACAAACTTTGAAGTCCCAAGCATAGTGCAGCCCGCCAGATGCAGGTCACTTATGTGCTGTTGTGAAACACGTCAGCGTGTTTTCCCGCCGATGTGGGCGGACAATCCAGCGATGGGGGGAGGACGATTCCAGCAGGCGAGCCTAATAATTACATGCTGTTGTATTACAACGATGTTCCCGACATCCGATGGTGTGGAACGCAGCCCACCATTGGCAGGTTGAGCGGATGATCGCGACCTGGTTTCATGATTGCGCCATATTGTCTGTTCACGCCACTGAACATACCCGATGCTGGTGGGTACAGAAATCCCAGCCTATGTTTTAAATATTCACCTTTCAATTTGATACTCTTGTATACCTTAGTAACCAAACATGATAGCCAAAATAAAAAAAAATTAGAACCGACAAACTATAAAAATAGAATCCATATTTGTTAAATAGTCAGCATTATTTTATTTCAAGTGAATGAATCCATATGGAAATGTATAGCCATTATTAGTGAAAAGCTGTTACAGCAAACTGTAACTTCTCATGTCACAATTTCCTTAAAGAACTGCCAAAACACTTTGGCCCCGTATTATAGGAAGTGGGCGGGGGAACATGTTTGCGGCCAGGAAGCCTGGAAATACTAGGAATGTGGAGGTCCTGCTAAACTTAACAACGTGACCTCATTAGAATATTTTTTGCCCCATTTCCTTGAGAAGGGGAGAGGGGAAGGGAGGGGAATCACAACTACAGATTTGCTTGAGGGGTAGATTGGGGAGGGAAGCACTCCTGTTCCTCCTGTTCCACAAGCAGCAATGGAAAAGCATTATCTGCTGGATCTGGCAGCCTCACAGATATTGGATAACCAACCCCACAGTTGTTAAATTCAAAAAGTTCTGAAAATCTGAGGAAAAGAATTTTATTTATTATGATTACAGCTGCAGTGTAACATAATTTATGTTATGCTATTGATTTATCAATAAAATGTTCAAAAAATATAATACATAGGGCAGAAATTT